>NC_134247.1:15465000-16080000 GCF_965152275.1 Natator depressus
TAAGAAATGTTCACTTCCTTGCAGGGGTTTGGAGCAGTTTTCACTGGCTAAGAGGAAATGTGAGACAAAAGGAGAATTCAAAACACTCCGTGGTTGTTAAGACACAGTAATCTCCTGCTTTTAACTCCTGCTCGTCGGGGTTCTGAAATGATCTGACCTGTTGTTGGGCAGCTGTGATCATTCTTGGCGAGCCTGGTGTGTGTTTGGGTTGTTTTGAGGGGGTGTTTTCCCCAGGGCATCTCCATGTTGATCTGACCATGTGGTGCTCAGGGCAGGACTGAGCACTGGACCTACTCAGCAACGTCTAGGGTGGCTAGGCGAGAAGTGCTAGCGGGAAAAGTGGGGGCTACAGCACTCCTTATTATGTGTATGACAGTAGTGCCTGGAGACCCCACTCGGAGTCAGAGACCCATTGTGCTAGGTGTAATATAAAACCCTAGTAAGAGACCACAGCCTCTGCCCTGAAGAGCACACCGTCTAACAGGGTTCTTACAGACGTGCACGTTCCCTGGTCTGTTGCATGGCAACATTGCTGTTAAAATGGGGCTGGATTTTATCGTCTTTTATCTAACCGCTCACCACGACTTGATGGCAGCCTGTGCGCCCAAGGCACTGAACAGCACATGGTGATTCAAACTCTCCTCTAATGGTTCTTTCCTGTCTTTCCTCTAAACAATCCAAGTACCCTCCCTCCTCTGGAGATCTATATATATCTGTGAGCTTGGCATGCCAACACCAGTGCCCGTGTGACATAGCAGGCATCAAATGCAGGGTCTTCACAACAGCCATGGGCTCTTTGGGTGTGTGGTGGAGTGGGTTGTGCTGAGTGCTGGTAGTGGCAGTGCAGGGAGGTTTACCTCTGTGTTTTCTCCTTCTCGCTTGGGAAGAGAGCCCATCCTTTGGGTCTCAATTGTGGATGGTGTTTCAAGGCATTTCTATAGTGCTCATTGCTGGAGAGTCTGAGCAACTGGTGTTTCCCTGCCTCTCGTTACGATCATGTCATCAGGACTAGGGTTCAGTAGGGCAGGAGGCGGCTCGTGGGAATGGGAGACTTTCCCCAGTTCAGAACCATTCCCGCCCAGCAGAAATTGGAAACTGTTACCATCTGGTGCCAAATGAGATGGTCGTCTCAGTGCAGTGCCTAATGGGCAGCTGCCCACAGTGCACCTGGCATTAACTGGAACTTTGCTGGCAGTGATAGCAGAAGCACCAAAGTCTGAATGCGGGCAGAGGTTGAAATATCCTCAGACTCCTTAGAGATGGGTGCCTCCAGGTTGGGCTGAAATGCTCTGTCAGGGAGTCAGAGTAGGAGGCTACAGTTATGAGTAACCAGAGGACATTGATCTCCATGGCTGCCAATGTAGCACCTTCCACCAGCTCTAAATTCACTTTAAACTTGATAGACCAGTGGGACTGAATGCTTAAGCCACAGCAGCAAGGTACATGAACAGAGTACATCTCGTCATGTTATCCAGGTGCTCTAATGAAAAGTGCAGTATAACACCAAGAGGGAGAAGCCAGTGCTTGAGTGCTGAGGCCCTGAACTGGCAGACTGACGCACATGCTCAGCGTTATACACTGCAAGCAGTTCGGTGGGCTTCAATGGAGCAACTCACCATGCAGATAAATGCAGAACTATAGAGAGGTAGGGCTGGAAGGGACCCGGAGGCAAGTCTTTGCTGGATCTACGCCTGGCCCAAAGCCCATAAAGTCAATGGGAATCTTTCTGCTGATTTCAGACACTTTTATATAAGGCCCTTACCAGCTAGTTCACAAAGCCCAGTTCTTCGGGGGGGTCTCCCAGTGGGAACTGGTGAGCTGCTGCTGTATGTGACAACCCAAGACGCATCATTCCCACCTTCCTGAAAGATTCCTGCTTTGAAGGGTTTTACAGCCTCTTGATATTTTAACATCATGCTCAGGAGCGTGGATTACCCTGAAATGGAGAAACAAACCAACTAGCCCCAGGGAATCTTTGTTGTGAGAGATTTCAGAGTAACAGCCGTGTTAGTCTGTATTCGCAAAAAGAAAAGGAGTACTTGTGGCACCTTAGAGACTAACCAATTTATTTGAGCATGAGCTTTCGTGAGCTACAGCTCACTTCATCGGATGAAGTGAGCTGTAGCTCACGAAAGCTCATGCTCAAATAAATTGGTTAGTCTCTAAGGTGCCACAAGTACTCCTTTTCTTTTTGTTGTGAGAGTCAGCCTTGCACTGTGCCTGCATCCTCTAGCTCGAGGTGCTTTAGTACCTTAAGCTAGACTTCGGCCTTGACATTTTTAATTTTCCTGCCCACATGTAGCAATATAGGGAATCAGTCCTCCTGGCAGAGGAGGTGTCTATAATAGAAAACTACAAACTCGTAAATGATCTTCTGCAAAGTTTTGTCTCCTTTGTTTCCCCAGGGGCCCCACACCCCATCTAGAGTGCAGTGCAGTAGCCAGAGACATCTAATGGCTGAATAAAATATTGCAAGTTCATGCATGGCCACAGGAAACATGATTTAACAAGTCAGCGTTTTGCAACTAGTTTGACTTCAGTGCGGCTGCAGCTTTGGAACAGACAGAGGGTGAAAGTTGCTCTTCACGGGCTCTCAAGGATGCAAACCGGTTCAATAGCCTGTCATGGGGCCAAATATCAGGGTTCACCGTAGATGTCTGGCACTTGCCAGAGTGGTTGGTGCCATTCTGGAAATTCTTACTACAATAGAAAATAGCCAAAAGGAGGAATTTGGTACCTTGTTTTTCCTTCTCCGTCTCTCATTAGACCACTGGGCCCTGACCCCGGGAAAAGGAGGTATTTGCTCTGGCTGTGAGTCATGCAGGCTGACTGGCACTGGGCTCTGATTAGCCATGGCCTACCCTATTGTTGGTCCATAGGCAACCATGGGATGGTGGAGACAGTCAGTATTAGTGGTTTCTCCTCCTTAGTTGGGGCTGGAAGGCAGAGAACTATATGTGTTTGTAGCTCTGCTGAGAAGGGTGCAGAAGAACCAGCGGTTACTGGAGCCTTTAAAACACACAGCGACTCCTTAGCAAGGAGGATCTCTGTGAAGGGAGGAGTGGGCAGCTAAAAGAGGGGAAGGGAGACTGCTGGGTCCTCTCCTGAGCAGAGACTGATAGCTCTGCCAGAGCCAGGCAAGCGTTGTGCATGCCTCCCCATGCAGCTCTGCCAGGGCACTTTGATCCCAGCCCGCAGCCCCCATCTGTTTGTCCTGCCGCTCTGCTGATGTACCTCACACCAGACCTGCAGCACCCCGATATTACAGGGCTGGGCATTTTCCTATTCAGAGACTGCTAACCAGAACTAATTGCTGCTAGGCATCATTCTAGGGCCCCTTCTGGGCTCCAGTCCCAGAGCACAGCGTGTTCCTGGATATGAGTGAGCCTGCCAGGGGAAGGTGACCCAATAAAATCTGTGCTGAACAGGGCAGTGGCTGCTGCCAGCATGAGGGCACTACACACAGGGATGCACTGGGATATTCAACGCATTTGCAAGATCACTAGCCTCTTTAAAGCTGAAACACCTGTTTGGGAAACTAAAGACACTGCTTCATTCCCCTGTCCTACTCCAGTATCCCATGGGTTAATACCAGTATAAAATCCCCCCCCCCCCACATCTCTCTCTGTTCCTATTTGTGGGGGCTCTGCCAATCACCCCATGCTGCGAACCTGTCTGGAGGCAGAGTCCTCTGCAGCCCCACAACTGCTCGGCTGTGATTGCTCATGTGTTGGATGCGTTGCATGGGTTATCCCCAATATAAAACTCCACACACACTCCTTGTAACATTGTTGGCGTGTGCATTTCCAGGAGGAAGAGGATGGACATGCTGCTCCAAAGGGCATTGGCCGGGCTGCTCCTGTTGGTCATGGTCTGTGACGTATGCTTGTGCCAAAAGAACAGAAGTAAGTTCAGCTCTTGTGTCTGTCTCTCCTACTCGGTTACGCTGCTGAAGTCCTTGGCCCCGGGATCTCTGGGGCACATGCCTCTCCAGCTGCCTTCTCCTGGCCTGCTAAGCAGCCGCTTTGTATCTACTCCTATTCCACTCACTCTTGAAATGCTGAATGTGTGGCAGAGCTTGTGGGTAGCACCCAGGTGTCCTGACTGTTAGGCCCTGGCGCTATCCAAGACAATGCTCTTTAACACACCCTCCTATTTCTTTTGTGTGCACTTGCTCCATAGCTCCCTTCCATTGGTCTGTCTGACATACACGCTGTCTCTGGTTTTGAGCCAGCTCCCACTAAGTCTGCGATAAAACTCCTATTGACTGGGAGCAGGCCCAGCCCCTCTGATCGTGGCTCGCCCCTTCTCGCTTTCCGAGGTCAGGCCAGCTTCTTCTGCTCTTGATGTGTTTGATCTTGCCTCCTAGTTAATCGCTGCGTGGCTTCCAGAGCAAGAAGCTGCACGGAGTGTATCCGAGTGAGCAAGGACTGCTCCTACTGCACGGACGAGGTGAGCGCCTCCCCTCTCAGGACTGTGTCACGCACAGTGTGGTCACGTGGCCTTTCACTAGAGAGAGGCCCCCCATCAGCCTCCAAGAGAGGGAACCTGTGTTTGGATCCAGCTTCACAATTGAGCCCTCTCCTTCTAATAGGCTGGATCCCGGCTTTGGCAACATGCGGCTCCACGCTGTCTCTGTCTGTCACTCACAGACAGTTTGCGGGTATTCCAAGATTTGGGCTCAGGCCCGTCTCTCTTTTGACCTGCTGCCCCCTCAGTGCAGCCCTCGCTCAGACTGCTGGAGAACCTCCCTGTTAGGGGAGCTGTATAAGAGGCTCCTTTAGATTCTGCTTCCTCAAGAAATGGGTCCAAAGGGAAATGAACCTGGCGGCAGTATAACCCAGGCAGGGGGCAGTTTGTGGTGGGCTCAGAGCAGGGATCTCTGGCTGCTCAGAGATAGACGCCAACCCCCAACTCTGGAATGAGAGCGAGGGGTGGGCATTTGGGTCCGACGTACCCCACTGTGAGACGAGGGCTTGGGCTGTGATCAGACAAAACAATTGCCCCACTGCCTGCTGGTCCCCAGTCTCTCCAGTCCAATGGCACAAGTTACCACGGTGCAGATCTGCCCAGACGTGAGCTGGATAGCCCAGTGGCGAGAGTGCAAAAGCATTTCTTGCAAAGCTGCTTTGTCAGGTAGCAGGGCCCTGGTCCCAGCAGGGTGAGGGGGGCACATAGGGTAGACCACACAAGAGGTGCTGGCTCTGTGTGGGGAGAGAAAGGAAGGAGAGAGCAGGGAGGGGAGGGACTCAAGTGAACCAAGAATGCAGGAAATGAGGACCAGTGAGGAATTTTTAAGAGGGCTTTGTTGTAATTTCAGACTCAGATAAGCCTGATCCTTGGCTCAATAGAAGGGGGGAGGGCAGGAGAGAGGGAGCAGAGAGGAAATGGGATGTAAAACACAGGCGGGTGAAGCACAGAGAACGCTAAACCCACAATGTGGGAGAGATGGAAGAGTGAACAGGTGGGGGACTCTCCCTCTTTTCTATCTAAGATGACGTTTCAGTATCTGTTATATGCTCTCCGGGGGGTAAGTGTTTGCAGGGGGAGAGGGCTGACTGGCTGAACACCCTGGTCCTCACGAACAGGAGGGGAGCTGGGGCCTGCGACGGAGAGGTGTCCGAGGGGCAGTCTCTCATGAAGCCGAAATACCTGCCCAGCTGAGCCTTTTCCACTCCTGCCCGCTGCTATCCTAGCGGAGGAGGGGCCGGCTGCCTGATCCCCCCTCCCTGAATGCTTCCCATCCTCCCGGGACTCTGTTTGTTTCCTAACTCTGTGGGTTTTCCTCTCCTGTGGTCACAGACTTTCAAAGAATCCCGATGTGACCTGAGAGAGAACCTGGTGAGCTATGGCTGCATCCAGACCAGCATTGTGTACGTGAGAGGAGAGATGCTGGTGCAGAAGGTGAGCAAAGAGCACCAGAGCCCTGGAGATAATCCACCAATGTTCTGCTCCTTGTTTCCTTGACAAGCCTTTCACTTGATTGCATTCGCACAGCTCTTCAAGGGACATCAGCATGTCCCGAACCTTACCTTCTGGTTGTTATAACCCGCTGAGAGAACCCCCTCCAGATTCCTAAATACTTCTTTGCAATTCCACATGGCTAGGTGAATATACATACCAGCAGCTACTGTTTACATAAGGCCCACTCAAAAACAGGATATGCCCTTTGCTAGCTGATTAACATACCCCATTCTCAAAGACCTGCTGGTGAAACGGATGCATGAACAAAAAGACACGCGCATGTCAAGCTCTGTCCGAAATGCAGGAGTGGGTGAGGCAGCTCGACAGGCTAACTCTGGCGTGGGTAATGGGATAACAGCCTTTCACCTCTAGGGTGCCAGTCAGAATTCAGCCAAGGTTGACAGCTGAGTGGATCAGGACATGGGGGAGGGGCAGGGAAATGTCGTGAGAATGTCCTGGATCTTTTTCCGCCCTATTGGAAACAATGTCATCGACAATTGACCCATGTTGCCCAGCTCCAGTTGATAGCTATTGATTGGAAGCCCTGATGCCTGTTTGGCAGCCCACCCGAAATGAGTTTGGGATCACAGCACAGTTCCCCTTGGAAAGGGGTAACGGCCACCTCCACCCCACCACAAAGGGCACCGAGGCCTCGTCGGCATGGCGAATTTGGGGCAACCTCTCCCTTCTGTTGCTCTCGTACAGTGTAGCTCCTCTAGCCCTAATGTAGACCAGCTGCTGGTGCCCTTGCACTGTCCTCTCACCCTGCCCAATCAACATGGCCTCTCTGGGGCTTCCCCCTTGCCAACGCTGGTGCAGCTGGAGTGAGGTGGGCAATGGAAGGACTCATGCTGACAGGGCAGCAGAATAAACTATTCTCAAAGCTCCCCATCCTCAGGTAGGTTAGACACATCCGGGCACAGTCAGCGAGGGCCTGTCCTTAGAAATCACACAGATAAGAAGCAATCCACCTAGTTGGCACAAAAATAAACAGACGTCTCCAGCTGGGGGGTTAACCCAGACTCACCTGGGTGCAGGGGTTTCCCACTGGTTTCAGTCCCGCCAGGTGTCCCCAGCAGTGCTTCCCCTGAGCACATGCAAGGGGAAGGAGAATGAAAGTTGACCCCTTGTTCACCAGACACCAGCTATTATCCCTGCCCCTCATCGCAAGCACCAGGGTGAATCTCCTCTGCTGCTCTGCTAACGCTTTTCCGCTCTCTCCTCTGGCAGAATGTTAGCATTGACATGTCTCTGAAGAAAACCCAGGTGTCCCCACAGCAGATGATCATGCGGCTGAGAGCTGGTGAGGAGGCCAGCTTCAACATGGACGTCTTCCAGCCCCTCGAGAGCCCTGTGGATCTCTATATCCTTATGGACTTCTCCTACTCCATGTCTGACGACTTGAGCAACCTCAGAAAGATGGGCCAGAAGCTAGGTGAGGCTGGAGCTAGGCATGCTAAGGGAGGAAGGGAAGCCAGGTCCCCCTACTGACAGCATGGGCAGAGAATCTCCACCCAGGGCAGGGAAGAGTAACACAACCGGCTGAGGGGCTGTGTGCATCTGGCCACCAGGTGTTTGTCGTTGGCCCTCGCTGCTTAGTGACGCACCTGGCTCTTTCTGGCCTGGGGTCCCTCTACCCGCCTGGAGTGTTCCTTCTGGCCCTTGCTGCACTACAGGGCCCATCATGAGTCCTCTTTTCTAGTCTCATACTAAGCAAAGCTGGGAACCAGTGTCCTAGAGAGCTGGTGTGTTCTGTGTGGTGCCCAATGACCCAAACGCTCTGTTCCCCTCATCCCATAACCCCTTGCACTAGTCAGGAGCCTTACCTGAGGCATGGCATTCAGAACAGCTCCATGTGAAGATGATGGGAAAAGGGCTCTGGTCCCTGCCAGTGCATCACAGCTCACTGCTCTCTCTCCCTTCCTCCCTCCCTGCCAGCGGAATTCCTGCAAACCCTGACCTCCAATTACACCATCGGATTTGGCAAGTTTGTGGACAAAGTCTCGGCTCCACAAACAGATATGAGACCTGAGAAGTAAGTGACGCTGAGAGGCCCCAATGGACAGGCTTCGATGAGATTGGTCTGGGAACGTTTGTCTGTCTCCTAATTGGCTCCCCTGCTCCACAGTCTCCAGTGCTCAACCCCCCGTCCAGGCTTCTTCTCTTGCTTTGATAACTGCAAACCTCTTCTTTCCTGCCTTCCTGTCCTCCGCGTTGGTGTCTCCCAAATGCCACGGCTAATGCCATCGGCTGCCTGCCCTCCGCACTGGTGTCTCCCAAACGCCACGGCTAATGCCATCGGCTGCCTGTCCTGCCACAAGCCCACGTCGGCCCCACTCCTTGGGTCCCATCCTTGGCTTCCCCTTTCCTACGACAACAAATTCGAGCCGCACATTCTTTTATAGAGTTTAAGGCCAGAAGGGACCAGATCATCTAGTCTGGCCTTCTGTACATCACTAAACACCATCCAGTTCCTTCCATGCCAAGCCAACAACCAGAATTAGACCAAAGTATTACCACCTTCAGGAGACTAGATGTCTGGGTGCCTTCAGAGCCCTACATGATCTTGCTCCTACTCATGTCTCTGTTCTCGCTGCCAGTGCTCCTCCCACTCGTCTCCCCTCACTGCTCCTCATGTCACTTTTTGGACCTCTCGGCTTCGTGCCTTTGTGCTGCCCTGCTACCTGGAAAAGGGGTCTTTGTTCTGGGACCACCTGTCTCTCCTGCTTCTAATCCTTCTTTCTGCACCAATTGCTCCCAGGATCTCTTCTACCTTCTCACCGGTGATCCTCATGCAGGGCCCTTCCTTGCACACCCTCTTGTCCCATGCCTTGCCGTGGGTTGCTGGGGCAGTACCTCGCTCTGTGCCAGACATGTTTACGGCACCATATGTGGTGATCTCTTGATGACTTCAGTAGCCAAGCCCCATTGGAAAGCCCTTGCTTCCCCTTTTCTCCATCAGGCTGCGAGAGCCCTGGAGGGATGCCGACTCGCCCTTCTCCTTCAAAAATGTCATCCGCCTGACCAGCAACATCAATAATTTCAGCCAGGAGCTGATGAAAGAGCGCATCTCGGGCAACCTGGACGCCCCGGAGGGGGGCTTTGATGCCATCCTACAGACGGCTGTTTGCAAGGTGAATATGGAGGGGGCTGGCTCCTTTAGATGGTTTGTGTGTTTGATGGGAGAGCGACAGCAGGTGGGATGGGTGACTAGCAGTGTGGCTAACCTGAGCCCAGAACTCAGGGCCATACCTGGTGGGAGCTACTGCTCTCCCAGGATGGCCAGTCCGCTGCACCTGCTGCTGTTGCTGAGATGGCAGCTTGTCTCGTCTCCTAGAGTAAACCCCACTGAGAAGGTGCCCCCAGTCTACGGTGTTCCCCTTGGGTCCTCTTGCCCTCTGAGTGTTCCCTTGTTCCTAGGGTTGTGTGGATCTGCTCCCCAGAGGCCAGCAAGTCATGGCAGCATGTGTTCTGGCTGGCTGGAGAAATGGATATTTCCCTTATCAGTAGGCTAGCGCCCTGCCAGATATATACAGGAACCTGCCTGCTTCTCCGCTGTGGCTGGACCTACCTGGACCTCCCCAGAGGCTCGGTGGGAGATGTGCACTGGGGGAGCAGGGAAGGGGCTTAACCCTTTCACCCCTGCCATTTTTGAATTCCCTGGGCTGTGTGGCAGTTGGATGTGTGCACTAGCGGCGAAGGCAGGGATTATAAATGGAGGCTGGTACCCAGAGCCCCAGTGACTTTCAGTGAGGAGTCGGATGCCATGCTCTGAAAAGCCCTGCCTGCCACTGCTAGCGCGCTCGCTTGGGATTGGCCCTGTGCATTGTGTTTGATGGGCAAGTGAATGAAATGCCCATCGCCCCCCTTCCCTCTGGCCCTAGGAGAAGATCGGCTGGAGGAATGACAGCACGCACCTGCTGCTGTTCTCCACCGAGTCTGCCTTCCACTATGAAGCTGATGGCACCAACGTCCTGTCAGGGATCCTGCCGAGGAATGATGAGCAGTGTCACCTGAACGGAGCGGGCACCTATACCTTCGACACCAGGCAGGACTACCCCTCCGTGCCCACCCTGGTGCGCCTGCTGGGCCAGCACAACATCATCCCAATCTTCGCCGTCTCCAACCACTCCTACAGCTACTACGAGGTGAAAGGGGTGGGCGGGCTGACAGCTGGGTGGGAGGCGCAGGGAGTTAAGGCACTGGTCATGGGTTGCCAACTTTCTACTTGCACAAAACTGAACACCCTTGCCTTGCCTTGCCCCGCCCCACCCCTCCTCCAAGACCCCGCCCATGCCACTCCCCTTCTCTGAGGCCCAGCCCCCACTGGGTGGGGGAGTGAGGGCTCTGGCTGTGGGTACAGGCTCTGGGGTGGGGCTGGGGATGAGGAGTATGGAGTGCAGGAGGGTGCTCTGGGCTGGGATCGAGGGGTTTGGAGGGTGGGAGGGAGATAAGGGCTGGGGCAGGGGGTTGGAGCTTGGGAGGGGGTCAGGGGTGCAGTCTCCGGGCAGCACTTACCTCAAGCAGCTCCCAGAAACAGCGGCATGTCTCCCCTCCCGCTCCTATGTGGAGGCGCAGCAAGGTGGCTCTGTGTGCTGCCCTGTCCGTAGGTGCCGCCCCCACAACTCCCATTGGCCATGGTTCCCGGCCAATGGGAGCTGCTTGGGCGGGGGCAGTGCGTGGTGAACCCTGGCTGCCCCTACGTGTAGGAGCCGGAGGGGGGACATGCCAGCTGCTTCCCGGCAGCTGCGCGGCGTGGAGGCTAACAGGGAGTCTGCCAGCCCCGCTGCGCGGCGCCACCAACCGGACAGTCAGTGGCCTGGTCAGCAATGCTGATCAGAGCTGCCAGGATCCCTTTTCAACCGGATGTTCTGGTCGAAAACCGGACACCTGGTCATCCTAGTCATGGGGCCAGATAAGTACCTCAGAGGGAGATCAAGGGACTGCTTAGGAGGAAAACTGTACGGATGCTGAATGGGATCAAATCTCTGTCAGGGGACCCACATCAGCCTGTAATTTGGTTGGTCAAGGTGGGTGAGGTACTACCTTTTATTGGACCAACCTCTGTTAGTAGTTTGGTTGTGATGAAGCAAAGGGAGTGCTGGTCACGACCCTAGGGGTCAGCTGGCCAGGAATTCTCAGTCAGAATGATTTCCCAGTGGAAAATGCCCTTTTCTCAACATTTTTGAAATTTTCTGTGGGGAAAAATTTCAGTTTTGCCAATACAATTCCACTTTCCATCAGCAAAACGGCAGCTTCTTGGTTGGAAGGCCCTTGTCAGTTTCACTTTCTGCTTTCAGACAGGCAGACGGCAAGTCAAAATATCTCATTTGGGTTCTCCAGAAACTGAATTTTTCAGGCGCTCTCCTTCGTTGGTATACTTTGGCATTTCCCCTTCCCCTCGCGTCTCTCTCCCCTCTCCTGTGATGGAGCAAACAGGCCGTGTGATGTGGCACCGCTACCCACTCTGAACTGGGCATTGCAGCTCAAGGAGCGAAGGGTCCTGACTTCAGCCATGATGAGCGTCAATGGGAGCTGCCAGCGCTCAGTACTTCTGAACCTGGAGCCTTAAATTACTTCCTAAGGAGGACTCCTGGGGAGGGGGCACATGTTCCTCTCTTCTCTGACGTGTTAAACCACATCACCTAATCTGCCTTCATCTTCAGCGGGTGCCAGGGACTGATCAGTCTGGAGTGGGGCGAGGCTGCTGTTGAGCTCTATCAGATCCACAGGAACCCCCCACTCTGACTTCCTGTGGGGCTCAGTGCTGGTGGGCAGGGCTTGGGTATATGTTTCTTGGGAAGCAGTGAGGACATCCGGTGGCTGGCGAGGTTTGTCTCAGGTGTGTTTTTCTCCTGAGGAGATCTCTGGCTCTGTTTTCCTGCTGAAAGTATTTGAGTTCCATATGAAGATGGGTCTGAGACGTAAGGTAGGGGTCTGAGTGTGTCCAGCTGCAGAGCCCAGGTTTTGGTTTGGCCTATTATAGAGAGAGGGGACAGCTGTCAAGTTCTGATCCGAATCAGAACCTTCCCACAGTTCGCAGATGGTGAAATCCAGGCTTTTCACGCAGGCCTAGCTCTCGTTCCACCTCGAGCTGGTTAGTGAAATGCTACTGACGTGACTGTTGTGTTAGGTGAGAGGAAGATCTGTTGTTGTGCAAACGTTTGGCTAATGACAGGGCAAAGGGAAGAATGGCCTTGTGGATAAGGCACTGGACTGGGACTCAGGAGACCTCCATTCTGTTCCCACCTCTGCCACAGACTCCCTGAGTGTCTTCGGGCAAGTCACTTCATCTCTGTGCCTCCGTGTTCCCACTGCAAAATGGGGATAATCACCCTTCCCCCACTCCAGGGGTGAAATTCATTCTGGTGCTGTGGGGCCCAGGCACTGCAATGGCAAGTGCCAGAGAAAAGCCTACACTAAAGTGGGGAAGGTATGGGGTGCAGAAAGGAAGAGGCCCTTCTCGCTTCTGGGCATTGAGTAGGCCACCCTCCAAATCGATCCCCCCTAAAGATCCCTGGGCCCTTCCCCCGGACTGAGCGGGGTTGTCCCACTGGGTTTGTCGTGCTGATGAATGCGGGTGGAGGGGGAGGGAATTCAGAATGACAAGATCCCATGTGCCGCCTGTCCTGTGCATAGAAAATTGATGGTAGCAGCAGCTGCTGATTTGAAGGTGCCCCCAGCCATTCCCCACTGTGCATCTTCACTGCCGTCGTGTTTGGAGTGATGCTCGCTCTGAATCTGGAGGTGACATGGGGATATCTCGCTTTAGGCAGGCTTCAGAGAAACGCCACCCACCAGCTGTCAGCTCCAGCACAAACTCCCATTGGCTGTTCGTAGCCTGAGGGCGGGGCTCTGTTGCCTTTGCTGCTGGTTTATGGAAATGAACCCTTGCATGGGTGTCTCCGGAACCGCAGTGTTCCTTCAAGGGTTTGTAGCTTAGCTTTGTCTCCCTTTATTTTTCAGAAGCTGCACAAGTATTTCCCCATCTCGGAAATTGGGGTGCTGCAGGAAGACTCCTCCAATATCGTGGAGCTGATTCGCGTGGCTTTCGAGGTAAGAGACGACCTCTGGGGTCTCAGTCTAGCTCAGAGAATCAAGCCACTGGGTAGGGGCAGCATTCTGCCAGGGAAAGAGCAGTGGAGCCCTTTGCCATATCCTGGGAAGGTGGGAAGGGGTGACGTGGATGGGTTATGTGCTGAAGATAAGTGCTGTTGGGATCTATCTTTCGTTCTTCCATCCCAGCGTATCCGTTCCAAGATGGACATCCGGGCAGACTCAGTCCCTAAGTCCATGAAGACAGAATTTACCTCCTTGAAATATGTAAAGACAGAGTCTGGCTCGTTCCATGTCACCCGCGGGGAAGTGGTAAGTCCTACACTGAGCTTCTATCCATCTGTAACAGTTGTTAGGGTGCCCAGGGTTGTGAGTCACCTTGTTACCTCCCTGCCTTCAGCATGAGAGAGATTTGCTTGTGCTGCACTGGGTGTCAGCTCCCTGACACCACCAGTTGTCAGACACCCAAACAATCTTCTCTGGGCTATGCCAGCCAAACTTTGCCTTGCAGGTGAACAGTAGATGCACCCCACTCCCTGAGTCCCTTTGAAGAGTTCTCCTATTACGTCCAGCCCCTGACACTGGACGCTCACAGAAATTACCAGGTTTGCTGTTCCCAAGAGAACACTACACACATCTTGACTGGTTCAACACAAGACCAGCTCCTATAGGACATCAGAGCACTGAGATATATTTATAGTGAAAACAATCAGAAGTTTATCATCAAAGATTAAGATTGAAGAGACAGTGAGTAAGGATAATGGAAACAGGATGGTTACATGCAAAACAAAGTAGAGCGCACTTCCTAGAGTCTAAACATAACAGACTAAACCTCTGTCTAAAGAGGCTGATCTCATCCAAAGCAATCTCCCAGCATCTTCAACCAACTGGCCGGGATCCCTCTTTCGTGACTGCAAAAAGCACTGTCCTTTTGCTTCCTCAGTGAAGGATAAAGAGGTGTCCTTTTGCCTTCTCCTTATATCTCCCGCCTCCTGCAAATTCATTGTTTGTCCCCAGAGTTGGGATCAGGGCTGGCTCCAGGAACCAGCAAAGGAAGCAGGTGCCTGGGGCGGCCAATAGAAAGGGCGGCAGTCCCTGCATTATTGGGGCGGCACGTCCGGGTCTTCGGCGGCAATTCGGCGGCAAATCCTTCATTCCCTCTCTTCCTCTTCGGTGGCAGCTCAATCGGGTTTTTCTTTTTTTTTTTTCTTCTTCTTCTTCTTCGCCGCTTGGGGCAGCAAAAAAGCTGGAGCCGGCCCTGGTTAGGGTGACCCCTCCTGATGTGTTGACCTCACAGCTTTATGCTGACTTTGTCTGCAAATGGGGCACTTCCATTGTGTTTGCTTGCAATGCTTAATTTACACGTCAGCCAAGGCAGACGAGTGAATGTACAGCCTGTGTCTGGCAGAAACGTGTTTGTCAACCCTGCCTTGATTCAGACTTTATGAACATATGTTCATGGTACAGTACATACATACATAACTTTTAAAATATCATCTGTACGTACACGTCACAACAATTATGAGGATCACTATGACAAAGGGTTGCCAACTTTGTAATATTTAAAAACCGGACATTCCAGCAGGAGTGGCAGAACCTCTCCTGCCCTGCCCCTCCCCCCCAAGGACCCGCCCCTGCCCCCCAGGCCTCACCCCTGCCCTGCCTCTTCCCCCAAGGACCCGCTCCTGCTCTGCCCCTTCCCCTGAGCCCCCGCCCCCCATTCTCTCCTCTTTCCCCCTCTCTTCATTCCTCACTGCTTTTTCCCTCTCCCCGCCACTCCCTGTGAGGGTCGTGAGGGACTCACCTACAGAGCTGGGGCTGGGAGCTGCAGCCGCCTGATGCGGGTGGGAGGCGGCCCTGGCTGAGTAGGGGCTGGCGCGGGTGATGGCTTGGCGCCTCCCCGCCTGCAGTGACCAGACACCGTCAGGTCCCCTTTCCAACCGGATTTTAAGGTCGAAAACCGGACACCTGGCCACCCTACTCTGACATAAGCCTTTATTAGAGCCCTCATGTGACATCATTTATGGATAAATACCATGAAAGCAGTGTGCCAATGGTTGTGAGTTTTCAGGCCTGTTAGGATTTGTTGTTCCACAATAGTGAACCTGTTGCCAGTTGGCACTGAGTGGCTCTTAAGGTCACACTTCTTCTCTTACAGTAGGGTCAGCCACGGGCTGATCTGCAGGTGTCAGGTCATAACCCTCTTGCTTGAACAGGGCATCTGCCATAGTATTTTCTCTTCCCTTAATCTGCACAGTTTCCATGCCATGTTCTTGGAGTGTGGTGTAGCAGTTTGGAATTAGTACCTTGGGTTCGATGCAGCTACACTGATGGATATCAATCTGTCAGGATCCTAAACCTTCTGTTAATAGACAGGGCCTTACCGGTTTGACATCCCATACAATGGTATAACATTCTTTTTCCATGACACAATAATTCTGTTCAGTGGGTGTCAGTTTTTTTACCTCAGAAAGCGACGGGCAGCTTTTTGTTCCTTTCCCCCATTTGCATCACCACCGCACCCAAACCAGTGTCTGACGCATCAGTGCATAGTTCAAACATTTTGTCAACATTTGGACTGGGCAGAACAGGCTTTTCTGACAGGATTTTCTTTACCTCATCAAAACCTTCCTGGCAAGCTTTTGTCCCCACCCTGTTTTATTTGGCTTTGGCTTTTGTGCAAGTCTGTGACAGCAGACACAATGTCACTGAAACGTGCACAAATCGGTGGCAATATTTAACCAACCCTGTCAAAGACTGGACTTGTTTTTCAGTCTGGGCCATAGGCCAGATAACAACAGCTTTCACTTTCAGGGGATTGGGAGAAATTTGGCCACCTCCTAACCAATGTTCTAAATAAGGAACTTCATCAGCTTCTGTTTTACATTTTGACACCTGTACAGTAAGACCTGCATCTCTGAGTTTTGTTAGCACAATGCGCAAGTGGTTTCAGTCATCTGACCAAGAACTGCTAAACAGTGCAATGTCATCAGTATAAACTCGGGTCAAGTCTTGTAGCTCGTTTAACACTTGATTAACGAGCCTCTGAAAAGTGGTTCCTGCATTCCTGTGCGCTCCACAAACCCTCATGCCATCCGTCTTGGAGACTTAGCTGGCCCTCATCATCATGGTATCTGAGCACCTCAGTCTTGAGTGTATCCATGCTCACAGCACCCCTGTGAGGTAGGGCAGTGCTGTTATCCCCATTTTAGAGAAGGGGAACTGAGGCACCCAGACAAAGTGATTTGCCTAGGGTCATGCAGGGAGTCTCACAAAGCAGGGAAATGCACCCAGGTCTCCTGAGTCTCAGGCTAGTGTCCTAACTGCTGGGCCATCCTTCCTGTCTTGTGTAGGTTAACAGCAGTTTTGAAATGTGCATGTTCCTGGTGTTATCAGAGTAATAGCTGGACTTAAGCTCCTTGGAGCAGGGACAGTCTTGTCGTGTGTTTGTACAGCACCTAGTACAATGGGGGCCCTCATTTATTATTGCAGCTTCTAGGTGCTACTGCAATACAGATGAATAATAGCGGAAGGTACCTTGCAGTCTGAGCCTCTACAGCCAGGGCAAGGTAGTTCCCCACAATTCATTTATTGTCCTGGAAAGGAGATAGCTTTTTTTTTTTTTCTTAAATACCTATCTCCATCCTTCCCTTTACAATCTCCCCAGACTCTCGCCTCCAGGCCGCCAGTTCAAATCCACCAGAGCAGCGGCTGGATCTAGAAGGAGTGTTTGGCCACTGGCCACTAACAAATGGGTCTCTTCCATTCAGGGCAGCTTCAAGGTGCTCGTGAAAGCTCATGAGTACGTGGGCGGGGAGCACGTCTGCAACCTCCCCGAGAAAGAGCAGCACGGGGTAATTCACGTGAAACCCTCCTCTTTGAGTGACAGCCTGAAAATCTCCGCCTCAGTCATCTGCGACGTCTGCCCCTGCGAGCAGGTATGGAGGCTGCATTCCCACCCTCTTCGCTTCCAGGGGAAACCCCGGAACATCCTCTGCTCTGTTACAGACCGGGATTGTAATGAATTGGCTAGTGTGTGTGTGAGCACCACTGCCCTCTACTAGATGGGATCCTCACTGTTCAACTGTGTGTCATATTCCCCTTGCAGCTACCAGCTAACGGAGATTCTCCTTTAGCTCAGGTAGCCAGGGTTTGTGCTTTCAGAGCAGGAATTCTGTCATTGCTGCTGCCATGAATGCACAAATGGCTGGGGTGAGCAGTGTAGTATCAACTGCAAAGAGCTTGGGGGCTGTGGATTTGTTTCACCGTTGGAGGTCTGGAGGTGGAATGCAGTTTACAGTTGTGTCTGCTCGGGGTGCTGTGGGCAGCGTCTCCAGGCCTTTTGAGGTGGGCTTCCCAAGTGAAGTGAGTTTATTGTTCCCAGCTTCCTGTGGAACAGATTCCTAATCTCGCCAAGGAGACATTTTGCTACAGCCTGTGCACAGAGCTAGGGATACAGTACCTGCTAAAAAGAGCTCCCCTCGCATCCTGCTGAAGATCTGCCCAGCTCCCACCCACCCTCTCTTCTTCATGTGCCCTCAGGGGCCATCAGCAGAGGGTCCTAGAGACCCTAGAGCCTGCTAGTCCATCTTCTAGGGACACGTGACTGGGTCTGAGTCCCTGGAGGAGGGTCAGTAACGTCCCCTCTCGTTTTCGTTTACAGCAAAAGATCGTTGGGTCATCCAGGTGCGGTTTCAAAGGGGACTTCATCTGTGGGCAGTGCGTCTGCTATCCAGGCTGGTAAGGATCCTGTCCAGTGCTGCTCTGTAGGGGACCCAGTCCTGGAAACCTCCTCCTCCAGGCTTCAGTTATCAGTGGAGGTCAAAAGATCTTGACTTAGGCTTTCTCACCCTCTATGTGATGGCTGCTCTCTCTGTGGATGTGAATCTCCCCACTGGGTCCGGTGCCAGGGATCTGTCCCCTGATGGGCCCCGTGGTGCCTCTGGCTTCTAAGGCCTCTCAGTGTGTGTGTGTGTGTGTCTCTCTCTCTCTCTCTGCCAGGCGAGGGGACGTGTGTAACTGTTCCACAGCCTCTTCCAGTGACAACCAGGCCTGCATCCGCCCTGGAGACTCAGAGCCCTGCTCGGGGCGGGGCGAGTGCCTCTGCGGGAAATGCCAGTGCTATTCTGAGGACCTGACCCAGCGCTACGAGGGTGACTTCTGCCAGTTCGACAACTTCCAGTGCCCACGCACCGCCGGCTTCCTCTGCAATGGTGAGTGGGGGCCGAGAGGCTGGCGCCTGCCCGCCTGCAACACGGCTGCTAGCTGGTCTCGGGGGCTCCTGCAGCTCCTTCCCTTGGGGCGCTGCCCAGGCATGATTTTGGTAATGAAGCAGGCGCAGAGCTTTGCCATTCACACCCCTCAAGATGTGAGCTTCAACGCCAGATGTGCAAACGCCCCCCAGTGCGGGGGTTAGATCCGGAGAGTTGGGTCAGGACCCATCTCTGCAAAGAGCTTTTCTGAACAGGACTGTCCGAGAATGGCTGCCAAAGCTTGTCTCGTGTGACCCAGACATCCCTTGAGAGTTAGAGCTAAATACAAATACTAAATCCAACACGAAGCCTGGCTTTCAGCCCGCACCTGGAACAAATCTTGCTGCTCACAGGGACTCTGGGGAGAGAACCCAGGACATGGGGCTCTCAATAGATAGGCCTCTGCTCCTTGAGCTAAAGGAGATTTCCTTTAGCTGGTGGTGGTAGTTGAGTAGACCCTTTTATGCACTAAGAACCAGCTACTAGAGAGGGACATGGCCCCACCACCCACATCCTGAGCCGGAAGGTTACACTGTAAAGCACAAGGAAGGGAGTGTACTTTCCTAACCATAGAGTTGCTTTGGAGCCAGGGCCATAGTGAAGGATCGGTGCAGCTCAGGTCTGATTAGAGCCCTGGGTCCTGGCCCACCCCTCATTGAAGTGAATGGAAAGATGCCCATTGATCTGAATGAAACTGGATCATGCCCCTGGTCTGTAATCAGTATAATCAATTGCTTCTTTGCACCATGCTTGCAACTATCCCTTTTCCTCTCCCCCAGGGAGAGGAGGGCAGGTGCCCTCAAAGGGTAAAGTAGGAGGACAAAGCCCAGCTATCTAAGATACAGTGAGGGAATCCTCTAGGGAGCAGCTGGGATGGCTCATGGGACTGAGAGTCAAAGGCAGGAATATCCTCAGGGGATCAGGAGCTAGGGATGCTGCCCAATTCGGCACTCACCTGTAGCATCCGCTCTTTCTCTGCAGATCGTGGTCGCTGCTACATGGGTCAGTGTGCATGTGAAAGTGGCTGGGGGGGCCCTGGCTGTGAATGCCCCACAAGCAATGACACCTGCATCGACAGCAAAGGGGTAGGTTACTGAGTGCGGGATTGTTCCATGCTGGGGCAGGGGAGGGCAAACTAGGTGGAGGCTGGGTCTGACTTTCCTGCTGCCCTGGATCCAAAGGGTTTGGGGTCAGAGAGAGATCTGGATCTAATTAAGCTGGGGTGCTGGATGGCCTGAGAGAAGCAAGTGCGGCTGCGGGTGGCACAATGCTCTCCCTAGCCCGGTGCTATCCCATGAGTGGGGGAGTTTCTTCCTGACCCCAGTTGATGATCAGCTCCTGCCCTGACACATGAGGATTTGATGGACCGTATCATTTTTATCCCAGCTGGTGTCACTGTCGGTAAGTGATGGGGATGGCGGGGAAGAGGTTGACAGGGCAACACTGAAGGAGAGCCGCTGCTCTAGGACCTCTGTTACCAGCAGCGCTAAGTGAGGGCTTATCACTAGTGTCGGAGGCTGATCCTGGCCCCTTCTACTCCTGCAGGGGATCTGCAATGGCCATGGGAGATGCGAATGCGGCAGGTGCATCTGCGACAAGTCTTCTCCGTACACGGATCTCACCTGTGAAATCAGCTACTCCCTGGTAAGGCTCCCAGTTCGATGGTCAGAGACCAGTACTCCTAATGCATCACCTCTCTGCTCACAGCCTGGCTCCTGAGCCTCTGGGGGAACATGGGGCTCTTGAGAGGGCTGGGGGGAACCCCAAACAAGGCCAAGAGCACATACAGGCTAAAAGCAAACTCCTGGGGATGGTCCTGCTTTCTCCTCAGGCTCGTTAGAATGGTTTCCATCCTGCGGCAGCAAGGCTGGTGTGGCTGCTGAACGGCCATAGAAGGCTCTTAGCCAGGTCTGTTTAGCTCGCCGATGCTATTACACTGATAAATACAACAGTATACTAAGATATGTATTCACAGGAAGGGAGCATGCCTAGTGGTTAGAGTGTACGTCTGGGATTTAGCTCCTGGCTTCTATTTCTGACTCTGAGACACTTAACTTCCCTGTGCCTCAGTTTCCCCAACTTTAAAATGAGGAATATACTTCGCTACTTCTCAGGGGTGTGGGAGACTTAGGTTGTTAATGTCTGTGAAAGCTCTCTGAGATCCTCAGATGACAGCTGCTACCTCAGGGCAGAATATCAGTGTAGACTATTTTACTGACATGGGGCTGATTCAAAACCCCAGATCTAAATATCTCCTACATTTGGGAAAGTTTGGCTCTAGATCAAAACTTTGTGACCTGGGACCTGTCTCTGTTGATACACTGCGTGCATTGCATGTGTACGTGCATGTGTTTGAATCTGGGGTTTTGGTTTTGCTCAATATAGAAATTAGGAGCCAGTTGCCAAAATCTAAATCTGGGTTCAGATTCCAAATGCCACCTTTGGGCCCAAAAGGAAAAGCATCCAGGATTGTCTGGGATTTCAGTTTGAGTCCGTAAAGGGATTTGAACTGAGCTGAGCGGGGTTCCCACTCACCTTCTGCTGCAGAGTCACTCTTTGTATGTCACCGCCACACACTGTCACTCTAGTCCCCCCCAGTCTGATGTCCCCTCTCCACCCCCGCCCTTACTCTGATGATGAGGGCGCATGAATTGTCTCCCACACTCATCCTTCAGAGTCCGACGTTGTCCCTCCCTCTCACTGGCCGATGTCATGTCTCTGGTGCACAGGGCGTGTTGGGGGTGTGTGAAGACATTCGAAGCTGCGTCCAGTGCCAGGCCTGGGGGACCGGGGAGAAGAAGGGGCAGAAATGCGAGGACTGCCCTTTCAAGATCCAGATGGTGGATGAACTGCAAAAAGGTACTGAGCCCTCAGCCTGCGGGTGTCAAAGCTGTGTGTGTATCTGATGTGGCTTGCCCGAGCCTGGACTGCGTGCATGTGCGTGCGAGCAACGCCTAGTACAATGGGGCCCAATCCCAATGGGAGCCCCTGGGTGCTACCTCCCATGACAGCAGTTGCCCCCACCCCTGCTCTCTCTCTAGTGAAGGAGGTGAATGAGTACTGCTCGTTCCAGGACGAGGAGGACGACTGCACCTACCGCTACACCCTGGAAGGGGATCCCAGCACACTGCACAACAACACCATCCTGGTGCAGAAGAAGAAAGGTGAGCGGGGCCCTGGTGGGGGGAGGAGGCGTGGCTAAGGCTCAGGGCTAGCAAGGCCTTGTGCCCGCGCCAACCGCTGGTCGCAGCTCGACTCTCTCTCTGCCCCTTACGGGCCTCAGGGCTGCAAACACTAAGTCTGAGATCCCCTCCGGTGACCATTCTAGAGGCCACTTCTCTCCGAAAGAAGTGTATGAACTTGGGGCTAGTGAAAGGAGCCTCTCAGAGGGCTCAAGCCAGCCCCATCCACAGCACAGGCCCAGCATGGGCAGGGGAAGGTGCAAGCTTCCCTCTCGCTGCCTTATGGGGCCCCTGCAGGGCCAAGAGCATGGCTCAGTCTGCAGCTCACGTCTCCAAGGACACCTGCAAACCCTGGCTTGCCTGCCCTGCAAAGGGGAGTGCACTCCACAGCAATAAGCTGAAATATCGAGGGACCCCCTGGCTGAGCCCCCAGCCACTTCTGGCCCATGGCTTGTCTTTGCGCCTGTCCGTAGCACCCCGAGCACATTGGTGGGGTTGTACAAATAATGCTAAATGATCTGGCCAGGCCGTGGTCACTCAGCCAAGGCTGCCAGCAGAGGGGCCTGGTAGTGCCCATGGGGATGGTTACTGGGAGCTGGTTACCATTGTCCCCTGGGAACTGGACTGAGATTCCCCCCAGTTCATCCCACACAGGCAACCCAACAGCCATCAGCTGGGAGCATTTTTCAGTCACTCCTGCCCTAGGCTGGCTTTGAACTGGCTACATGCTGGGGAAGTGAATGAAGAGCTGGCAGCCGCCTCTCCTTGCCTGGCACTTATGGGTGTCTCTGTTAGTGAGTACCTGGGGCAGTCGCAGGGACGTTACCGGACCTAGGTTTGGCTGCACCCTCCCAAGGAGAATTCTGGCCTGCCCTCTCCCATCCCCCCATCCCTTTCTCTGGCTCCACTCTCCTTCCCTCTTCTCCCTCTCTTCCCACCCCAGACATGCTGGGTCCTGCTGCCCCCAATTAACCGCTAGTTCATTGCTGCTGGTTGCAGAGTGCCCACCAGGAAGCTTCCTCTGGCTCATCCCCCTGCTCATTTTCCTGATGTTACTCCTGGGGTTGCTGCTGCTGCTCTGTTGGAAGTACTGCACTTGTTGCAAGGTGAGATCTGGGTCCCGCCATGCGGGGCTGCACTCAGACCCCCGGGGCAGGTGTGGCAGACGCAGGGGAATTATCCATGGCTGAAATCCTAGCTATTGGAAAGCAGCCTTTCAGACCCATCTCTCGGAAGACACTTTACAAAAGGCCCCGCCGCGCCTTTGCTGATCCAGCTGGGAAGCCAAAGGGTCTGAATGTAATGTAGTTTGGGGGAAAGAGGGCCAGTTCCCATTGGAACTGAGGGGAGTTTTGCCAGTGACTTCAGTAGGAGGTAGATGGGAGCTGGCACGTGCCAAACGGTCCCGGCACATCATGGCTGTGTCCCCCTTAGGGTAAACACTCCTGCCCACGAGGGACAGCAGTTGCTCTGTGGTTTCGCGGGCAGATGTCTAGGCTTTCTGAACGTGGTTAGCTCCTGGGGTGTTCTGCCCACACAACCGAAAAGAAGCCATGTTAGAACACAGTGAGCTAGGCGGGGTGTTTAAAGGTGGCTACTTCTGTAATGTAGAGCGGGCCAAGGTGAGGAAAGGCCACTGGGTTCTGACTGTATTTGTAAATCCCACGGCTTGCTTGCCAATCTCTTTTTAAATGAAGCCCCTAGTTTTGTGGGCCTGCTACCAAATGTGAGTCATTTTGCGGGGGTCTCCAGAGCGATAACTGCCTGGCTGTGGATGCTGCTACGTTAATTGGGGAGTTAACAACGCAGAGGCCCTGGTGGCTCTGCTGTATCTAAACACCCACTGCCCACCCACCCGCCAAACAGCCAAATGCAGCATTTGCCAAAGGGGAACATACATTCTCTCTAGGACCGAAGTTCCCCCGGAAGTGAGGGGAGGAGACAAGATGTCTCTTCCACATGGTGTCCATGCTCCAGCACAGTTGCTGCTTAGCAGGGTTTCCGTGAGCAGTGCGGGCAGGGATTCCCCCCCAGAGGCAAGGCTAGAATGGAAGCCTGCCATGCACGGCTGAGGAGTTTGCAGCCGCCCCCCTTGGTGCTGTCGTGTGCACAGGCCAGGATGGCATGGGGGCTACGGGAGATGGGTGCGGGAGGCAAAGGGACCTAGCCTCAGCATTCCCAGGGGAACGATGACATGGGGTTGCCAGCTTTGGAGACTGCACAATTTGTATTCATGCCCCCCGCCCCCATGGCTTCCTGTTGCTGATCTAACCCTCTCCAGCAGCGTGGGAGGGAGCATTCTTTTGGCACTGTGCTCTGAGGAGCTCCTGGCCATAGGGGGACTCTCCATTTCTGTTTTTTTGTCTCCTAGGCTTGCCTGGCCCTGCTGCCCTGCTGTGCACGAGGTACCTTGTTCTGGGGGGAGGGGGCCGCTTTCAGAGAGGGGTAGGACGGGAAGGGGCTGGGCAGGAGCAAGACCCCCAAGTGGGGTTAACCCTTCAAAAGCCTGAAAGGCTCAGCAGGGCAAAGGTTCTTAGTGGAGACCATTAGCCAATGGCCTTGGTGGGAGACTGGAGGGGCTGTGTGTGCTCTCTACGGGACAGAGCCGGGGCTGCTGCTAAAGTGCCCCTGGAGCGCGGCTGCTGAACGGGCATTGTTTGTTCAGTGGACAAGCAGGATATCCTGCTGGCATGATGCACCCTGGTCCCCCATGAGCCATGCCAGCTCTGGGCAGATGCCACTGGCATCCTGGGCTTGTCACATGCAATAACAATCCCTAAGAGCAAAGCACCGAACCTCAGGCAGCAGATGGATCGAGGTCCTCCTGGGGACAGTGATCTCAGGAGGGGTAAGTTCCACAGGGCCCAGGAAGAGGTTGCAGCTGCTGTAGAGAGAGGACGGTTTAGTGGGCCCCTTATTGGCGTCTTGGCAGAGAGGCCATGGATGAGTTGGGCCATGGCGTCAGAGCTCCCCAGCAGGGCAGTGCGATGGGGGAGCCTGCTTTGTGGATAAACAGAGAGGGTCTGTCAGTCCAGCTCCTCCCACCAGCACCGCATGAGTGCAGGGCAGAGCCTGAGCCTTGGAGCCCTCTGGGCTTTAACCTGCTCCCCCCTCGCCCTGCAGGCCGCACTGTCGGGTTCAAAGAGGATCACTACATGCTGCGGCAGAGCCTCATGACTTCGGACCACCTGGACACCCCCATGGTGCGCAGCGGCTCCCTAAAGGGCAGGGACACCGTCTGCTGGAAGATCAACAACAACGTCCACAAGCCAGGCTTCTCCTCCCACGCCGCCGCAAACCCCAAGGAGCTGAGTGAGTGCTAATGCCGCACGGGTGGTGGGTTGTGTGTGGCCTCCCACTGACGCCAAAGGGGAAGAGGGTTTGGCTGCCTTGGGGTCTCCTCCTGGCCCTTCACTATCGCCAGGTCCTAGTTAGCTCCTTTCCCAGGACAGCACCCCCACTGTGAGGAGACTCCCCTTCCCTTTCTCTTCTCCCGCCCCCAAGGGATAGACGCCTGCCCCTCAAAGTATATCCCGTCTCTGTCGCAGTGACTGCGAGGGTCCCCCGGGCCCGCCACCATGAGCATCCCTAGATGTTCCAGCCTAGAACAGCTATTCCCAGCAGATGCCCCATCTCTACCTGCTGCCTTAGTTCAGCAGGCTGCTGCCTGGATTCAGCTTTCCACTCTCCCTGCTGCTGCTTTGGGAGGGGTGAGGGAAATGGTCACTCTACTCCTCAATCCAGAGTGGCTGCTTTCTTGGGCTCTGGCTGTGTCTTGCCCAGCGCTTACTGGTTGTGGCAACTGATGGTCTGAGCACTGTGTGAGCCATCCGAGCCCTGGAAACTAGGCGCTGCTGGCTGGGGTGTGGGCCCCCAAGGCCCCGGCATTGCCTGGCTCCCAGCTGTTTATGGGGTGGTTCGCTGACTGACAGTGAGGGGGTCTGACCGGGGATTCCTCTCTCCAGTTCCTTATGGCATCTCGTTGAGACTGGCCCGGCTTTTCACCCAGAACCTCATGAAACCGGACACCCAGGAATGTGAGCAGCTGCGCAAGGAGGTGGAGGAGAACGTAAGGGGCCAAACCGTTCTCTCTGGGCTTTGCCTTTTGTGGCAGAGGGAGCCAGGTACAGCCAGTGTGAGCTGCGGCTCTGTGACTAGGGCCAGGAAAGCAGGAAGCCGGTTGGTTGCAGCCAACAGGGCTGGGGAGCGGATGGAAACAGACATCGATTCTGAAGGGCTTGTCTTACCGAGGAGGTTCTCTCTGCCGGGGGTTTGCCTCCCTGCCGAGGATGGTACAGACGACGGGGAGGCCCTGGCTTCTCTGGCTGGGGTGGCACAGAGAGGTGGGCAGGAGGGTGGGGTTGTAGCGAGGGAGAGGGCTGAGTGGAGCCGGCTCGGTTTGCTGGCTGCATGGTGCCTGCTGTGCTGAGTCCCCGTGGGGCTGTAACAGACTCTCTTGCTCCTTACAGCTGAACGATGTTTACAAGCGCGTTTCTGGTGCCCACAAACTCCAGCAGACCAAGTTCAGGTGAGTGACCCAGGGACAGAGCGGATGTAGGGGTGCTGGGAAGAAGGGAGGGCCTGGGGCACCCAGGGCTGCAAACTCTCCCAGTTCTGACCCCAGGGTGGGCACTCTGACCTAGAGGGGCACCTAAACTTTGCATGGGCAGTTTCTGAGGAGTAATCCTTCCCAGCAGCCCGGATGCAGTGGTACCCCTAGTACTGTGATGTGAATGCCAGGGATTCACACGCTTGCCATGGGCCTCCCAGCGCACCCCCAAAGGCACCACCATGGGCTCTCTGGACTACTTCTGGCTCCATACACGGGGCTAAAATGCTACGGGTCTAATCACGTCTCACTGAAGTATATGACAAAATTCCCATAGACTGCAGTGAGGACCCGGTTTTGGCCCTGTAAACATGGTATCCTCTCAGCAGGGAAAATTGTTCCCCAAGGTTAACTCTTTGTAAACCACATCCCTGGGCACTATGGCATCTGGAAAAGCTGGGTCATAGGGAGCAGCAGGACATGTAGGGAACAGTGCTGGGGGTCAGCAGCTCTGGATGACAAAGCAGAGATGCCCTGCGTGGAAGTTGCTAGCCAGAGACTAAGGCTGCGTCCCACAGTATGTGGGGCTCTTCGGAACTCGCGATTGTTTGCCACGCATTGCACAAGAGCAAGGACAGAAACTGTAGCTACAGGGAAAAGTCAGAGGTCGGACTTGAACTCCTGCCTTCAGTGGTCCCATGAGGGTGCCCTGCTGCTGGAGCCAGTGGAGCGGCTCTTAGTGCTAGCCTGCTTTAGACAGACTCTGGATACTTAGAGACCTTCATGGCTCCCCAAGTGGGATTTGGTGGGGTTATTCACTTGCTGGTCTGTTTTTTCCCTAGGTTGCAGCCCAATGCTGGGAAAAGGTAGGTGGAATGTTCACGTCTCTCTCTGTCTGTCCGTCTCTCTGTTCATCTCTGCACTCCTCACCTGTGCGGGTGTCTGTGCGTGGCGTGTGTGTGTTGGCTGCTTGAAAGCTTTGAAGCCAATGTGTATTGGCTGATTGAAAGCTTTTAATGCTGTGAATGGCTGGTTGGCAGAGGCGTCTGATGACAGAACAGGGGCAGGACATGAACTCCTTTCTCTCCTTCCCCTGACTGGGCTGTAGGCAGGACCACACAATTGTGGACACAGTGCTCACTGCTCCCCTTTCGGCCAAGATGGAGATCGTGAAAGTGACGGCGAAACATGTCTCTCAGGAGGCTTTCAATGAGCTGAAGGTGACACCAGGTTACTATACCGTGACCTCTGACCAAGGTAGGAGCAGGGTTGAGCTTATTGACCAAGGCAAAATAGGGGTTTGTGAGGAGGGACCCTCCCATCTATGCCCTTTCACCCTCTCCGCCTGCGCAGATGCCCACGGGATGGTGGAGTTCCAGGAAGGTGTGGAGCTGGTGGACGTCCGGGTCCCACTCTTCATCAGGGAGGAAGACGATGATGAGAAGCAGTTGCAGGTGGCGGCAATTGAGGTCCCCATGGGGACAGCGGCGATTGGACGCAGGCTCGTCAATATCACCATAATCAAAGAGCAAGGTGAAGGGGGCGGAGGGGCTCTGATAAGAAATTCTCAAACCTAGGTGAATAGCTCCTAAGGCCAGAAAGGATCATTCTGATCTAGTCTGAGCTCCTGCACAACACAGGCTGGAAACCCTCACCCAGGGATTCCTGTCTCCAGCCCAATGATTTGTGTCTGAACTAGATCATCTTGATTTCAAGACAAGGAGGGAAGGAGAATTTCCCACAGCTGGTCCCTCCCTTCCTGTGCTGTCCTGGCCAGCAGCCCCCATCCCCACTTAGATGGCTCGTGCTTTCAGCAGAAGCCGTCGATCATGAGGCTAGGAGAGACTTTTTAGCTGGGTGTGAAGGGATAACTCCAGATTTCCTCTGTTCCTTTTTTGGGGTTCCTTCTCCCTGACCTTCCCCTTTCACACCCTTTTTTCTTTCTTAACTTTTAAGTAATCTCTGAGTGATGCCCCCAACTCCATCTTTCCTCCTGGTGTTTCTTCTTAGAAACTGCACTGTTGAGACTACCTGATCTTCAGGTCTTTTGCGACAGTTTCTTACTAATGTCTTCAACAGTATGGTGGCTTTAAAGAACCCAGCTCTATTCAGTTTGTGTGTGTTTCTAAGAAGCCTCCATCAGGTATTTGTTTGTTTCACACGGTCCACTTATCTGACTTCTTTCAGCCAGCAGCATCGTCACCTTTCTGCAGCCAGCCTACTCTCACAGCCGCTTCGACCAGGTGGCCAGAATCCCTGTGCGTCGGGAGATCGTGGAAAACGGAAAGTCCCAGATCACCTACAGAACTCGCGATCTCACCGCCAAGGATGGCAAGGTGAGGACTGTGCTTCTTGGTACTGGTGGAGCTGAGCATGGTGGCATGAAACCCAGCAAGCTGGGACCAGTAATTACAGGGGCTGCCACAGCAGAGACAGATCCCAGCAAAATGAATGAATGGCGACTGTACTCCAGGGGGCGGTGGGAGAGATGTGACCTGGAGGTCTGAGCGCAGAATGGGGGCCAGGAGCTCTCGCGTTCTCTTCCCAGCTCTGTCCCACCAGGTTTGCCTGTTGGAGGCCTGGGTTTGTGGCTCGTAAAAACGTCACTCTTTCTGTCATCTTGACCAGCCTTCTGACATGCTTGTGATAATGGACTGTTTGGAAAAGCCGGGATAAATCAGGAAGCTCCCCAGCAGGAATTATGTGCTGGTCATGTCCTGCAAAGCTGCCTGCAGCAGGGTCAGCCTGGAGAGGTCCTGCTGTATAGACTATACTGCAGGAGTGATAGCACTAGAGAAGGGAGCGTGTGGTTGTGTTTATATTACATGAGAATACAGCTGGGTTCCTTTCGGAATCTGCTACAGTACTGAGCAATATTCCATGGCTATGTGGAGGGTTGGGGGGACCACACTAATGAACTGGATGGATGTGGATGGAGAGGGGGTGGGCATGCTGATGAGACATGTCCTGTGGATGCAGTGTGGGGAAGGACTCAGTAATGAGCCATGTCCCGAGGATGCTGTGGCTAGGGAGTAATACACTATTTAGCATGTTCTTTCTTCTCCTCTCCCAGGACTACAGGTTCGCAGAGGGCGACTTGGTCTTCCAGCCTGGGGAGATGCAGAAGGAGGTGCAGGTGGAGCTGCTGGAGCTGACCGAGATAGATGCCCTTCTGCAGAACCGCCAGCTCAAACAGTTTGCCGTGGATCTGCTCAACCCCAAGTACGGCACCAAGATCGGCAAATACCCGCAGACCACGGTGACCATCACCGACCCAGGTGGGTGTGCCGCCGGGGAGCCGTGCTTTTCCTGCATCGCCAGGTTCTTGTGCCATGTGCTGCTGGCAGATTGAATGACTCTAGGCCAGGGAAAGTAGTACGAGGCATGTAATCACTACAGTGTGTCACATCAGTGATGTGTACAGATGTGTGGCCTGAGCTACCAGAGATGCTCCTTTGCTTCCGTGGGCGATGCCCTTGTCTCAGCATGCTGCCGGTCTGGGTCCTAACCCCAGCTGCCTGGGGCGGTTAATGAGACAAGGTGGATGAGGTGACATCTTTTACCGGACCAACTTCTGTTGGTGAGAGAGACAAGCTTTCGCGCTAGGGTGACCAGACGTCCCGATTTTCTAGGGACAGTCCTGGTATTTGGGGCTTTGTCTTATATAGGCGCCTATTACCCCCCCACCCCGTCCCTTTTATATTTTCCTGTGTCAGTTCATTCGAGAGCCTAGTGATTGTCTGGTTGCAGCCACATAGTTGTTGTTGGGCATTTAGTGCACTAGATGAGGTGCACCGTCCCGTTGTGATCGGCTCGTGTAGGAACCCGGGACCTTGGAAGGCGCGTTGTGCGGGTGTTGATCGTTGTAGCCGTGGAGATATGTCTGCAGATTTTGCATGTTGTGCTGGTGTATTTCAGGATATAGTTTTGGTTCCCCCTGGTGGTCGACATGCATAGACCGTATCTGCCTCCCAGAGACTGGGAGGAGATGGATCATGGGAATTGCAAACCGAAGTGGAATTGGTTTCTCTGTTTCCTTTCCCTGTGGATCTGGGTGCAGGTAGCAGGGGTTTTGGGGGAGTCGATAAACCACATAGTGCTGTCTGCAGCGTTAATGTTTTAGTCCCGTGGGGCTCCGTGGGGTTTAGATACCTGTGCAACCACAAGTGAAGTGGCCCTTCCCGCATGAGCCAGGCTATGTGGGTTGAACGGGAGGCCCTATCAGAGAGCTGTGTATTCTCCTCACTTGTTGGGTAGATGGTGATAATGTCATTATTAGGTATGTACTTGACACTGTCTTAGCGGTTTTGTGGAACTGTGATCCAAAGGAGAAACCACTATTGAAGCAGGATAAAATGCACAATAGAAAAGCCAAATGCTTCCAGAAAGCCAAGCCAAGCAGCTGGTGTATTCACGGATTCATTTCCGGGGCACAAGCCCCGCATGCATCACAGAAGAGGCAGTGTGGCTCAGTGGCTAGTTTCGGGGACAGGACACCTGGGTTCTATTCCTGACTTGCTCCGACTTGCTGTGTGACCATGTCACATTGCCTCTGTGTGCCTCAGTTTCCCTTCTCTGCAAAGTGAAGAGGATACTGATCAGCTCCTCAGGGATGGCTTGAGACCTAATGTAGTAATGGCCGTAAAGCACTGAGAGAGCTGGAGAAGTGGTGATGTGGGTTGTCCCATTCTCACTCCGTCCTGCTAAGGGATGGTCACTGATGCACTCATGGCATTTCACTCTCCCCACTGCAGAGGTTGTAGATGGCATACAGATCCCAATTGGCCTGGGCCAGTTCCCTCAGTCTCCCAGAGGAAAGCTCGGTGTACCGCTCAGTCCAAATGCCCAAACTCTAAGCTCCAGGAAAATCCGTTTCAACTGGTTACCACCGCCTGGCAAACCCATAGGGTACAAGGTAAGGGCTAAACCGGTTCCTGGGGTGGGCATGGACAGCCCATCATCCTGGGGTGTCATGGCCACTCCAGTCCAATGATCCTTCATCCTGCAGCGGGGGAGGGGAGAGAAGGTGCTGGAAGGTGGGAGGGCATCATGGGCGCATGAGCTTGCATAGAGCTTGATGGGTGGGAGCAGGATGTCCTGGGTGGATTCCCTCCGACCAGATCAAATCTTATTCAAGTCCAGTAAGGGAAAGTCAGCAAGGGGCTTATCTCTCATATGGAGCCTGCCTGCCTGTCTGTCTGGTGTGGGGGTGGGTGGGGCTGGGGTGGCCTTGGAGTTTGTGGAAGGGAAAGAACGTGTAGCTCAGGGGAGAGCCAGGCATAGTGCCAATCTTCCCTGCTCACCTTTGTCAAGGAACCTCGACCCTTAGCTCCAGTGTGCCTCGCTACTCCAACCCTCTCCACGCCTCTCCAGTTCAGCCACTGCCCCTCATTCCTTCTCTGATGCATATCCCGACTCTTATTCCCCTCATTCCTTCTCTGATGCATATCCCACGGTCCTCAGCTCCAACACAGCTTTGCCAAGGCACAGGGACCTCAACCTGCAGGACCTGCCTTGCCGCCTCTCTCTCCTGAGCAGTAGCGGCTAATCATGCCTGAGCAGCAGAGCCCACTGGGGACTCAGACATATTTCCCTTAGATGTGAAGTTACATTTCTCCAGCGGGGAAAGGCCACTGTGTTCTCACTGCACTCCCAAAGGGGTGTTGCTAGGGCATGAGGGATTAGTGGGCAGAGCTTCCTGCCAGGGAAAGTGGGGCAAACTCCATCATTTAGCACAGAAAGAACTAGCCTAGGCAAAGCTCCAGAAAATGTACCGGAGGGAACAGTCCCGCGCTGGGAGTGGGCAGGACTAGATGGTCAGTGTTGAATGTAGGGTCCCTCCCGTGCAGACTGTACACCACTTATTCTCTCAAAATAGGGCTTCATTGGTGCATGGGTCTTCTCTGACCACTTCTCTGACCATTGCGTCCTGCTGTACAGAACACTCACTACCCCAGCCTGCCAGAGGCAGCGGGTTTCATGAAGTTTGCCCCTGGTTTATAATCGCTCTTGGTGGCAGGGAAGAGGAACTGAAGGAGAAAAGGGGAGGGGAGAAGTACTTATGGTTTTCCCTTCGATGGTAGGTGAAGTACTGGATCCAAGGGGACCCTGAGTCGGAGGCCAGGCTGATCAATTCCACAGTGCCATCAGCAGAGCTGAATAACCTATACCCCTACTGCGACTATGAGATGCAGGTCTGTGCCTACAACAGCATGGGCGAGGGGCCCTACTCGGATATCACCCACTGCCGCACCCTGGAGGATGGTGAGCTGCTCCCCCTGGCTTGTTCCCACAGGCTCGCGTGGTGTTTGTGGGGATTAGATCCTAGTGGCCACCTGATGTGGCCAGAGGACACCAAACCCTGTCCCGTGTATTGAAGGCTGATGCCTCATTGGAAATGTCTTCAGGACAACCTAGTCTTTTAAAAGGCACAATCTGGTGGTCTGCACCCAGGCCTGGGAGCCAGGAGTGTTTGAGTGTCTGCTACCAGCTCTGAAATAGGTGCCACCTGTGGCTTTGGCCCAGTCACTGAACCTCTCTCACCCTGTGTCCCCAGCTGGGACATCTCAGGGTATGTCTACACTGCCTCTGGGAGTGAGCATCCTAGCCCAGGGCCACAGACTTGTGCTAGTGTAAAAACAGCCAGGTAGCCATTGCCAGGCGCTCTCTCACATGCACACACATGCTTGAGAGCCCAAGCTGCAACATCTATATCACTCTTTTTAGCATGCTAGCCCAGGGGTGGGCAAACTATGGCCCAAGGGCCTTTTTAAGCCGGCCCATGAGCTCCCACTGGGGAGCTGGGTCTGGCTTTGCCCCACTCCAGCGACCCAGCCAGGGCACTGGGTCGTGGACTGTACTGTGCGGCTCCTACGTGCTCCTATGGCGCCCTCTGTCGCTCCAATGGGAGCTGCAGGGGCGGTGCTTGCAGATGGGGCAGCACGCAGAGCCACCTGGCCATGCCTTCACGTAGGGGCCAGAGAAGGGACATGCCACTGCTTCCAGGAGCCATTTGAGGTAAGCGCCACTCGGAGCCTGCACCCCTGAGAGCCTGTCCCGATGCTCCAACCCCGTGCCCCAGCCCTGCTCCCCCTCCTGCTCTGCAAACCCCTCAATCCCAGCCCCGCCCCAGAGCCTGTACCTACAGCCAGGAACCTGCACCCCTTCCTGCACCCCTGCCCCAAACCTGATCCCGCCCTCCGAGCCCCTTGGTCCCAGCCCAGAGCACCCTCCTACACCCCAAACTCCTCATCCCCAGAGCCCATACCCTCAACCAGAGCACTCACCGCCTTCCGCACCCCCAACCCCAATTTTGTGAGCATTCATGGCCCGTCATACAATTTGTATTCCCAGATGTGGCCCTCAGGTCAAAATGTTTGCCCACCCCTGCGCTAGCCTGAGTCTGTGGACCTGGTCTAGGAGACTCGCTCCCTGGTGCAGTGTAGACGTACCCTTATAGGCCTCATTTTTTTTAAGTGCCGAGCAACCTCCATACCAAGTGATTAAACTCAAGTCCCATGTGTCCAAGTGTTTTATCCCATTCTCATCACTTGGGGTAATGGGGATATTCCCCTGCCTTTCCCGCAGGGTTGTTGTGGGGATGAACTGGTTAATGAAGATGAAACATGTTGTGTGAATGTGTTACAAAGGGCTATAGGTCCAAGAACTGCTCAGATCCTCATAATTGGAAGAGTATTTGCTTCTCCGGGTACCAATCTGAACATCTTACTTCATCTTATATTGCACCAGTCAGTATTTGGGGATAGCTGTTTTATTAAATCTTGCCATGAAAACAACAAAAAAACAGAAGGTCCCAAACAAGTGGAAACCTGAAATATTGATCACAGGATTCCTATTGCCCAATGACAGCCGGATGTCTTATGAAGCTCTGAATGGAGCTAGAGGAATAAGGGATTTTTTGGTTCACTAGCAATTCTGAAAAATCAAAAGAACAGAATAAAATAAAATTGCAGGTTAACCAAAACATTTTCTTTGACCCCAAATGTAACATCTCACTTGGGTTTCAAGCATTTTTAAATGGTTTTGATTGCTTTTTTTTTTTTAAATAAAAACGACAGGAAATTTTGAAACAAGAAGTCATTTTGAAATGAAAAATGGAAACGTTTCATATTTCAAGTACTGAGATGAAAGGTTTAGGATTTTTTTTACCAAAACAATTACGTGAAATCAACATGAATTCATGAAATGTTTCATGGCATTATTTGCCAAAAAAAAGGTTTTGATCAAAAAATTTCGCCCAGTTCCTAGTTGGGAACATATCTACCACCCCTAGTTGGGAACATATCTACCACCACTTCGTATAAATCCTCTTTGTTAATGTGCTTCTGAATGCTTGTACCGCACCTTCATGAGTGGCAGTGGAATAGGCGCCCAAGGGGAATGTCTGAGGACATGAGAATGAAGCAGTGGGAAGGTGGCCACATTGCGTGAGACCCAATGGCATGTCTTGTGTCCTCCTATCCCTGGTTTGTGGCTGGCAAGACTCTTCCTTCCACCCAGATACCTTCCTCCAGGGGGCCAATCAGAAAGAACCAAATTGCGGGAGGAGAGGAGAAGACAGTCCATCATGGACATGGGCAGCGATAGGCATATGGAAGGGTCTAGACACCCTAGGCTCTGTGATGCGTTTTCCAGCACCTTCCAGAGCAACTGGTGTAAAATAAGCATGTGGTGGTGCCACTGTCAGTCGGGAGATCTCCCCAGATCGAGCCAGTTGTCCCATCACTCACACCCAGAGATATCCAGCCCTCCCCGCCTGCTTGTTTCCAACCCCGCCTCTTTGTTCTCGTTCCTGTTAGTTCCCAGTGAACCTGGGCGTCTGGCTTTCAACGTCGTCTCTTCCACTGTGACGCAGCTGAGCTGGGCTGAGCCTGCTGAGACCAATGGGGAGATCACGGCCTATGAAGTCAGCTACGGACTTGTCAATGAGGACAATGGTAAGAGAGGGCTCCCCCTTGCCGAATGGTCCTGTAGAGGCGTCTCCATCGGACTGAGACACGAAGACCTTGGCAGAAACAGCCAGCAGCTGTCCCCAGTCATTCGCTGCTCTCACCCTGGAGCCATGAACTGGGGTTGGGAGCAGCCCACGTTACGATGAGTGAGAGAGCACAGGCTGTTGGGGAGGTGGGTGGTGGTGGGATGCCAGAGCCCAGGACAGAAGTTCAGTATTAAGGACATGATCCTGTGAGGTCCTGAGCACCCTCAGCTCCTGTTGACCTCCTCTGACTTCAGTGGGCATTGGGGACGCTTCTCACCTTGAACAGTTTAGGGATGATGCCCTGGGAAACCCCCTGCTGGAGGCCCATTTCCCTGTTCGCTTTGGGAGCTTCCCAGAAGTGAAGTTACACCCTGAGAGACAGACACTCAGGATGGCTGACTGCATGACCGGTAACATCACCCGCCTCTGTCCTGGCACCTGCAGCCCAAGTCTCATTGAGACCTTTGGCCATGGGGGGCTCCATGGAGCTCGCCAGACAGGATCTGGGGGGTGCAGTCTGGGACTGTTGAGAGGAGGATGGAGGTAGTGGTGCAGTGCAGACACCGTCTGGGAGCAAAGCACAGTGATGAAGGTAGAAGTGAGCCCTGTGAAGCAGGGTTGCGAGGTCTCCCGCTGCCATTCCTAGACATGGGGCCCAAGCCACAAGGTTCAGATGAAACAGCCACAATTGTGAAGGGCTCTGTTGGTTTGACCCATTGATACAGGACAGCTATGAAGTTCAGGCCTGGATCTCAACCCTGTTTGGGGGAGTTTGGATCAGAGGGTTTGCTTCTGGCCCATCTTTTCTTAGAATGCAATGGCAGGTGAAACCCGCGCTGTTTGTATTGCTCTTAGGAAACAGCGAGACTCCTCCTAAGAGTTGGCACGGAGGGGCTATAGCTCTGCTCGATGCCTGCACCCCAGCACTGCTGACAGTGTTAGAGGCCATGGGGGGCTGATGACTCAGCGATAGCTCAATGTGCTCCTGTGTGAGCTGGATAGAACTCAGGATCTGATGGGTCCTTCGCTCCCCAGGCCAAGTGAGACTCTCCCGTCAGTCTGTAGCGCCCCCTCTGGATGTGTTGGGAGCAGTGTCAGTGGGAGACAAGGGGGTGTTGGAGGCAAGGATGGTCAGCACGACAACTTGGAAGATGGAGGGGAGAAGAGCTGTGACTGCACGCAGCTAGGCAGCTGGCCGAGTGACTGAGCTGCATGCGCAGTACAGACACTGCAGCTGCAGTGACCACAAATAAAAGAGTGGGTGCGTGTGTGCAGAGGCCGGGGTTGGGGGGGTGTCACTGGGCTTTGTGTGTCTTTTGCTGTTTTCCCTTTCAAATGGTGGAGCAAAGCCGGCTAGTCCATTTCTTCTCTCCCCTCTCCTGCCGTTGTATTGAAGAGAATAGTGTGAGTGTGAGTGAGACAGACAGACAGACAGAGGGAGAGAGATGACCTTGCTGGATGGGTGTGTGCTTCCTTGCAGTTCCCTTTGGGCCCATGAAGAAAGTTCTGGTTGAGGAGCCGAAGAAGCGCATGGTTCTGATTGAAAACCTGCGGGAGTCGCAGCCGTACCGCTACACGGTGAAGGCCAAGAATGGAGCCGGCTGGGGGCCTGAGCGAGAAGCTACAATCAACCTCGCCACACAGCCCAGACGCCCAATGTCCAGTGAGTGCTTCTACTGGCCTGAGCACGTGGGGAGTGGGGCTTGACAACGCTCTCTCCCTCCCTCTCCCTGTTTTAACGCATCGTGTCCACACTAACATGCCTGTCCCCGTGGCATCTGGGTGGGTGGTTCCCCTCTGGCATGGGAGGGACGTGTTTAACGGCGCTCTCTGCCGCCCCTCGCAGTTCCCATCATCCCCGACATCCCAATCATCGACGCCGAGGGCGGTGAAGACTACGACAGCTACTTGATGTACAGTGCGGACGTGATGCGCTCCCCGTCCGGCAGCAAGCACCCCAGCGTCTCCGACGACTCCGGTACGTGCGCTGTGGTTTGCAAAGAGCGGTTTATTGGTTTCTCTTGACAGCTTTGAACACCGAGCCTCCCCCGGGAGAAGGGGACTCGAGAAAGCAAACCAGCAGAGAACCTCCCTTCCAAACGAGGGAGTGATTTACGAGCCGCAGTATCAGCACAGATCGTTTTGTTCCTCATTCTGCTGCGAAGGCAGAGAGACGTCCCAGCTCTGGGAGGATCATGCAGAGGCTGAGCTGTCACCTTGTTTCTGTGCTGCTGCTCTGGAGAGAAATGGAGGCTCAGCCTCCACCGGGCATGATTGGGTAGGAACTTTGCATCCAGAGGTTGGGCCTCTGCCCGTTGCCATGAGATTAGGGTACAGCACACAGTCCTGACCTCCTAGCTCCTGGGGATGTTTCTTAGTTCAGCCGTTAGGCCAATGAGAGGGACCTTACTGGGGGATGGAGCAGAGACATTTCAGTTCATAGCAGCTTAAGACCAAGAAGAACCCTACTGGCCCATGGTATCTGGTTCTCTCCCATCGTGCTCTGGGGGGTGTCCCACTGGCTATGTCAGGGCTGCTAAAGTGAACATGGCAGAAGCTCAGCTTGGAATAGCTATTTCAAATGGGAAGAATGAAAGCGACCTGTAATGTGGCGCTGGGGCAACCTTACAGGAGACCTAGTCTGGAGCAGGTTTGACAGTGGCTGAAATGAGGCGTCCCCTGCCCTGTGCTCTCTCTCGGTTTCTCTCTGCTTTGGGAATCGATGCATTCTTGCAGAGAGTAGAGTGTACGTGTTAGGACAGCCCCACGGTGGCCAGCGTTGTGTACACCTGTGAGCTTCATGGAGTGAGGAGGCCGCTCCTGAGCATGGGAGGACAGTTCTACCCAGCAGTGCCTGTGATGGGGACAGGCGTGCAGTGGGATCGCCAACCCTGTTCTCAATCCTGACGGAAATGGGGATGGAGCTCTGGTCTCCCCAGGGCTGGTTGAACCCCCAGTGTCCTGTTCCCTCCATTCTCCAGCTCTGTCCCGTGATCTCTACACAGTAGTAGCCCACCAGCGGTTTGTCACAGGAGGCAGATGCAGCTGCTCCTGGAGGCTGACCCCAGTGTGCTGCAGGTGGCCCAATGGTGGCAGGTTCCCCGCTTTGCCCCTGTAGGCCGTGCCAATGTGAGTACTTAAATTGTTCCAAAAGGCTCCAGGTGGAAATATGTGCAGCTGCTGGGGGAGGACTTGGACCTTCGCCGCATCACCTGGAGGCTCCCAGCTGAAATGATCCCCCGCCTCTCTAGCAGCAGCTGCTTCTCCTCTGACACCGAGGGCCTCCTCCACGAGGATGGCTCCCACTCTGAGCCGTTGGACAGCAACACAGCCAGCGGCAGCCTGATGAGGAGCGGGACGCCCCGGCCCCAACCAGGTGAAGGCCGGCTTCTTCTGCAGTGAATGTCGTGTCTCGTCCTTCTCCGAGCCAAGAGCGTGGAACTGAGCCCTGCCCCCTAACATCCCCTCTGTACCCACATTGGTGTTGGCATGAGGCACTGGTCACATGTAGTAGAGTTTGCTTGCAAAGTGTTGTCATGGTCTGTCTGCTCAGGAGAGTGCCAAGGTAACGCCCACCTCGGGCATGGACTGGGAACCTGCTAGGAGCTTGCTTCTGCAATAGGCTCGGACCCTTAGGGAAGGAGCAGATCAAAACCGTGTGAAGCCTGTAAGAACAGCCATGCCTCATCTTAAGTAACTGCTCTGAAGTAACCCCCCCCCACCCCCAGGTTTCCAGTGCAAACCTGCAGGACTGTTATTCAGAGAGCAGCCTCTAGGAGATTTCTGCTGCCCATTTGGGTGGTCACTTAAGAGGGGGTTCATAAAGACCGTTAACAGCAGGGTTTGCTTTTCAGGTCCGGCAGAGATGGGCTCCAATGTGAAATCTGTGGTAGCTGCCTCCTTAAGTTGGCATTTCTTCTTCTTTCATTAAGACAAAATATAAACACGTGCTGGGGTCAAGAGATCTGACCGTTAGGACACGTGAGGTTGGACCTTAGCAGCCCCCTGACAAGCTGAGCTCTGGAGTTACCTTGGGCACTGCGGGTTGGTCGGGTATTGTGCAGGGGGTGCAGGTTCCTGTTTGTTTCCCCTGCTGCTGGCTGTGTGGCTGTCACTTGTCTGAAGAGCCAGAGTTATGTTCTCAAACACCTGGAGAACAGGACGAAGCCGATGCAGGAGGCATGGAGCCGTGGGCTGGTCCCGATGCCTAGACTGCAGCTGTTGAGACTGACTGAATTCAATCTTTCCCAGAGCATCTGCTGAATGGCCGGATGGATTTCACCTTCCCTGGCAGTGGGGGCACCCTGAACAGGACCTTGAATGCCAGCTACAACCAGCTGACCTCACACATACACCAGGAGAGGAGGCTGATGGGCAGCTCATCTCTGACCAGAGATTACAGCACAATGACCTCAGGATATGGTGAGTGTCGGGGGGGAGGGGGATGGGGGGCCCTCCCCTGTGCTCCACCATAGCAGGGACCTGTCTTCCTACCCTCTACCCCTTAGAGCCATCTTGGGTCACACCAGCCAGGGGGCTTCCTGTACCTCTACCTCCCAGAGCTCCCCCTCTCCACACAGAGGGCTGCCTTTGTGCACCCCCCCAAGGGCACCCTGAGAAAGGGGGGGGCTGCCTCCATGGGCCCCCTCAAGCTCCCTGGGAAAGGGGAGGCTGCCTCAGGGCTCTCTGGGAAAAGGGGGTGCTGCTTCCATGCCTCTTACTCTATCTCCATGGTTACTTTCCAGCTCAAATTGTCTGAGAGTCGGTCTGGCAGTGGGGACGGGGCTGGAGAAGCCCTTTTCATGCTCTTCCTTAAAGCAGCCCTCTCTGTACTGGGGTACCAGCACATGGGCTGCTCTGGCTTCAGATGCCTTCAGTGTTCTCTCTCTCTCTCTCGCTCTCTCTCTCTCCCCATTTCCCACTATCCTGTAGACCAGCCAGGGAGGATTCTCCCTTCCCTACGTGAAGATGCTGGCAGGATGGCCCTGCTGCCCCAGGACGTAGGTGTCAGCAGCAGGGCAAAGGTGAAGGGTTCCTACGCCAGCAATGGCTTTCGGGATTCTATAATCATGACTGATGGGCCCACTGGGATTGCCAAGTATATAGGTACAGCCCACAGCAAAGCCTTGTCCAGTGTCTTCGTGGGTGTCTTCCCGCAGTCATGCATCCCATAACCAGCCCATCCACCCATGAGCTGCCTGCTCCTCTCCTCCATCGGCTTTGTGTGTGCGCTGATCCATGCCCCTGACCCTGGCTGCGCCGCCACCACGCCACCTTTCCATTTGCAGGGTTCATTGACCTCGTTAAAGCCATGTGAGCTGATTAACCCACCCCGTGCTCTAACGACCTCATCGACTCGCCGTCAGCATCCTGCCCTCTGTGCTCCTAACAAGCCGATTGTTTTCTGTGTCTCTCCACAGGCCTTGGGGGAGAATGTGTGCCCAATGTAAAACGTCCCTCTGAGACACGCTAGGCAGCTGAGTCATGGAGCGCCTGGCACTGAGGTGCTGGAGAATCTGCTCGTCATTGCATCCATTTTCTGCCATGAAGGCAGTGGTTAAGGGATATCCTTAACTCTTCCCACCCTTTGGTTCTGGCCGTGCTGTTTGTTGAGAGAGCAGGGTGGCCTAATGACCTGAGCATTGGGCTGGGAGCCAGGAGCTCCCAGGGTCTAATCCCCCTTTGACTCACATGAACCTCTTTGCCTCAGTTTCCCCATCTGTAGACCAGGGATAGCAATACTCAGCTCCCTAGCAGCTTGAATCACTTACTGGGACACGTGACTGCGAAGCACTTTGAAGATGATAGGGGAGGATTGCAAAGGCATAACGGGCAGTTAGGCACCCGAGCCCCACTGAAAGCCCATGGGAGTTGGGTGCTTAACTCCCGTTGATAGTCTCCCCCTTGAAGTGTCACCCTTGATGAGTGGCTGCCGGCATGGAGAGTGGTAGGTCAGAGAGAAGCTGGCAGGGGAATGAGCAGCTAGGTAGGTGAGTGTGTGGAAGGTAGAGGAGTGGCCCGTGGGTTACCAGTGTGGATGTGCGAATGGGTAGGGACGGCTCGTCCTTTGCAGCACCTCTGTGCCCTTCTCTCCACTGGGTGATCCCACCCCCACCCCATCCCCAACACGCATGCAGCAAGGCTCAGGGCTGTTAGATGGCTGCTCTGACTCCCCTTCCCCCTCTCCCTGCGCAGGCCTGTCAGGGCAAAGCACACACCCTAGGGTGCATTCCCTCTTCCCCCAGAAGGCCAGGAGTCACACTCACTCCCAAGATGTCCTCGAAGCACCCAGCTGCCTGGACATGGTGCTTCAGGGGGAGTGAGTTTGGCCAAGCCTGGCCCCAAGCCTGCTGGGGAGCTAAGGGGCTGCCAGAGAAAACGTCTAGATGTTCTCAGCAATCCCTTTGCTCCCCTGGCTGGAGTCAGGGTGTTGCTTCTCTAAGCCCAGAGACTGCAGGATGCCATTGTCAGAACCCATTTGTACACTGCTAGACCCCATCCTGGCTGCTCAGCTCAGCCCCCAAAGCCCCTCAGGGTAGGTTCTCGGCAGATCCGGCCCGTGGTTGCAGAGGACGTTTTGCCACATTCTCCCTGGACTGTAAGGACCATCACACACTGGGCTGCGTCTGCTTCTTTTCCCCTCTGCCTCTCGCCTTTGAACCCAAGCTTGTGACTTTCCCTCTTTGTATCAGATTCCAGGATGGCCCTGGGCGTCCCCGACACTCCCACCCGCCTGGTGTTCTCTGCGCTGGGGCCCACCTCCCTGAAAGTCAGCTGGCAGGAGCCGCAGTGCGAGAAAGCGGTGCAAGGATACAGCGTGCAGTACCAGCTCCTCAGTGGAGGTCAGTGAGCCCTATTCGGCTGATGGCTCGGTCCCGGGCCTGGAACGAGTCTTCATGGTACAGCATGGGGCTGGGAGATCTAGAGCGGAGCCCAGGTTCCACTGAAGCCAATGGGAGTTTTACCACTGATTTGAGAAGAGCCAGGATTTTAGGGGGGGTCTAGTCCCAGCTCTGCCACAGACTTCTTGGGTGGCCTTGGGCAAATCATTTATCCTCCTGGTGCCTCATTTCCCCAGTCTGGACTAGCTCAAACCCTTGTCCCTCCCTCTCCCCCCGCCCCCTGGTGTTGAGGACTCGTTCGCTGACATCTGTGAAGTGCAGTGAGCTATCCAGGTGGAAGGTGATGGAGGAGGGGCCCAAGTCTGATTCATTCAGCCTCCTTGTTCCCTATTATTAATTCTAGTCAGTGTTTAGAGCCAGTCGCCTCTGGACCCTGAGGCAGATGCCAGAGAAACGCAATGGCAAACACAGACATAGAGTGGCCATTATGGGCTAACTGTAGCTACCATCCCAACGCTTCCTCAGCGCACCCTCACCCCTCCCTAGCCTGTCGCATTGAGTTCAGTGCTGCAGCTGGGTCTGGAAAGGAGCCAGATAACCCTGCCCTCAATGAGGGCAGAGTACCCAAGCTCGCAGTACTTCTCTAAAGGCAGAGGGGTCCTATCACATGGGTCAGGCTATTGGGGGTTCGGAAGGATTCCCCCATGAACACAAACACAGCCCTGCTGTAGCTGGCCATCTGCACTGTAAGGACATGTCCACTTCGTGTACAGGCCGCTGCCAGAGGTAAGAGAATAGGCTTGACGGACGGTTGCTCTGCTCTAGTGTGACAACCCCCCCGTGCTCTCTACTGCGGCTGCAGCCCTGCCGTTGTGACTGTAAGGTGGCACCTGTCTCTCTCCTTCCTTCCCCCCTCCAGGAGAAGTGCACAGACTGAGCATCCCGAACCCCACTCACAACTCGGTGGTGGTGGACAACCTGCTGCCAAACCACTCCTACATATTCAAGGTGAAGGCCCAAAGCGAGGAGGGCTGGGGCCCTGAGAGAGAGGGCGTCATCACCATTGAGTCCCAGGTGGATCCGCAGAGCCCGCTGAGTCCTGTACCAGGTGAGAGGGCACGGCCCTGGCTTCACTCCCCTCCCGTCTCCCTGTGGCTGGGCAATGAGCCGCGGGGCCCCTAGTGCGGAGGGTTCACACACTGCTCCACTGCCCGGGGGGGTATGGAGGCAGGCCTCAGGGTGCGCTGGGGGTCAGGGGCATGGAGGCAGCACCCCCATGTCGAAGTTTAGGCTCTGTAAGCTCCCAGTTGTAGCTCCTTCACTCCCCCTTTAAAAAGAACACCCCCCACTCTCCTTGAATGCTGCTCCCCAATGCGCCAGCTTCAGTTCACTATGCAAACAGCTGAGACTCCCAGCCCATTACAGCAGTGACCTGCATAGACCCAGGCTGCTGCTTCTCTCCCCATCTCCAGCACTGACCTCTCGCTATTGCTCCTGCAGGTTCACCGTTTACACTGAGCACCCCCAGTGCGCCGGGACCCCTGGTGTTCACTGCCCTGAGCCCGGAGTCGCTTCAGCTCAGCTGGGAGAGACCCCGCAAGCCAAACGGGGCCATTCTGGGCTACATGGTCACCTGCGAGATGCTGCATGGAGGAGGTATGTTCTCGCTCAGGCTGGGCTGGAAACAAGCCATGGGAGGAGTGACAAACTATCCCTTTGCTGGGGCTAAAGCGTAGCATGTCACACCTGCAAACCTGCTCCAGGAACAGAGCCTCCCGCTCTGTTCAATCCCTGAGCAGCCTTAGTGAGGAGGGCTGGGACTGAGACCCAGCCCTGTACTGAAATGGGGATCTTTTGACAGAGAGCCAGGGATGTCATAAGGGGCGGGATGAGGGCTGAGACAAGAATAAAGTGGGGCAGGGAAGAGGTTGGTGGAAACTACAGGAGGGTAGCAGTTTGGTGGGAATGGTGGTGGGCTTTAGGGAGCCATTGTATTCTATTTCATCATACTGTGTTTCTATTTGGATTAGGGGAACCCAGGAATATCTATGTGGAGGGGGACAACCCAGAAACCTCCTTGACAGTGCCCTATCTGAGCGAGAACATCCCCTACAAGTTCAAAGTGCAAGCCAAGACCACGCAAGGGTTTGGGCCAGAGAGAGAGGGCATCATCACTATTGAGTCTCAAGATGGAGGTACCACATTTCTTGTGTATATGCGGGGGAACAAAACAGAACCTGTGGGAGATGACAGTCATGGGGAGAGCCAGAAACTGGGTCAGGACTCCAGGGTTCTCTTTCCGCCTCTGCTGGTGAAACAATTTCTGTGCCACAGTTTCGCTATCTGTAGAATGAGGATAATATGTATCTCCTGGGGGTAGCAAGGTTTAATGTAATATTTATAAGGGGCTTTAAGATCCTTGGGTGAGAAAGGAGTCTGAGAACTTATTACTGTTACTTTATTGCCAACCTTCTTCTTTTGATGACTGTGCATCCCCAAGAGCCAGCAGCCATCTCACGAGGTCCTTCAGTCTCCCGATCTCTCATGAGCATTCTTGATTTCTTTCTTTAAGGGCTCCTACTGGAACAGTTATGACATAACCTCTCCGCCAGTGACGGGTAGCTAGGGGCTCCATGTGATTGTACAGCTCCTGCGACATTCCCCGAGCTGACTTTTCTCCTTTTCTCTCTAGGAGCTTTCTCACAGTTCGGAGGGCAGCAATACATGAGAGAGGAAGTGTACAACCTCCCCGTGGAATATAACACCAACACCACCATCAGCCACTCCTCTCTGGAGCCCTACTACACGGGTAAGGGCTTCCTGTCTGGAATGCTTCAGGCACTGGGGACGGGGCAGATTGTTGTACGGAGTCACAGTCATTGGTGTTGCCCAGTGTAAAGGAAGGTGCCTGGTGTAGTGAAAAGTTACAGCACAATCCTGACTGCCCCTAGATCTCAGGGTCCTAGCTCTGCAGACATCCAGGGAGGGGCTATTGGAGGGCTCCTCAAGGCTGTTCAACACTGTAGGCTTTCAGCAGGGTGGGCGAAAGGAGAAAGTGAGAGGAAGAACGAACAATTTAAAAAATCATGTTTAAATATCCCCATCCTTTCACCCCTGTGGTGCCAAGGGGGGATGATTTGGAGACCCAATAAATTGCTGTTATGGGAACTGAACCACCACCACTCTGGCCTTGCTGCAGCACTGCCTGCTTTGCCTGCCCTAATACTGGGTGAATGCCAGTCTGAAACGCGCCGTGGTTGCATTTCCAAATGCAGCCCAGGTCCCGCGGTGGCTGATGGCCTTCATCTGGGGTCCGGCAGGGAATTCTGAACCTTTTCATCCCAACGCACAGGCTAGGGCCCAAAAGCTACTGCTCCTCCTGCAGATACCTGCGTGCAGGTCTGACAGTCCATCCGGGATAGAGCCAGGGCAGCACCTCACGTAGGCCATCATGCCCACCGCTGACCTGCTCCTCTTGTTGCAGATGGCATGTTGATGACCACCCAGCGGGTGGAGAGCAGTGGCACCCTCACCAAGCAGGTCACCAAAGAGTTTGTCAGCAGGACCATGATGTCCAGCGGAACACTCACCAAACAGATGGAGAGAGAGTTCTTTGAAGCCTGAGCCGGGGAGAGACTGCCAAAGGGGTGTGCGTGTTCAGACTGCAGAGCTTTTCAGGCAGGCTCATGCTATGGTCAGCTGCCAGGCTCTGGACCGCCGTGCCCACCCAATCTCACCTGGGCATAGAACTGCAGTGGCACTTGACACTCCTTGGAAGCCCACCGCTGTGGAGGCGGCAAGTCAGCGGATGGGGTGGCAAGTGTGTGATTGGCATTTGGAGCTCTCCATTTCTGTGCTGTCCAGCCTAGGATTTCCACTGAGTGGTCTGTCGCAGAGGCTTCTCAGTGCAGGGTCATTGGCCAGCTGTTTGTGGACTCCCGTGTGGTATAATCCTTACCTGCTGACTGTGTGTGTATGTTCTGCCTACCCACTCTCACACCGCTGGCCTCCCGCTGGGAGTTTGACTGCACTGGGCTTTCGTTTGTATTTAAATGTCCCTCTCCCGCTCTGCCTTGTGTGCGACCTGTTATGCAGGGTCATTTTTATTTTCCCAACCTGCTGGCTCAGCCCTGTTCTCCCCCTGTTCATTTCACCAGTGGGAGGCAACTTCATTGTGCTCTGCAAATGTGCACAGTTCTATTGTTTATAAGCCCGTGTTGCAATGTAGATGGTCAGGGAAATCACTGCATTCCTACCGCACCTGTTTGTGTAAAGCCCCCTGCGGCTTTACACTGTTTATACTGTTACTGCAGTAACAAAGGACAGCCTTAATTTGCATAGCATTACCCACAATGCTCTGATGCAATTTTGCTTAACTCTTGTACAGTTTTCCTTGTATATATAAATATATTTTATTATTTTATAAAGAAACCTAGGTAGATGAGATCTACAATGAGCATTAAGGACACACAGCTTTTGGGAAACATTTATAGTAGCAGGTTTCAGAGTAGCAGCCGGGTTAGTCTGTATTCACAAAAAGAGAAGGAGGACTTGTGGCACCTTAGAGACTAACCAATTTATTTGAGCATGAGCTTTCGTGAGCTACAGCTCACTTCATCGGATGCATCCGATGAAGTGAGCTGTAGCTCATGAAAGCTTATGCTCAAATAAATTGGTTAGTCTCTAAGGTGCCACAAGTCCTCCTTTTCTATTTATAATAGCAGAGACTGGTTAAGGAACCTGATCCAAAGCCAATGGGAAAACGCCCAGTGACTTCAATGGGCTTTAGATCAGTACCTAAATCCTCCACGGTTGATTTCTGCAGTACAGCAACCCAACCCCCTACAGCATCCCAGATTGAGGAGCTTGTGTACTGCAAAGCACACAACAGTCCAGTCTTACTGTAGCTACAGCGTACTCTTGGGCAAAGGCCAAGTAAAGCCTGGAGGACTACAAGGGAAGAATCAGAATTGCTAGTTCAGTGGCGTAGGATCGGAAGACATGCACTATAAATGGGTAATATTTTTGTTTTCTTGAAAGAGCAAGTTGGTCGTAAACCTAAGACCTAAAATCCTTGTTGGTATCACTTTTCCCACAGTGGAGCTTAGGCAGATACCGTTGCGTGACTTGTAAAGGCATTTGATCCCCTCCCCAATGTAGAGTGTTACATTCTACTGTCATCCAGTAAATACAAGATGATGGCAGAGAGAGAAGTGGGGCAGTCTCTCTCCTTTAGAGTGGATGAACCGTTAGCCTCAGCCACATCGTTCTTTCCCCAGCATCAGCCATTCTCAGACCACATCGGGGTAAAGAGCTGTACTGGAACCCTGCCATGCCTAGTTACCGCTTGTGGCAAGGCTGCGGCTGCGTGAGCCTAGTAGCTCCCACAGTCCTGCTACCCACAGCTGAGGGGCTGTCGTGTGTCTGGCCATTATCCAGTGATCCTTTACTGGCGTTATTGCTGTGTGTCTAGCTCCTGGGTCGAAGAGGTATCCTAGCAGCTTGCCATACCCTTTGCTGAGTTCCCTCCCTGCTACTTCCCAACCCAGTGGTGATGGAAACTCTGTATGTTCACTTTCCCTAGGGCATTCGTGGCAATGCTGGAGGGAGCTTCTCCTTTCTGTCCCACACGCCTCTGCAAACACTGCAGCGAAGCACTAATTTCTGCCAGCGGAGTGACTCGTTCGTACGTTTCACTGCCCAACTCTCTCCCCGAGGGGTGTCTCTGAAGCAAGCGTTTCTGATCATAATGGATCATACTCACCACAGGGCTTGTGCGCTCAGTTCCGTAGCCACACATCCAACACCAGCTGTGCCAATGTTTAAGATGGCTATTAACCTAAATCCTTAAGGGAAGATTTGCAAAGGCCCAGAGGGCAGTTAAGTACCCAGCTCCCATGGGAAGTCAGTGGGAATTGGACACCTACCTCCTATTTATGCCTTTGAAAATCTCTCCCTAAGCCCCTCCAGGCCACTACATGGCATAAGCTGGCTGAACAAGAGCTGAGGCAGCATGGGCTAAAAGCTAGAGCTGTGGGTTGGGAGGCAAAACCCCTGATTCATTCCCTGAGCTTTGGCAAGACACTTAACACACCGGTACCTTGTGGCATATCTGTCAGATGGGGATGCTAGGGCTCACCTTTGAAATCTACCAATGAGAAATGCTCTTGAATTGCCCCTTGTTTTACATTTGGCTCTGAAGGGGTCTGAGCGTGGACTGGTTCAACTTCACCCTCAGCCAAATAGCATGGGAGCTGCTCATGAGAATTTGGGAAACTGTTTCTAGTAAGAATGGCAGCTCCCACCTTTCATGGGTAAAGCCAGTTTTCAAAGGCCGTGGAACAAAAACAATAGCTGCCCTTATTCCCTGGAGGTGTTGTTTGTTTTATTTAAGCAGACTATGAAACTTCTCTGCCTTTCCTTGAGAACCAGGGAGAGCTCACAGTACAGACCATTTCAAGGGCTCAGTCTTGCACCTGGCTTCAATGGGAATTTTGCCACTGATTTCCCTGTGAGCTAGACCTGTGTGTGTGAGAGAGAGAGATACACACATTGTCCCCATTGTGCATGACCATCCTCTCCTAAACTTAGGTGGGAACTGGGGCTAGTTTAGTTTTTGATCTAAATACAAGAAGCCCGCTCTGTTAGAAATGAAACCAAATGTGATTTTACATAGCCCATTAGAAATAATTTAGTTACTGAATGAATGTCCAGTTGGCAGTTGCCTTATATTCAGTTCCTGGCATGGAAGGAAGTATTTTCAGCTAAAGTGGCATTTCACCAAAGCCACACCATGTTGCACTGTAGCCTCCCTTTGCTGTGCATCACAGTGCTTTGTACTGTAGTTATAACACACTGATTCACTGCCTCAAGAGAGAGTTCACACAATAATCGTAACCAAAGAGTTAATTAAGTTATCTGGGGCAGAATGTAGCCTGTTGGCTGATCCCAATTCTAACAACCTGCCCTTTTAAAAAGGTTTGTACAGAAGAGCCACAATAGAACATAACCACTTTTTTGTAGCTTTCAGCAGATAAGGACAATTGGCGGCATATGAATACTTCTGGTGTGTACCAAGGAAGAGTCTGTCTGCAGGTGTTCTGGACCACATGGCTTTATATTGCACTTAATAAACAAGTTTCTCTCTAGTCTGGTTGCCCCATTTATTTCAAAAATGCAGAGATAAAGATTGATCGTTGTGCAAGCTGGCAAGGGATGAGTTATGGTGGCTAGGATGTACCATGCTCCCAGCATATCAGCGACTCCTTCTCTCAAGCTATTTGGCACATGGACCTCTGCCATCCTAGTCCCTTACACTTCCCTTCAGTAATTACTGAACTTCATGCAAGTCATTACTACATTGCCACTACATGTTGCCCATACCACTGCAGTAATCTGGATCAGTCTCTGGTCTGTTCACAGAGTTAACCCCAGTGTGACTGTAAGCCACACTTACGTTTGTGTAACTGAGATCAGAATATGGTCTCCAGTGGTTTAGACTGAGATGGGTAAGTCAAGAGGCAGAACTGTTGTGCAAAATTAGTTTTATTACTTGAGTGGCACAGATTTGTACATTTCCCTGTGTTGCGTTGTGAAGTCAGAAACAGAGCCACGTTTGATCTCCTGCAGGAGGAAGGGGGAAGGCAGCTGGCCCAGAAATTTTCCTCTGACACCGTTGAGGACCCAGAGATCAGAGCACCCTATGCAGAAAGGGAAGTCACTCCATACACAGGTTGTGCCTTTGCCCCATCTGAAGGCGTAGTGAAATAGAAAGTAGCTGTGCCGTTGTACTTCTCCTAGGAGACAAAAGGAGAAGCAAGCACTGAAGAGTTCAACAGAGTCTGCATGCTAATGCAATGGGCCATGCGATCAGAATGCATTCAGGGAAGCTACTGCTGGACTGAGCATTATTGGCCCCCAACCACAACTCATTTCATATACACTTCAGTAGAGCCATCTGATAGGACTAGTAAAATGGTCACATTGAGACTAGAGCCCTAGCGAGCCAAAGGTCCTATAGCCTCATTACCAATCCAAGTCCCCCAAGCAAGGTCTCCAGCTACGTCTCACTTTGCTTATTCACTCTCCTGAGAGATTCTCTGGAGAAACTCATCTGTCTCACTATCCCAGCCTTATCTATGCAGGGGAAAGCCAGAACGGATGCTGAGCAGCCTTTTCAGCCATCTTCCTTGGGCCTGATCCTCCTCTGCCTCGGACCTTGCCTGGTCAGAATTCTCCACTCAAGCTGGTGGAGCCGGGCTCTGCACTGCCAGTCCTAAGGCCAGGCTGAAGGCCAGAGCTATGGCATTAGAAGGGCTACGTACCTTGATGTGCTGCAAAGCTTCCTCTGCTGCTTCAGCCTCCAGCAGCGTGACCGTGCAGCCTCCAAAGCCTCCGCCCGTCATCCTGCTGCCATAAACCCCACTGACGTCCAGCGCTGCAGCGACCAGCTCATCCAGCTCAGGACAGCTGACCTCATAATCATCCCTGGGAAACACAAACCAGAGTCTGGGCAGCCTGCCAGTGCCGCGTCCCTGTAAATGCATTCCGAACACCCAGCCCTATAGCACCTGGCTGCAGTGGGAGATGGAAGATTCATTTGATTCCTCCTGAGGTCCAATTTCAGGGCCAGTCCTAGAAACACATGCATTTGCTAGCCAAAATGGAGAGGGCAAGGGTCTCTCAAACTGCGGGCCCCGGCAGGCCCAGCTGCTGGGGTTAGCCTGGCACATTCCCTTCAGTGGTAGGAGTATTGGGTAACTGGCCATGGGCATGTTTGAGGAGCAGGGGCAGAGGCCTCCTTCTGAATCACAGAATCATGGAATATCAGGGTTGGAAGGGACCTCAGGAGGTCATCTAGTCCAACCCCCTGCTCAAAAGCGGGACCAATCCCCAATTTTTGCCCCAGATCCCAAATGGCCCCCTCAAGGATTGAACTCACAACCCTGGGTTTAGTAGGCCAATGCTCAAACCACTGAGCTGTCCCTCCCCCCGTACAGAGGCTGTGCCTTTGTCCTCTGGTACAGACCAATGCAGAGGCTGTACAACAGGCTCTTCTCTGCAATTATTCCTAAAGTCGGTCACTTATTGCAGGCTGCTCCCCTCCGCAACATGAGCTGTGGGAGAGACTAGATAGGACACTGCGTGAGAAATCTCATGGTTTAAGCTGTCCACGTTGCTTTCCTTGTGTCCCATCCTTGGGCCCTGAGAGCTATTGCTATCCTACCCCCAGCTGGAGTGTCCCTACCCAGCGGGGCTGGCGACGCCCGTACCGGAGGGAGTTGTGACTCTCCACCATCAGCCTCCCAAATGTCCTGTAGTCCCTGGCCTGCAGCGCCTGCGCCGCCCGGGAGGTGCGCTCTATTTCTCCGATGACGTGCCTCGCGCGCCGGTACACCTCCTCGCTCAGCAGGGCCCGGGCAGCTGGAGACACACAAGGCTGGACTGAGACGCTACCCACGGCCTAGAGCCTCCAAACGGGACCACCTGGAATGAAGCTCCATGCTGCCCTGCACCTTTTGAGTTCACTTCATCTGCCCCCGCAGAGTCACCAAGCTCACTCCATATGCAGTCCCTACCCCTCTTCCTGTCCCCCTCAGGTGCCAAGCTCACTCCCCACACCGTCCCTGCCCCTCTTCCACAGCCTCCCACCCAGCTCGCTCCCCACACCGTCCCTGCCCCTCTCCCGCTGCCTCCCACCCAGCTCGCTCCCCACACCGTCCCTGCCCCTCTCCCACAGCCTCCCACCCAGCTCGCTCCCCACACTGTCCCTGCCCCTCTCCCGCTGCCTCCCACCCAGTGCCGCCCAGCTCGCTCCCCACACCGTCCCTGCCCCTCTCCCACAGCCTCCCACCCAGCTCACTCCCCACACCGTCCCTGCCCCTCTCCCACAGTCTCCCACCCAGTGCCGCCCAGCTCGCTCCCCACACCGTCCCTGCCCCACTCCGACCAGATCCCGCCCCCGCAGTCGCCAAGCTCGCTCCCCACACTGTCTCACAAGATTTAGGCTGCAGCAGACTGTTCTGGTGACCCAAGGAAGACGTTGCACTCACCCTCCAAGTCGGCCAGACAGGCCTCCCTCAGACTGGCCTTGCCCAGAGCCTTTGCTGCCTCCTCGCACTGGCGCCGGCGCGTGGGGTACTCGCTGCCCGTCAGCGCGTGCCGCACGTTGGAGTTGGTGATGAGAACCACCAAGCTGGGGTCAGTCAAAGGCACGAGGAAAGTCTCCAGCGACCTGGAACAGAGGTCACAGCAGGGTCACAGGGACGGGACCCTGACGAGCTGGGAGCTGCCCCGGAGCAGCCACCTTGGCGCGCCTCAGGAGCCTGCGTTACAGCGAGGCCACGGACATCGCTCTGAGGCTCAGGGCCACCTAGGAACAAAGCCAGTGTTATGGCTGCTCTCCACCCACACCGCTGGGAGGCTGGTATCTCTAAGGGGGCAGAGTTAAGGTGGTTTGTGCACCTTGATGCTGGATTTTCATCATCTCAGCAATCGTATTGCAGTATCAGCCACAGGCCCAAGTCAGGGCTCTATTTTACTAGGCCCTGCATGCACAGATAAAGCTAGTCCTCCCCACCCAGCGCTTACCCTCTACATAAGCTACCCCAGGTGTTTGGGGGCTCTTCAGTTTAACCTTAAGCTCTCTGGGGCTGTCATTTATTCGGGGTTTGTACAACACCTACCACAACGGGGGCCCAACCTGGTCGTGGTCAGTAGGCACTACTGCAATGGAAACGTTCAATAGTAACTCTGGAGTTCCTGGCCCTCCAAGTGTGGGTTTTACTGGCCATGATCCTGTAAGGATTTTTACCATGAAGTTACAGACCTGATTTCTGCAGGGTTTTACTGTTCAAGTCATTGCATTCCCATAATAATCCTGTGGAAGGCTATCCTGCATCCACAGCCATGGAGCCATCTTGTGGCCCTATCCCAAGCTCTCTGTGGCTTGTGTCTGAATGGCTTGATCCCGAAAGCTGGGGAGTGCTGGATAGTGGGGACTTTGACCCTTTGTCACTGGCCGAAGGTCACGGGATGCTACAAGTTCCGTAGGCAGCAGCTCACCTTGCTGTCTGAATTCCCAGGCTAGGCTTGCCCTTGCCCAGCCAGCTAGATACTATACATAAGAGTTACACTGCGCAACCAGGACAAGGCAGCGATTCTGCTCTGTGGGAGGCAGTGTCATCTAGTGGGCAGAACACAGGACTGAGAATCAGCAGACCCGGGCTGTAATCCCAGCTCTGCTGGCCTGCTCAAGGTCACACAGGGTGGCCAAGGACAAATTCTCACCTAGGTTGAGGACCCTTTATGCCACTCCGCGTATAAATGTAATTCACTTCCAAAGCCCTTGACACTGCCAGAGTGGTACAAAGGGGCCTTAATGTAACTGGGTGTCTGGCCCTGCACCTCTCCAAGCCTCTGTTATGAGGCATAGTAGGCAGATGATCATGAAGCGCTTTGAGATCCTTGGAGGGAAGGTGCTGTAGAAATGCAGAGTATCATCATTCGATGGTATAGTAAGCTATGAGTCCATGTCCTGACCTGCAGTCTATCAGCAACGCATGGCCCTCTTTGCCCATCACAGATATGAACTGGTCCATGATCCCACAGGGCATACCAGCAAATGTGTGCTCAGCTTTCTGGCATGCCAGAGCCTTGGCTACTAAGTCCCCATCATCTGTGCCAAATGAGAAAGAGATAGATTAGTATGGTGCCTGCTTTGTGCCATTTCACACCTTGCCCAAGGGACCCGGGGGTGAGATTCAGGGGGCGGAATTAAAGCTCATTTTCACTTTCTTTCATTACAGAGCCAGCAGTGCAGCCGCCTGTTTAAAGAGGGCTGGATTTATAGCTAGAGATCGCTCCCAACTAAAACAGTTCAACCTCCAAATCCAAATTCTGTGGCTTGAACCCATCTCTGCTCATGACGTTTGCAGCTATGCAAGCGAAGGGGAATTGCAGCCTGGGTGAAATTCACCCCCCCCCCCCCCGCAGACAGCCTGTGCAAGGCCTCGGAACAGAGCTTAAGGGAGGTATAAACCGTGTATGTAGCATATTCTGTGCTTAGTTCTGTTACTGATCATATACCAGATGGGGTCACAAGGAATCTTCCCCACCCATGTGCAACACTGCACAATCTAGGCGCACTCTTCCCCAGGATGAGGGGCACATTTGTCGTCTTCTCGGACATCACATGTTCTGGCCACAATCACAGACAGGGTACCAGGCTGCATGGACCAATCCAGACACCATATGTTGGATACCACATCCTTCAGCCAGAATTTGATTTGACACACTAGCGGGGAAGGGTGGAAGTGTGGCTATTTTCTCACACTTGCTCCCTAAGGACCATTCTCCACTCATCCTGGCCAACCCAAAGAACTTCCTGGTTGATTCTCATCAGAGAGAGAGAGAGTGTTCCTATTAATCCCATGCAGAGTTAGCCAGGGATCTGGAGGGGCCCTGTTGGAAGGGATGGGCTCTACCTCTGGGCAGGGAGAGCAGCTCAGTAGCTGTGATGCAGCTCTCCGTGGAGGTGAAGGGGAGAACTAGAATCACAGCATCTCCTATAGTGTCTCTTGGCCAGCACCTGGATTTGGCACAGAGGATCCCAAAAGAGAGGTTCTCTCTTGCACCAGGCTTGTGGAGCTGATGAACTGGCTGCTGTGTTACCTGGGCAGAGCTGCTGCAGAAAGGTATACGTAGCCACTTCCAGAGAGGCTGAACTAGACAAGCCACCGCCCAGGGGAACGTTACTGGCTATCACTGCGTTGAAGCCTGGGAGAGGACCGGCTGTAATGGAGACAAAAAACAAAGGGGAGAAGGAGAATGAGCCCAACCAGAGACAAGACAGAAAATGAAGTGGACTTGGACGGGTGATACCCCCGGGAGTACAACACCCCATGGGAGGCAGCTGCCACCGGAGAGAGGCTGGGGGAAGTATGTCCAGTTTAGAAAGGCCAGTAGCAATCAGGCTGTGTTTGATCAGATAGAGGGCAGGTGAAGGCCGTCTCTGAGGAGCTGAGAACTACAGCTGTAATGAGCTGATTCAGGGTCCATCTCTAACTCTTCTGCTCTCACTCCCAAGAGGCAATCCAGACAACCAAGCTGTATCCTGACACCATGCTTGGCACACTGCTGTTTGGTCTCTCTATAGTTGGAGCCCAGTGCTGGGACAGCAGCTTCAGGGAAAGGAAAGGGCAGTGGAGGAAGATATCCCTTACTCACAGCCAGTTCTGCCATGGAGCAGTCACTTCTGGGAGCAGGAAGGCAGGCTGCCTGGTGGTGGGAGAGAGATGGCACCTGGGTTTCAGGCACCATCTTGTAGTCGCAGACAAGACATGAATGGAACAGCAGCTGCAGGGATCAGCTGCGTTTCACTAACGTTCAGCTGGAAGTGAGGCTACAGTTGTTCCTAGTTCTGTCCCAGTTGCATTGTAACACCCACCCTCCCAACCAGAGCACGCTGCATCCTGAGCGCCTGCAGGAACGTTGCTGACCCAAACAGCTCTTCCGCTGCCCAGGTGTGTTTGGACCTTACCCCGGTAATGCTGGATCACGCCCTTCACATAGTTAGCCCAGTGAGGTTCCCCAGGCTTCAGGGTGTTTCTTTCTGTCGGAGCTGGAAACTGCACCCTTTTGGGCTCCTCTGCCTCCTCCGCGGTTGTAATGACGGATATTGTTCCGTCCTGCCTTGGGCTCCCGACCACCACGGTGCCCAGCTGCAGGGCCTGCGGAGAGAGACGTTGGCTGAACCCCACCCATGCAAAAGGAAATGATGGAAACCTGAAACACGTCCTGCTTCCAGAAAGCCAGCGCAACTGACGGTGCAAAGATACCTGAGGATCTTGGTATTAAGGCTGGGATCCTGCTCCCACTGGGAAACTGGCCATAGGGAACAGGCTGGAGCCCCGAGGAGCAGGAATTTCCCACTCTCTATGAACTGGTCGCTACTTTGTGCCTCTTATCACAAGGATGGTGATGGCCTTGCTGCCATGTCCTGCAATTAAGATACCCAAACAACCTTAACTCTGCCCCCAGAGAGACACCAGCCTTCCTATATAGAGTGGCAGAACTATACACGTGTGCAGAGCTGATGCTCTTAGGATTGCCTCCCGGTCAGGATTTTATTCCCTGGGCTGATTTGTTCACATGAAAAGCAGCCTTGAATAAATTAAAAAAACCACACTGATTCCCCATCCTCGAGCAGGAGACCCAAAGGCATTACTGTGCTGTGCTAGCTCTTTGGTGGCCTGTAGGAAACCAGTATAATAGTTTCCGCCTTGCTGCTAGTGGACAGGTCATCACATCACAAATGCCATCCTCACAGCCGAGGCTCCATGGAAAGTGAGGGCATCACACTGGCCTTTTCTCCTAGGGTTTCCCCAATGTTACCACTGCCAAACAAAGTCCTAGTCAGAGACCAAGTTACTGGAGTCAGGATTTGCCCCAGGCAGTCAAAACGGGCAGAAAACTCTGTTGAGCATCAAAAGGTGTTTGCAAATTAAAAGTTAGAGAGGCAGAAACTATGGAGTGAGAAAAGAAAAGAAGGAGAATTAAGCAGTTTAACTGCCCAGTTGTTGCCTCAGGACATCGCTTCGGAATAGGGGAAGGGCAGTACAACCCATCTGTAACCTCGTTTACGCAGGGCCATGTTACCTGTTGTGCTCGGTGGTGAGACAGCAGCCCTGAAGGAGATGGAGTTGTAATTACAGGCCAAGCCCAAGATCATCAAAAGACAGGCTCCCAAATCCATATTTAAGCACCTAAATAAGTGGCATGGTTTGCAAAAGCCCTGCTGAGCACGGGAAGTCGAAGGGCACTCAGCACCTTTGGAAATTAGGCCATTTATTGAGATGCCAGAAAAAAGGATTGAGGAGTCATCCACGGTTGGAAATCTTGGCCTGAAGCTGTTTTCCCTAGTGCTGTGCCCACACGGTGGTGCTCTAAGTCCGCTGTCTGACACGTGTTTGGTTCCTGGAATGGCAGGAAGATGAGAATGGTTCCTACCTTCTCCAATGAGTTATCCTATGACCTAGAATTCTCGTTTGGGGAAGTTAATCCAAGCCCAGACCAAGAGGCTGCTAAGAAGTGCTTCCGGACACACCCAGCATGTCTGGCAGTGCTGCCACTGGACAGCCACAGCTCAGGCCAAAAAGCATTACACAGTGATGGGGGAAACCTTAACAGTTTATTAAAATGGGGGACTTATTGCCCTTAGGCCTGATTTTTATCCATAAGAACATAACATAAGAATGGCCGTACTGGGTCAGATCAGGGCCATCTAGCCCAGTGTCCTGTCTTCTGACAGTGGCCAATGCCAGGTGCCCCAGAGGGAATGAACAGAGCAGGTAATCATCAAGTGGTCCATCCCCTGTCGCCCATTCCTAGCTTCTGGCAAATAGAGGCTAGGGACACCATCCCTGCCCATGGTCAATGATGGACCTATCCTCCATGAATTTATCTAGTTCTTTTTTTAACCCTGTTATAGTCCTGGCCTTCACAACATCCTCTGGCAAGGAGTTCCACAGATTGACTGTGCACTATGTGAAAAAATACTTCCTTTTGTTTGTTTTAAACTGGCTGCCTATTAATTTCATTTGGTGACCCCCCCAGTTCCTGTGTTATGAGGAGTATAAATAACGCTTCCTGATTTACAAAAAGAAAAGGAGTACTTCTGACACTGTAGAGACTAACAAATTTATTTGAGCATAAGCTTTCGTAAGCTACAGCTCACTTCATCGGATGCATTCAGTGGATTTTTCAGTGGAGATTTACTTTCTCCACACCAGTCATGATTTTATAGACCTCAATCAGATCCTCCCCTTAGTTGTCTCTTTTCAAAGCTGAAAAGTCCCAGTCTTATTAAACGCTCCTCACATGGCCGACACACCATCCCCCTAATAATTTTTGTTGCCCTTTTCTGAAACTTTTCCAATTCCAATATAATCCAATACAATCCAACATCCCGAGCCGAGTGAATGAGTTACTGTTTGTACAGCACCGTGCTGATCTAAAGAAAGGCTATGGCAGAGCGGGAAGAATTTGTTTTGCTGGGACTGAGTGTGAGCGCTGAGATCCAGGCGGGAGGGGGCTCTTTATTCCGCCGCGGTTCTGGGGGAAGGGGCGGTTCGCTTTGTGGCTCTCTGTGCAGTGACGCCCGGGGTAACAAACACGAGGGACAAGCGTTCGTCTCGCGAGCCAGGGGGCTGCAGAAACACGGAGGGAGACAGACAGCAACTTGCATTCACACGCGGAGGATCCTGCTCCCGACCCTCGCAACAATGCGGACTTCGTCCCACGCTCCTCTATGAAAGAACGGGATCGTATCGAAGTGCCTGGGTTTGCTGCACCCGAGTCGTGGGGGAAGGCGGGGGTGCCGGCACGGCCACAGCCCAAGTAATGCTTCGGCGGCCCCCCAAGCCCAGCCCCTCTGCCCTCCCCCTTACCATAGGCAGCACGAAGCCCTGGTTGTAGTCCGTGTGCTCTCCGATCAGGTTCACCCTGCCGGGGGCTGACACCGCGAGCTCAGGGTCCGCCCCTGCGAAGGCCCCTCGGTACGCCACCCGGGCCTGCGCCAGCAGCGAGCCGAGATCGGCCTCCCTTCGCCCGGCCATGCTCCGCAGGGGGCTGGGGCTGGGTTGCAACGTTCCACCACGGAAGGCCCTGCCGCAAAAACGCGTAGGCCATGCCGCCAGGACCTCCCCCCGCCTCGCGCTTCCTGCCTGCGCCGGAGGCTTCTCTACTGCCCTGCCCCACCCCTTGGCCTGGAGCTGGTGAATTTCTTTAGCTCGGTTCGGTTATTTCCCCTCCCACATCAGGCGGGTTGAATAGTAACCCGGTTCAATGATTAACCCTTTGCATCTTCCACCAGAGGATCTCAAAGCGCGCCAGAAGGGCGCACCCTAAAACCAGAAAGGACCCCCCCCCCCCCAGCCACACAGTGGGGGAGCTGCCTGTGTGCTCCAGTCGCTGTAGAAAACCCCTCATCTTCCTTTGGGACTCCCTGGCTCTAAAGGCGGGGCTGCTGGAGTGGAGAACCAGAGAGCATTTGCTGGGTGAAGCGTGGTTACTTTTCCGGTGCAGGGTGGGTTTCCCAGGAGATACTGCTTTTGGTGGAGGAGTGGTCATTCCATCGGTACCTACAGCTCTTCTCTGGCCCTGAGTATACTGTAGGGACAGTTTGCACGTTTTTCTAACACCAGCTCAGCTCTACGGGTGTTAGCTACTTTGGAAATCCTAGCGTAGATGGGCCACTGGCTGCTGCTGTTTTTAACAGTGTCCATTAGACCTGCCCTGATCACGGGTACTTAACGCAGTGTTAAAAACCCTGGTGGTAGCTGGTGATCTCTCTACACTAGAGTTCCCAGTGTTGCTAACAGAGGTGAGCAATGTATAGAAAATGACCTTAGTGCAGACAGGGCCTCAGAGATGAGGGTAGGGTGCGGCTGTCTCAGGCAAAGGGGAGGGAAGGGAGAAGCCAAGGAGATAGCCTTTTTCTGGGGGATTCTCCAGATTCACATAGTTCTGTGTGAATGTCCCAGGATCTCCACTGGATGCCCATTTCCATCACAGCCGTGTTGGTTTTCTTTGAAAAACTGAACCCCTAAACATTTTTCAGTTTTCAGCAACCCCTCCCCCCCAAAAGTGGTTGTCAGTTGCAATAAATAAATACACCAAATATTAAAAAATCAGTTTTGGCAGTTTGATTTTTCAATGGAAACCAAAAAATATTAGAAGAAAAATGTTTTTTTCCCCCATTTTTGTTAAACATTTTTTGCAAGTGACAAAATTATTTTTTTGGCCATCTCTGTTAGCCATACAGCCTTCCCTCTCCCTGCTGGCTCAAAGTCTTTATCCATCCAACTATACTGCATTTATCACAGTGGTGTCAGCCTCTCCATCTGCTAGAAAGATCTGCCTTTAATATGTGCAAATTCTAAATGATGGGGTTTGGGATTCATGTGTTACCATCCCACCTTCTTTCCACTGTAAGGAAAGCATGGCATATTAACTAACAGCCTCCCCACAACCCTTTTAAGTAGGGTGACCAGATGTCCCGATTTTATAGGGACAGTCCCGATTTTTGGAGCTTTTTCTTACATTGGCACCTATTACTCCCCACCCCTTGTCCTGATGTCTAACACTTGCTATCTGGTCACCCTACTGTTAAGAAGCCAGGTCATTTTATGGATGAGGGGACTGAGGCCTGGAGAAGTTAACAAAAATGTATAAGGTTTTGGGATGCATTGCATGAGAGATGCTATATGAAATAAAATGTATTAATTATTCATAGAATCATAGAATATCAGGGTTGGAAGGGACCTCAGGAGGTCATCTAGTCCAACCCCCTGCTCAAAGCAGGACCAATCCCCAACTAAATCATCCCAGCCAGGGGTTTGTCAAGCCTGACCTTAAAAATGATTATTAATTGTATGTGGCATTATCAGCTTGCAGGGCTACCAGCAACATTTCCTATCTGTAACCTGTAAGAGCAATGTGTTATTCAGGTGAACTTTCTTTCAGTCATAAATGTCCAGAGAATCCTTAAGTGAGTTGTGGATCTGTCTAATGTAGGGGTTGTTTTGATTGCACTCATCTTTGTAGTTTCTAAGCAATATTATAGCAGTAAAGATGAAGGCACAAATATTAATTTAAAAACTTTTAATCTCATGATGAAAGGCTTTACAATGTGTGTTTCAATAAGATACTAAAATTTCACTCACCAAATTAGTTTTAAATCTCACTCTGTCATGCCGTGATAGCCCTGGGGCTAACGTGAGATGCACAGTCCTCCTATCTGTCATTGCAAACACCCCTAGTTTGGCCTTGTTAATTATTACAGTCTGATTTAATTGTATGGCTGTAGTGCAGACAGTAATGTGAAGAAATGTAGTTGATTGAATGTTGTTGCATTTGGAGATCCTGGTGTTTGTTTAATGGGAACTAAAAGGCACATTCAGGAATAATACCAAGTAATGATAATGAGGTCCGGCTTTTCCTTGGCCCTCCACAGAGGTGTCAGGATGCAACCCACCCACCTCAGGACTGTTTCTCTGATCAGCGTCATCACGCCGCTGACTTGTTGCAGGATAATAAGTATCAACATTCCAAAGCTGCTGGAAGAGCCTAAAATCTCTTCCGGGGGGGGGTGTCTATAGCCCCTCCTAATCATTCACCCTAGACTACCATCCCGGGAGCATGATTCGTCTCCCTCCAGGAGAGCTGATGAGTCCATTCCAGCTTCCCTAATGCACAGCCTTGTATTGGGCTCCCAGCAAAGGCACTGAACTGGGCCTTGCTCCCTCTGCTCCCCTCTGTCTGCTGCAGAGTGAGTGGTATCTCCCAGTATGTTGCCTTGTGTTTGCGGAAGGGACTCACAGTCGCCACTGGGTGGAGCCCTGCAGGTGTCTGTCGGGCTGCTGCGGTTGGGGAGGGGGCAGCATGACTGGGAAAGAGCCGCTGCTGGGGACCCTGAAAGGTGAGTGGCTGGAGGAGGGGGGAGATGCAGGCACCTGTGCGCGGCTGCATTGTTGGAGGGATTTACAAGGGGCTGGGTGAGAGGAGGGGTGTGACTGATGCTGCTTTGAATTGGGCAGGTGCCAGAGAGCTTGGGGGAGACTTGAGAGCCAGGCTGCCCTCGTGTTTTGCAAAGTGAGGACTCTGGGGGATTGATGTCTTGCAGAGGGTCTGAGTGTAAGTGCTGAGCTCAGTTCCCTGGTAAGGTTGCCATCCCCTGCTCTGGCTTTCCTGGGTCCAGCTAGCCTTTTTGTGGGGACGGTGGCCCTATGGACAATCATTATGGGGCACTGACAAGGTCCTGAAATTGATCTTGGGGCCCACGGTGATGCAGTGAGATAACACCATTGCTTTGTGATGTAAGCATTGCCATATTGCACCCAGATACCACGGTGAGGGGTTTTATAGAAAACCAGCAGGGTGAGGGTGAGAGAGATTGTTCTGCACGTGGCAACCCTAGTTGGGAACAGTACAGAGACAGCACGGTTAGCTGAGGGGGGAGTTTACCTCTCCCAGAGCTCTTGAGTGACTCTCATGTGGTTGAATGAAGAGGGGGCATTAACATGCTCTGGTGGGAGTTGCTTACAGCCTGGAAGGCTGGTTTGACCAGGATATTTGAGGGAAGTAATAAAATGGGAGCACGGGAAGATCCTGTTACACACCTCGCTGCCCGTCTCCTCTACACACACGCTTCTGTCAGAACTCCAGCTTCGTGCCTTAGAACACACTGGGGAGTGGGGAAAACCTGCTGTAATTACTCACTGTACCATATGCTGTGACCCGTGTATACATTCCCTGGGAGAGGCTGTCTAGCTGCGAGGGCCTTAGACTCACTTGTGTTCATGGGGTTTGAGCTGCCACCTGCAAAGCTGAGCAAATGCCTCTGAAACACCTGTGCAGAATCTGCCATGGAATCAACAGCCTGCTAAAGGAAAGTCTAGTCTCCTCGTTCAGGCAGGCTGTAATAACCCACAACCACTTTTCTTCTGGGTTGTCATCCTTTCCAAGTAGAGACTAGTTTCTCCTTCAAAGGATGGTGACCCCACCATGCATTTTTCCTTTACATCCAGCTGTTCCCTTCCCTGGAAACCAGCCAGCCCTTCACTTGTGTATTTTTGGTACTATCTTTGCTATCTCTTACACCTTTATCCCTTTTGGGGACACACATTCTTCTGGTGACTGGTCCCCCCACACTTTCCTTTATTTTAGGGGTGGGTTGCAAGAGAGAACCCTGGATTCACTACTTTAATGTGCATCCTGGACACCTAATGAAGTGAAAGCTGTGTTGCAAATTTCTGTCTAGGACTCAGACCTATGAGACTGAAGGGCAGAGCACACAGCCCAGAGAAGATGAATCAATATTTACAGAAGCAGTCTATTGTATGCTGATATTAGCAGGTGAATTGGTTTCAGAGATTCAGAGAGTTTAACTCTGAGATGGTTTCTCACTGTGAGTCACTTCCCTTTCTTGGGCAATTGGGAGTGTCTCCAGATGCCTGTTCAGAAGGAGTCAAAGAGGTTGGGAGGAGGATTCTTAGAATCATAGAAGAGTAGGCCTGGAAGGGACCTTGAGGTCCTCTAGTCCAGTCCCCTACACTAAAGGCAGGACTATGTGATAACTAGACCATCCCTGGCAGGTGTTTGTCTAACCTGTTCTCAAAAACCTCCAATTATGGAGATTCCACAGTTTGTTTCAGTGCTTAAATACCCTGACAGTTAGGAAGTTTTCTCTAATGTCCAGCCTAAACCTCCCTTGCTGCAATTTAAGCCCATTGCTTCTTGTCCTGTCCTCAGAGGTTAATGAGAACAATTTTTCTCCCTCCTCCTTGTAACAACCCTTTATGTACTTGAACACTGTTATTGTGTCCCCTCTCAGTATTCTCTTCGCCAGACTAAACAAACCCAATTTTTTCAATCTTTCCTCATAAGTCATTTTTTCTAGACCCTCATTTTTGTTGCTCTTCTCTGGACTTTCTCCAATTTGGTGACATCTTTCCTGAAATGTGGTGCCCAGAACTAGACACAATACTCCAGCTGAGGCCTTATCAGCACGGAGTAGAGCAGAAGAATTAATTCTTGTGTCTTGCTTACAGCACTCCTGCGAATACCTCCCAGAATGATGTTTGCCTTTTTTGCAACAATGTTACACCGTTGACTCATATTTAGCTTGTGATCCACTATGACCCTCACATCCCTTTCCGCAGTACTGCTTCCTAGGCAGTCATTTCCCATTTTGTATGTGTGCAATTGAGTGTTCCTTCCTAAGTGGAGTGCTGTGCATTTGTCCTTATTGAATGTCATCCTTTTTACTTCAGACTCTTTGTCCAGATCATTTTGAATTTTAATCCGATCCTCCAAAGCACTTGCAACCCAGCTTGGTATTGTTCACAAACTTTATAAGTCTACTCTATGCCATTATCTAAATCATTAATGAAGATATTGAACAGAACCTGGGCCCAGGACCAACCCCTGTGGGACTCCACTCAGTATGCCCTTCCAGCTTGACTGTGAACCACCTATAACTAAGGCTGCGAGTCTGTCACAGAGGTCACGGAAGTCACGGATTCTGTGACTTTCCGGGACCTCCATGACTTCTGCAGCTGGCAGGTGCGACTGAGCCCTGGGGCCAGCCACACCGCCCCTCGCAGCACCAGTAGTGGTCCCTGGCTGCCCCCCACACTGGCAGCGGGGGTCCCGGGCTGCCACTCTGCCAGCAGCAGCGGGGTTCTGGGCCAGCAGGTCCATCTCGGGCCAGCAGCAGCAGCGGTGGCGGTCCCAGGCAGCCCCTCACCAGAGCCCCCATCCTCCGGTACGAGTGGGTGCCCTGGAACCCCCAGCACTAGCGGGTGCCCCAGAGCCCCCTCTCCAGAGCAGCAACTGCGCCCCCGGAGCCCCCCAGATTTAGTCAGGGGTATATGGTACAAGTCATGGACAGGTCACTGGGCAGTGAATTTTTGTTTATTGCCCATGACCTGTCCGTGACTTTTATTAAAAATATCCATGACTAAATCTTAGCCTTCTGATAACTACTCTCTGGGAACAGTTTTCCAACCAGTTATGCACCCACTTACAGGAGCTCCATCTAGGTTGTATTTCCCTGGTTTTGTTTGTGAGAAGGTCACGCAAGACTGTATCAAAAGCCTTACTAAACTCAAGATATATCACATCTATCACTTCTCCCCCATCCACAAGGCTTGTTACCCTGTCAGAGAAAACTATTAGGTTGGTTTGACACTATTTGTTCTTGACAAATCCATGCTGACTGTACTTATCACCTTATTATCTTCTAAGTGTTTGCAAATTGATTGCTTGATTATTTGCTCCATTATCTTTCCAAGTACTGAAGTTAAGCTGAGTGGTCTGTAATTCCCATCTAATTTGAAGACATCTAATTTGTCTAAGTAATTCCTAACTTGTTCTTTCCCTATTTTAGTCTCAGATCCTACCTCATTTTCATCGGAGTTCACTATGTTAGACCTCCAATTGCTACTAAACTTTTTGGTGAAAACTGAAACAAAAAAGTCACTTAGCACTTCTGCCAACTTCCCGTTTTCTGTTATTGTCTTTCCTCTCTCATTGACTAACAGGCCTACCCTGTCCTTGGTCTTCCTCTTGTTTCTAATGTATCTGTAGAATGTTTTCTTGTTACCCTTTGTGTCTTTAGCTAGTTTAATCTTGTTTTGTGCCTTGGCCTTTCTAATTTTGTCCCTACATGCTTATGTTGCTTGCCTGTAATTTGATCTAGTTTCTACTTTTTGTAAGATACTCTTTTTTTGAGTTTCAGCTCATTGAAGATCTCCTGGTTAAACCAGAGTGGTCTTTTGCCATACTTCCTGCCTTTCCTATGCAGGGGGATAATTTGCTCTTTTGCCCTTAATAACATCTCTTTGAAAAACTGCCAACTTTCTTGAACTGTTTTCCCTCTTAGACTTGTTTCAGAGTAACAGCCGTGTTAGTCTGTATTCGCAAAAAGAAAAGGAGGACTTGTGGCACCTTAGAGACTAACCAATTTATTTGAGCATGAGCTTTCGTGAGCTACAGCTCACTTCATCGGATGCATACTGTGGAAATTGCAGAAGACATTATATACACAGACACCATGAAACAATACCTCCTCCCACCCCACTCTCCTGCTTAGACTTGCTTCCCATGAGATCTTACCGACCAACTCCCTGCGTTTGCTAAAGTCTGCCTTCTTGAAATCCATTGTCTTTATTGTGCTGTTTTCCCTCTTACTATTCCTTAGAATCATGAACTCTGTCATGTCATGATCCCAGGCTGCCTTCCACTTTCAAATTCTGAACCAGTTCCTCCTTATTTACCCTAGAACAGCCTCTCCCCTAGTTGCTTTCTCCATCTTCTGAAGTAAAAAAATTGTCTCCAAGGCATTCCAAGAACTTGTTGGGTAATCTGTGCTGTGCTATATTATTTTTCCAATTGATGTCTGGGTAGCTGAAGTTCCCTATGACCAGCCAGTCCTGCTTTGGATGGTTTTGTCCGTTATTTAAAAAAAGCCACCTCCACCTCTTCTTCCTAGTTAGGTGGTCTGTAGTAGACCCCTACAGTGACATCACCCTTGTGTTTTACCCCTTTTATCCCTACCTAGAGACTTTAACAAGTCTGTCTCCTATTTCCATCTCAACCTCAGTCCAAGTGTATACATTTCTGATACATAAGGCAACGCCTCCTCTCTTTTTTTTTTCCCCCCTGCCTGTCCTTCCTGAGCAAGGTGTACCCTTCTGTACCAATATTCCAGTCATGTGTATTATTCTCCCACCAGGTCTGTGATGCCAACTATTTCATAGTTGTGTTTATTCACTGGCATTTCTAGTTCTTCCTGTTTATTCCCCATACTTCTCGCATTAGTATACAGACATCTAAGATACCAATTTTATTTCCCCTCTATGTTTCCTCTTGTCTCTCCCTTGTCCCTGCTATAATGGCCCATGTTCCCATCCCCCCCCCACCCCCTGATTTTGATCAGTCTCCATTTTTTTTTTTAACTTACTTGTGGGCTTTTGTCTCCTGCCCCCATTGAACCCAGTTTAAAGCCCTCCTGTCTAGGTTAGCCAATCTGTATCCAAAGATACACATCCCCTTCTTTGATAGGTAGATGCCCTCTCCAGTCAGCAGTCCTTCTTCCCAGAACAGAGTTCTGTGGTGAAGGAAATTGAAGCCCTCCTGGCAACATCATCTGCACAGCCAAGCATTCACCTCCAGGATGCATCTGTCTCTGCCTGGGCCCCTACTCTTGACTGGAAGGATCGAAGAGACTACCACCTGCACCCCCAACTCCTTGACCCTCACTCCCAGAGCCCTGCAGTCACTTCTGATCTGCTCACAGTATCATTAATGCCGGCATGGGGTAGTAGTTAGAGGGCCGGATGATCCTCGGCAGTCCCTCCGTAATGCCTCGGATGTGGGCAACGTACCTCCTGGGATGCCATGTCAGGCCGACAGATGGGTGCCTCTGTCGTCCTCCGAAGGGAGTCACCAGCCACCACTATCCTACGTTTCCTCCTGGGTGTAGTGGCTGCGATCCCTCCAGCCTTGGGGGTACAGAGCTTCTCCTCCTCCACCTTTGGGGGCGAGTCCTCACTGCTTGTTGCCAGGGCAGCATAATGGTTCTCCATCACTCTGGTGGGTGGGTTGGGAGCAGGGGTGGAGCACGGCCTGCTGCCAGAAGTAACCAGCTGCCAGTGTCTTTCCTGTGACAGAGCCTTATCCACTTCACCTAGGCATGACAGCAGTCCTCTCTAGGTGGACAGCTTCCTCAGCCTTGGCGTTCTCCATATGAATACACTCAATGAATTCCTTGTGGGCATGGATGTGCCTCAGCCTAGCCACCTTCTCCTGTAGCTCTCCTACCTGCTTCCTGAGAGGTTTCACCAGCAGACACCTTTCATACTGGACAGTCTCCCCACCTGACTTTCTGTGAGTGGGAAATGCAGGCCACAGTCCCTACTAATCCACATCAGGATCTGGGTACAGGCCTCTGTGTTTAGGTTCCCTGTCTGGATGCAGTGGAAGAGACAGGAGCAGCGCTGGCATTGCTAAACATAGGAATGATATTACGACTCCCTCTCAAACTCCCTGGTTTGCTGCCCCTATTCGCTAGCTCGTTATTATTTATACACCACCAGTCATGCACCTGGTGCTTCACAGAACCAGTTTGAAAACTGGCCTGAGGAACTGACAGTGAAGAATGACTCGAGGCAGACGGGAGTTACAGCAGCAGGAAGGAGATGCTTCTGTCTCAACTTGGGAGATCGCTGCCGCTGCTGTGCAGTATTTGTAAGGAGACGAAGCTCTTAGTCTGCCTGACTTGCTCTTTATGGCAGAAGTGTAGGCTGTGGTCAAAAAGTGAGACTAGCTGTCAGGCTCCAGCTGGTTTCTAGCGATGCACTAGGAAGTAGGGGAGTGCTGCTGGCTTTAGAGAAACAGGGTAGTAACGTGGCAGGAACCCAATAGAGAAAAGAAAGTAAAACTGATTTTCAGCAGGGCAGCCGTGTCCTGCCTCGGGCAGCGATCAGAGCTTCCCCTGTTCCCTGGCACAAGTTCTAAGCCGTTTTTTCTTTTGTATGTTGTGTTCCACTTCTCCAGATGGTGACAGGGCTGACCATCAGCTGTGAGTGAGCTGATAGAAAGGGGACAACTGCAATTTCCAACCAAGCTGCTGAAATGCCCACCTTCCTTGTGGGAAGGGGGTGCTGGCTTTTGTACCCAGTTCTGCCAGGCATCAAGCGCTCTCAGACGCCATTGGCCAGCAAGGAGAGTTGAGGCTGCTTGACACGTTTCAGTCTTGGGCCTTTTGTGCGTCTACAAAGGAAAGACTATGTGTGAATGCTTCACCTCATCAGTGTGCTTTATAGATACTGTCTAATCCTCCCTATCTCTCGCCAGGGTGGTGAAGTGATGATATCCCCCCCCCCTTGTATCAGTAGGGAAACTGTGCCCCAGGGGTTGTGACTTGCTCAAAGTCTCGGAGTGGTCTGTTAGTAGAGCTGGCATTAGAACTCCGGCAGTCCTGACGCCCAGCCCTGTGCTCTTTCCCTAGACCAAGTTACCTCTCATGAGCCAGGCCTGAAGCAAGGAGTGAGTTTGCTTTCCTCCTGGTGTTTAACATTGATCTTATATCTCTGGGGGCTGAGCAAATGGTTTGGCCATGTGACTTGAACTTGGTCTGTTCATGGACCTTCCTGCGAAATGCACAACCTGATGGTAACTGACTGCAGAGTTATTCCACAAGCTGTTGCTCTAGCTCTGGTTAAAAATACCAGCTCATCAAGACCAGTCCCACTAGAGGATGATGTGAACAGGTGCCCTCAGCGTTCTGCTTCCCTCCCACTTTCTCACAGCATGCATCCTCGCCATCAAGGAGGGGAGCAGCCTGTGCACTGATGCCTCCCCGCACCTAGCCCCCTTCTGCGAGATCCTGGAAATGATCCTTCGAAAAGGAATTAAACGTGAGTGGCCACTTCTACTCCATGCACGCTGCAGGGGCTGGCGTGGGCCCAAGAGAGGGGGCGGCACAGACTGGTGCATGTGTTGCTTGTTAGTAAAGGACGAGCAGAGCCCAGGAACCACGGAGGCCTAGAACTCCCTGGGGAGTCGTGTGTGTTGGTTGGGGGTGGCTCTGTGTGGAAAGAATAGGGGCAGCTGCCTTTGCAGAATCTCCAAGGGAAACGCGCTCCTGGTTACCTGTCAGAGGGCCTTCCTAAAGGAGCTCCTCTTCTCTCTCCTTCAGAGCCGGTGCTGGGCTTCAAGAGACGAGATTATTGGCACTGGTTAGAGCAGCTTCCTCAGCAGGATACCTGCAGCGGGTGAGTGGCCTTTGGATGACAACATCCTGGACAATCCTTTGGGTCCGTTGCATGAAAAAATGGGGCGGACTATGTGTTATTGTGGAACTACTCTAGGAGGAGGGGGGTGATGTTAATGCAAGTCCTCCTTTTGCAGCCCCCCCCCCCGGACAGGTGCATGTATACTAGTTAAAACTGGATTCTCCGGAGCTCAACACACAAAGAAAGGATTTTTGAATAAATAGCCTGGTTTTAAACTGGCTCAGGGCCTTCTTCCTGATGCAGCCAGTGGACAGAACCCCTGGAGAGCCCTAATTCTTGGGGAGGGGTTGGATGTACTGGGCCTACTGAGGCCCCATAAGACTGGTTTCTTGTTCCGAGCTGAAACTGTGATGAACTTGAAACCCCTTGGGTGGGGTTTTAAAGAACTGTTCCTGCCAGAGCCCCTGTTAGGGTTGGGGTTGTCTCTGGTAAGCTGCGTGGAGGTTCTTTTATTGTTTTTTAAGATGTGTTCTCTGTAGCACTTGTACCTTAAGGACACAGTAGGCTCGCCTAGGGAGAAATGTGTGGTAATTTATAACTGCAGCAATTGCACTGTATGCCGTCTCTGGAGGGAAAGGAAGCACAGACCTGTTCAGGCAGACTGACTTTGTGGGTCAATTCACAGTATTGATCAGTGCAACTTGGAAATACCCTGGTCAGACAGGAGTGAGACACGTGTCTCCACCCAAGAGAGGTGATGGCCAGGGGAGCGGGAAACCTGAGAGTGGGTGCCATTGCTGGACCCCAGAGGGGGAATACAGGTGCAGTTGCCTTGAACTGTGTCAGGTGCCATTACAGAAACTGGCACAAGGACTTGCTCCTGGAAGAGAACCCCATTACAGGTGAGTGACCAAGACCCCTTTTGGCAGACAACCAGAGCCTGGGAATGGGTCGTCGCCTGCCCATGCTGTAAATATTCCCTGGCACCTCTTCATATTCCTTCTTTATAGGGTGACCCCCTTGTCAATCATGATAGAGAAAGCCAGTTCCTGTGAGAAGGTGCTGACAGCGCAGGGACGAGGGCGGTACTTCCTGCGCCTAGCTTTAAATCAGAAGTTACTAGCTACTGCCATTCAACAGCTGGCTCGGAATCCAACACTGCTGGAGGTAGGAAGAGCTTTCACCATGAAATATCTTTATGATGAGGGGCAGCAGGGAGCCCGTTTTGGATAAACTAAGAACTGACCCAAATCTTGGGCCTAAGGAGAAAGATATTATATTTTTTATTTATTTTTTTGCTTGACCCTCTGTATTTTATAATTCCAGCCTGGCCAAAAATAGGAAGAATCTTAAATCTCCCCTGAGTTCTCTAGGCCAGGTGGACAGGCTCCAGAGGATTCAAATAAACATCCAGGCTTCTGGGTGCCAAGCTAAAACCACCTTCCAGAACAAATTTGGGGTCATTCATTTCTATTTGTGCCATGGTTGCAATTTACAGTGTAAAATTTTAGATGGTTTTGTGGCCATGTTGTTCAGTTCATGGCGTACAACTAAATTGTGTGTGTATCTGTGTGTGTGTGTGTTTTAAATTTTTTAATTTCAGTGTTACGATCCTCTGATCTCAGTCCTGGGAAATGAAGATTTCATGGGTAAGGTTGAGACTTCCTCCAAAATTCAGTAATGTCACTTAAAAAAAAAATCTCACACAAATTGGTTGAGATGTAGGTCTAAAAATATTTATGAAGCAAAGATGACTGAAAGCCAGGGTATGCAATGTTGTATGCTGGAAAACCTCCAGTTTATTTATAGTTCCTGGATTTGATATAGCTTCCATCCTGCACTTTTTATTCATTCAGCTCCTTAGGAATTTAATCTGAGTAAGGACACTGTGATGGAACCATTTCAAGGGATGAAATGAGATTATTATTTTGCAGTCAGGATGAAATTAATCCCTGGTGTTACTCAGCAGAGTTGACACCAGGGGATGAATTTGACCTTCATCACTAAGAAATAACCTTCGGCAATGAATGGTTTTAAGAAAACTCTGTTCCCTAACAGGGACAGAAAAGAAGGATGGGCTGAGACTCCGAGAGCTGGGTTAAATTCCTGGCTCTGCCACAGAATTCCTTTATGACCTTGGGCAAGATACGTGATTGCTCTGTTCCTCAGTTTCCCATCTGTATAATATGGATCCTAATACCGCCTTTCTTCTACCCTTGTCTATTTAGCTGCAAACTAAACTAGGGTGAAGACAATACAGTGCGCTGAGATCTCTAAGCGTTACTGTAATACAGGGGAAAAATCAGCCTCCTTTTAGTCAGACCCAAAACTTTGGTCTTGGGAGGGTGTTTTTATTTTAAGTTTTACCAAACCTCAAATGAATAGAAGTAACACCAGGGGTGGTTGTTTTTTTTTTGTTTTGTTTTTTTTTTAAAGCCAATAAAACAGTTCTTCTTTGGATCTAAACCTCCCCCTGCAGCATTTGCAGCCCAGATGTCACAGCTCGGTGCTGGAACAGTGAGGAAAGCGAACGTCGGTTTTATTGTCTAAGCAGAAGGAAGTGGTAAAATCTAAGTCAGCAATCTCCGTGCTGGGGAGACGTTTATCATTCAGTTTGGTGGTGGTAGGGATCTGAGATGGGAAAGTTAAATAGGATGATTTGTAACTGGAGTGTTTCTTTAAGTAAACTGCAAAAGTCTGATGTCTTGTCCGTAACTTTTAGCAGCCTAAACCCTGCTGGTCCCAGGTGAGGACATTCGAACTGGAACACTTTTCCAGCTATTATAAAAGGCTGGAATGCTGTGTGACTCCATCAGCAACTATTCTCCCAAGATTACCGGGACAGGGAGAAAGCCTTTTCTTTTGATTATGATAAATAACTGGGGGTAAAGTGGTCCCTAGATGGCTTTTAAATCACTTTGGACTTCTAGTTGAAGTCTAAGTCACACAAACCCATCAATATAATTGCACGATTAGTGTTGGAGAGGAAGGACGGACTGGAGATTAAAAGACAGAAGTGGAAGAAGTTACCTGGTTAGTGGTGGTTTCTATGATTCAGAGCCTGTTGAAGTCAAGGGAAGGATGCTCATTGACTTCAATGGGCTTTGAATTGAGGCCCACGTGTATTGCATTTGTACTCCAGATGGGTGTCTGGACTAGGTTTTGAGGGTATTTTGCACAAGTGTCCCACTAGTGCAGTTCCACCAGTGGTAGCAATGCAGAGGGGACTGTTATAGACAAGGCTCTGATGGGACGTTCTTGCAAAAACAAAGCAAAAAAAGACTGGCATTAACAAGGCCTTAGAATCCTGGCCCTGGCCAGTAGCAAAGCAGGTAGGGGATGAAAAACCAGCATTCCGGAAGTGAAGATCTAAAAGCCCTGCTAACCATCTGGCCGATCCCTCTGTGTCCACAGGCCAGTGTACTCATGGAGCCATCCCTTTCCCTGTCCACAGTGCTTGTTGGTCAGCTGTTTTTCTGTAGCTGAGTTTGAATTCTGTTTCATGCCATGAGGTTAGTTTGTTTGCTGTGTGGTTTTGGTCAGAGTTCTGTGACTGCGGAACATAGCACGCAGCTCCTGCAGTGCAGACCTGAAGAGAGCTGGGGTCTTTTCCTGGCTCTCACAGCCGTGCTGTGTTAACTTAACCATGATCCTGCAATGGACTCAGTCTGGTTGGGCCCCGTGACCAAGTCACTTTTGCCTTTTTGTTTTCCCTTCTCTAAAATGGGGATAATAATCCCTGTTTCACAGGCTGCCATGAGGTTTAATCCATTGAGGTTTGTAAAGAGCTTTGAGATCCTTGGATATAAGGCACTGGAGAAGTACAAAATATTGTTGGTATGTACGGTTGGGCAAGTATTGTTATTAATACAGTATGACCCTGAGGATCTAAAACTCCCTGTTGTCCAAATTGGGGGCCATGTCCTCCATTGTCTGCTACTTACTTGGAAAATCTCTTCTGATCTGGACCTCTGCAGTGTCCCTGGGACGTGGGGATAAGCCAGTGTGCAGCTGGTGAGGAGTCTGGCAGTAATGTTGGCTCTTGGTCCCCCCTCTTACAGAGCCGTTCCTCTCACTGATGCTGGTGGTGTCAGAGATGAATTTCTCCCTGGATCTGCAGGTACGGTAATAAACTGGTCTGGGCAGCAGCTTTGTGTGTCTAACATAACTCTGTGTGCAGAGGTCTTCATCTTCATACTTGACACCAGTTGCTCTGTTGTGCTTTGTCTGCAGAATTCCAGTTTCTTGGATGAAAGTTGGCTGCTGCCGGTAAGACTCCACTTCTCCCTCTGATGCGGGATCCAAGATTTTATTCTTCTTCCTTCCATCTGCTGGGTGGCCCCTTGCTGAATACCTGGGATCATAAACACAGAACCTTGTTAGACTTCAGGTTAAAAATCATTGGGCTAGATGGTGCAAATCAGCATAGCTCCACTGAAGTCAGTGGAGTGCCATCTGTTTACATGGCCTGATGATCTAGCCCATTATGTGATTCCTTAACATAGGTCCTGAACCAGCAAACACTTACTCCCCTGATTCACTTTAGTCCTTTGAGTCCCTGGGACCACTCCTGTTAGTAAGGTGAAGCAGGTAAGTCAGTGTTTACAGGACTGGGGCTAAGTTACTAACATTGCAGGTATCTAAAATTGGTGGAAATTTTTAGAAAATCTAAGTTCCTTTCCACTATTATTACTGCTCTTAGACATCTTGCATGTCTCTGAGTTTACACATTGAAAATAGGGTGGTCAGTTTCACTCAGTTTCATTTTTCTGGCTTTCTTGTGCTAGGAGGTTTCAAACCTTCAGGAAAGTGTTAATTTCTTTAAAAATTATCCCCTTCCTCCTTTCCACTGGATTTTCAAAATCCTAGAAATACAAAGATCTGGGATGGAATCCAGGTTGCACCAAAGCCAAATGCAAAACTCCCATTGACTTTCATGGGTCCAGGATTTCACCCACGGTGCCTGCCCCTAAAAGGCTTACAACTGAATGGACTGCATTTCAGGTTGCCTGTGTCCCTTTAATTAACGTGGCAGGATGGGAAGTGTTTCTCTGGGGGGAATACAGGGTTTGTGTGTGTCCTGCAGACTAATCCTTCCACAGTCTGCCTTGGCCCTGCCTAAATCCCAGGTTAGAGACCCGCAGTTAATGACCGTGTGTCGGTGAGGTCAGAAAGCTGCCTTCCCAGAAGGAGACGGCTCCAGGGGTTAGTAATGGGACATGGAACCCGTGGCTCCATTGGCTCCACTGACCAAAGGCCATTACAACATGGCAACCTAAGAAGTGTGGGGTGGGTGGCCAGCTCTGGCCTCCGTCCAGTGTCTAGCAGGCTGGAGTCTGTCTCAAAAAGCACCACCGCAGTCACCGCTCTTGTTGGCAGTTTCAGCAGAGAGGCTGGAGACTGAACAAACTTTGGCTGAGCACCTTAGGTGGGCATTTAGCAGACTCTGGAAAGACATGGCGGTGGTGCTCAAGGTTGGGCTGGAGACCCAGGGTGGGGCTCTAAGGGGGAACGCTCGCTGCTGCACTTCTTCTGTGGATAAATGGATGACTTCAGACTCCAGAGGTCTCAGGCTGGCATCTCTCCGAGCAGTTGCCCCAAATGTAAATGGAGCAAATACTAATGGGGGGCAAAATGCCGCCCTCCTTGCCAAGGCGGAAAGGGGCTGGAGAGGGAATTCTTGTGCGACCTGGAGCCGTTGCTGGAGGCTGTACTGACAGATGCTGTGTTGTAGGTGTGCATGACCTATGAGACTGTACCCTGCAGAGAACTGGGGATGGTGCTCAGGTAAGAGACCAGCTTTCCTCCTCCCTTCCCCTGCTGCTTGGCACCCTCACATCTGCATTGCAGTAGGTGCTGCAGGGATCTATGGACTTATCATAGAATTGGAAGGGCCCTCAAGAGGTCATCTAGTCCAGTCCCCTGCACTCAAGGCAGGACTAATTATCTAGACCATCCCTGGCAGGTGTTTGTCTAACCTGCTCTTAAAAATCTCCAATGATGGAGATTCCACAACCTCCCAGGGCAATTTATTCCAGTGCTTAACCACCCTGACAGTTAGGAAGTTTTTCCCTAATGTCTGACCTAAACCTCCCTTGCTGCAATTTAAGCCCATTGCTTCTTGTCCTGTCCTCAGAGGTTAAGAAGAACAATTTTTCTTCCTCCTCCTTGTAATAACCTTTTACATACTTGAAAACTCTTATCCTGTCCCTTCTGTCTTCTCTTCTCCAGACTAAACAAACCCAGTTTTTTCAATCTTCCCTCATAGGTCGTGTTTTCTAGACCTTTAATCATTTTTGTTGCTCTTCTCTGGACTCTCTCGAATGGCCGTGGTCTGGGCCGCATCCCTGATTAGATGCCAGCCTGACTCAGGTTGAAAGTGCTTCCAAGGCAGGGCACTTGCCCCAGAGCAAGGGGAAGGATGACTGGAATGGCAGGCTTGCACCCCAAATGCCAATGGACTCTGCTAGCAGCTGCCCTGTCCTCCAATGAGCAAAAGGGCTGTAACTGGCTGGACCCACCTCCTATTTGGGCCAAGGAATGTAGAGCCACGTTAGTTCTTCCTCTGGCTCGAGGGATCCTGCCTCCCCAGCCGCTTGGGATGTTTTCTGTGACTTGGGATGACTCTGTGTCCTGGCTGTGCCCTCAGGTACTTGGACGGTCGGATCTTTGTCATTGAGGTGCTTCCCGAGAGCCAGGCAGAGGTGGACGAGGTGGTGCTGGCTGGAGATGTCATTGACGAGATCAGTGGCTTTTCCCTGAGAAATGCACGCAACGGACAGGTGTGGGGAAACACACGGGGTCAGACGAACTCCTGCCTTCAGGGGCTGATGTGCCGCCCCCTCTTCTGGGATCCTGTCTGAAGTGAAAGCCTCACTGGTGTGTGTGTGGGGGGGAGGGAGATGTCTGGCCGTGGGGTGGATACAGAACAATTTCCCTGATCTTGGTGATCAGGAAGGGGAGGAACGATGTGTTGGCAACTTGTGGCCGGATCGCAGGGGCGGGCCAGGTTGTTCCATTGTTAACAGCTGTTGAGAGTACGCACAGCTACACCACAGAAAGCAGGCAGGGATTGGCATGGGATGATCCAAGCCCCCCGCCCTCAATGCGTGCCCTGGCTCTCTCCTCTCCGTCAGGCAGGGTCTGTGCTGCAGAAGCTGAAGGGCAAGCCTCTGAGCTTCCGCATGATCCGGTGGAAGTGGCATGATGGAGGGATGTACAAGCCGCTGCTGCCCTACCTGAAAGTGCTAAGGGAGAAGGTCCCCAGCTTCCAGCTCCAACAGGAGCACACACACAAAGAGGAGAAGGAGGAGCGGTGCCTGCAAGGGGGCAGGTAGGGCCAGCTGGAACTGAGGAACACACTTCGGTAGGGGTGACATGATCCCACGTGCCCAGCATTGGGTTAGCCCTGAGGTTGGGAAATGAAGCCAGGCCGGGATGGGGAAGGGAGTAGAGGTCTCTGTTACATATGTGGGGCTGGGCAGCGTTTCCACTGCAGCGTGTGCTCCAGAGCAGTCCTCAGCTGCCCAGTGCATGTTGGATGCTGCTATTTTGCGCTGAAATGTATGCCCCATGCCCAGGGGTTGTGGAGATCCTTAAGGTTGGGACCAGTATTGTGACTCATCTAGAATCTCAGCCGTGAAGCAGCCAGCATCATTCCGCTCTGGGGGTGAGTGGGTTTAGTGCATGCTTTAAGTTGTGCCATAGCAAGACACCTTAGAGGAGCTCTGCATGGACTCCCTGTCCTAATTCTGTTTCTTCCTCCCCAGGCTTCTGTACAACCTGCGGTACCTGGGCCAGGCCAATGTAGGAAAGGTACCGTTGTGATTCTGATGGACTGGAGTGAGTGTGTGTGGGGCGGGGGGCGCGGTCTTGTTTCCACTGACTTTCATTTAACATCATTTTGTTTCCCCCCACCGCCTGCCCCAATCTGTTTTCAGTACGGTGGCAAAGAGGTGCTGGACGAAGGGATACCCCTGGTGTTAGAGCAGCACCTGTGCCCACGGGTGAGTTACTCGCTGTGACCTCGCAGGAAGGATAGACTGGCAGCTGGCATCGCTCCAGGGCAGAGATGAGGTTGTTTGGGGTGCCGGTGCTGTTCTAGACTTCTCAGCTCTTTGGGTTTCTTTTTGGTTTAATCTTAACGCTGAATTTCGTCGGTTTCTAAGGGTTTGGGGGGTTATTTGTTTAATAAGCACAACTTCCCTGGCACTCTCACCCCTTCCTCTAGTCTGATTTCTTTGTCTGGGAATTTTCTTACTTTTTAATTTCCAAAAAATCCTCCCTGGGTCCTTAGCAGTGAGGGTGTGTGTAACAGGGCAGGGGTTCTCTGCTCCCTGGGACCTCCTGCCTGGGCCTTCAGAGTAGAAGGATGGGGCATTGAAGAACAGGACAGGGGTTCTTCACTGCCTGGGAACTCCTCTGCCTCCCTGCTGACCCCCAACTCTTCATCTCTATGACAAGCCCAGGGTCTCCTCTTCAGATTCTCTTCACCCCTGTTCAACCGGGTTCCCCCCGTCTCATTCCTCTATGGTAGCAAACCAGACCTGTCTAGTCTCTGGTGTTCAGATGCAAATTTTAAAGGCCCAGAGTGGTCATTCCACTACACAGGATAATGCAACTGACTTGTCTAGCCTGTCTGTGGCTGTGGTCCATAAGGGTTAACCCCTGTTCACGAAATCGCTTATCCATGGGTTTTAAATCCCATTAAAGTCGCTAGAATTTAAGCATGTGCTGCTTCAGGGCTTTCCTGAATTGGGGCCTGAGATTGTGATTTAATTTTTCTCTGGAAAATGCCCTCTCAATTTAAAACGTCCCCATTCACAGGAACTAAAGAGCTTCAGACTTCTGTGAAGTTCAGTGGTTTTGAAATTTTCGTCCCTGCCAAGAACTGGTGGACTAAAAAAAGCATTAGGCACTGGAGAAACCTCTAAGCCACAGTGGCTTTTTGATTTGTAGCATAAACACTTCCTGCACTCTCCAGATTCTAAGGAAAACTCCTTCTCCTACCCTGCTTTAAGCATTTCAGATTGCAAACAAATGGGTCGCTCTGATCAAAAGTTAGAGTGAAAACAGGGCTTGGAATGGAAGTGCAGACTCAGCCGTAACACTACTATAGTGAGGATTGGCTTTCCTCCTGCACGTGGCTTCTACAAGTGACGTGGTTCCTGCCATACCCTAGGAGAAAGTCTTCCACTTTCATGCACGAGTGGCGATGCTGGCATTAGCTACGAAGCTAAGTATGTTGTGGTGCGAGTGTACGCGCACACATGCACAGGAGAGCTCGGGGAAGAGCTAGTGCAGGGGTGGCCGGCCTGTGGCTCCGGAGCCACACGGCTCTTCACAAGTTAACATGCGGCTCCTGGTACAGGCACTGACTCCGGGGCTGGAGCTACAGGCGCCAACTTTCCAGTGTGCCGGGGGGTGCTCACTGCTCCACCCCTGGCTCTGCCACAGGCCCTGCCCCCACTCCACCCCTTCCTGCCCCCTCGCCTGAGCCTGCACTGCCCTCGCTCCTCCCCCCTCCCCCCAGAGCCTCCTGCTTGCCATGAAACAGCTGATCAGGAGGTGCGGGGAGGAAGAGGGAGGGGCTGCCGGAGGTGCGGGGCCGGGGGGAGCTTATGAGGGGCTGCTGCCGTATCACTGTGGCTCTTTGGCAATGTACATTGGTAAATTCTGGCTCCTCAGGCTCAGGTTGGCCACCCCTGAGCTAATGTGTTGGGAGGGAGGGAGGGGAATACTACCTGCATTGCTTAGGTTGTCAAACCTAGTGAGAGAACCACATGGCTTGAGTATTCATAAGAGTCTGAAACGTAGTGTTTGGAGCTCAGCAAATCTGTGTCTATTGCACGAGTCAAAACAAAATGGGTTGGTGAGAATGTATTTCCTTTTCCTTACGCAACACAGAGCGCTCGAGAGCCGTAGCGCTGTATTTTGAATACATGCATCACGCAGCCTACATGCACATACAACAAGCATCTGGGATACCTCTATATTGTGCTTGTATGGTGCACATTACTGTAGTAGGAAGAGAGCCTGATACCTAAGCCCTGGGTGAAATGGATTGAGTTGAAGAGGCTGGCTAGTACTGCTCACGATGACATAGTACCGAGTGCAAAGAACGCTCAGTGCTCAGGGGAAAAAAGACATGTGCTCTGCCCTTCAGAGTTATAATTTAAGAGCCCAGCTCTGCCACTCTCATGCCAGCTGAGTAGTACCATACTCACTGAATAGGCATAATATACACCTCCAAGTTCACCAGCAAATCCTGGGAAGACAAGACTGGTAGTTTCCGATCAGATTTAAGCTGACTAAACAAGTGGAACCCCTTTTCCTTTAACAAAATGTCAGGCCTTCTTTAGACCTCACAAAGAAGCAAAATAAAGGCACAGACCAGGCGTTGTTTTCCCTTTTCAGGACACTTTTAATATTCTTGTACTGGATCCATTCCTGCCTTTTGCGTATAAACTCCACAGGGAGGGATTTTTGTTGTTTGTCTGGCATACTGATCAGTTGTAAAGTGCGGTGTCCACCTTGTGGTGCTGTAGAAATGCTGAAGAGTAACTCTACGGTTAAGTTGGCTGAGCCGGCACAGAACAGACGGGTCTAGGTTTGGAGCGGGTGTGTGGGAGGATGTGGCTGGCAAAAGGAGAGGGACATAGTCTAAGTGAGAATCAGCCCCAGCTGGGTTTACAATTACGCTTCAGTCATTCAAGCTTGGTGTTTGTGTACTATGAATACTGGCAGATTAATGTTGGCATTTAAGTTGACGGAGCTCGGATTGTGATGTTGTTACCACACCTCAGTAAGATAAATGTAGGAAGGTCCTATCTCTGCCAGTGCTGTTCGCTCACTCTGGTTCCAGATTCAACCAGCTGGGCAGTATATTCAACAAACCACCGGTAGGGATTTAATATATAGAAGGATCTTTGCAACCAGAAGAACAGAAAACATTTAAAATAGGGAATCTGAGAATTTAAATCCTCAATCAGTTATCTACATTTCTGGGCCTGATTTACCATTGTCCTGAACCTTGCGTAGAGGTTTGTGAAGTAGGTTGAAAACACTACCGTACTAGAATGGCCGTGATTGATGCCCACTATGCACCGGTATAAAGGACTGCACAAGATGGAGGGCAACAGTGAATAAGGTCCTGTGAGCTTAGCAGGGGAGAACACAAACTGAGTATTGCATAACTCCTCCTCTGCAAACAGCTCTGCCTGTCTTGACCTGAAATATCCTCTGCTGGTTCCCATCCTTTATTCCTCCTGAACTAAATTATGTGGCAATTTTGCGATCCTGCCAAATCACCACCAGAGGTTAGACGGAGATTATCACCGGGGTTATTTTCACTCATGACCACACTGAATTTGAACCAAAGTCTGAAGAGCTGAAAAGTAAATTTGCTGCACCAACCAGCCATTGTGATCTGTGGATTTTGCCACCAGCAGAAGGTTTCCTGAAAACCTGGGCTTCTGTATGATTTACATCACTCCTGGTTAAGCGCTCTCTTGCTATTATCTTTCTCTAAAATAAATCTTAAAAGTTGGTTTTGTTTATTTATTCAGGAAGTTTTATTTGACGTGAAAGAAACTGAAGTCTTCATACAAGAGAAAACCTCTTCCAAGGTGAGAAAGGGATGTCTTCAAGTTTAGTTGAAACAGTCTGGCATGTTAGAATATAGATATTCAGGCCTGCCTGTAAAGCCTATACTTTAAGAACTTAGGTGTATTTTTATCACTTTGCTAGTTACAGGGGTTTAAAAACAAAGAATGAAAATCACAGTCCGCCTGTGTAAGGGCCTTCTCTCACTCGGATAGTCTGAGGCCTTGTTCTTAGGCCAAGGCCTTTGGCTAAGCAGCAGAGGCAGCCATAAGCTGGGAAGCGACCGGTCACACCCTCACATTCCAAACCAGTCACACTGAAATAAGGTGGTATTGGGCTGTTAGGAAGACGATCCCATCACCACCAGATAAAGAAACTGATCTTAAGATGGTTAAAGAAAACTTAGTTTGATAGCATCCTGTCTGGCAAGAACTCACTTATCAATGGTTGTGGTTGTGAAACCCTCATTTCTGTAGTTTTATCTTTTTGGCCTCCACTTTTCTATTGTTAATCTGTCTGGTTCTCTAATTGTTTCTGTCTGCTGTATAATTAATTTTGCTAGGTATAAGTTAATTAGGGTAGTGAGATATAATTGGTTAGAGAATTATGTTACAATATGTTAGGATTGGTTAAATTTCAGTAAAATGATTTGGTTAAGGTAAAGTAAGCTGAGAATATTACTCTATAAACTGGGGTCAAACAGGAAGTGGGGGGAAGGGAAATTGGAATCATGCTTGCTAAGGGGGGGAACAGGGACCCAAGCAGGGCTCTGCGGCGTCAGAGCTGGGAAGGGGGCCACAGGGTAAACTCTCTACGGCGTCAGAGCTGGGAAGGGGGCCACAGGGAAAACTCTCTACGGCGTCAGAGATGGGAACGTAACACTGGGGAACAGACTCTATCGGCATATAGAAATAAGCCCGACTGGTGTGAAGGGCTTTGGAATATGCTTGCTTGGAAACTAACCCTAATAAACATCGCATTGTCTGCACTTAGGACTTCTGGTCTTTTGCTGCTTGCTGTCAGCGTGACAAGAAGCAGGGAAGCGGGAGGGTGAAGTGAAAGCCCTCTAACACGGCACATTAGTGATGTTTAAATATCCCGATTTGTGTCCTCTCACTTTCATTAGCATGGTTCTGCTTTTGCATGTTTTTAGCTTGTAGAAAGTGCACTGAGCTTTGTGTGTACACAGCAGTGTCAGAATGTGAAACTATTTTGTGTCTCTTATGCGTGGCAGCAGCAGCTCTGACTTCATTCTACATGGAAAAGAATTTCCCTTTGCAGCAATTTATTTAACGCCAGACTAATTCAGTGAACAAACGGCAGGCCCCAGAGATTGAACCCTGAACTGTCAGCTTTGTTGCTAACCAAATCTTTCTCTTGACTGTTACACCGTAGGTTCTGTTCCAGTACCCCTATCCGGAGATCTCCTGTGTGGGTCGCCGGCTGGACAGCAACCATCTTTTTGCCTTCTGTGTTGGGTAAGAGTTGAGTGTGGGCTAAACCTAGTCCGGTGTTTGGGATCATGAATTTATCAATTACATTTTCATGCATAGTCTTAAACCACTCTCAAGTAAGTTAGAGTTAGAAAACATGTGTACTCTTTTGGAGAAAGTCAATAAAAGAAAATGGGGGCTACCAGCCCAGGGTGCAATAGGTGTGTGCCATTGCTGTACTTGTACATGGACCACCAGCCTTGCTGTTTCTTAATTGGAAACTGGGACAGATGCACCGGCTGTTGAGATGAGGTCACTCTATGGTACTTCCTGTACCTGGACACCATTTTAAGCCCCTTTGTGAATTGCTGGACTTATTATTGTCTATTGAAAGGAATTTTCTTATTCAGGGTTTCACCAGGGACCCCCGAACACAGTACCTTTGACTGTCTTGTGTTTGAATCAAATTCTGAGAGAGAATGTGAAGAAATTATCAAGAGAATTGGTAAGCAAACATTTTACTGTTTTAGATGTAAATTAGAGTAAAGAAGATGGAAGTTCTTTGTGTTCTGCAACATGCAAGTACTGACTTCCACTTTCTGTGAGGTACTAGCACATGTAGGTAAAAAGAAATGTTCTAATGTGATCTTCTAAAGGTTGTGCTTAAATCCCACTGAAGCTGATAAATCCTGAACATGTCCGTAAGGTAAAGCTATGCATGTACTTTAGTGCTTTCCTGAAGCGAGGCCTGAGATTGTGAAGTAATTCTTCTCTGGAAAATGCCCTTTGTTTAACTGCCCCAATCACAAGATCTAATGAGCTGTACCCATGTGTGAAGTTTGGTGTTTTGGAAACTCTCCCTGTTGAGAACAGGTGGGCTAAAAAAGCATAAGGCATTGGGAAAGATGTAAACCACAAGTGACTGTTTACTTCCATTCCTTGTTGTGATGTCTAATTAGCACAGGAGTAGGTAAAATGAAATATTTTACTGTGATTTTTTTAAAGGAAAATTCTAGTGATTCCTATAATACTGTACCTAATTTATTTACCACATACCCAACCAGTTTTAGGTAACAGCTGGTAGAAATACCAACGTTTCAGTTCCTGCTCTCAGTGAATGGAGTTGTCTTGTTTCAGGGGGCTAATATTTAAAGATATTTTTCCAAATAGGACTGAATCAAGCTGTGGGACGTTCCACTGCTTGTAAGCCTTGGATTTTATTTACCCAGGTATCTAAGGGTAGGTCTACGCAGCAAAAAACACAACAAAAAATGTAGCAGTGAGTCTGAGCCCAGGTCAACTGATTTGGGCTTGCAGCATGGGGCTAAAAATAGCAGCGTAGATATTTGGGCTGGAACCCTGGGCTCTGAAACCAGGCAAGAATCTGAGAGCCTGGGCTCCAGCCTGAACCTGAATGTTTACACTAGTTTTAGCTGCGGTGTGAGCTCAAGTCAGTTGACCAGGGCTCTGAGATGCACTGCTGCAGGTCTTTCTTTTTTTTTTTTGCTGTGTAAACACCCCCAAAGGTACCTATTGGGCAACACCCCTGTGAGGTAGGGCAATGCATTTATTGCCATTTTACAGGAGGGGAACTGAAGCAGAGGCTAAGCAACTTGCCCATGGTCACAGGGAAAGTCTGTGCTAGAGCAGGGATTGAACCTCAATCTCCCAAGTCCTAGTGCCCTAACCACTGGACCATCCTTCATAATAAAAATAAATGTCAAGATGGTGATACCCAGTTTGCTTAACCTTCTGCATTTAAGATGTTTTCAAGTGATTTACATCATAATTCAATGCCCTTGTTTAGAATCTTGTATTATTACCCTGTAGTATTTGGTCACTTATCTTAGTGCTGTTCAGAGTATCCACAATTTGGGGGGAAATAATGTTCTACATAAAAGTATTAACACTGACATTTTTGTCCCAAATAAATCATTCTGCAAAGAGGAAAAGGGTGCTGGTGCCACCCTTAAAACTTAGAGTTTTCAGAAGAGTAACTGGTAATAAGTACTTGTTCCCTCAGCTGCTGGATTTAAACACACTGAATGGTTTGTCTGATGAGAAAGTGGAGTGATGGCTCTAACTCAGAGCATTCTCGGGGCACTCCAGTGACCCACATTTGGAGCCCTGGTGACAATTCCATCCTATTTTCAGACGTTAAGACCTCGACAACGGATTAAGAGGCTGTCTTCACCTGTAACGAACTGAATTTAGGATTTTATTTTTAAACTGTCAGAATTTTGGAAGGAAGCATTTCAAATGCATTCTGTTCTAAGCTATCAGTCTGAAGGCCAAGGCTAACTTACTGCCCAGTCTCAACATCATAAAATGTTCTTTCTTTACAAAATTCCCCATGGAGAATTTCACTTGTGGAATAAAACAAGATGGGAATAACAGCTGTTCCCAGTGTCAGTTTTTCCATGTTTGACTTACTAGTAGCGTGGATGCAAGTATTCTAGAACAGCCAAGGAAAAAGAGAATGACCTCCCTCCCCACAGCAAGTTGAAAAGGACAGCAATTTCAGTGCTACTCTTAACACCTTTTCTGTATCTTTAATTAGTCAAAGTAAGTTATAGCTGCTACACTGAAGTGTTCAGAGATGTATTACATGTTTTAGAATTTCAACTAAGTTCACCCCTCCACCTGTGTGTTCCAGGAGGGGGAGTTTTATTAGCAATGCTTTTCTTGCTTCCATTTTCTGAGGGAAAGTTGAAAGCAGGGAAGAAGTTAAGAGTAATTATTCCAGGAAGGGGAAAAAAAATTGAAAGTGAAACAAAAGATGTTGAAATGGAGAAATTTTATTCCTTCTAGAACTTGCTCACAACCTGTAACTTAAGTTAAATAGTTAGAGGAAAAAGTCTAACCTTTTCAAAAGCACCTAAAATTTGACTGTCAAGTTAGAAGGCTCCTCCTAAATTAAAACACCTCAGTGTTCAACTGAGATCTCCCATGCTTGCTCCAAAACTTAGAACTCCAAGGAAAATACATACATAAAACTGAAGTGACTTCACAATGTAGTTAGTTAAGACTATTCTTTTCTGAACCATTAATATCAATACTTTAATGGCCCTAGGTTAGTCATTAAAACCCATTAAAGCCCTAACTTTTTGCAGCCTGTTTGATGTGCTTTGGTTTTAGATAACAGATTAGTGTATACCAATGCACCTCAAAGGTGGATAGCTTAAGGCCTTCTTCCCTCTCCAAAAAAAAAAATAAAATAAATCTTTGCTACTGTGATTTAAGGAGTGGGACCAACCAAGCTGCCTTCTAGCCTAGACAAGACCACTTCCTAATTTAAAAACATGACCTTCACAAAAGCAGCCAGAGGACAAAAGCTCAAGTTTTCCCTGGTTCAGGTCACTTGTAAGGACTAACCACACCAAACTAGTGCAAGAATATTCTCAAGTATTACACTACCTCTCCACAGGGCAAAGATTATTAACTCACTCCCTTCAAACATTTTATCTAGCTTGTTGTTTAACTACATGGACATCAATGACAGGACACCTCACATGTGAATGTAAAACATTTAATTTAAAAATGTTGACACTACAATATATAAAATAGCTATTATAAATGCACATAGTGTATTCTATAGCTGCCAGGTTTACGTTTTTAGGAAACTGTAAGTTACACTGTGGTTAAGACTTGTAGTTTCACCCTCTGAAAGTCCACATTCTATCACAGTGATGTATGGTCAGACTTAACAGCCCCAATTGTTAAACACTTGGATCAAGTCATAACCAGTTTTATTGCAAAAGGACCCTGTACACATTTATATCAATTCTAGTACCTTACAATTTTAGCTACCCAACAAGTCATTAACATACAGAAACATGCATGAGAAGCAAGAAAGATCACCCATCCCTTCTGCATATTAGCAACTTGTCACTCTTGAGCAACAAGGCTCACATCACTGAGGTTTATGTGAACAGTCACTTTTAGCATTCATCCTGAGTGAAAGATGGAATGACTTAAGTACAAATGCAACATATTATAAACAATTTCTTACAAAAAAGTCACAAATTAAAACCAAAGTATTTTACAGAATTTACTACAAAACACCATAAAAACTGCTTTCTCTTAAGCTCGCTCTCCCCGTATCCTGCGAGCCAGCTGGATGTCTTTGGGCATGATGGTGACTCTCTTGGCATGGATGGCACATAGATTTGTGTCTTCAAACAAACCCACCAGATATGCTTCACTAGCCTCCTGTTTTAAAAAAAGCCAAGAGAAGAGAGTGTTAGAAACCTCCCAAAAGCAACACATGCTCCCCCAGCTTCCTAAGTTACCATAAGCAGCAGCGAGGTCACTAGTAGTACAATACCTGCAGTGCACCAATGGCTGCACTCTGGAACCTCAAGTCTGTTTTGAAGTCTTGAGCAATTTCCCTTACCAACCTCTGGAAGGGAAGCTTACGGATCAACAGCTCTGTTGACTTCTGATAACGACGAATCTCACGAAGGGCCACAGTACCGGGCCTAGAAGGAACAATAAGAGACTTCAGTCCACGAGGATATCACAACGCGTTGTTCCAGCTCCAAGTCTAGAGTTGCAGGATATTCTCAGGCACCGCCTCAACAAGGTTCTTTTCCTTACCTGTAGCGATGAGGTTTCTTGACGCCACCAGTAGAGGGAGCGCTTTTCCTAGCCGCTTTAGTGGCCAGCTGTTTACGTGGAGCTTTGCCACCAGTGGACTTACGGGCAGTCTGCTTTGTACGGGCCATTTTCCCTCACTTACCTAGAAGAGAAACAGGCACGTGTGACACAGAGAAGCGCTTACCCCACCATTAAACCTTCTCCTTTCCTCACGACAACTCCCCCCCCCGATCTGTGCTCCCCAGCATGGGGACAGCAGGCCCCCGCCATCGGCAAAACCGCCCCGTCTTCCTCCCCACTCAGAGGCGTGGGCACAGCGCTGCCAGCCCCAGGCAGCAGATGTCCGTGGGCTGCCTCCCCTCCCCCGCGCGGCAGGCAGGCCGCCAGCGGCCTCCCCTGGGAGCAGGAGGAGGAGTCACGGCTCCCCCGCCCCCGCTTCTCGGAGGCAAGAGTGAGTCACGGCCGCCTCCCTCAGCCTGCGGCCGGCCGGCGAGTCCCAGGCGGTGGCTGCCGCCGCGGAGCACGGGAAGGCCACCTCCGGCAGGCCCGCTCCACGCAGACAAGGGATCGCGCCGCTTCCTCCGGGGCGAAGCCGGCCAGACACGGTCCTGAGGCCTGGCGCGAGTCTCATCCGACGCCCCCAGGAGCTGCGCTCAGCAGTGCCGGTCGGCCCATCGTGTTGTCCCCACGGGAGCCGATCGCTGCCCGGCGCGGAACAGCCACTCACCGCCTGTCCGAGGATCCGCCGGCTGCTGCTACTATAATCCGCTCCGCACACGGAACCAGCCCAGCCAACAATCCCCCTCACTATCCTCTCCCGCTCCGAGGGCCGGCTTTTTATAGAGGGGGCGGCAGGCGGCGTGATGACCTCATAATACCTGGAAACGGCGCACCTCCCCATTGGCCGGGGCTTCCGCCGGCGCCGTGGCGTCACAGGACACAAAGGCGGTCCTCCGTTTTCTCAGTGCTGATTGGATGCAAGCTTGGCTGCTGATTGGTTGTTAAAATAGCACGCCGATTGGCTACTGGGAGGCAGGAATGAGCCAATCAGAACTATCTCCAGGTTTCTTGTTCTGATTGGACGAAATAGAACATGCTTTGGATCCTACCCTTTGTTGTAAAGCTCCACAATGGAAAGGCAATAGGAAGGCAGTGTGTATGAATGTCCTAAGCGCAGCTGGGAGGACAGCTGGAGGACAGGGAGCTCAATAGAAGCATGCTGGAGGCTTTATTAATGTCTGTATATCAGCTCCTAAAGTCCCTCATAAAAATGTATGTTAACAAAAATGCAGTTAATCTTCCCTTTTAAATAATAACCATTATTAATAGTGAATTAACTTCATTTTCTAAAGCATTGTTCAGGCACAAAACACTAATTAGTAAACTTTATTTTCTGTAATGTCTTTCATACTCTACGTACCAACACTTGAAATCTATGACAAATTCAGGGATGTTTGTGGATTAAAATCTTTTAATTCCACTGAAATACACTGAATTTGTTTTTTAAAGATGAAGCAGGGAATATTATAAATACTTGGCTAAGGATAAGGATGGTCCTTTCTAAATGCGGACAGTCTGGGTGGGTAAATTCATTAAAAAATAAAGCAAAACAATTAGTAATGTAATAAATTTGATCTTTACAACACATTTCATATACCAAGGCCTTGATCTTGCATACATCATGCGTAAAGTTAAAGCATTGGGCTTCATGGAGTTCACTGCAGGATCAGGGCCTTGTGTGCTAGTGATTTTCATACACAACACACTAATGTCATTAAGATTATTTTCTGTCTCTCATACACAAACCTATTCATAACATTTATTTTATACAACAGATACATAGCTATACATACTGAAAAATAAAGTTAAATAAGAAATACGTAATATCTGTGTATTTATATATCTCCACAACATGGATCCCCCTTGTATCTAAAACCATACGAATAAAATAAACCTGATTTATAGTTATATAATAACTATAATAATAATAATACAGCGATATAAAGGAAGAAACTTAGGCCCCAATTCTAGAAATACATGGGGACTTAACTTTGAGCACATGAGCAGTCCCACTCAAGTCAATAGGTGCAATCCAGAGCCCTGCAGATCCTGCTGGTCCCACAGGACCCACTACCATAATAATGGGAATGGGTAAAATGTACTTTATTGAGGGCAGGATTGAGTGGGCAAAAAAAACCAAGAGACTGTGGTAATTTGCAGGAAAACACTAAAACTTTTAATACTTAAATGTAAGTGAGGGACTGAGATTTGATGTCTATTATAACAGAGATTAAAGTATTTTTTACATGGTTTAAGCAAGATTTGTTTTATTCTTTTAGTGGTAAAAATTGTCTGAATTCCGTATATATATAGACTATACTAACTGACTATTTATTTTATTTTAGTAACTTGGGGGAATCTGTCTCTCTTGTGGGATCTAAGGATTTTGTGGGTGGGAGCAGGATAAAAACACAAGAAAAAATGTCGGAGCAGGTGGAAGTGGGTATTGCAGGGCAGGGCAGGACGTGAGCAGAATTTAAAAAATAGTCCTGCACAGGGCTCTAGTGCAATCTTGACCCTACTGGAGTCAATAGGAGTTTGATCATTGACTTCAGTTGGACCAGGAGTTTACCTGTGAAACTGTTCATATGCTTAAAATTAAGCTTATTTATAAGTATTTGCAAGATTGAGGCCCTAGCACTTACAACTCACTCATCCTCAACTTCTTACTGACGCAAAACTCCTAGTGCCGTCATATAGCACTATCTTCAACATCAGCATGTATACAAACATTAACAAAGGTATCAATATAACATTTTTACAAAATTGGATAGGAAGAAAAAAAACAAAATATGAATATATCAAAACTGGGAAAACTTCTGAAAAGTTCACAGAAAATAAATCATTAATATGTAAGTCTTCACCAGCACCACATTTCAAAAATTTCAGTTTTCTTCTTGTCAGCAGCATTAACATCCCACGATCCACATCCATATAGACTATGAAAATGGTTACGCTTTTCACCAGTTGCATGTCTGTATATTTCAAGATGCCACGTATTTTCCACATTCTCTTAAAGGAAGCCATAGCTGAGTAAGCCATCTTTAGTCTTCTTCAGATTTCTTTGGAACAGCCTCCTTGGTTGAATATATATGATACCAAAGAATTCAATAATCTACTGCTTCTACAGCTGATCTGTTAATTGTGATGTCTGCTTGCATCCTGTTGTTGTTTGTTGTGTCAACGTGTGTGCAATTTGTTTTTGTTACATTCAGCAATAGTCCATATTCCTCACAAAACTGTTTTTACAGACTTCAGCATTTGTTGCATTGCATTGATGGTTGTAGCAAAGAGAGTTGTGTCATCAGCATATGTGAGTTTGGTTAAGAGGTGACCTCCAATGGAAATCCCAGCTCCTTCCACTTTGTAAAAATCTTCAAGACTTGTCTCATAATAAATTCTGCACATATGTTAAAGAGGGCTGGGGACAAAATACACCCCTGTCTCTCACCCTACTCAGGAGAAAACCGCTTACTGCTGTTCACACCGTGGTCTGCTGTTGGTGGTAGAGACTTGCACTGAGTTTAGTCAGATTGGAATCTGCATGCTTGCTAATATCGTCCAAAGGCGGTCATGTCAGATAGTATCAAACACTTTTGATAGTCAATGAATCATATGATTGGTGGGTGACTGTATTCTCTACATTTTTCAGTGATGTGATGGATATTTGCAATTTGGTCAGGTGTGTCTCAGCACTCTCTGAAACCAGCTTGTGGTGGTAGTTCTGCTGCTATACTTCTTTTCACGCAATTCTGGATTATGTAGAACAGAACTTTGCATGTGTGCACTATCAGGGAGATAAGATGATAGTTACTACCCTCTGTTATTTTTCCCTTTTCTGGCAAGGTCAGAAAAATTCTCTTCATCCAGTTGTCCAGCCAATTTCTAGTCATCCATATATCATCACAAATTTACCACATAAAATCAGTATTGCTTTTGCCAGTTGCTTTTAACAGTTCTTCGGGAACATTATCTACCACTCCTCTGGTCCTTTCCCACGCTTTAATTTCATAATAGCACGCACCGTGTTTTCTCACAGGATTAGTGGCTCAACAGACACCAGCATGACACAAACTTATATACTTTGGTCACGTTAGGCATAGAGATGGAAATAAACTTGAGAAAGTTATTATGAAAGGGATGGGGAGGGCCATCGTAGTCAGGGACAACCAGTGAGGAGATGGATGGATGGTGTGCAGCAGATCACTGGAAGGTCAGCTGTTGAGTACTCAAAGTTAACAATGGATCATGAAGGCTTCTGAAAATTCTGCTATGATATCACCGATATTCAGACATAAATAAATTTAGTTATGTACTTACTTTGTAGTAAGTAAGATTGTGTCTGTTTAGAAATGTAACCACCTCAAAGATTATATTTTACTAAATTAAACCATTTCATTACATTTTTAACAACTGATAGGCTAAATCATGCAATCCTTACTTCAATGGGAATTTGAATAGGATAAACAGGATCAGGCCCAAAATGCCTGACAGGGACTATGGTACTGTTTTCACATGTACTGTACATAGGGCATAAACTGAACACCTAAAATTGCCTGCTCTGTATTGATTCCTGATCACATCTGTATGTCCTGAAAACTGAAATAAAGAATTACATATTCAAATAGATATTGCACCAGGTTTAGCACCCTCCCAATTCACAGATTAAAAACAGAAGTGAGGGTGAAAGGCAGAACCAGTACTGCGCAGAAGTTCAGAAAGAGCTCTTTCTAAACATCTAACAAAGACCCACCACTTCATTACCATCATCCCCATACACTACAGAAGAAGTAAATAAGCCCCTTATGGTCACACAAAGTGGAAAAGCTGCTGGCAGGGATGGCATTTATCCCAAATTCCTCAGGGGATGATCATTGTTGGCAGACCAATTCAACATTATAAATTAATGGAGAGGTGTGACAGAGTGCTGAGGCCTCACAGATGAGTCAGTACTCTGATCACTGTAGCCTCAATTAATTTCCCCAGTAACAGCTGATTGAGGAAAAAGGGAGGAATGAGCTAATCAGTTGGGGAGGAAGGGTGAGTTAAACAATTAATTGATCCATTAGATGACAATATTGATAAAAGCCAGGAAAGACTTGTTATGGGGGAGGACAGGGCTCGCTGTGCCCAGATTGAAGGTGATCCAAAGGAAAAGAGATATCTTGTCTTTCCAGGGCCCTGATGAAGGTCCCATAGGGATTAGGACTGTTGTGCTGCACTATACAAGTGTTAGTGGAGGGGACTTGAATAAATTATACAGAGTGGGCACTAAAAAATGAGTCTCTGAGCAGTTCTTAGGTAAGCCAAGGATGGGAAGAGGGCAGACAGGCACCCCATCACAAGAGGGTATTACTGGCCCATCTCACCCCTATCTTTGAGACCATTCTGCGAAAGGAACAGGCCAGCTTCAGACCTGGACAAAGTTGCTGTGAGCAGGTTTTCACCATTACTAATTACATTGAGGCTGGTTTTCAGTGGAATCTAAAAACTGGAACAGCATTGACAGGTTTATCTGCTGCATACAATGCAATATGGAGATATAGGCTGTTACTCAAGGCATGAAGCGTCATCAAATGCCATAGCATTATGTGACTCCTGGCCACGATGTTGAGCAACTGTAGATACTATGTTCTCTTGAATGGGCAGATCAGCAAAGCACACACCCTTAATTATGGTCTGTCTCAATGATCCATGTTGACTCCTTCACTATTCAACGTCTATATTAGTGACTTATGCTGAGAACAACACTCTTGCGGTACCATACAAAGACCTCATCACCATCGGTGACCTCCTCAATGCCAGCCTCAGGTTAATGGCAGAATACTTTCAATACTGAAAGCTCTGTCATAATTCCTCCAAAACCTTGGTAATAGTCTTTCACCTAAACAATAAAGCTGCCAAGGAATGACTTAATGTCACCCTTCACAGTGAATGAGTCCAAAACTAGCTCCATCCAATGTACTTGGGTGTAAATTTGGACAGAAGCTTGAATTTTAAATTTCATCTGGTAAAGACATGCAAAAAGGTAAAAGGAAGAACTAGCCATGTCCAAAAACCAACATGGGGTGCTGATGCACACATCTTTCAAACAGCAATGGTAGCACTGATGTACTTGAATGCTGAATAGTGTGCACCAGGCAGGGTGGGCAGCTTATGTACCAAATCTCTGGATATGCAAGCTTAATATCACAATAAAAATTATAACTGGAACATTAAAATCAACACCCATTCAACAGTTGTCTACTCTGGCACATGTACCCCCACCCAAAATCCTGGAGAGAGACACATACAGCTTGTGAGTACAACTGAATTCATGAAGACCTCCAGAACCTCTTGTAGACATGCCTGAAATCTCACAAGCCTTTTTATGATTTGCCTAAAGCTCTTAAAGCATCCTCATTCCATCCTGAGGCACACTGGGAAGAATTCTGGGATAATGGTAATATCCAAAACCTGACTGACAACCAGACAAAAGAACATCCAGGCTTCAACCTACCTCAGAAACAATGGTCCACATTGCACCATTTCAGAACATCACATGGCAGGTGCTATCATCTCTTACACCTCTGGAAGATGAGAGACAACATAGTGTGACCGTGGACATAAGTTGCAAACTATTGATCACATTGTAAATCAGTATCTGCTTCAATCATTTGTTGGTGGCAACTCATAATTACACCAAGCCACTTCCAAAGCTACCCCACCAGCCCACTAATCTAGATTTGGTTAGCTGAACATTGCTAATCACCTCTCTTGCCATATGCAATAAGAAGTTCTGCACAGATGTGGGTTATACACTAACTCAGACTTGTACTAGTATGATGTGACAGGATCCATCACATGTTGCAGGATAGGGACTGCTGTGGTTTACATATATGTATCCTCTCCACCTAATGTCTTCATTCTCTGTTTAAATTTCCTGTTCTTTGGGGTTTGCACATAAAAAAGTTACTTTTTATGAAAGCAAAATAATTAGATATAAATAAAACTATTTTGCATTCATTTATATAATGGTGGTCTTTGTGTGCTTTCAACAGAGAAGGGATCTTAGTAGCTGAAACTTTGGAACAGGGACCTACTTATACTCCATTCCATCCAAAGCCAAGACTCATGGGCTGCAAGGAGGAGCCCATTTTAATTTGACTCATTGGGTGCTTAGAGACAATGAACATGCTAGCCTTCCAGAAACTCTAGAAGTTCAAACACTCTGTGATGACAACTGAAAAAATCCTTTGCATGTTTTTTTACTGGATGGTACACTATTAACACTGCAGATAAATCCGTGGTTAGTGTTTATTAACAAGAGTTATGTCCTGATTCTAGACTTTTTTTCTGTAATTCTATAATGATGATTGCCCAAGCCTCTAATTACAGAAATACTTTTATAGCTTTTTGTTCTGGTTTAGGACTCAAGAGGAGCTATCCAGCAGTTACAGAAAATGAAACTAAAACTAAAACAAGCTGTGACAGGAAGGCGCATATGCAAAATTCCAAAGATACATGGATCTACTCAGACACATACAGATAATAAAATACAAAGTGCAGACAAAACAAACTTACCAGGTAACCTAACTTTTCTGTGTTGCCTTTCATTCAGAGTGTATGTTGGGTTTTCCTAACTGGAGCAAGGAAGAGAACTAGCAGAGGAAACCAGGGTAGTGCCAGGACTAATTGGTCTAGAAAAAGTCAGTCTGTTTGGCTTAAACCAGTGATTTTCAAATGAGGGTGTGTGGAACCACTCCTGGTGGTCCACAGAGCTGGCTGTTCACATGGTGCTGATAATTCCTTGCGTGCAGCTGTAAGTTCCTTTAAAACACGGGTACAAACAGATTAAACATTGACATAATATTACTTTATAAACAAATGTTGTAGCTACTACAGGGATTCTGTGCAATCACAAATGGGAGGGTAGATTGGCTATCCAATAGCACTATGAAAAGTTTAGCTCCCCTGGGTTAAACAGTGCCACAACATGTTAGTCTTCAATGGAGGTGAGTGTGTGTGTGTGTGTATATATAAAACTTTTTATGATTTGAGTATTATTTGATAATCCAACATTTCTCCTTCTACAGGCTAATCACTTACTGTGATTTATTTGTTTATATATTTGGCCTTGTCTACGTACAAAATTTGTAACTATACTGATATAGTTAAAGTAGTACAACTCCTACAAGTGTGGACACGGTTATACTGTATAAGATACTTATACATTTGATCTTATTCCTGTAAATGTAGGATAATGAGCTCTTAAACTGTATCAGCATAACTGTGTCCACACTAGGCATTGTAGCAGTGTAACTATTTAGGTAAAAAAAAAAAATCACACCCCTAAGGTCAAGTTTACATTCAAAAGTTAAGTCAACCCAACTGCGTCACTCAGGGGTGTGAAAAATCTGCACCCCAACGACCTAGTTAAATCAAGCTAACCACTGGTGTAGACAGTGTTAGGTCGACAAGAGAATTATTGACTGTTGGGGAGGTGGATTAACTACTGCAAGGGGAATACCCCTACCCTCTCTGAAGTGAGTGACTATGCTGAAGTGCAGCTGTACTGCAATAGCATTTTAAGTGTAGACATTACCTAACCAAAATAGTTATACTGATACGAAAACTGTGTAGACCAGGCCTAAGAGTTTAATATTAACATTGTTTAATCTGTGCGTAGTGGCCAAGTTAAAATGAAAGGTGTTCCTCTCATAAATCCTTGTGCTCTTTCCCTCTCTTCCCCAACTCTAAATAGCCCAGTGGGTTTAATAATTATGTGTTGAGCCTGAGATATCAAAATTCTGTGTACAAAGGCTTACATCATCTCCCCATGGAAGAAGATAATTTACACACAAAACTCTGCAAAGTTCCTGAGGAAATGTTCCTTTCGGGAGAGGTTTTTTCTCCCTTGGAAGGCATGAAAGGTGTGTACAATAACCCAACATTGATACAGAATCTGGGGTTAGCTATAAAGAGGCAGCTTCTCCATACAACTCTCTCCATCCTTCTCAAATGGAGTGTGCTGTTATTTATTCATTGCCTATTTTTGGACCTTTTCTGCCTTGTGGGATAAGGTAAGCAGTACAGAGAAGGGAAATGTAGAAATTAACACTACAGAATCCAGCAGAATGTCATGCAGAAGCTGAATGTCTGTCTTTTGTTTGTAAGTAGGGGAGGGAGAGAAAATGAAGCTGTATACAGAAAATACCCCCCTAATCCTCTGCAAACCAACTCATCCATTACCTTCACAAAAGCCGTGTGTACCAAAACATACACTATTCACAAAGGTCTTTCTCTCAATTTACTGTAGGAAAAAAAGTCAACTGTTGTCAGGACAATACTTAAGGACCATGTTTGTTACAAAGTCTACTGTTTAAAAAATCAGTAGATTACAAGGTATTACAGCAATGGCATGTCTCCCCACATCCTATTTTATCATAACTTGGAATAATTCTATTTTTATTTTTTTATAACTTAGATGGATAACGTCTATTTTAAAGCTTTTTTTTTCAATTTAGAGCTATCTAAATTTTCACCGTTGTGGGAAATCATGGGGTTAATTAAAAAAAGTTGTAAACATCACATGTGAAAATATACACTGTAAAGAGCCTTGAATCAAACTCTGATAAGTTCTCAAGCAGCATTTTCTTACTTTGCCTATGTATACATTCTTATTATTGAAAATATTTTTTTCACTGGTTTGTGTGGGTGGGTGTGCACAGTGAACTCTACATTTACCAATGACCTTTCTAACCACAACCCTCCCTTATCTGGGCTGTGGTTACAGGTCTGAATCTCTAGTGTATGAACCCCACTTAATCTCCAGTACTTCCATGTCCCCAGTGAACTACCAGCTCTTTCCCCTGCCTCCAGGAGGTGCAGAGCTAGGCTTCCCAGGGGCAGCAGAACTACAACTTCCAACAAGCCCCTCGCTGAAGGAAGTCCAGGGCAATGTCCGCACAGTGCCCCTGGGAGTTGTAGTTCTACAGGCCGGAAGCCTCGCCAAGCTGTGTCCCGGGTTGGTGGAGTTTGCGCGAGCGCCCGGCCTACAAATCCCATCATGCTTTGCGCACCGGGGCGGTAATGGCGGCGGCGGCGCCTGCGCATTGCGGTCTCCGTGCGGACCGCGCAGAGTGAATAATAAAGTCTCCTCGGCGGTAGCGGCGGCGGAGGGAGCGGAAGGCAGGAGCATGTCGAAGGGCCCGGTGGCGAGCGGCCCCCCTGCGGCCGGGCCAGCGGCCCCCGCCAGCGCGCTGCAGGCGCAGCCCGAGAAACCGCAGCACTACACGTACGTAGCGAGAACACCCGCCGCCGCCGCCCTCCGCCCGGCGCCCGCCCGCGCGCCACACACGCCTGACGTCAGCGGGCAGCGTGCGGCACGCGCGCACGGAGACCAACAGCCCGCCCGGCACCGGCTGGAACCGGCCGTGGCCGGCGCGGGCCGGTGGGATCCCGCCTTAGGGGAGGGGGCGGGGCAGGGCAGGGATTGAAGTGACTCACCTTACCCCCACGCGCATACTCCCACACGCACTGACCATGATGCACTGGGGCCGCCCCTCTCTTCCCCCCCCCCCAGCCTTGCCCCTGGGGTTCTCGGGGTCTCCTTTGTACCCCCTTTATTAGGTTGTTTTTCCCACTAGTGAGGCTGCCTGGCTCCTTTCCACATGGTGGGGCTGTTGTTGCAGAGTGTGTCACCCCCAGCAGAAGGGTGGGTCCCCCCCATTTTGAGTCTGTTTCCCTCCCCCACCCCCTAGCTTCTCTTGGCTGGGTGCATCTGCTCTAATTGGAATACATTGCTCTTCCCCCCACCTCAGGAGGGTGTGTTGGCCCTAAGGCCTGAGTACATCAGTCTTTTGCCCCCATCCTTGGTGTGGGTGACTGTTGTGTTGAGCATGTCCGTCCATGTGTTGTGTCTCCCCTGCTTCACAAACACATTCATGACAAATAATGCTTGGACAGGTCACATGCCCAGCAACTAGGGACAGGCCCCCATGGCAGGTCATATATTCACATATGGACTTGTGAAGGAGACATCACTAGGGGTTTTCTCACACGCCCATGAGGAAAACATTTAGAAGATCTAGGTTCCCACCCCATCAGAGAACTGTCATTACACCTTTCTATGGAAATACCAGAAGGCCATGTTGCACGCACATACCCCTGAGGGAAACCTTACTAGAGCACGTCACATGCGGAATTCCTCACTAGAACATATCTCGCCCGCATGCCCCAAAGGAACTATCACTTGAATGTTTTGCACGTGCACATGTGGGAAAGATCACTGGTGTGTCACAGCCCCATCCATATGTGGCAAATGTTACACAAGTGTCTCCTTCTCTTCAAGGAGCTATGGCAGAGTATGTTACTCTTCCTCCTTCTCCCCATGCTCCTATTACACTGAAGCATGACTTCTCCATGAAAGAAATATTGCTAGTGTGTAGCATCCCTCACTAGAGTGTGTTTCTCCGTGTGGGAATTATTGCTGGAGCATGTTTCCCCAAGAATACAAAAATATTAGTGTGTTGTTCAGTGCTCCTGGCCAGTGGTGTTCCCTTGGCGGCTGAAGTATACAGGTTGGAAGCGGTGGCAATAAAGTTCATTTTTCTTTTTTAAATAGGAAGAAGATGGAAGGGTTAAGTGGCAGGAGCATCATGGTGAGGGGAGGGTTGGTGATGGGGGCAATGAGGGTAGAAATAACTGGCAGTTCTTGGACCTCCTCTAAAAATATTAGACTGGAACTGTGCCCTGTGAAGAAAATATCCCTGAATTGTGTCACCCTTCTCCTTAGGGTGCATTGGCTTTTAGAAGGAAAAATCATCAGAACAAATTACCCATATCACTAGTGTGTGTAATGGTGGACTTTTTCTTGCTAGAAAATAATAGTTTGCATTTCTGTAGCTCCTTTTATTCACTGAACCTAATGTGTTTTACAAGCACTGTATCACACAACACTCACGCCTGTTACACGGGAGTAAATTTAGGTATACCAGGGTTAAGTAATCTGCCTGCAAGAAATCACAAAGTCAATCTGTAACAGATCTGGGAATAGAATTTAGGAGTCCTAACTCACAGTCACCTCCAATAACCACTAATCTCAATTTCCCAACTGTAGTCTTCAGGGCACTTGCTGGGTGATTTACAGAGAGCTGCTTGGCCATATTGTGCTGGCTCTCCATATTACCAGCCACTTCAACAGATGTAGATCTTAGAATCTTTTGAATGTACTGCAAATAAAGAGAATCTAGCTTAGCTCTCTCTGTTAGGACCACAGCTACAAAGGTGGAGGAGAGGAAACAGGAGCTGTTCTTGGGGACTGAAGGTCACCAGTGGGAGTGAAACTATCAGTCATGAGTGGGAGGGGAATGTCCGCATGAAAAAGAGGTAGCTAGATGGTTATGTCTGATATAGCATGGGGAGAAGCAGACCGCATGGTTCTTAAGCATACCCACAAAAGTAGGGGAAAAGGGAACAAGTCAGCAAGAAATCACGTGCAGTGGAAGAGAAGCCAGGCAACAGGAAAATTGGAGGGGAGAGGAGAAGGGGACCAAGTGGTAGAGAAGAATGGGGAAGGGGAATGGAAACAACAAAATAGAGAAAAATTTGTGTGATTAACTTTTTTCAAAGAGGACAAAAACACTTGCATGAAAGGCAGCTAAAAATATTTCTATATATCCGTGAAAGCAATTGCTGTAGTTACCACAGGAATGTTGAGGTGACCTGCATGCTTGCAGGATGAGAAGGGAAGTGTGTGTGAAACTACCTCTTAAGATGTGATTCTTACTATAAGAAGCTTGAAAATTTATAAACTAGAGCACATCACGTCATAAACTCTTTTTATAATATATGGGAACCTATTTTGATTGCTCTTTGTTATGTGAACATGCTATAACATTTAAATCTCTCATTGCACTTTTTTTGTTCTTTTTGGTTTTGTTTCAGTAAAAGGACGTTATGGTCACAAATTGTAAATTCAAATAGAATTAATTATCCACATCCTGTGCTGTCCTCTGGGAATGGGGGCGATACAGGAAATCTCTGTCTTAAAGAATTTTGGTTGTGTTTATTAGGAAATGTTCCGATTTCCTTATTGGTATTTTCTCAAATGTTGGCAATATTGATATGTAATCTAATTTACTTTGAACTGTGGTTCCATATCTGGAATGGAGCTCCTCTTTATTTGCTCTAGAACAACAGCAAAAGGAAACATGAAACAACAATTGTTGCTAGTACACACCTTTTGCTCTGCTCCTTTTGTTAGTTGACCAAGAGCCTTATAAAATCTTAGCTTTGACATTAGTGGCAATTGTAACATGTAGCTGGAAGTGAAGTACATTAGTATATTGTTACATGTGCCAACGTTCCCTATTTGAGTGAGAGATCTCATGGTTTTCCCCTGGGGATTTATTTTCTTATTCAAATCTCTTAATTTTGGAAATTGCAGAATTCAGATGAATAGTAATTTTAGAAGTACCCCATTGTTTTTAAGTTCTCTCTGGGTTTATTGAATTAGCCGATGGTTCCTTGTGATCCTGCTTTAATTGCAAGAGCACGGTGATGTCATTAAGATACCCAAACAAAGCTTCAGGTTTCTGCAGGCTGGCTGGATGTGTTGTTACAATGAAGTGTTTAATGTAACATGTTTGTTGGTCAGGCTTTAGGTTACCATTAACAGAAGGAAAAATACTTTTCACGTGTTCTCCCAAACCTCAATCAAATATTTTAAATAGTTTATGGAAATACCTGTGTGTTTTGCATTATTTCACATTGTTTCTTATGTTTAACTGGTATAATTATCGTCTTAGGTACCCACAATCTGCAAATCAGAATAGAGGTTGGGTTCGAAGAAACTAAAGCAAGTGATCAATTGTGTTAGAAAACCAATCGTCATGTAGTGAAGATTTTGTTTTGACTTAGTCAGCCTAGTCCATCTGGATGTTATTGAGCTCTATTTAACTGTGTGATAAGGGTTGTGGACTTGTTTATCCCTCTTGTGAAGTCCAGAAAAGTGAAAATGGAGTGATACTTTCTTCTGCACATGTTCTCACCTGAGTGTCAGATTGTTTGAGAACTTTTCAGAAAGCCAAACATTCAGATGTGGGTGAGATTTGATGAGACTCGTGAATGTATCCATTCTAGTGTGCTCACATTTATTTTGAACAGTAACCCCTTTTCCCATCCTACTCCCCCAAGAGAACACCTTGGTTCAGGCCCAGGTGATCTAAATATTTTCTAGCTGATTTATAAACCCTTTGGGACATAGATTGTGGGTATATTTTCACTGCAGAGTTAACACACATTATCTACACTCGAGGTACTCCTTTCAAGTTAGCCTTGATCAAGTGCAGGACTGCAAAATAACACTGCTGTGTGTTATTTTGTGCTATGGACAAGCTGCTAAGTCCATACTGGGGCTACACTCGCTTGTGAGTGACACTAAGACTTCTGGGAGCATATACCATGTTTCTTATTACTAAGTAAGCTGATTGCTCTATGAATTGTTTTGCAGTGTATTGTGGGAGAACTAGTCTGCCCTTCCTGGGCTCACAAGGGAATTGGGGGAAGGCACTAGCTGGATAACTAGCACCACTCAAGGAATGCTAGCCTGCATCCGCTTTGCATACCGGTTGTGTGAGAAGTTAATGCCTACATTAAAAGCATCACTGCACTCGATTTAACGGTTATTATATGTGGATGGGAGTTGAGTTAGGTGCAACCAAGACATGCCCGGTGCTTTTGCATGTATTTGCACAGTGCCCAGCACAATGGGTTCCCAATGGGTGCTACTGTTATATAAATATTATATCATAATAAGAAATCTGATCCCACTATTTTTATATGGGTTTGGAATTCCTTTGAACAGTTTAGCAAACAATCTTATGTTTATATTCTTACTCATAAATAATCACATTTTCATTTTTTTACAAGCATGCCATTGAAATAATTTTTTGAAAAAAAGTCTGAAGTGTTTGCGGTGCCTGAGCCCTTAAGATTTAAGACCACAACTCTTATCAATGGGCAGAGATGACCAGGTGAATATGCTGTGTAAATAGTTCTGACTTTATATGCACAAACTGTCTGTTTCTGAAAATATGATTAAAAATCAACAATGCGTTAGATTTATACTTTCAGTGAAGTTATTACCTGCAGTGGACTTCACACCCTTTAGTCTTCTCCTATAAGTGGGTCTACTTTTTAAGTCACCCTTTCAGTATGACCAGAAATGTTCTTTACTTATAAGCAGTTTGTTTAAAATTGTTTAATTTTATTTTCAAAAGTTACCTTTTATACTCTTAAAACAAACAGATCTCTAAAAATAATAAATGATTGACCTAATTCAGTTCTGTTATACTGGTTACTCCCTTTAAATCAATACAGTTACTTTGGATTTATGCTTGTGTAACAGCAGAATTTGGCCACATTTAAAAAGAGACAGGTACATTTTAAAGACAGCTTGCAACTCACTAATAACTCTTGAGATACCTGGAAGAAACCAAAATACCTATTGTTATAAAATTTAAAACAAGGAACTACTACACTCTGCTGTATTGTGTTGGCTGTAAATGTCTATTTACATTATTGGGCAAGTACAGGCTGGTTTATTGGCTGACTGAACCGCCTTGAAAGCAATTCCATCATGTATTGTTATTAGGAAGTGTGAACTGTAACAGGGAGGTGAAAATGTGAAGTACTGGAGCAGTTGCAAGAAATGTAGCATTCACAATGTATGTTTACTGTAGAAAATGGTTACAGAGACAAGCTGGAAACCAGTAGCTTCTTGACCATATACTCACAGACTTTAAATATAATTAGGTGGTTTTGGTTTGTTTGTTTGTTTTTGGGGTGGGGGGATGTTTAATTTTTTAGGCCTTCTTGATCTTGCATTGGGATTGAAGTCATTGGGACTCCATGCAGGGCAGAGGTTCCCAAACTTGGTTAGCGGCTTGTTCAGAGTAAGCCCCTGGCGGGCCACGAGATGCTTTGTTTACCTGAGTGTCTGCAGGTACGGCCGCTCGCAGCTCCCAGTGGCCACGGTTTTGCTGTTCCCGGCCAGTGGGAGGTGCGGGAAGTGGCGCCATCACTTTGGCTGGGAATGGCAAACTATGGCCACTGGGAGCCGCGAGCAGCTGTACCTCTGGACTGTCAGGTAAACAAAGCATCTCACGGCCCACCAAGGGCTTACCCTGAACAAGCCACGAACCAAGTTTGGGAACCCCTGATGCAGGGGAACTTCTGTGTCTTGCTGAGCTCCATTGATCTCATTGATCTATGCTTTACTTGTATGCAGCTCCATTGACTTAAAACACAATATGTGATTGGGGCCTTTGTTTGGAAGACTATAGTTTTCAGAAGATTGACTGATCAATTTTGTCCTTTTGGAAGTCATGTCAACATCTCAAAATTGTCAGAGAGTTCACATCATGGTGACCGTTGTGTAGAATATGAACTAGTGCTGTGCAGATGACAGAAGTTCCATTTCAGGAAGGATTTCAAGATGTTCAAACTTGGCTTCGTTCCGAATAGGAATGAAAACTGAAATTTTTGAAATTCTCCATGAAGGAAAATTCTGGGGGAAAAAAAAATTGTTTTTGGGTTGATCAAAACATTTTGTTTTGACAAAATTAAAATATTGTTTTTCATTTCTATTTCAGTTTTTTTTACTTTTCTATTATATAATGCAAAAGTAAAAATTAGAAAAAAAAAAGTTGTGAAACTCAAAAAAAAAAAAAAAAAGTTTCATTAAAAAAATGTCAAAACAGGACGTTTTGACATTGCCAGGACTTTTGTTTTCAGTTTTCTTCCAAAATTAAATTCCAGCAAAATTGGCTCGATTTCAAGAAGCTTTTCAGTTTCCACAGAACTGTGTATTCAGATGGAAATGGTTCTTTCAATGTTTTTCTGACCAGCTCTAGTACAGAATTACTCTTCTTATTATACCCCTTGTAGAGTGAAGGCCAACTTTTATTGTAAAGTTTTGCTCATTCTGAATTGTGTGTGTATCTCTCCAGCAAACGTAATCCCCCAGCATTTTAGAAAACTTGATAATACTTCAGTCTGCTCTTGGTTCTATGTATGCCATCAACTAACTTCCAGTCAGAATGTTTCTCTGTATAGACTTTTGACTTAACCTGGCCAGTTTTTAATCCTAGGCAATACAAAATCTTTTCAAGACTAGCTTCCCAAAAGCAATTTTATGTGGGCATGTAATAGTAGCTTCATAAATTAAGATTTTTCAAAGAAACTAGCTGGAATATGTATGTAAATTATAGAAAGCCACAGGGCAGATTTTTAAAGGAGTTCTTGCCAATTGGAGCAATAGTGTTCAAATTATTTCTTTAAATTAATTTTCTAATGCACAGTTGTATATAAACAGGACATATTGACATCCAAGTCACATTGAAACCATTGGCACCCTAATCTGTAGTGCTTTAGGTGCATGTATTCACAAAATGCTCCGTGCAGTCCTGCTCCTGCTTCACACGCACAGATCCCATCAACTAGAACTCCATCCTCTAGTCCCAATCTGAATTCATGTCTGATTCCTATCCTAGCAGGCTATGGAAGATATGGAATTTCCTAACTGCCTTGCCCTGTTCCCTTCTTAGGAACTTGTTTTTGTTTTCAGGTATCAGGAGAGGTGGGGAGGTTGCTACAGTCTGGTACTTTCCCAAACTTTCTTTGTGTACTTGAACAGTATTAAAATAGTTAACACTGTTGACATTTAAAGTATCACAGTCAGAGTTAACATCCCCTTGAAATGAAAAGGAGCAATTTACACTTTTCTTAGCGCTGTGGTTTCAAGCTGTCTTCTGGCTTTTGCAGACATCACTGCCTCACTTGGTTCACATTTCTAAGATTATTTTTGCAACAATAAAAGCTCTAGTCTTAATTTGTTTTTTAAAAAGAAGAAATCATAAAATCTGAAGCACAGTGGTGCAGATAAAAATATTGGTTTGCTGAGCAACAGCAAAGTGGCCTAGTTTTAAAAGACTCTTTTTGAAAAGAGTCACAGATCACCAAAAACTATTGAATAGAATGCACTTTTTACTGGTACCTGTAGGATGGGAACCTACACAAGTTTCAAGAAGGAGCTTCTTAGAGCCCTGCAAAAATCTAGGGCCAGCGCTTGGTATCGTGATGAGCAAAACAACTAACAAAATTTTGTAGAGCTCACTGGTTTATTAAGATTTTCATTAATGGGTTTATTTTTCAGTCCTTTTGTGCCCATAACTCCCATTAAGGTCAGTAGGCATTACACATATACAGAGGGGAGAATAGATTCCCAAGATAGTACCTGATGATTAATTACAAAAGAATCTGAATTTATTATGAAGTCAAGATTATTTTACTGGTTGGTTCTTTTTCTTTTTGATCCAGCTATATTACATACTAAAGACGGCTGTCCATCAATCCATATCCATACACTAGAAGAGCTGTCTTTTCTTGCAACATTCAAAGGACTGTGAGATATCGGTAAAAGCACTTGGATTACCATCACAACAGAGAAAACCCTGGGTGAACACTCTAGAGCAGTGGTACACAATCTTTGCAGCATAAAATACCACACTGGCAACTTTCAATGATCATGAGGGCCACACCTAATTTGCATATACATTTATATACTATTTTAATCTGAAATAAACGCAAACTTTTGTTATCGAGTGCTGAAAGTATCCACTATGCTGTATAAAAACACAAAGTATGATTTGTGGGTTGCAGGGAAAGGAATATCAATTGAAAGACTGGCACTGCTTCTCTAAAGCCATCTTATTGATGTCTGGCTTTATCTTTGTGTTGGCTATGTGTGATACAAAATGCAGGTTCATATCTGATAGGTAATCACAGTGTTTTTATTGAAATTCACAGTAGAAAATATCTGTTCACAACTGTACACCTGTCCAAAGAAGCTACCACAAATCTGACATTCAGCAGGCTACATTTCCTTCAAAAAACTCGGATTAGACTGGATTGGAGCATTGTAAATCAATCATTTCTCGTGGAGCTTTTATCCTCTTCTGGTTCAGTTGAGTATGATCTAGTCTGCAAACAATTTATAAATTATCTATCTATTTTGTTTGGGAGGGAGTCTCTGAATCAATGGCCAAAATACTCTTGAAGATTCTTTGTCTGTTCATCATAGGGATGATTATTGGTCTTGTATTTCTTGAGAATTTGTTGGTAAATTAGAGAGTGAGAAAGGTTGGTCTACTTACTGTAAATGTCTGTAAAATAGTTTGTAGCTGAAAACCAGTCTGTGCTTTGCCACAGCTCAGTAATAAGTATCTGAAAACAATATTTATTTGAGGTGGCCTCTGCAAATTCCCACATATGGGATGCTGAGCGTTGGAACTTTTGGAAAGCAGAAGAAGTGACATAGTGGTTAACACACTTGTGCCTAGCCTATACCAGCTATGTTGGTGCTAAACCAGTAGTGGGAGAATTGCTGTGTAGAAAGATATATTGGAGTCAGGGATCATGATTTACACAGCACAGACCTATATGGTCTTTTTCAGCTGGTCTTTACTAGACCTTTTTACCTTGAACAAATTGATTTAGTACCTGAAGTTAACTGGTAATATGTTTATGAAGGCCAGTAGGCACTCCCCACATGTTTGATCCAGGCTACAAATATTTAGGGAAAGAACAAACATCTGTAGTCTGGATCCAATTAACTTGAGGTAAAAAATAGTCCAGTGTAAACACACCTTTAACGACCATACTAGAGGAGCATGTTAGCTGGATATTTCTGCTAAACCATCAACAGTAAAATAGTTAATGATGTTGACATTTAAACTGGTGTTCAGATATCATGATGATCAGCAAGAGATAAACTCTAGATAGATAAAAGTTTTGTGATTAAGTTTCAGAGTTTACCCATCGTTGAGATGAACAGGTGCCATTCAGACCTCAACTAGAGGAGATGTCTTCAGTATTGGCCAGGTTTTCACCAAGAGCTGGTCTACACTGAAAATTTACATTGGCATAGCTACATCTTATACCCCTGAGAGATATAGTTAAGCCAATTTAAGTCCCCATATAGACAGTGCTAGTTGACAGAAGAATTCTTCCATCCACCTAACTACCGCCCTCAGCAAGGTGGATTACCTTTACAGACCGGAGAACCCTTCCTGTTGCTGTAGCAAGGGCTTGTCAACACTTAAACTCTACAGCAACACAGCTACGCCATTGCAGCTGGACTGCTGTAGCACTTCAGTGTAGCCACTAGCTACGCTGACGGGAGGCGTTCTCCCGTTGGCATAGGTAATCCACTTCGCCAAGAGTTAGTAGCTAGGTGAATGTAAAAATTCTTCCATCCACCTGGTGCTGTCTACGTGGGGACTTAGGTTGGTTTAACTGCACTGGGCAGGAGCATGGATTTTTCAGTTCCCGACTGACATAACTAAGCTGACCTAATTTTCTAGTGTAGACCAGGCCTTACTGTCCAGTTCATAGGCTCAAAAGGGTCCCAAAGCATCTGTGACATTTCAGCTAAACGTTCTGCAGTCTAAAGTGAGGGCCAACAACAGGTTCCTCTAGATTGGGAAAATAAGTCATATTTGAAAACATGGTAACTAATGTTATTTTAACATAAGTTTGCTTTTATTGTAGACGGGTCAAGTCATGTTTAAAAACCTGTTAGCTAGGGTTGGCCACAACCAACTAACTCATTTTAAAACACTGTATGCCCTGCCTAAATTAGGTGCCAAGTTGTACTTAAAATCATGTTAGTTAATATGTACTCAGACATTTTTAGATTGGGCAAAATAAGTCAAACCGAAAGAAACCAAAAGGCAGACTACATGTGGGGTTTTGGCTTGTGCACAACAGCTTGTAAAGACACTTCTGCTCTGAAATATAACATTGCAGCTATGGGCTAATCCAGGGGTCTCAAACACGCGGCCCGCAGGCCACATGCGACCCGTGGAGTTATTTCCTGCGGCCGCCAAGCTCCCCTCACCCACCACCCTCCCTCCGCCCAGCACGCCGCGTCCCCGCTCCTCTTCCTACCTCCAGGCACTTCCCGGGAGGGAGGGAGGAGGAGTGGGGAGCCACGTGCTCAGGGGAAGAGGTGGAGAAGAGGCCGGGCAGGGGCGGGGATATGGGGAAGGGATTGGAATAGGGGCAGGGAAGGGGTGGGAAGAGGCGAGGCAGGGGAGGGGCCTCATGGAGGGGGCAGAGTTGGGGTGGGGACTTTGGGGAAGGGGTTGGAATGGGAGCTGGGAAGGGGTGGGGCCTCATGGAAGAAGTGGAGTGGGGGCAGGGCCGGGGGCAGCAGAGGGGAGGGCTTTTGTACCTTTATATGAAAAGGTGTCAGGGATGTGGCCCTTGGGCCAGTGTACTAGTCCTCATGTGGCCCTCGTGGTGATTTGAGTTTGAGATCCCTGGGCTAATCTATGCACAGACTTGCACTGGTTTAGTTAAACTGGTATAGTTAAAACAGGGCAAACCCTTGCGAAAACACTCTTAGATCTGTATAAAAATTATTATATTGGAGCTTGGCCATGTAACTTTCAAGCTTAACCAATATGTCAGATTTAAATAAATTTTAGAATGCCCCCACACAAAGTTGCACCAATTTTAACAAAGTTGGTTTAAAATTGTGCAGTTAAACCAGTGCAACTTTGTACGTAGGGCAGGCCTATAGAAGGTGTACACTGTGAACACGAACCTTCTTCCATTGATACCCTATAGGCCCTGACTTCAGTGCAACTTTAACCCAAGTTTAGCCGGCCAGGCCTGTGTTTATGGGAAAAGTAAGCGTGGTTTTCAGTTGAGTTAGGATAGCATGATTGAAAAACACATCTTTTTTGCCCATCAGTATAAAGTTTGGAAGGATGGTTGGCTGTGAACATGATTTGTGCCCCCACAAAATATGGTCAGAACTTGGCTAGTAACAAGGGAAGTGAACAGTGTTTTGCCCTTGCCAATGGCTTTTGTTGGCCTGTGACTGTCTTCCTGTAAGGGTTTTGGCACCTTTTTTTAGGGTTTTGGGGTTTTTTCTTTTTCAGTATAGACCATCCCTCTCTCCCCCCACAACTGTACCTATGTAACTGTGTTGGTTGGTCCTCCTTCCTCCTAGCTGTCTGTGAAATAGGACATCCCAGAACATGTTGCCACACATGGTATTGTTGCCACTTTGTGTGTATGTCCTACAGGTGTTCTGTCATCTGCTGAAGCATTATGGTATACCTGCCCACATTTCCCCAGAATGCACAAGTATAAATACAGGCACCATAGGTGGTATGGAGGCACAAACTGATGATTGTATTATGAAGAAATCTGCTTTGCGGACGCAGCCATGTTTGTTGTAAACAGTTCAGACAGCAGCATCACAAATGTTTCAAAAACAGTGTGGCAGACAGTCCTTACTGTAGGTGTGGTCAGCAGTTATCCATGCATGCAATTTGAAATTTGTGTAGCTGAAGACTTAGCTGGGACAAAATACATCTGTAACACTGTAAATGACTGTTTTTAAATGTTTTCCTTATTGGGAGTGAATCTAGGTCTGAAGATCTGGTTAATGGACAGAACTTTGAGTGCACATCAGTATGAGCCATGGCTTTATCTAGGGCCCTACCAAATTCATGGTCCACTTTGGTCAATTTCACGGTCATGGGATTTTAAAAATCATAAATTTCATGATTTCAGCTATTTAAATCTGAAATTTCACGGTGTTGTAATTGTAGGGGTCCTGACCCAAAAAGGAGTTGTGGGAGGGTCACAAGGTTATTGTAGCGGGGGGTTGGTACTGCTACCCTTACTTCTGTGCTGCTGCTGGTGGTAGCTCTGCCTTCAGAGCTGGGCAGCTGCAGAGCGATGGCTGCTGGCCGGGAGCCCAGCTCTGAAGGCAGAGCCGCCACCATCAGCAGTGCAGAAGTAAGGATGCTATGGTATGGTATTGCCCCCTTATGTCTGTGCTGCTGCCTGCAGAGCTGAGCCCTCTGTCAGCAGCTGCCACTCTCCAGCTGCCCAGCTCTGAAGGAAGCAGTGCAGAAGGAAGGGTGGCCTGGTATGGTATTGCCATCCTTACTTCTGCACTGCTGCTGGCGGGGTGCAGCCTTCAGAGCTGGGCGCCCAGCCAACAGATGCTGCTCTCCGGCCGCCCAGCTCTGAAGGTAGCGCAGAAGTAAGGGTGGCAATACCGCGAGCCACCTAAAATAACCTTGTGACCCCCCCCTTGCAACTCCCTTTTTGGTCAGGACCCCCAATTTGAGAAACGCTGGTCTTCCCTGTGAAATTGGCATAGAATAGGGTAAAAGCACACAAAAGACCAGATTCCCAGGAGGAGACCAGATTTCACGGTCCGTGACGTGTTTTTAATGGCCGTGAATTTGGTAGGGCCCTATCTATAACTTTACTCAAAAACAGAAAGTGGAGTATGTACTTGTCTGTCTTCAACTGTGACATAATCACTTGAAAATCCTAGATGTGTACTTCCATCTCCTTTAAAATTGTGGGAGAATATGGTGCTCATGAAAATAAGAAGCAGGTGCTAGATGTGAGAGACACTTCTTTCAAGATCTGTAACGCCTTGAAATTTCCCTTATTATAAGCCCCGACACAGCTTTGCCAGTACACCTAACGCTTCGCGTGGCCTTGGGCGTGTCACTTGACCCATCTGTCCCTCAGATTCTCAGTCAATAAAGTGGTAGTACTAGACTGCTATTATCAGACAGAGGAATTGAGAGGTTAAATTAATTGATCTGTGATGTACTTTGAGATCTTAAAATGGAGGTACTTTACAAGGCCAAAATATTTTCATTGAACGTCCTGCTCTTCTATACCTGGGACCTTCTTGAGCAGAGTCTTGTGAAATCTGGCAATTTGCATGGTAGATTTTTGTAGACCCTTAGACTGGCAGTATTGTCAAGAGTTGATGGAGGAGGGGAAATATAACAGCTCTGAAATCACATAGCACTGTTTGCAGTGTGACCTCTTTTCAGTTGGTGGTTCAATTTATTTAGAAGATAAAGAAGATACTGAGGCATGTGAAGGCTGTAATCTTGACAGATGCAAGCTCAATGGACTCTCTTTTCTCACACTTCTTCCCCCTCCCATCCTGCATTCATAGTTTGCCTCTTGTTTTCATAACATGATCCATTTCATTTTCTTCTAGTTTAAATGCTGTATAATCTTTTCAAGAGTTTCAAAACTGTCCCTATCTGTGGGGGATATGGGGAAGAAAATTGGCTAATGCTTATATATTTCAGTAAGAAAGGATACATTTGTATTTTGTGTAAGGAAGATGTGTGGAAGAGGGAGAATTCAAAGGCAGTTCTTGGTCTGGTGCAAAATGGAAAGGTCTGGCTCACTATGGTTGGTTGTATGGGAAAGGACCACTATTTTCAGATTTAGGGGGAGTCCAGAAATAGAATTTCTTGCAAGACTGTAACTGTTTCAGCAAGATTGTTTTGTGTAATGTCTCCCTGCCAACACATTTGCACCAATTAAGAACTAACATGCCTGTTGCAGTGAGGCCACAGAGGAATATGAGAAAGAAAACAGTGATGCTGTGTCTACGAGCAGTAGAAATTGAGGGGGAATACTGGCAAAATCTGCACAGGACTTTCCTTCAAATCATGATGAAAGCCAGCAAGATTTTTGCCAAAAACTTATTGTCATTTGGCTTTCAAATCTGTTGGCCCTGTAGCCTCTATTTTAATACCAGTTTGCACTATAAAAACACTTGGTTTCAAACCAGTGCAAGTCACTTTTTATGCTACACTTCTCGTGCTAGTCTACACTAGAGGTTTTTCCTAGTATAACTACACTAACGCAAAAAAACCCTGTGTAGCTGAGGCGCCCTGTAGCTGACAATACTGTATATCTCATTCTTGCTCTAATTTTTGTAGACAGTGTCTTAGCAAGGATTAGTCAAATAATTTATCTAATGACCAGGCTTTCTCTCTATCACAATATTGCAGAAGACCCAGCCTCTGTTCTCTAGTATTCTGTTCCCTAGTGTCTTTGCAGGAGCTGAAAGAATTTTGATTAGGAGGAGTATAGGACAGGGGTGGGCAAACTTTTTGGCCCAAGGGCCACATCTGGGTGCAAAACTGTATGGAGGGCCGGGTAGGGAAGGCTGTGCCTCCCCAAACAGCCTAGCTTCCCGCCCCCCGACTGACCCCCTCAGAAATCCCCACCCATCCAACCCCCCCCCCGCTCCTTGTCCCCTGACCGCCCCCTCCTGGGACCCCCACCCATAACCGCCCCTGGGACCCCCCCATCTAACCCCGTCCCCATTCCCTGTCCCATGCCTGCCCCACAGAACCTCTGCCCCATCCAACCGCCACCTGCTCCCTGTCCCCTGACTGCCCCCTGGGATCCCCTGCCCTTACCCAACCCCCTTACCATGCTGCTCAGAGCAGTATGTCTGGCAGCTGCTCCGCCCGGCCATAGCTAGACATGCTGCTGCTCTGCGCTGCAGGAACGCACAGCCCCACCGCCGAGAGCACTGCCCGCATGGCGGCGTGGCTGCAGGGGAGGGGCCGGGGACTAGCCTCCCCAGCCAGGAGTTCATGGGCCGGGCAGGACGGTCCCGCGGACCGGATGTGGCCCACGAGCCGTAGTTTGCCCACCTCTGGAAAAGGAGGACTGAGACTAGAGAAGAACTTTGGGGGGTGAGGTGAGGGGACTTACTGAAAGGATTTGGGAGGTGAGGGTTGAGGGTGCATGACAGGGAGGTAGGGCTTGGGTTTTTTATGGTGTGGGAAGGAGAAGAGTTTGGAAAAGTTGTTTGCTTGTCTCCTTTGACTTCCAGAGTCCCCCAACTCTTCTCACTTCAGTTTTCTATATTCCCTTGTCCCAACACACAGACATTTGGCACACCCTCCCTTCTTCAGGGCCGGCTCCATAGCCCACTGAAGTTAGTGGGAGTCTTTCTGTTGATGTGAAAGGGCTTTGAATCAGGCCTTTAATGAGGAATTTAGGGATCACCTGCCTTGATGCGCTACCAGCCCACTTCCCTGATTTGAGATCACCCCACCAGGCTTCGGCATGCCTCATTTGTTACACCCAGTGCATACATGATACACTATAGCATTTGGCAGGCAGTGCATGGCATTAAGAAAGCTGGATCCTGTAATACTGTAAGGTGGGGAGAGGAGTATTGTATAGTATGGAGGCACACAGCCAAAGGGCAGAAAGAGCTTGGCCAGTCAGCAGATTATAATGAAAGTGGGACAAAGCCCAGGTTTCACTATAATCAATCAGGGCCAGGGGTGAAAGTAACTTAAAGGATTTACCGGTTCTCCAGAGTCCTTAGGAGGGGGAGGGGCCTCAACCGGAAGAGGCGGGGTCTTTACATCCCCAGGCCCTTTAAATCAAGTAAAGGGCCCGGGGCTGGGACTGTGGTAGCAGCACCTGGGAGCCTCGAGCCCTTTAAATCACCCCGGAGTACCCAGCTGCAGAGGCGGCTGGGAGCGCTGGGGCTCGGGGGTGATTTAAAGGGCCCCAGGGCTCCAGTAGCTCGGGTGGCAATTTAAAGGGCTCCGGAGGGTAGCAGCAGTGGGAGCCCCGGGCCCTTTAAATCGCCACCCAAGCCCTGCTGCCAGCACCTCGGGATAGCAGTGGCAGCTGGGGGCTCTGGCGGTGATTTAAAGGGCCAGGGGCTCCTGGCTGCTGCTACTGCAGCAGAGCTGCGGGCCATTTAAATTGCTGCCGCGACCCCCGGGGCTCTGGCGGCAGTTTAAAGGGCCCGGGGCTCCAGATGCTGCTGGGAGCCCCAGGCCCTTTAAATTGCTGCCTGGGGACGCCGATCCGCCCTGGTACGGCGCACGAGCTCTTGCCGGTACACAATACGGGGGCGTACCAGCTTACTTTCACCTCTGATCAGGGCATCATAAACATAGTCAAGTCTTTTCCAGTAAACTGGGACAGCAGTCACCCTGCAGTGATGGATGAAAGTACCACATTAAGAGGGAACAAAGGCCAGGTTTAAGCTAAAAAGGTAGTTTGACCCAGCTGTGTTACTTAGAGGAGTGTAAAATCCATACTCCTGAGCAATGTAGTTAAGCCAACCTATCCCCTGGTGTAGACAGCTCTAGGTCAATGAAAGAATTCTTCTGTCAACCTAACTACTGCCTTTCGGGGAGGTGGATTAACTACAGAGATGGGAGAACCCCTCCTATTGCTGTAATGTGTGTCTATACTGAAGTGATACAGTGGTGCAGCTGCAGTAGCAGTTTAAATGTAGACAAAGCCGAAGTCAGTTTGCCTTTTAGCCTTCTTCCTGTGGAAAGTCCTTTCAAATGAATGGAGTACCCAGCCCCATTGGATGTTTCTGATAAGAACATCAGCAACAAAATAGTTAACATTGATATTTAAATTTGTCATAATTGAGCTTTAGACTTAATGCTATGTTGAGAGGAATGGGGAACATCTCACCCTTCTCTGACACAATAATACTTTCTGGTTACATTTTGAAGCCATCATTACAGCCAGAAAGACTAGAAATGTAATCTTGTTTCAAATGAAAGCTTATATTGTGCAGAAAACATTGGGGATATAAAAACAATAAAACGGTAAGAAACCCTTGAATCTTGTAAATATTCAGAAATTCAGCACAGGTGGCTTTCTAGTGACCAGACCAAAGGGAAATAAGATCTAGTAAAGTACAATAAAATAAAAGATTCAACCCATTTCTGTTGGATTGCCTTTACTATATTTCCACCCACCAAACCACTTGGGGGTCTGGAACATCAGTACTTTTCTGACACTGATGTTTCTATTTAAACTTCCTTTGAAGGGCAGTGGAGGAGCAGTGATGGCCACCTTTCTAAAATCAAAGGCTTTGTGTCGATGTAAGTCTAGTTATCCCCTCCCCTGGAAGATCCCTTTGCTGTTGGATGATCCAGGTACCTGAATTACCTCCGTCATCAGCCCTATTTCATAATGTCACCATGTAGCTTTGGCCTATCACTAGGGCCTGTTTGTCCACCTTGAGAATACTTCACATGTCTATAGTGTTTTTCTTCTTAGGAACTCGGCATGCTTTACAAACAGCAAGCCTCACAACAATCTTATGAGTTAGGAAAGTAACTCCATTCACAGATGGGGAAACTGAGAAACAAAGGCTAAGGCCTAAAATTTTTTAAATGTCCATTAATCTTTGAATCCTGAATTTGTTGGTGTCCAGATTAATACTGCTTTGGCCTGGTGTTTCAAATGTGAAATTCTAGTCTTTTAAGGGCCTTTTCCTGCCTCCACAACTCAAGATTCTTCTGGGTCCCCTCCTTCCATGCTCTGCCCACTCAAATGCTTTTGGCCCAATCCTGCAAATACTTAAGCACATGCATAACTTTCCTTACATGTGTAGTGCCATAAACTTAAGTATGTTCTGGAAATACACATGTCAAAATTCTCTCAAAAATATATTGTCTAAGTGGAGAGGAAAAACTTGCATGAGTGGGGAAAAGCCATGAAGCCTACAATTTTTTATGTTTAAGGTTAGCATTCATTTTTGTAAATGCAGAAATCTGTATATCTTTTTGAGTTGTGCACAGGGTAAACAGATATGCTGCTGCCCGATAGATTCAGTCCTTTCAGGCCATATCTTTGACTGGGATTGAAGGTGTAATGTTATGTTAGTTAGTAGCATTCTGAATGGATATGAGCAGGGCTAGAATGTATTTGTCAAGGCCAGAGAAAAAGATGGTGTAGTAATCGAGACGATAAGATAAGAGCCTAGATGAGGGTTTTAGCTGTGTGGATGTATAGGAAAGGCTGTCTCTTTGAGATGTTATGCAGAACTGGGAAGATTTAGGCCTAGTCTAGATGTAAAGAACTCAAGCGGCAGATGAGGCGTGGTTACAGGCCTGAGTGATGGGCAGGGTGGTGATAGTAATAGAAGAAAAGAGGCAGGGGAAAGGGCTTGAGGGAAAGATTAAGAGCTCTGTTTTAGTCATGTTGAGTTTGAGCTAATGACTAGACATGCACTAGGAGATGCCAGAGAGAGAGGGAGGCTGAGATTTGAGTTAGGGCAGGAGGAGACAGGCCTGAAGTAAAGTGATAGATCTGAGTGCTTCTATTAAATCTATTAACCCAAACAGTCTGTGAGATCGGACTACAAAGCTGGGGAAGTATCTAACCCCTCCTCTACATTAGACCATGAACCATTATGGCTCAACTGTTCTTAAAGTTCTACAAAACAATTTGTGTTAAGGGACCAGTAGCCCCTGACGGTTAAAACACATCAGCCTGGCAATGTGGGTAATACTGAATTATTTCTAAATTGTGCCTCAAAGCGGGTTTAGCACAATTCATAAATACATTTAAACATGGTTACATTTTCTTGCAAATATTTTATCACCTTAAATTCGGAGTGATTAAAAAAATCTAGCGTTTTGTTTATTTTATAATGAAATGTGCAGTAACTGTGTCCCCTGACGTGATTGATCTTGTAGACAAAACTGGTTTGTGCTAGTGTAACCCACACGTCTCCTGGGTGTGGTGTTGTGACCCATCCAGTGCAACTGAGACCATTGAGAGAGAAAGAGAGAATGCGTATGCTGTACAGCCTTAGCTAAGTGGCTCTTAGGTCTACAGTACGCGGTTATTTCGGAATTAGCCGAATTACCTCGAAATAAAACTGGTTCCGTCCACACGACCAAACCTGTTTTTTAGATTTAAAGGGCTCTTTACTCCGATTTCTGTACTCCACCTCGGCAAGTGGAGTAGCGCTAAAATCGAGATCGCAATTCCGAGTTACAGGTACTGTGGACACAATTCGACGATATTGGCCTCCGGGAGCTATCCCAGAATGCTCCCTTGTGACCGCTCTGGACAACACTCTGAACTCCGATGCACTAGCCAGGTAGGCAGTAGAAGCCCTGGGAACTTTTGAATTTCCTGTTTGGTCACCATCAGCACAGATGACCATCAGCACAGTCCACCATCACAGGCGACCATGCAGAGTCCACCATCACAGGGGACCATGCAGAGTCCACCATCTCAAGAGACCACGCAGTCCTGGATTTGCAGATGAGCTCCAGCATGGTCCGAACGGGAGGTACTGGATCTCATTGCATGTTGGGGAGACAAATCTGTTATGGCAGAACTAAGTTCCAAAAAAAGGAACGCAAATATGTACGCTAAAGTCTCCAGGGCCATGACGGAAAGAGGCTACTCCAGGGACACAGAACAGTGTCGTACAAAAATCAAAGAGCTCAGGCAAGTGTACCAAAAAGCCAGGGAGGCGAATGGGCGCTCTGGGTCACAGCCCCATACATGCCGCTTCTACCGTGAGCTGCATGCAATTATGGGGGGTGACGACACCAGTACCCTACCACTGTCCGTGGACACCTGCAAGGGGGGAGTAGCACGGAGCGAGGAGGATGAGTTTTTGGAGGACAAAGAGAAGGAGGAGGAGGACAGTGCACAGGTGGCAAGTGGGGAATCTGTTTTCCCCCCCAGCCAGGAACTATTCTTAACGCTGGAGCCAGTAGCCTTCCCCTACTCCCAAAGCATGCTCCCAGACCATGACCCTGGAGAAGGCACTTCTGGTGAGTGAGAGCTTGATCAGAGCCACGCGGTGGGGTTGGGGGGAAACCTAGCCGCTCTGGGCTGTTCGTATTTAGTTTAAAGGGCTCATCCCTTCTCAGAGCCTCATCGGAGCCACACTGGGCTGTTCGCGTTTAGTTTAAAGGGCTCATCCCTGCTCAGAGCCTCATCGGAGCCCCGCGGTGTGTGTGTGTGTGTGTGGGGGGGGGGTGTTGTGTGAAGCAATCATCCCAGAGAGCCCACAGGCTGCCTGCAAGCTGAATTCTGTTGCCTGGCCGCATGTGATGGCTTACTCACACCAAAGTGGCAGGCACTTCAGTATAAGAGGCAAAATGAGACCTTGTACAGAAAGAACATGTGCTGTGTACTATGAATTGCCTGTTTCACTGAGAAACAGTGTCCCCTTTGTTCTCTAAAATGTATCTTTTAAAATACTACCCTCCCTTTTTCTCCTCCTGCAGCAGGTGCAAATGTTTCAGTGCGGCCCCTATCTGCTCTGTCCCAGAGGCTGGTCCAGATTAGAAGGCAGAAAAAACGAACAAGGGACGACATGTTTGCTGAGCTCATGCAGTCCTCCTGCACTGATAGGGCCCTGACGACATGTTTGCTGAGCTCATGCAGTCTTCCCATACTGATAGGGCCCAGTTGAATGCGTGGAGGCAAACAATTGCGGAGTCGCGTAAAGCGTTACATGAATACGAAGAGAGGAGGGACATGCGCGATGAGAGCAGGCAGGATGCTATGGTCAAGCTCATGGGGGAGCAAACTGACATGCTCCGCTGTGTGGTGGATCTAATGCGGGAAAGGCAGCAAGACCACAGATTGCCGCTGCAGCCCCTGAATAACTGCCCTCCCTCCTCCCCAAGTTCCATAGCCTCCTCACCCAGATGCCCAAGAACACGGGGGGGAGGCTATAGGGACCCACACAGTCAACCCCAGAGGATTGCACAAGCAGCAGAAAGCTGGCATATCCTAAATTTTTCTTTGGTTTCTGGACTTGTCCTTCCCTCGTCCTCCACCCCCCAACCCAATACACCCCCTCTCCTGTCTAACTTCTGATTTTTCTCAATGTTTTGTGCAGCAAATAATAAAGAACGTTTTTTAAACAGTTGGGACCTTATTTCCTTTCATATATATATGGGGGGGGGGCTGGTAACTTTAAGAGAAACAAACACAACTCTCACACCGTACCCTGGCCGGTCATGAAACTGGCTTTCAAAGCTTCTCTGATGTGCAGTGCGCCCTGCTGCACTCATCGAATCGCCCTGTTGTCTGGCTGTGCGAAACTGGCTGCCAGACGAGTTGCCTCAACCTCGCACCCCGCATAAACGTCTTCCCCTTACTCTCACAGATATTGTGGAGCACACAACAAGCAGCAATTACAATTGGAATATTGGTTGTGCTGAGATCTAACCGAGTCAGTAAACTGCGCCAGCGCGCTTTCAAACGTCCAAACACACATTCTACCACCATTCTGCACTTGCTCAGCCTATAGTTGAACTGCTCCTTACTACTGTTCAGGGTGCCTGTGTACGGCTTCATGAGCCATGGCATTAAGGGGTAGGCTGGGTCCCCGAGGATAACAATAGGCATTTCAACATCCACAACAGTAATTTTCTGGTCTGGAAAGTAAGTTCCTTCCTGCAGCTGTTCAAACAGAGCAGAGTTCCTGAAGATGCGAGAATCGTGCGCCTTTCCTGGCCATCCCACGTTGATGTCGGTGAAAGGTCCCTTGTGATCCACCCCAGTGCTTGCAGCACCATGGAAAAGTACCCCTTGCAGTTTATGTACTGGCTGCCCCGGTGTTCCGGTCCCAAGATAGGGATATGCGTTCCGTCTATTGCCCCGCTGCAGTTAGGGAACCCCAGCGCATTAAAGCCATCCACAATGGTCTGCACATTTCCCAAAGTCACTACCCTTGATAGCAGTTGGTCAATGATTGTGTTGGTTACTTGCAGCACAGCAGCCCCCACAGTAGATTTCCCCACTCCAAACTGATTCCCAACTGACCGGTAGCTGTCAGGTGTTACAAGCTTCCAGAGGGCTATGGCCACTCGCTTCTCAACTGTGAGGGCTGCTCTCATTTTGGTGTCTTTGCGCTTCAGGGCAGGGGACAGCAAGTCACAAAGTTCCATGAAAGTGGCCCTACGCATACGAAAGTTTCTCAGCCACTGGGAATCATCCCATACCTGCAACACTATGCGGTCCCACCAGTCTGTGCTTGTTTCCCGGGCCCAGAATCGGCATTCCACAGCAAGAACTTGGCCCAACAACACCATGATCTCCCAATCGCCACATGCCGTGCCGTCTGTGTCCATGTCCTCATCACTAAATCGCGCTGTCGTCACTTCCTCACCCAGTTTTGCAGGTACTGCACATACTGCTGGATAACACGTGAGGTATTTACAATGGTCAAAACTGCAGCGGAGATCTGATCGGGCTCCATGGCTATGGCACCTGCACGGGTAATCCTGGAAAAAGGGCGCGAAATGTAGGAGAGCAGAGTTGGCGGCGGAAGCTGTACTGTTCAGTTCACGGTAGCCGAACAGCGGCAGAAAATGGTTGTCTTCTGTGGCTTTCATGGAGGTGGGAGCCCAGGACAGACAACATGGAGAAGCTCGGAAGCGTGGCAATAGCGGGAGAGCAGAGTTGGTGGCGGAAGCTGTGCTGCTCAGTTCACAATAGCAGAGTTGAGTTGGAGAGGTGGATTCATAGTAGCAGGAGAGCAGTGGTGCACTGTCTGCTGAAAGCAGTATGGTGTCTGCACGCCAAAAAGGCGTGAAACAATTGTCTGCCGTAGCTTTCTGATGACATACACTCAGAAACACCCGCGAGAATGTTTTTGCCCCATCATGCACTGGGAGCTTAACCCAGAATTCCAGTGGATGGCGGGGACTGCGGGAACTGTGGGATAGCTACTCACAGTGCACCGCTCCGACATTCGATGCTAGCTTTGGTAGTGTGGACACAATCTGCCGAATTCACGCACTTTAGTGGGGACACAGAAGACCGAATGTATAAAATAGCTTCCGAAAATTCAAGTAGAATAATTTTGAAATAATTTCGTACTGTAGACATACCCTTAGGCAGTTGTTTTTTAGCTCATGTAGTAGAGGCTCATGCACTAAACTCCAGAGGCCCCAGGTTTGATTCCGCCCAACGACGATCAGGATCTGTCGGTGTTACATTAGCTCGGTATAAACATGATTTGATTTTTCTCTGGAAACTGAACAAAACAGTCTTTAAACTGAGTTTAGAAAGCATGTTTTAGCCTACACAGAAAACTAATCTAGAACATGGTTTCCAAATTCGTTTTAAACATAATCTGGCTTAATTTACCAAATTCATAGAATCATAGGACTGGAAGGGACCTCGAGAGGTCATCTAGTCCAGTCCCCTGTACTTGTGGCAGAACTAAGTATTATCTAGACCATTCCTAATTATATTAGCTTGAAATACTGCTTTCAACTGGTTCAGCAACAGGTTCAGTTTGACCCAGTGTCTTGAATTACATTGTTCTGATGGTCTCTTACTTGTTCTTCTGCTTGTTTAAAATGAAGAGTGGCTTTATGTGTTTGATAGGAATGGTAAACAGTAACACCGCACTCAGCAGTCCTTTTGACTCAGCTAGCATTGTTACCGTTTTATTTATTTTGATTGTGTAAACCCCAAAAAGCATACTGCATGCTTTCCAAACACAGAGAATAACAGTCTGTTTCCTGAAGAGCTTACAATCTAAAAAGACATACAAAAGGTGTCAGAAAGGGACATGACAGATAATGCAAGCAAAGTGGATAGGTACATGTCTTATTTGTTCCATGATTGTTTGTTTGCTTGTTTCATAAATATAGGGATAGTTTATATGTAAAATGGGGCTAATAATGCTTCCCTACAACAAAGGGGTTTTGTAAAGTTTCTTGAGATCATTGGATCGGAAATGAGAAATGCAAAGTATCATTACCGTATTTCCTCTTCTGCTTGGGAGCATCATTTGGCTGACCCTGTACTAAATAACCATTAGTTTGACCAACTGTTCTTAAATTTAGGGGTCATTCCAGAGATTCCTTATCTCAGCTCTGCCGAGAAATTGTCTAGAGACCATTCTTATAACCTGAGGGCTCGTTTTGACACTGTACTCTCTCTGCAAAGATTCTCAACAGAGACAAAGAGCGCTGTAATGACTGCTTTGTGAGCTATTCCATTATGGCTAATGTGGTCGCGTGCATCTCTTCTGCAGCTCAAGAACACGTTAGAATACCAGCAATTCAGAATGTCTTTCTAAGCACCTCAAAACAAAGTGGATGTTTCTATCTGGGCTGGTTCAATGGCCTGTTTTTCATATTTTCCCAGTTGAACCAGATCTTGCTTCCTGGATCAAGACAGTGCATGGCTGTAGGAAGAATTTACCTTTGATTGTGGAGAAAGTTGTTTTTAGTGTTCCACTGGTTTGAAAAAAAACCTAGCCTTTGAATTTGCACCAAAACCAGTGATTGAAAGTCTTGGAATTTCTGAGCTATTCTGACAACCCTTATTTAGCTCTGTTGAGCTGTATTGCAGAAGTGTTTATACACATTTGATGCATTTGGTATGGCGCTCAATGGTACCTGTTTTCAATGCTTGCTTTGAAAGTGAGAGATCATTTATTTAATAGACAGCATTAAAGAATGAGTTTCCAATGAAGTCAGTTAGGTGTTAAACACTTTTCTTGTGAACCATTTACTTATGTAATTATTTCTAATTTACATTATAATAAATGCATCTCCAGGGAACTTAGCCAATCATAAAATGCAATTAATTTTGAACTGCGGTTCAGCAACAGCCTACACTCCAGAGACTGTACTCCCTCGTCAGCATATGCATTTTTAAACTTCCCTGCTAAGCTAAAGCTGTTCAAATTCCTCTCCTCTCCATCTGTTCCATTCTTTATTTTAAAATAATATCAGTACTCATACACAAGCAAGCTTACATCTAGAAGGCAGGGGTCCTGGGGCCCAGTACTGCGAAGTGCTCAGCTCCCTCAAATCTCATTAATTTCAGTGGAAGTTGAGAGGATTCAGCACTTTTCAGAAAGGTCACCTCAGGAATTACCGATCAAAAAGGGACTCTGGTCAGCACTGCTGACCAGGCCGTTAAAAGTCTGGTTGTCGCAGGGCTGGCAGGCTCTTTACCCAACTCTGCGCAGCATGTCCCTCCACAGCTCCTAGGTATAGGGACAGCCACAGTGGCTCAGCGCGCTGCCCCTGTCCCGAGCGCTGGCTCTGCAGCTTCCATTGGCCAGGAACCATGGCCAATGGAAGCTGCAGGGGTGGTGCCTGCGGGCAGGGGCATTGGGCAGCACCCCCGTGGCAGCCCTTCTGCCTAGGAGCCAGAGGGATGTGATGCTGCTTCCCAGGAGCTGCCTGAGGTCAGCGCCGCCTGGAGCCTGTACCCTGAGCTCCCTCCAGGAGCCTGCACCCCAGCACTCTGCCCCAGTCCTGAGCCCCCTCCCCCACCCAAACTTCCTCCCGAGTCCTAACCCTCTGCCCCAGCCCTGAGCCCCCTCCTGCACTCCGAACCCCTCAGCCCCAGCCAGGAGCCCACTCCTGCACCCTAAACCCCTCATCCCCAGCCTCACCTGACAGCCTGCACTCCACACCAGAGCCCTCACCCTCCTGCACTCCAAACCCCTCGGCCCCAGCCCAGAGCCCTCTCCTGCACCCCAAACCTCTCATCCTTTGTCCCAGCCGGAGCCCTCACCCCATCCTGTACCCCAACCGGGTGAAAGTGAGCAAGTGACAGAGGGAGGGGGATGGAGTGAGTGGGGGGCAGGGCAAGGGTGTTCGGTTTTCTGCTATTAGAAAGTTGGCAGCCCTATTGCTGACTGTCACAGGCTTGTACTGTGACATTGGACATATTACCTAGCCTCTCTGCTGCAGTTTCCTAATCTTTAAATTGAGGATAATATTATTTCATCATTGTGAGGCACTTGGAGATCTGTGGATGAAAAGGGCTATATGCTGCTATGTATTATTGTGAAAAAACGTTCTAGGTATTGGCATTTAAGTGATCATGTTACTTCTCAAATTCTCATAACTAGCATAATTGGTTTTCCCAACCCAGATGAGCAGGCATTAGTGGACAGTCATTTTCCCCTAAGGCTCATTAGCATGATACAGCAACTGGGCTTGATCAGCTAAAACTTACATGTTTGATAAGGGTCAGCCCTTTACAAGGAGTGCATGTTCCTACAATGGCATGAAATTGTGCTGGGAATAGCTGTGTTAGAAAACCTTTCAAGCATGGCGCAGCCTTTCTAGGCAATTGTTTTTCAGCACAGTTGGCACAAACCGGGTTGAGGCATGGATCTCTTCTCAGAGGAGCAGGCCTTTTTAAAAACAAAAGTCGTAATAAACAAATTCTAGTCCATAGCACAGGTTCAGAAAATTCTTTTGACTTGCTTTATAACTATATGATATCTATAGTTATAACTCTGTTCGGTGTTACAGCAACACTAGCTTGCAAGGGTGTTTAAAAATGGTTTTGGACATAATAGAAAGCCCTAGAGCCCAATTTTCAGAAGTATTGAGTACCCACAACTGTAATAGAAGGCAATGGAATATGTGGGTGCTCAGGACCTCTGAAAATTAGGTCTTAAATGTGTATAGGGCCAAAAGATTTGGAAGTGAATGGTTGGGAAAGCCTTTTACCTTTCTCAGTAGCAAAATCATCGTGCAGAAAACTCCTTGCCAGCAAGATTCTGGCCTCTGAAAATGAAAAGACTTGGAATATGTTATGCATTTCTGAGGCCCTGTCCTTGCTGGGGAAAAGGCTATTTTTGAAATGTGTTAGCCACCATATTTTAATGATTTTAAAAACACACGTTTCTCCTTGTACAGACACAGCCTGAGATTATTTTCTGCATCTTCAAGCATGTGGTGCGTTTCTGTTTATTTAAAATCAACATTAAAAAGACAATAATAATTTAAGAGGGGAGTGAGCCCTTGACAAAGTTCAATACTTTTTATTTTCCTGCCTTATAGTGTATATGTGAATAAACCTCACAATCAATAATGATTTACTTGGACACAGTGATCTGACTGGGCTCTGGTTACAGGTTATTACAAAATACCACATTAGTCAAAACTCAGTAGCTGGGCTAAATTTATTAGGCACATAAGAATTGCCCTATTGGGTCAGGCTCAAGGGATGTCTATCCCAATATCCTGTCTCTGACAGTGGCCAGCACCACATGCTTGACAGGAAGGTGTAAGAACCCCACATTAGGTCTCATTCAGGTATGTAAACCATTTTTTAATCCTCTGCTGGCTGTTTTTGAGATTCACTTGTTGCTGTATCTCCAACAGTGGCTCAAGACCTCTTTAGTTCTGAAGATAGAGAAGACATACAAATTTTAAAGGGACACTGTTAGGTTGTTTTGGCCTTAAAAATATGTAGGTCTTAAAAGGAAGAAAATTCCAACAAAATAGCCCTAAAAGCTCCTGTAAAATTAATGTTTATACTGTTTAAAAAAATAATTTAAATATCATCTGGGGGGGTTTTTACAGTCCAAGTACTGCAACATTTTCTTAGCTAGGACTTGATCCTGCTAAGTGCGGAGCAGTCATGTGTGATGCTGAGCGCCTTCAACTCTGTTAGACTTCAAAGTGAGTTGAGGCTGCTCGGTAGGGTTACCAGTTTTGGTTGGATGTATTCCTGGAGGTTTCATCACATGACATAATCTTTAATTAAAGATGAATCTTTATTTCCTGGAGACTCCCGGACAATCCTGGAGGGGTGGCAACCTTAGTGCTCAGCAGCTGCTAGGATTGATTCCTTAATGCAAAAGACCCCGATAGTGAAACTGGTTTTATTTTCACTGTCCAAGCTTTAGGAAAAAGCAAAAAGTAACCAGTCAGGACAAATGGAGAAAAATATATCTGTTTTTAAAAACTCTTTCAGTTGTAATAATCTGAGGCATTAAACCTGTCTTTACAGTGTGTTTATTTAATGTGATTTTTAACCTGACTGTATCTCTTTAAGGGAAGAAAATCTCATCTCACTCACACCTTTCAGAGTTAGGGGTGGAATTAGATAGAGCTGTATCTAAAAATACTGCTTGCTTACTAAATATTTAACTAGTTCACTAAGCATTCAGACAGCCCTCTTTTAAATGATACTTAAAATATAATAGGAAATTCTTTGTTGATTGCGGCTGCTTTTAGTGCTGATGTTTGAATTCCAAGTTTGAGTTGAGCGGCCTGGAAACTAATGTCTCCCTGCTACAGAAAACCAGCAGCTTCCAATCTTTAATTGAGAATTAGAACGGGGGAGGGTGTGGGAAAGACAGCCTGCATCTCTATGATGGATGCTGTGTAGTTTGGCATGGCCTCGGCTGAGTGAGTTGACGTGGGCTCTGATGAATCTCCTTGTTCTAACCTCCTTCTCCTTGATTTCTGCCTGCAGTTACCTGAAGGAGTTTCGCACTGAGCAGTGCCCCCTTTTCGTGCAACACAAATGCACTCAGCACCGGCCCTATACTTGCTTCCACTGGCACTTTGTCAACCAGCGTCGTCGCAGATCTATCCGCCGTCGGGATGGCACCTTTAACTACAGCCCTGACATTTACTGTACCAAATATGATGAAACCACAGGAATCTGCCCAGAAGGAGATGAGTAAGTAAAGTCTGCTCATTCCTACTTTCTGCCAGTCAGCTCTTGGGATCAGTCCAGGTGTTGATTCCAACCAGTGTTTATAGAGACAAGACGCTTCAGCAAAGCAGCTTTTTAAACTTAAGATCATTCAGAGTAACATAAGAACAGATATAAAAGCTGCAGTAGCAACCTCTGTATTTCAATCCTAAAGCTACTACTTCTAGGATTGAGAGAGAAGTTCAGTCTCCATTACATGTTCAGTCCTTGCATCTTCAGCAGAGTTTTGATAAGAACTGGACTGAATGGCCACCATGCAAACATCAAATTAGCTCATGGGAACTGTCAGCTTGAGCTGGAATTGAACTGGTGGCCCACTGGTGAAAAGCTCTGTGTCCTCTTACCTGTGCCCTGAACCATCCAGCCTCAACTTTTAAAATTATATAATTTAATTACCCTTTACTGATGCCTAGTGACCAGTTATACTTCACTAAAGCCATGGAAGGTACACAAGATGGAGAAACACTGTAGAATGCCATGTTTTTCCTCATCAGTTGTTTGGTTGGTTCTATTGGAATAGAGAGATACTTTAGAAGATTATTGCTGCAGTGTGCTAAGGCAGGCCTCAGCCATGCAGGAGTGAACATGGAGAATACAGAATCAGAGACAAGATTATCTGTAGAGGAATAACCGCATATCTTGACTGTGGTCAAAATATAGACTGATGCAATTTCAGTTACGTTTCATGATGCCAATATAAACAAAAAGGGTTAGACATATCTGGAAAGTGGCAAATTCTGCTAATTGAATAAAAGATAAGGTAGGTGGAAGAGAATGAAACAATCCACCAGACCTGTGGTGTCAGTTTCTATTCAGATTATCTCTCATTAGTGGGGTGCTGGCTGGGCAGGTAATAGGATATGGAGTCTTTGACTTCCAGATCACTGGTTCATATTTGGCCCAGGTTAGTAGTGAATGAAACCATCTTACTGCTGTTGGTTGGTCCGTATCTTTGAATAGGTCCCACAAGTACATCAGCTTCACTTATTTTTCTGGTTCTTTTACATTTCTTAGTGACAGGTTTGTGGATTTTTTCCCCACTTTGGGAATGACTAAGATGCAGTAGGAAGAAAAAAATAAAGTGTTAGCTAAAATGATAGTGTTCTGTATTTCCTCCCTTGCCCCATGCTCTCCAGTGAGGGGTGTGTCTAGCTCTTGATGGACTGGCCCAGCCCACGGGCCCTGTAGCAGTATATTGGCAGGAAACAGTAACAGCTAGGAACCTAAATGAAAGGAGAGCTGCAGAGGAAATGTGTGTGCCATGTGATGTCCCTCATTCATCGCTAATATACCAGTAAAGCCTTGAGAGTGTTCTTGCTCTTTTCTGGATCCCTGATGCTCATTGGTCTATAGAATAATGAGCCTCTGAAGGCTTAAGGATCCAGTTGTTTGTCTGTGAGAGAAGCTGTTTTCTAGTATGCAGTGGCAGATTTAGGATTTAATGAATGCTGCAAGGCATGATAAAAGAGAGGGGCAGGGTTAGTAAAATTGACAACAACAGCAGTCTTCATCATCAGCATGTCCTTTCATACTGGTGAGTCCACCCTGACAACAAGAGTGTGACCAGAATTTGGCTCTCTTCCCCTATGCCTCAGGTGTCCATTCTTGCATAGAACTACTGGTGACACAGAGAGGAGATATCATCTGCGCTACTACAAAACTGGAATCTGCATCCATGAGACTGACTCCAAAGGAAATTGCACAAAGAACGGCCTCCACTGCGCCTTTGCTCATGGGCCTCATGACCTACGCTCTCCTGTTTACGACATCAGGTAGCAGAGGATGGAGTTTCACATTGGGGCTGTGCATGGAGGGGTGATCACTGGACCTGAATGGAAGGTCAGCTGATCAAAGCATATACACAAATGTAACAAAATACTGCTAAGTATCAGAGTGATGGCAATATTTCCCTCCCTAGCAAGGGAAAACACAAAAACCTCTTCAAAGAGGTTCCCCAAAAAGGAGGAAGCACGAGGCTAGTCGCACCCTGCCTGAGAACCCTGAAGGGGGTTCAAACTTATGAGACTGAAATTCCCAGGGAATGAACTGCCAGTGTTTAATCACTTGTTTCTATGTATGTTATGGCAAAAGCCAGTAGACATCATGAACATACAACTACTTTGAAGTGCTGTAGCAATTGCTGTCTGACAAAATTGTAGACACATGTGTCTGTCTCTTCATCTGCTCTGTCTGCGTATTGTTCATTTAACTCTATTCCCGAAGGGAGCTTCAGGCTATGGAGGCTTTGCAGAACGGTCAGACCACATCAGAGGGTGGCATAGAGGGTCAATCTGCAGTCGCTGCTAGCCATGCTATGATAGAGAAAATACTCAGTGAGGAGCCAAGGTGGCAAGGTGAGTCCCTTAGGGTCTTGCAAGGGGGGCAATCCAGTGTGCTTGGAGTACTCGCTCCCATCAAGGGCTTTTGCATAGTAAGCAAAGCACCTGCCATCTCCAAGTAACCTGTGGGACCTTCCTTCACAGACACAACGTATGTGTTGGGAAACTACAAGACAGAGCAATGCAAGAAACCCCCCCGTCTCTGTCGCCAGGGTTACGCCTGTCCGTACTACCACAACAGCAAAGATAGAAGAAGGAGTCCAAGAAAACACAAATACAGGTACCCTCATCCTGGGCCTTTCGTTTTCCAGCTTTTAGGAGTTCAGGGTTGGTGGAGGTCCCCAACCAAGGACTTTGGATTTGCTTCATTTTATACTGTTAGCCCTTCCTTAAAGCCTGTTCTGACAGTTCTGCTGTGCTGAAGGGCTGGGTTAACATGCTAGTCCCCAGGCCTGGGGATTTGCCTTATAACTAGGGTCAATAATGAATGCCCATAATAAACAAATAACTGTGTTACCAAATCATGTTACAGCTCTGATCTACTCATTGTGGACAGAACCTGCATCTGGCTTCTCCATGATAACCATAATGAATTAAACAAAAAACTCATTTCAAAAAAGTGATGCAGGGTGAAAAAAAACTAAAAAGGGAATTTAGTCCCATTTGTAAACAAAACCACACGCTGCATGTAGGTCATGTTTTTATGGGCTTAACTGAGAGCAGGTAAATGTTTCAGAATTATCAGGCCATCTCATGTGTCTGATGATTGAGATTGAAAGGGGTTTGGGGAGATCACCAGTGCTGCCTGCTTTGCACTCCTCATTTGACTTAAAGAGTCCTGCAACTTAGGTTACAGGTGTTCACGTCGTTTTCCTGTCTCCTGACTCATTATCATTAATGTGTCTTCGTGAATACAGTTTGTCCAGCTTAGTGGCTCTGATTTCCAAGAGCACAAAAGAACTTTTATTATGGCCTTGGGGGCTTTTCTTCAGTCGCCCTTAAAAATATCAAAACTGGCTGAAAACCATGGTGGGCAAATCATGAACAGTCTCATTTTCCTCCCCACATTTTTGTCACAGATTTTTCCAATCAATTATAAAACCCCATAAAATTAAAGGAGCGTTAACCCATCACCTCGAGGACAAACATACACGCCATGAGAGTCCTCGGGTGCCATCCAGGGACTCTTCCTCCTATCTCCAACAGGTGCCCCCTCCCATCTTTCTGTCCCATCTTTGTGCCTTATTAGCAAGTATTTGAAGAGTTGAGGGTCCCCTACCAGTGCATGGAGAGCATCTGTATTCCTCCCACTTCTGTGCTGCCAGCCATCCTCCCCCCAACAACTGATGTGGCTGTCTGCTCAGTCCCTGCTGCTGCTGCGATGGGCCTCCCCTGCAGTTTACTGAGGGAATGGGTAAGACCATATAGAACAGGGGGAGTGGGGCACATCAAGAGTGCAGACTGGGGAAACAGAAAAAGTTCCCAGCAGAGAGAAAGGATACAGGCCTGCCTTTTCGCTAGTGACCCCACACAGCCAGTCTTCTACAGGGCCACAATGTAACCCTGGAAACTGACTAGCCTACAGTGCTATATGTTCTGGGATTAGCCAATTAACTTATTAATATTATATGAAGACCCAGTTCTGAAACAGAAAACAGATCCAGCATCTTTGACACTATCATATCACCTACAAATACAGTTAAACTGTTTTGGTTCAAGTCAGCATTTAGTCTGAGATGGAGAAAAAAAAAATCTCTTTAACTGGGCGATCTTTACAAGCCATAGAAGCTGCAGAGGTAGCAGGGAGGAAGCTGCATAGACACCAAGAAGTGAGTGCAGGAGAAGAAGCTGGGAGAGCAGCGTGTGTACAATGGAAGGGAGCAGTGGAGCCTGGCTCCCAGTTTGGGATGTTGGGGTGCCAGGAGGTAGGGCTGAGAATGGCCAATACATGTTTGTGTTTGATGCATTCCACTACCCCTTCTTTATACAGATCTTCACCATGCCCCAGTGTGAAACATGGAGACGAGTGGGGAGACCCCAGTAAGTGTGAGAATGGGGACACATGCCAGTACTGCCACACTCGCACAGAGCAGCAGTTTCACCCAGAGGTATGGTAACCTGACCTTCCCATTTGACATCTTGCTATTTGAGAGGGAGAATTCCAGGGTTACAGGTGTTGATAGGCAGCAAGGGCCCAGCAAACAGGCAGGGAATGGTGAGCTGCTTGCAACATGGTCCTTGGGTGCAGAAGCAGCACATTTGAGGTGAGCTTGGACCACAGCTACTTGACAAGGGTCCCTTTTAGTCAGAAAAAAAGACAATTTGGGAGGAAGGTAAAGAAGGTAAATTACCGGGGAGGGATAGCTCAGTGGTTTGAGCATTGGCCTGCTAAACCCAGGATTGTGAGTTCAATCCTTGAGGGGGGCCATTTAGGGATCTGGGGCAAAAATTGGGGATTGGTCCTGCTTTGAGCAGGGGGTTGGACTAGATGACCTCCTGAGGTCCCTTCCAACCCTGATAATCTATGATCCTAAGGAGGGGAAAAGAGTGTGTGTGAGAGAGAAAGAGAGGGTAAGTCCACAGTGTATCTGTGTGTATTGTAGATGTGTTGAATGGGTTCACAGGTGAACTAATAGGGTTTATCTACTACGAAAGTGATTTGTAATTGATAGTTGTTGTCAATAACAGGTCCCCATGAACCAATTCTGAAAACGGCTTAACTGTTAGTGCAGACTGGCTCAAAGCTTTTCCAGAAGAATTACAGAAAGGATGTCACAGTCACACTTCACGTTATGGTGTTGAAAGTGGTTTTGTCTGGCCTACACTAGCAATGTCATTTTCCCCATCAGAGGAAGGAAGGACCCATTTCTGATAACGATTGTCAGTTATTGATCATTTTCTTAGTAAACAGGGGATCAGTTTTCTAGTCTGTCATTTATCGGTTATTCCCCTAACATTATAATTTACTATTGTTCCACACCCAGAGCTCCAACTGAAGTCATTGGGGACTGATGGTAAATGTTAACCCTTAGGTGACCGTTACTGTCATGGGACAATTGTTGACTTTACCAGAACTCCAGTGGCTTTTCTGTCTTTAAAGCAAAGTGTTGAAATGGATGCTCTGAGATCTTTGTTTGTGTCTGTGACGGTAGTCTTTGTTTCTGTCTCACTATTGAATCTGTTTTAGGCATTTCTCTGCCTGAGTCGCTACGCTCAGTCTTTTCTTACTGTGTTTCTGTGTGTTGTGTTTTGTTTTGTTTTTTCTTCTCAGATCTACAAATCCACCAAGTGCAACGACATGCAGCAGTCTGGCAGCTGTCCTCGGGGACCCTTCTGTGCCTTTGCACATGTAGAACGTATGTTAGCTTCTTCTCTCATCTTTCAGTGATGCTTTAGTCATAAATGACTTTAGTTTGGTGCTCCAGGCCAGAGTAGATAGGACCACAAAGGGGAGAGCTTTCTTTGGTAGCTCATTTAAAGTCATGATGCCAAAAGGAGGTGTGAGCACAGCTGAAGGCAATAGATATTTTGTAGGGCTACAACCCTGGTTACTCATCGCCTTCACTTTTGAAGCATCTTTCCCACTCTTGTATCTCACTAGCTCAGCTCTCCATATCCTCAGAATTATAAGGACTATAGTACAGAGAGAACACTGCCTTTCTTCTTCATGTGGTTAAACTGGGACACAGTCAAGTTCAAAGCATATGCGTTCTTAAAAATCTTAGAATGTAATTTCTAACATGAGATTATTAATATTTAAACATCAAATTTATTTTTACCATTTGTGTTTTTAATTTACATTTTATATCTTAACTGAGATTAGACAGTAAAAATAGATTTGTTTCTAGTCTAGTTTTGCCCCCTGTAATTGGTAGTCAGGATCACCTGAGTTCTAATCCCAACTCCAAACACTGACTCCCTCTGCAGTTTTGGACAAGTCATAGACTTTAAAGCCAAAAGGGACCATCATGATCATCTAGAGCAGGGGTTCCCAAACTTGGTTTACGGCTTGTTCAGGGTAAGCCTCTGGTGGGCCATGAGACACTTTATTTACCTGAGTGTCCGCAGGTACGGCAGCTCGCAGCTCCCAGTGGCCGCGGTTCGCCGTTCCCAGCCAGGCCACCGCTTCCCGCAGCTCCCATTGGCTGGGAACGGCGAACCGGGGCCACTGGGAGCTGCGAGTGGCCGTACCTGCGGATGCTCAGGTAAACAAAGTGTCTGGCGGCCCGCCAGGGGCTTACCCTGAACAAGCCGCAAACCAAGTTTGGGAACTCCTGATCTAGAGTGACCTCCTGCACACTTCAACTTTCTCTGCATGTTTCTCTATGTATAAAGTAATAACAGTATTTTAGTGTGAGGATTAGTTAATGATTGGTAATATGCTTTGAAGATTAAAAGTGCTATATAAATACTAAGGAACGTTATTAGGCAGATTCTCTTGCTAATTCTCTTATACAGTATTAAATGATGCTCCAACATTTGAATCACAAATACTTCACAAGAGTATTTAAATCCAGATAGGAGCTGTTTTTATTAATATTTTTTTAAAAACTGCACTAGTAAATTTTGTAAACTGTTTTCTAGAAAACCTCTATACTTCCTGACAATGCCCCTTTAAAAGAGAGCAGAGAGTCTGTTGTTGGCTTGTTCTTCATATTTCTCTGGATGTAATAGAATAGAGCCAAATGACTAGAATTGCTAGTTACAAATGTCTGTTTGAATTTGGAATTCCATACTGGAAGGTGCTTTCATACATAACAGATAGAAAACTTGAATTCCGTTCCCTTTCAGTTTCTTTGTCATAATTTTGGTTGATAAATTTGGTTATTACTGTCGATACTTGCATTTATAAATGAGGGCTATCTCTTTCACATCCCATTGTTCCTATTCGATTCTGCACTCAAGTTGCAATGCGGAATTTTTGGTAGTCGGAGCAGAGTTGTTGTGAGCCACTAGAATTGGGCTCTAATCCTTGCTCTGAGACTGATTCACTGCATGACCTTGTGCAAATCTCTTTGTGCCCTGATTTGCCCATCTAAAAGTGAAAATAATAATTTCTGTCTTGACAGAAGTGTAATGAGGCTTAATTCATTACTATATGTGAAGTGCTTTGAGATCCACAGATGGAAGCCCCCATAAAAAGGAAAATAAGATCATGTCCAAGAACATCTAAATCTCTTGGAAATCATCCTGATGAATTTCACGAGTGATAGCCATTTGTTGCTGAGGGCTGTATAATGTTTTAAATCAGTGCAGCGAAACCCTGAACTGTTTTCCTGGGTATTTATGATGTTTAAAGGGAAGGGGGCAGTTCCATAGCCTTGTACACACATTACCATTTTCTGTAATGGTGGGTGTTGAGGACTTACGGAAACGTATCTATCTCCCTTAGCTAATCTTAACAAATCAGTCACCTGTGTGCATAGCATGACCCAAACCCCTAGTTAGTTCAGGATATCCTGAATGTGTAGCATGTAATTCACTTAGTAAAAATACTATTGGAGGAAGAGGTATTACTGAGCTAGAGGCCAGCAGCTTGCAGAATTGGAGAAAGAGTAATAATAGAAGATAAGAAATACCCATTTTGCCTGATAGGATTTCTTGTTGCTTCTATACTGATTCAAAATAAGCATCCCTGAAACATTCCCTGTGGAGAGCTAGCAGCAGGAAATGTATGTAGCTGCTGTTCTTCCCAAGCATCTTGTGATCCCTAGCCATTCATGTAGCTTTGAGTGATGTTGCACGCCCTTTTATTTCTTGCAGAGCCTCCACTCGAAGATTTACAGCCATCTTCAGCTGTATCCAGCCCAACGCAAACAGGCCCTGTGATGTATATGCCATCAGCTGCTGGTGATTCTGTTCCAGTGAGCCCTTCCAGTCCACATGCCCCGGACCTTAGTAATGTATGTGACCCTGCTGCGAAGCATTTGTCTACATGTTGTGAACCTGCATTTCCCTGACCTACTGTACCACTGTCTTCCAGAGGAGGAAAATTTCCCGAAGGATTTGAATTTTGTTGGCTCTAGCTCAGTACTTCCTGCAAAGAGCTTATTTGGGGTGGGACAAAGGTTTTTGCCTTACTCCTAGAAACCCACTCCATGCCTATAGCACTGCTCTGCTTTTCATTCTCTGAAAAGTTTCATTTTTAGCTCTGGGTTAAGGTATTTTTCAGGAAAGTGGAGAGTGGATTGCAGCAGTGCATCCAGCCTAACTCCTTTCTGATTGGAGATAAATGTAGGGCTTCTGTTTCCATGTACAAGCCATGAGCCAGTATAATCTAGAGTACGAAACTGCAGTTTAGTTTGCTTATCCATGAAATCTCAGAGAGGTTTAGCCTGTGCACAGTGTGTCTTGCATTATGGAATATCTGTGATTTACCAAGGGGTGTCCAAGCCCTGCTACATTTTCTGGTTTATATAGTGCCCCAAAGTGTGCTAAGTACATTAGCTGTACATACAGGACGAAAAGTCCCTGTCAAGAAAAGCTTACAATCAAAGTAGACAACATACAGACACGGGAGTGAATGGGGTGCAAGGCATCTTCTTTTCTTCCTGATTTTTTTCCCATTTTTTTATCTTTGCCTATTTGCATTGAGCCACTTTGGAGCTTGCAGCGTTCCCAAACTGTTGATGAAGATTTTGAAGAGCTAGAATGGCATGGTCTTAAATCATGATTGCAAATTCTAAACTGGTTTAGATGAGTTGAACTAATTTATTTTCTCTTAGTAAATACCACTGTGGAATAAAGTACAGACAATCTTTTATTTTCTGTGAAAGTGCCATCTGAATGTTGGGTAAGCCACAGGGAAATGTCTGTCCATCTGATGATCACTGAGATCTATTCTCTTTCTGGAGCCCTTCAGTCTTCAAAATTGAACCCTACCTAATCCATGAACACATACCAAAAAAGGAAACACATGGTATTTTTGTCATTTCCTCAGTCATCAGGGCAGCTGCATGTACAGTGGAGTCGCATCTTACGCAGGGGTTAGGTTCTAAAGTCAGTGCGTAAAGCGAAAATCGCGTATAGTCAAAATTACCCTTGAAAATCCCTTAAATCGCAAACCGGAGTGCCGTAGGGTGGCCAGGAGCATTGTCTACGATCAGCAACACTTTAAAGTCCAGTCCTTTCTCTTCGAGGTACCGCTTGAGCTCCGGAATGAAACACTTGTGGAACCAATCCAGAAATAATGCTGCCCTCACACAAGCCTTTTTATTTGATTGCCAGAACACAGGCAGGAGATTTTTGTTCTTGCCTTTTAGGGCACAGGGATTTGCAGCCCTGTAGAGCAAGCCCGGCTTTATTAAATGCCCAGCCGAATTGCCACAAAACAACAGAGTCACACAGTCTTTAACTGCTTTGAAGTCAGGGGCTTGTCTTTCTGATTTCGAAGTGTAAGTGCAGTTGGGCATTCTTTCCCAGACGAGCCCAGTCTTGTCGGCATTAAAAACTTGTTCTGGAAGATAGCCCTTTTCTTCTATGATTTTCTTTAATTGTTCGGGGTAGGCTTTTGCTGCCTCTTCATTGGCAGATGGAGCTTCACCAGTAGTCTGCACATTTTTGAGGTTGAAGCAGGTCCTAAAACTGTTAAGCCAACCTTGGCTGGCTTTGAATTCCTTCTCATCAGAAGGCTGCCCCTCTTTGGCGGGAGGTTTCAACAGCGCATAGAGGCTGTCTACACTACCCGCTGGATCGGCGAGCAGCGATCGATCCAGCAGGAATCGATTTATCGTGTCTAGTCTAGATGCGATAAATCAACCCCCAAGCACTCTCCCGTCGACTCCTGTACTCCACCGCCGCGAGAGGTGCAGGCAGAGTCAACGGGGGAGCAGCAACAGTCAACTCGCCGTAGTGACGACACCGCAGTGAGTAGATGTAAGTACGTCAACTTCAGTTCCGTTATTCACGTAGCTGAAGTGGCGTAACTTAGATCGATCCCCTACCCGAGCGTGTATAGTTGAATTTGTGTAAGTTAAATGCGCGTATGATGCAACTCACCTGTAGTCTGCAAACAAATATAGCTTTGCTGATGGTAATTTTACATGAGTAATTAATCAAAGGAAAATTCTCAGTGAAGTAACCAACCTCACATGGCGTGTTCTGTTTTGTATTTGTACTGTAGGTGTGGAATAAACCAGGAACTCTGCCAACTAGCCCCACCTCCACCACAGTAAGTAGTGACTGCAGGGGAGGGAAAACAGCAGACAGCCTGTGTAAAAAATCAAAGGATTGTAGGACGCTCACAGCACTCCCTCTTTGGGTCTCCAGCCCTCTCTATGCAGCATTTCAAACTTTGGGAGCAACAAGCATGTGCAAACATAGTTCTAAGTTGCAAAAGTGATCCTGTTTAAATGCATGATGCATAGTTGTGGCCTAAAGGAGAGAACCTGTTGCGGAGCCCTGTTTTAACACTGGTTGTCGATACTTTGGCCTTGTCTACACTAGGATTTTCAGGCCAGCAGGTGCAGCTCCACTGGTAGATGCTGTAGCATATATGCTGCTCCGGCAGGTTCAGTTGTTTTTACTACTGTCTAACAGGGTTAAAACACTGTTCATCCTCAGAGTGCAGGCAGGATCCTAACCTGAATCACCCTGTAGCTTAAGGAAAATGAGAAGAGCTTTGATCAGGCCTGTGAACTCCAGGAGTTGCATGTGAGGCTGCAGAGGGGTTGAAGTGTCTCTAGAGCCTCAGGGTACAAATCACTGTGCTAAATCCACCTCTCTGTTGCTGAGAAATTACAACAAAGAGACATTATATTTGTGAGATTTGCACACAAACAGTATTTTGTGCTCCCCCTACTGGCTGTCTAGATCTGTCTGTTTGTGCTGACCATCAATAAAGCTAATGCATAAACAAGGAAGTAAGAGAATCAGTGTCCTTAGGAATCATTTGACTCAGTGCTGCTGACTGTTTGAACTCTCCTTTTTTATGACCCTTATGTTTTCTTCTCCCATTAGATGCTTTGTAGGAACAGCAGCCTCGGAAGTCCATCTAATATATGTGGGTCCCCTCCTGGTGCCATTGGGAAACAACACAGCTTGGAGAGCATTGGTTTTCCCACAGACTCAGTAACAGCAGCCAGCAGCTACAAGAAAGCACCAGGCTTTGAGCGGGAGGATCAGGTGGGGGCTGAGTATCTGAAGAGCTTCAAATGCCAGGTAAGAAGGGAGTGTTGGGTGGTGGAGAGCAATTGCCTGACTTAGTTTAGATTGATTCCTCCATCTGTGGAACAAAAGTAACACGCTGTTGCCACAGTGTTTGATTCCCAAATCTACTCTTCCACTCCCAACCTCTGTCAATCCATTCAATCTCACATCAACTCCTTGGTGTCCTGCTGCCACTGCAAACTCAGTCTGTCAAAAATTTAGCTTCTCCTCTTCACTTCAAGTCCTTCTCCACTTCTTTCCTTTTCTATTACCATTGGATAGCAAAAAATAAATAAATAAATAAATAAAAATTGATGTCATTTATATCGCCTCCTTCCATATCCAGGTTCTCTTCAGATGTAGACTATCCCAGAATTAATCTTTTCCTCTCTTGCTCTCCACTGCTAAAATCCTTGTTCACATCTTGGTCACCTTGATCACTGCACCTTGATCTCTGCTATTGTCACCTTTCACTTCTCCAGTCTGTCTAAAACACCACTGCTAGTCCTCTTCCTCTCCCACTGCTCCAACCATATCACCTTTCTGGAATCTCTTCCCTGGCTTCCACATTAAATTGAGGCTCCTTGGTCTTCAAGTAGTGTCCATAGGAGTGCTACACATCAGAATGTGCATGAGCCTGTACACTCTTGATTGGAGAATTTTGTGAGCAGCATTCATGAGTCTGCGCTTGCTCTCTAGATATCCATGTGCTCTGGGTCAAGAATATGAGGCAGGGTGGACCCGCTGTCATTACACTTCTTGCTGAACTGTGACTCCAGATGGAGCATCGCATTTTCCATTAGCTAGACACACAGCTTGCTAAGCTTCACTTAATTTTCTGGTATTTTATTTTTATAATTACTGATGTAAAATTATCGTCAGGATGGTGACGGCCCACCAGGAAAAGGTGGCGGTGGCAGCGGCAGCCGTGGTGGTGAAGTTCACGCCAGTAGCCTCTGTTGGTTCTTTCCATCTGTTTTTCTTTTTGTTCTTTGATACTTTCCCCACAGACTCTTTGTCTTTTAAGGACCCAAAAAGGGAGTGATGGGTGGAATGTCCTACTCCTCGTTATTTTGTCCACCAATTCAGCTTAATTTCAGACGTACCAGTTTTGGCTTGTTATCTTCCGTCTCTACATCGCCTGTTTTTTACAAGCATAATTTCAACACAGTCATTGAATCATCTCAATCCGGCCTTTTTATTTAGATTAATTCAGTTATTCTGTCTCCCTTTCATATCTTTTCCCATCAACATTTGTTATTAAAAGTTATTTTAACATCTTATGAATTTTTATGTACTTTTTACAGTTTAGCTCCCAATTTGAGTAAATTTGTAGGCCCATTTGTCACAACACTACTTACCCTCTGACTCCACCATCTTCAGCAGTGACTTATCCTCTAGTACTGACACAGTCACCAGTCTCCCACAAATGTTTTGAGGGTACCAAGAGTAATTTCCCGCTGGTACTGACACATCCTCTGGTACCATCTTATCAGCCAATCAAGTGTCAGCCCCTGGTACCAATGCAGTTACAGGACCCTTTCCAGACCCCAGTACTAACTCAGTCACTGGTAGCAGCACCACTTGCTCCTCTGATGGTCACTGAGAATGACACCTCATCCTATTCTGACGTGTCTATACAAGGTTCCTCCACTTCCCATGCCACGTCTCTCCTTTGGGGTACACTCTAAGGAAGAAACTCTTGGCAGGAGATACAGCTGGCAGCCCTGGCAAAGAAAGCTATGGGGCCCTGCCCCTTTCCCTTACATCCCACCACAGTGGGCTTATTGGAACCCAGGGGCCCCTTTTGGCAACCAGTTCTACACGGTCATATTTCATAAAAGGACACACCAGGAGCAATAACCGTCTCCCTTGGATCCCGCTCTACAGGAGGCTCTTGCAGAGGAGCAAGAACCAGCTGAGGAAGAAGAAACACCACCTTCCCACAAATCCTCCTCCTCACCACGTGAGGCTGTCATGCCTCCCCCACCATCTTATGCCAATGGTTTAAAGGCATTTCAAGACCTTATGGAATGAATATCAGGAGGAGATACAGGAGCATCAGCAGTCCCTGTTGGACATCCTTCAGGTACATCTCCTCAGGGCAAAATCACCTTCCCCATCAACAATGCTTTGCTGGCCCCAGGCTGTATGATGTGGCTACCATATTGCCTACATGTAAATGGGCTGACAAAAAATACTATCTCCCATCCAGAGGCTCAGGGTATTTTTTTTTTCCCAACGTACAACCAATTCTCTGGTTGTCATGGCTGTTAACAAACGAAACAGGCAACATCAGTCCTGCTCAAAGCCATCTGACAAGGAGTTGAAATGGCTGAAACTTCTGGACCATAAAAGCTCCTCCTCAGCCTCTTTGCAGCTCAGAGTAACCAGTAACCAAGCCCTGTGGCAAAATATGATTTTAGAAACCACTCAGTTTTTATCTTTTATTGAACACCTTCTTCAGGATCAGAGGGAACAATTTCAAGCCCTCATAACAGGCCAGACAGTTGCTAAGGTGTCTCTCCAGGCCTTGCTCGATGCCACCAATAAAGCTGCATGTTCCATGGCTACAGTAGTAGTCTTGCACTGAGCTTCTTGGCTGAATTCCTCCAGCTTCCCCCAGGAGAAACAAAAGACTGTCAAGAGCCTTCCCATTGAGGGGCCCAAGTTGTTCAGCAATGCCATGGACAGGTTACTCCATTCTCTTAAAGACCCCCTGGTGACACTGATCTCTGGGCATCTAAATGCCTGCAGCAGAAAGAAAATACAGTAGATCACAAATGGCTCATCACTCTCATCCCATCCACTACCAGCCCCCAAGACTGTCTGAAACCCCCACCCCCACCCCCCCAGGAAGAAGTCCAGGTTCACTAAGAAAGGGCTGTCCCCTACAGTGATGTCCCAGTCGGCAACATCCTCAAAACAACAATTTTGACCCTTTCCCTCCCTCCACTGTTATGGGGATTGTCTCTCCCATTTTCTACCTTTCTGGGAGCTCATCATCTCACACAGATGGATCCTGGAGGTGATTTCTACTGCCTGTTCCACCCAGTTCAGTTTCTTCCAGCCCCCCAACTCCCCTGTCCCATCCATCTTTAGGGACCCTTCTCATGGTGGTCTCATGAGGCCTCCTAACATAAGATCAAACCTGTTCTACCAGACTTTATCTGGAAAGGGTTTTATTCCTGGAACTTCCTGGTCCTGAGGAAAAACAGGGGATGGAGACTAATTCTTGACCTCAGGACTTCAAACATCTTCATCTGCTCTCAGTGTTTCAGAATGGTAACCCTATGAGTGATAATTCCCTCCCTGGATCTAGGAGATTGGTTTGTTCCCTCTACCTTTAGAACATTTATGTTAATATAGCATGCACCCCTCACACAGACTTATCCTACGTTTCCTAGTGCGCAAGGACCACTACCAGTATTGCATCCTACCCTTTGGCCTCTCCACTGCCCCAGGAATCTTTACGAAAGTCCTCTCAGCCATCACAGCCCATCTTCACCAGATGGGAATAATGATCTTTCCTACATGGATGATTGGCTCCTGAAAGGTCTCTCATTTCTTGAGATACAGACAGCAATCTCTGTTCCATTCACTGGACCTCCGCCTCAGTGTGGAAAAGTCTGTCCTCGCACCCACTCAATGGACTTCATTGGGGCCACTCTGGACTCCTCCACTGCCAGAGTATACTTACCTAAGAACAAATTTGCCACAATGTTCAGCCTCGTTTCAACAATACAACAGAGCCTGCAAACCACAGCAAGGGATTGCCTGCAACTTCTGGCCCATATGAAAGCCTGTACATTTGTGACACCCTTAGCAAGACCACACTTTCAGTGTCTTCAAGCCTGGATGAGAACCGTCTACAGCCCCAACAAGCACAGTCTATCCAAGCGTGGGTCTGTACCTTGGTGGGTCCTCAGTTCTCTAAATTTGGTGTAAGGATCCACAAAAGGTGTATGTGCGGTCAATCTACCTCTGTAGCCCTACTGAAAAACATACCTATCTCAAACATCTGCAGGGCAGCCACCTGGTCTTCAGTGCACATGTTTTCCCAGCATTACTCTCTCATGCCTGCTTCCAGAACCGATGCGGCTTTCAGTAATGCTTTCTACAAACTGAATCCACCTCTTCAGCACCCTCCTCTCTGACTGAGGTATTGCTCGGGAATTTCCTGCCATGAAGTACCCATAGGGACACTACTCAAAGAAGAAGGAGAGGTTACTTGCCTTGTACAGTAACTGGAGTTCTTCGAGAAGTGTATCCCTGTGGGTGCTCCAGTATCCACCATTTTTCCCCTCTGCCTCAGAGTCCTTTCGCTAGGCATTCATGGCTGAGAAGGAACTGGAGTGATGGCGAGTCCGTCCCCTTTATATTCTCATACTGGAGCACAAGGATATCTAGGGTGCAGGCATGGACGTGCAGATACTGCCGACCAAAAATTCCCATCAAGAGTTTGCAGGTACGCACATATCTTGATGTGGAGCATCCACAAGGACAAGCATCTCAAAGAACATCAGTTACTGCATAGGGTGAATAACTTCTTCTCACTTGCCCCACATAATCTCATCCTGACCTACAACTCAACTGTCATTCCTCCTCCTCTTTATGTGTCTCCCAATCCTCTTGCATAACTGCTCCCTTTGTCTCTTTCCATTCTCAGTTTAAAGCCTTCATCATACTGCTTCCTAAGCTTAGAACAATCTCCTGTTTCTTGTCTGCCATGTGCCACCTTTTCCACCTTCAGGTCCAATTTTTCCATCAGTTTCCTTCCTTGGTGTTACCGTTAATTTCTCTGCATTTTCCCTTCCGAAACTGATGACTCATCTGTGTCCGGGACAGAGATGGTGGCTTCGTCTTTATTTTGTAAAGTGATGTTCTGTAAATTGCTGTTGCTGATGTTATTGCTAGCGCGATAAGTAGATTTTTGTTAGGGTTTGAAGAAGACATATTCGCAGACATCTTTTCATGAGGGCTGGTCTCTAGCAACCTGAGATATGGTTGTACATTACTGAAAGCAGGGGTGCCCAGAAAATCTGCCTTTAATCTGAACACATTTAGGCCCTGTCTACATTACATTGAAGAAATTAGCATTAAGCCTAAAAAGCACTGTCTACGTTGTACTTCTGTTACAATACAAACAATTGAAATCCCCAGCTTAGACAAGGTCTTGAAAAAATGACATGATTTAGAAGTCATTAATGCCATTTGTGCCCACATGCTTTTTTTTACAGCTGAGTGAAAGAGCCATGTTTCCATCCTGCAAGGAGGCTAGTCTTGACCACTCTTTGGTTTAGTTAAAATGATTTAGTTGTGGAATGGACAGCGTTTAAGCCCTATTGATTTAAACCATTTTCAAAAACAGTTCTGGTGTTTGCTTAACATGGGCATGGCTTAAGAAACCGGGAATTGCAAATCTATGTAATGTGTCTTTGGGATCAAAGTTCAGGGCTGGCTGTGGCTCCACCACATCACCCTGCTAAGTACAGCAGCTTGTAGCAGTTGTTTAAAAACAAAAGAAAAGCCCCATGCTCATTCTCCATTGCAAGTGCTGCAGAAAAGGAGTAACTGGGCAGCTCCAAGACTGAAGGCCAAGAGAACCCCAGTCTCCTGCCAACAGAGACCAGGCCCGAGGGAGACCCTGCTTTGGAGAAAACATGGGCAAAGAGCCCAACCTGAGGGAGGAAGGGGGAGAGAATATAAATATGACACTTAAAAGGGCCCTGTCTCGAGATGTGTGTGTGAGTGAGGCCCAGTCTGCACTATGAATACATTGTGTTCTGGCAGTATGCTCTGACATAGTATGGCGTTGCTTGTGTGCACGCAGCCAAGTTGTATAGTAACCATGCGACTGAACTGTGCTAAAGCCCTGTAGAGAAAAGTCTACAATATTCAAATGGAGGTGCCCAAAATTAGGCACCCAAATCCCTGTTTAGGCATCTAATAAATAAAAGTGGTCTGATTTTCAAGAGGTGCTGAGAGTCCACAGTTCCCATTGACTTCAGTGGGTCCTGCAGGTTCTCAGCACTTTTGAAAATCAGGCCAGGAATTAGACACCGAACTTTAGGCGCTCGTATTTGAACATTTTGGTTAGAGGCTTTTGCCTAGTTCTGTAACCTGAGTATGATGTAGACTTCATAGTGATAGTATTTAAATGAGCCGTCTCATTCCTCTCTCTTGGAGGTGAATGGAGGGGAAGTTGTACCTTTGCTGTTGTTGTTGTTTGGTTGACGATAGTTTTTGGCAAGGGTGAGCTAACAGAGCAGTAATAATATAATATAATAATAATAACACTTAGCACTTACATAACTCTTCATCTTTAAAGTGATTTTCAGACATCAGCCTATGTTTAGCTAACAGCAAAGGATTGAGAATGTTCTTCTCAAAAAAACGAAAGATGGATTCTTACATTTTCCCCCCCAAATGAAAATGTACAGTTGGCAGAAAACTACGCAAAGACCCAAAATTGTAGGATCTATCTTCTGCCATTTTCTGCTGTCATTGTGCTACTCTGAACGGATCTGGGCCATCCATATTAAAGTTCACATTGGTGAACCAGGCTTTGTGTGATGCTCCATAACGGTTCAGTTGAATGTATGAGTAGTATGTCATCCAAAACACACGCCCAGTAAAACATGATGGTTGCTTAGCATGCATGCTAAAGCGACCACAATGCAAGTAAAAGAATCTGAATGTAGCTGGATAAATGATACTTGGTTTTAAAAAAAGAAAGACAGCAGATTTAGCCAAGAGACCTGAATATCTGGCCTGGCTTCCTAAGCAAGTAACACAAGTAACTTTTCATTACGGAGTTTTCATGCAGGTTGTGACACAAGACTGGAAAAGCTGTGCCAATTAAACTCCTTTTAGTATTGATCCTCTTCCACCCTTTCACGTGCGGTGAGGATGGAGTGTGATGTACAGCTCGGTCTCAGAGTCACAGCCCTTGGGTTCTGTGCATGACTCTGCTACTGCGTTTCTCTGGGTCCTTTTGGCAAGTTGCTTAACCTCTTCATGCTCTAGTTTACCTAGGTGTAAGATGGGCATGATAATACTTACCACCTAGTGGGGTTGTGCAGCTTACTTTATTAGTGTTTGTAAAGGCCTTTAAGACCTTTGGATGAAAAGCGTTAGTAACCTGCAAACATGCTGCATAGCAGATTTCTTCTGGGCTGTATGTAGCTTGTTCTGTGTTTCATCCATAATTTACACCACTCTTTCCTCCCCCACAATTCAACAGAGCAAGGTATAGATAGAATTTCAATCTCCACTTCTAATTTTTCTACCTGTTTTGGTTAGTTTTGTACTCTCTAATGTTATTCAAGAGTACAGGCGTTTCTTTACTACTGTACCTGGGCATAAAGGAGAAAAATGTCAAGTTTTAACTGGTGTTGCACCAAATTCAGAGTTGCAGACATTGGGGCTGGCCCTGAAATGTATTAAAAACCTTCAGTGAGGCTTAGCTGCAACGTTGCCAGGTATGTTGGTAAGAATCCTCCCAGCAAGGGTGGGAAAAACAATGGGCGCTGATTCTGTTTGTATGTGTGCATCTCTCTCTCTCTCCACTCTAACTGCTGAGTCCTGCTTATGTCACATTTTGCGTTCAGATGAGTGTCAGCAAGGAAGAGATGCACTGGGTAGTCTAGCAGGCTTGTTATCAAACACACGCAGATGCACTAACATAACACAGCATCAATTGCACACAAAGAAAGACAAGCCTGAGATCAGTTCAGTTGTGACTGCCACATACACACGGTGCACTATTTAGGGAGAGCAGTACAGAAAGATCTTTGAGTCCATATCTCACCTGCCTGTTCACTAGACTGTGGCCCGCAGTGGGCAGATTAAAGAGAGAAAATGAATCAATTAGATAAAACAAGAGAGGAATTCTATGCTCGACTGCTGGTCTTTCTTCTCTTTATTCATTCTGGTTACGGTGACCATCCTCAGCAGTCAATCATTCATCATTTTCGTAACAACTTTTTTTTGTCTAACTCTCCACCCCATCTTTCCCTCACCCCGAAAGGGTGATCCAAAAAGTTGAGGCAGATCATGGCAGGCAAGTTCTTCATTTTGTGTGATACTGTTGTGCATCATGCCTGAATCTCCCCTTCTCCCTACTCTCTTAGATCTGTTTACTCTCTGTACTCTCAATAAAATGAGGAGCAGCCCTTTTTATGTCTGGAATGTGTTTCTCTAAATCACAAGGATCCTGCCCAGTAAATGAAACAAGCAGAGCAGATCCTGGGCACCTTTTCACAGCCTCAGGGTGTGTAATTGATCCCATGTTTGCCTTCTATCACAGATACAGCAGGATAACAGCAGCCAAACCTCCATAATAAACCATTATGCAATGACATGCTCGTGAGGGAAGTTTCTTCCTGACCCCAGTTATTGTAGTTGGTGGTTGGCTAATAATGTCCTGAAGCAAGAGGCTTCAAATCACTTGTAATTTTTTTATCCGAGCTAGTGGAACCGTGGATATATTTTTTTCCATATAGATATCCACTCTGTTTTGGAATCCCACTAAGCTCTTGGCTCAGTGGCATCTATTATGGCATTGAGTTCCACAGGTTAAAAAAAATTATTTCCTTGAGTCTATTTTTTGGTTGCTTTTTAATTTCGTTACATTTGCCTTTATTGTTTTTGTTAATGGGAAATGAAAGTAAGAGAGTCTGGCTGATCTCTACCCCATCTTTTTTAGATCCCTTTGTAGTAGTAGTAATAATCCCTAGCTCTTTTCATCAGTAGATCTCAAAGCGTTCCACAAAGGAGCTCAGTATCATTATCCCCATTTTGCAGATGGGGAAATTGATGTCACTTCTTTTCCCTTTCCTTTTTAAACTAAGCAATCCTGGTTGGGACCTTGTCTGGAGAAGTAGAAGAATAAACAGTAAAGTATGTTGTCAAAAATAAATAATTCCAAAAGCAAATAAAAATGTAATGTGCTTCCTACCAATTCTGCCTCTTTGTATTGGAGAATGGCAGACACTATGGGCAATGGAAAGGAATCCACACTTGGTCTCATATTCTTAAGACGTTCTTAATGTTAATGAAAGGGAATTCAGTTAAATGCAAACATAATTGCAATAGATCCATAAATAAATGAGCAGAATGTCCGTGTATGGAGAGGGCGAGCGATTTGTGGGGGTTCTCCATTTGTTAAGCACCCAGCCCCGCTTTTTGGATTCTAAAGCATCCAGGACAGCCTAATAGAAGGGGTGGGGGCTGTGCATGTTCCTCATGGCCTCTCCAAAAGCCACCAGTCAGCCATTTCCAATTTAGCTATTAATCCCCCTGCTTATCTTTTGTTCCATTTATTTACTGCAGCAGGCGAAAATAAAATCCCATTCACTGGAATACAGGAGCCAGGAGCAGCCTCTATTACAGCCCAAACAGGTACAGTAATGCCAACAGAGCTCTGAGACCTTGCTTGGAGCTCACCCCACCTCAAATAAGAACGCTAGCCAGATCTGTGGAGCCAAATGAATCAGCATGAAGCCAATGACAGGCCAGACAGAGTCAGGGCACTCTAGGTCAGAAATGACCTTTTGAGAAGGGAGGGCCCTCCAGTGGTTTCTGGAGACTTGTGTGTGAAGGCCAAGGCCTGCGTGAGTTCAGGCTAGATTCACAGCTCTGGACTGTGGCAGAGAGAGGGTCCCTGTCAGTTTCCAGGAAATGTGTTTGCTGAGTGAATGACCTAGATCCCTGATTGTATACTACCTGTGGGTCATGTGAGTTCGTTTCAGTGAGGCCTGAAGGATCTTTGTAAGGCTAAAAAGAAACAAACTTGTAGAAATGAAACACAAACAGTTAATCTCTCCCTCTTTCCCCACCCCCACACTGGTGGCAGTAACCATCTGTCTGAATGGAAGCAGCAAAGAACACGTTCACCAATGAGCCTTGGCTGATGCCATATCGCTGCATGTTACTGAAGTGATTCTTTTGTGGATATGTTTAATTTCTTACCTCCCCCTTCTTGTTTCAGGACATACTGGGGATTCTTCCAGTGGGGAGCCCTTTGACTTCCAGCATCTCCTCCAGTATCACCTCCAGTCTGGCAGCAACACCACCAAGTCCCGCTGGCACCAGCAGCATCCCAGGCATGAATGCCAATGCCCTTCCTTTCTACCCTACCAGCGACACAGTGGAGTCTGTTATAGGTAACACTGCTTGTTTATTTACACTGAGTGGGGCCCTCAGGAGGGGCTCTTCAGGCATGAGAATTGGAATAACATGTTGCAGCCATGAGGTTGAAGGATGTTACAGTGCGCTCTAGTTTCTTATCCCACACTTCCCTGCGATTCTAGGGTTTCTATGACTATGGCTCGGCAAATCTTTTCTGCGGGTCATTATGGATGACATTCACCCCTGCACAGAGGATCAGCACAAGGGCTATGCACTCCTTAAGTGCGACTTGGACCTTCAAAATAGTGCTTAAGAGAGGTTTGATGGTGCATAGATCGTAAGCTGGCCCTCTGCGCAGGGGTGATTTTCACTCTATATGAATAACATCTGGCCCTGAGAGAGTGCGTGGGTTTGTCAGACTTTGGGTATACACTGTGTAGAGCAGAAAATCCCAGTGACAGTCTCCACAGCTACAACTTCTTTATTTTCCCTTTGAGGATTTTAACAGGAGGGGCTGGTCAGCTATATGCTGATCTCTCCCCATCCAGAGCTCCCAGTGTAGGACAAAGTCCCTAGAAGAGTAGAGCAAGGGGCTCCCGTAGGGGAGTCACTGCTGTTCTGTCAGTCAGATTCTTTGTATCCTCTTTCATGAGCCAGCATTTCTGATGTAAATTAATTACAACAATAAAAGTAGTTAATACAAATAAACAGGCCTGGGTGGTATGTATGTATATAAGTATATGTATATCTGTAAGTCTGTGATGAGGTATATTTTAATAATATGGTTAGATATAGCATTTGGCAGGCACTGTGTAAGCTTTCTTCACCTTATACTGTCTTTGAACCTCAGACCTGATTTGCAATCTGCCTGCTGCTGCTAGTCCATTTCTAGGCCTCTCCTCAGTAAATTGGCGATACAGCATTAGCCATAACCAGACAGAACATTGGCAGGTGGTGTTGCATAGTATGGACAGAACCAGAACGTCACTATGGGGGAGATCTGTGAGGATTGCTATTATTTCAGATTTGTATGTCTGTTTTCATGTAACTGTTGGGAACGAGTTGATATAAAATCTTGGGGAATCAGGTCAGGCAACGGAAACCAATATGAAAAACTGCCTGTTAGACTCACAACAAATCATTTAATAGCGACACTGCACAGGATCGAGAGTAGGGCTGAGTACACTGCCCAGTAGACAGCAATGGCTGTTGCAGTATGTAGGCTCTTTGGGCCACCCTATCTCTTGAAGTTTTTGGTCCTTTGTAACATAATTGGTACCTCTGTGTCCGGCAGAATCTGCCTTGGATGACCTGGACCTGAACGAATTCGGAGTGGCTGCCCTGGAGAAGACATTTGACAGCAGCACGGTGCCCCACACGAGTGGCATCATGATAGGTACATGAAAGCAACAGAGCTTTCTTTGATCATCGCCAAGCAGTGTTGCCAGATCAGCTAGGCTGAACCAGCCCCCACAAAGCTCTAAAATCAGCCTCAAAAAAGATTTATTGGTTAGAAGCAACAGTTGTAACTAACTCAGGCAACTAGTGAGAATCCTGAGAACAAAAGTTTACTCTCCATGGTTAGCAGAGATGAGTTCTTGCCCGGGGCCTAGGAATGTTTCTGAGATGAGCATGTTTTGTTTGTCTTGGTCTGTAAACAGCGACCATCTAAAATGTGTCTGGGAGCTGTAAAAACAGCTGAAAATATAGCAACTCACATCTCCTGAGGAAAATCCCAGTAAAAGTCACAGAGAACCCAGTGACCTGGCAATACTGTTCTACTGTCACAGGATCATTTGATAGTGAATGGCCTTATATCAAAGCATACAATGTATGTCTCATCTTCTGTATGTGACATTTGAACCAACATCCATTTTGCCTGTCTCTAGTGGCTCAGAAGTTATAGATCTCAGGACTCTTTGCAGAGAGCATTGGTGTCTAGCTGCCACATCCCCTTACTCAATGAAACAGATTCTTCTGTAAGAGCTAATGCTGTCTCCATAATGGCTATTATTTGCCTACGCAGCTACTGCTCAGAACCTTACCTGAGAAACCAAACTCCATTCTATGGACGATTTTAGATCCGATCCCCCTCAAAGGATCAACATACTGATTCAACATCCAGATTCTGTGTGCTCTGAGGGCCCCATTCCTGCCACAGCTCAGCCTTGTTGGCCTAGAGAGACAAGAAGCATGGAATAGAGGAATTGTGATCTTTCTGTCACTCCCTTTAGGTCTGGGTGTTAACCATTGCCTTTGAAGCTGGGATATATCAGTACCAAGTGGAGGGGGGCGGGGAGAAAACTCTTTGGAGCTATCTGTGCAGCAGGAGGAGACTGCTCTCTGGTGTAGTGGAGCTCGATTCTGTTACCACTAGTTGCAAGCTTTCAAGTACAGCTGAAGCCAGTTGCTCATTTTAGTTTGACCGAGTGGTGATGAGATCCTCTTCCTCGTGAATGCCGATAGTTTATTGGTATTAAAAAAAGGAAGAACAAATTTTGCAAGTGAATTTTCATTCCAAAGCTGCTCACCTGATATCTAAAACAAATGGTTTTCCGTAGGCTCGCAGGGACTGTGAACTCTGCAGGGGGAGTGCATTCAGGGCCTGGAGGGAGAGCCTCTCTCTGTTTTGGCCAGTTGACCAGCAGTCTTGGCATATTCTGAAAGGAGTCACATCTGGTCCTTCTTGGCCAGAAGGGTGCTGGCCGCAGTGCCCCTTCTGAAGGTTGAGAGCTGTGTAACGTAGAAGGGAAATGGTGGGAATTCCCAGGGCTCCCCTTTTTGTTGAGGAGAGGGAAGCTAACATCTGCTGTTCTAAACTCCTGTGCTGTCCTCTGGTCCATACTTCATGATCATACATTCCCATCCTCTTTGTGTGTTCTTTGTCCAGGTGGGAGTTTGCTGCAAAGTTCTGCTCCTGTAAATATCCCTGGGTCCCTTGGAAGTTCCGCCTCTTTTCACTCTGCCTCTCCTTCTCCACCGGTCAGCCTATCATCGCATTTCCTCCATCAGCCCCAGGGACACTTAAGCCAATCAGAAAACACATTCTTGGGGACATCAACTTCTCATGGATCATTAGGTAAATGCACAGTGTGTGTTACATATACATATGTGTCTATACCATGTAAGTATTTTCTTTTAAGTTAACTTTAATTTGAATGTCTTCTTTCAGTGTTGCCATTTATACCTCTCCTTCCCATAATAACAACAAAATTGCAAGCTGCTTTACCAACATGTAATTAATGAATCTTCACAGCACTTCTGTGTTAGAGGGAGCAAATATCCCCATTTTACAGACAGAGAAATTGTAGAAGAAAGGTTAAGTGACTTGCCCAAGTTCACATAGCACTAATGATGATTTGATGAGATGAGAACTTGGGAGTTCCTGGCTCCCCATCTTGTGCTCAGACAAATAGACTGTATCTCTTTCTGCTCAGAGCTTAGGGCAAGTGATTATAGCTTGGATCCTCAGCACAACAGAACGGAAGTGGAGAAGGGAAGATGGTTTTAGGCCACCTTCAATTCTTGGGAACAAATGGGGGCTGGACTGGGCCTTGGAGTAATTAAGAGCAGCCTCAAGCATACTGTAGACTATGCCCGGCTGCAGTTCCCTTCATATTGCCATTCTACAACCTGGGCTCAGCAGAATGCAGCAGTGCTCCAGCCACATTCCCTTCCATCCCCACCTCCACTCCCAAAGTTGTGCCCCCTACACTGAGGGCACAACACAGGCAGAATGGGGGAGCAGGATCTGGTAAGAACCCACAGATATTTCAAGAAATCAAATCATTTGATTGGCTGAATGTTACAGTGACTCTTGAGTTATCAGTGTGTGTGACAACAACAACAGGCAATAGGGCTTCCTTTAGACCATAGTGAGAGAGCACTTATCAAATTTGGTTTCAGAGTGGTAGCCGTGTTAGTCTGTATCAGCAGAAAGAACGAGGAGTACTTGTGCCACCTTCAAGACTAACATTTATTTGAGCATAAGCTTTTGTGAGCTAAAGCCCACTTCCTCAGATGCATGTAATGGAAAATACAATAGGAAGATATATATATATATATACACACACACACACACAGAGAACATGAAAAAATGGGGGTTGTCATACCAGCTCTAACGAGACCAATCAATTAAGGTGGGCTAATATGATAATAGCTCACCTTAATGTAGGTGGGTAGTGATCAATCAATCAGGGATTGATTTATCGCGTCTTGTCTAGACGCGATAAATTGATCCCCGAACGCACTTCCTGTCAACTCCAGAACTCTAGCTCGCGAGAGGCGGAAGCGGAGTCGACGGGGGAGCGGCAGTGGTCGACTCGCCGCCGTTCTCACGGCCAGGTAACTCGACCTAAGATACGCCGACTTCAGCTACGCTATTCGCGTAGCTGAAGTTGCGTATCTTAGGTCGACCCCCCTGAAGTGTAGACCAGGCCTAAGGTGCCACAAGTACTCCTAGTTTTTTCTGTCAAATTTGGGAGATTTTTTAATATTCAATGCTAAATCTCAGTAAAATAGCTAAATGTTTTGCTAATCCGTTGCTCCATGCATCTAACAACGCTGTGTCTCATATCTTGTAATCGCATTCTTTTTGGTCTTGCTTGAACGGCTTATACAATGACATTAATGAGAAAAGACCTATCAGAAGGCAATGGTATTTAATTACAGCTGGTTTTTATTCATGAGAAAAGTCACAATTTCAGTAAGAAAAGGGAAATGTAACAGAAAAAATTATTTTAATAAAGCTATACTTTTTATTTCAGCAGAAAAGCGTTAAATAGTTTGTATTCATATAATCACACAGAGTGCAGAATCAAAGAAATGGAATAAAATTGCAAAATACATTTCGTGATCTGAATTTTTTAAAAAGCAAAATACAGCTTAGAACACAGTAGAGGAGTGGGAATAATTTGAGTCTTTTCAGCTTTTGTTAAGGTTTTTTGACGTAGTAACTTACCGTTTTAGAATGTAGGACTTGTCCATGCAGCTCATTGAATATAGCTGAGATAGAATGCCTAGTGTGAATAGTTATTACTTTTATTTATTTATTATTTGTTTTACTGTAGTGCCTAGGAGCCCTAGTTATGGTCCTATAGTGCTAGCTGCTGTACAAACACAAAAAAGATGGTCTCTGCCCCAGGGAGCTTACAGTCCAAGACAAGAGACAGCAGATGGAGCCAGACGGGCAGGGGAGTACAAGGAAACAGTGAGATTTCATTGGTCAGCATGATAGGCAGTGGTATCAGGACACCAGCAACCTAATCATTGCCAAATTCCCTTTCAAGAGATCTAGAACAGTAATAAAAATAAAACGTTAAACTTTCCCCCACTGCTAATCCTTTTGCTTTACCAGCAGGAGGGCAAATGGACAGACATTCCCTCCTTAGAGGCAGCAGATGAGAGCTGTGGGAGGCCAGGGACAGTTTTTGAACCAGCATAACTGTCGGTTGTGGTGGGATTTTTTTCCCCCCAAAAATAATTATACCACCTCTAGTGTGGATGAAGTTGTACTGCTATAAAAGTTGCTGACACCGGTATAGTTTATTTCCCTTCCCATACAGGAATAAGCTATACCAGTTTAAGGCACCTTTCCACCGTTATAATTGCATGTGCACTGGGGTGTTGTGCTACTTTTATAATTTAGTTAAAGTGGTACAACATTCTAGTGTAGACAAGCCCTGAAAGAAGCAGTAGAGACCCCAAACTAACTAATTTCTGCGACTGGGTTTGAGTTGCCCAGCAAGGATAACCAGCTGCTTGGTTCTTGAGTGCTGCTTCTGACTGAGATGCTCTCTGCCGTGCTTCTAGGGGCTGGTCTGTATGCACTGGTTTAACTTAAATTTGGTCTTTAAATTAGTTTGAGTTAATCTGGTGCAAACCCCTGTGTGGACACTCTTACATTGATTTAAACCTGATTTATATCAATTCTGCTTAATGCAGTTAGAAATTGAATTAAGACAAATCTATATAAGCCAGGTTTAAATTGATTTAAGAGTGTCCACACAGAGATTTGCCGCTAAATCACTTCTAAACTACATCACTTTTAAACAACACTTTCATTAAACTGGTGCAAGCTGGTGAGCAGACAAGGCCTGAGTACCCAGAGCTCTCTGGTGTGTGCGCAGCAGTCATCCCTCAACTTCTTGTTGATTGTGCCCTGGATGAGGGCTGCAGAGGTTCATTCTGAGTAAAAACAGAGACTTTTTTTACTGGCAAGGCACAAATCCTGGATTCCATGACCAATGTGTGGCCTTGTTTATCATATATTTCCTTCCACTGTGTCACCCAAGGCCCTGAGTCCTACTGTGAGAGGGGAAATGGGTTTGAAGATGCTAGGCTAAGAATGTGACTATAGCTAGATCACTGCCCTCTTAGTGCTCGAAGATGGCATGCGTGGCACTGATTTGCTTACTGTGGAATCCGAAGGAGAAGTCACACCTGGCTTTGTCTACACAGGCAAACAAAGTGGGTGTTTGCAGTTGAGGTAGCGCAGCGGTTCTCAAACTGTGGGTCAAGATGCCCAATGACCCCATTTTAATGGGGTCGCCAGGGTTGGCATTAGACTTACTGGAGCCCGGGGCCCAAGTCTGAGCCCCCCATCAGGGCACAAGCCCCACCTCCCGGGGCCCAAGCCCAAACCTGATAGCTTCAGCCCTGGGCAGCGGAGCTCAGGCTTTAGGTTCAGCCTTGGGTGGCAGGGCTCAGGTTACAGGTCCCTGATAGGGGCTGAAGCCCTTGGCCTTCAGCTTTGGCCCCCCTGCCCAGGGCAGTGGGGCTCGGGCGGGCTCAGGCTTCAGTCCCCGCTCCTGGGGTCATGTAGTAATTTTTTTTGTCAGAAGGGGGTCACAGTGCAATGAAGTTTCAGAACCGCTGCGCTAGCGTACGCCTAACTAGGCTACTGCATGACCAGCTGAAATGATCCTGAGGAAGTTAAACTGTCTCTCACAGGTGCAAATGGGGGGATTTCAGTTGGGGTAAGCTAACTCAATTGAAAAACTCCCCTTTATAGCCTGTGTAGACGGAGCCACATTCAAGGGGAGCTTCTGTCTGGTGGCAGGAGACGTCAGTTCCCAAACTACACACTCAGCTACATAAAAGTGTGAGACCTTTAGTGTGTGAGCATTGCTGTCCCCAAATGGATGACTGTCTCCTGAAGGAGTGAACTGGTTCCTAAAACAATCCTCTGCTTCCTAAACATTCACTGTGAGCCCTGGATTTCACAGGGGCAGGGAACAAGTGGGGAAACCTCCGACACCTGTGACATAACCCTCTCTGTCTCCTCGTGAAACAGGTTTAAATGGGATGAACAGCAGCATATGGGAGCACTTTGCTTCTGGGAGTTTTTCGCCCAGTACCTCACCTGCGTTTCTGTCAGGTCCAGGTGCTGCTGAGCTGACGAGACTGCGACAAGAACTGGATGAAGCCAACAGCACAATTAAGCAGTGGGAGGAGTCCTGGAAACAAGCCAAACAGGTACAGTGCAATTTGCAGAGGATGTGGCAACAGGATGTCAAGGCATAGCCAAAGAGGCTTTTCCAAACCTAGAGATGATGTGAAGTGATGTAATTCAGACCCTCTTGGAGCCAGAATCCCTTAGACCTCTTTACACCCACTTACCAATGGGTAAGGGAATGAGAGCTGTGCTGTACTTCATGTGCTTAGGAGCTGGAATGGAGTAAGGCCTTGTCTACGCACTAAAGTTGCACCAATTTAACAAAAGGGGCCATCTTAAACCGATTTAGTTAAAGTGGTACAAAAGACTGTGTGGACACTTCATATTTCAATTTAAAGCAAGTTTATTTCCTTTTAGCATAGTCAATTAGGAATCCGTTTAAGCTAAACTGAAACCAGACACTTTTAAACAGAAATAAGAATCTCCATACAGAGGCTCACACCAGTTTAATTAAATTGGTGTAAAATCACACCTTTAGTTAAACCAGTGCAACTTTCCTATGTAGCCAAGGCCTTAGTTACTGCAGAGAGTGACATTGATTTAACGTGCACTTTCTTACATCCTTCAGTTAACCACTTTTTTTTGCTACACCTCTCCTCTGGTCTCTCAGCATTCAAGTTATGCCAGTGCACACACCACCTTGGAATCTGGCCCACTGACTTTAAGGGGGTGTAAATTTCATGTGGGCAAATTGGTGTGAATCTAAATAGGTAGATAAGTAAAAGGGAGTCTCAGCTGGTCTCGGATGCTGGCAAAGGGTTTATACTGACTCTCTCTTTTTGCTGGGACTTTCAGGCATGTGATGCTTGGAAGAAGGAAGCGGAGGAAGCCAATGATCGCGCCAGCACAGCGAACATGGAATGTGAGCTGGCCCGGGAGCAGAGGGAAGCCCTGGAGCTGCAAGTGAAGAAACTCCAGGAGGAGCTGGAGAGGATCCATGCTGGCCAGGACCCCCAGCTCCTTCGCTCATTCTCTGATCTAGAGACCCTCTCACTCTCCACACTGTACACCCTACAGAAACAGCTGCGTGCCAATCTGGAGAGAGTCGACAAGGTGAGCATGAGGGACCTTGGGGTGGGAGCATTCCGCTTACCTCTTACTTTCCAGTTGGTCTGTAGAGATCTGAGGCCTTGTCTATACAGCCAAAACAGAAGTTAGCAACTTTTTTGCTCAGCCTGAGTGGATCTAGTCAAACTGCGTTATAACCAGGTTAAATAAATGCTGTAGCCCTGGTCTCTACAGCTACAGAGGTCAGGGCTATAGCTAGAGTACAATTTTAAATCTAAGTAGGTCAGGGAATAGAACCTAAAAGTACCCAGGAACCCAGCTCTCAATACACCAGCCTGTGCAGCCTCACTTTCACTTCACAAAGCTGATGGGAATATACTCCACTGTGTGCAGGGGGAGGAGCTTTCCCTCTCCCCAGCACCTCCTTGTTTGTGATGATTGTGTTTTGGTTTGTCCTCTCTTGCAGGCAGTATTTCAGATGCAATCAGTGAAATGTCTTAAGTGTCAGGAGGAGAACCGGGTGGTGTTACAGTGCCAACATGCCGTGCTGTGTGAAATGTGTGCCGAGGAGGGCGAATGCCCCATCTGCCATCCCAACAGGCCACACACTCTCCAGTCGTGACCCTTCAAGGACACTTGGTTTCTCATATCACATAGAACTTTTTAACTTTATATATATATATATATATATATATATATATATATATATATATATATATATATATATATATATATATATAAAACAAAAATTAGTTGCAGAGCACTTTTTAATATTTTACATCCCCAATCTAAACTGCCCCTCTCCCACTCCCCACTAATTCTAACCATTTAGGAACTTTGAGAGCTGTTGTTAATACAGCACAAAGGGCCATTTGTGCAGAGTCTGTGTTTTTCCTCTTTTCTATTTAGGATACAACAAATTTTTGACTATTTTGAGGGTTTTGGAGTTGGGGAGAGGGGCCTCCAGGTGCTTTCCAGAGTGAGGGTTGGACTCATGGGGGAGGAAGGAGATGAATTCCCATTGCTTGATCATGTCTTCAAACCTGCACTCTTTTACTGACCCAGCTTGTTAAAGCCATCCCCGCTGACAGAAGCCCTGTTGGGTGTCTGCTGGGTTAGAGCTTTGCTCGCTCGGATGCTTGCTGATCTCTGAATACACAAGAACTTTGCCTGTCCATTTAAACAACAAAGTTCACTTTTTAGAAGTTTTTTTACACAATTTGTATATTTGTAAGAAAACAACAAAAGGGAAAAAATACTGAATTTAAAGCAACTCAGGCCAGGCCAGGCCAGTGGCTAGTGTATATTATAGGTCTGTTTGGGGGGTCCTGGGTTTGAGAGTCCTTAGAAATACTGCCCAGCCGGCAAGCTAAGGCTAATCTGTAGAAGGGAGGTGGAACCACAGGTTCTGTCTCTCCCCCGATGGTGTCTTTGTCGAGATGTATTTCAGCTTCAGGTTGGATGGTAGTCTGGGGACGTGCTTCGTAATTGCTGATGCATGTGGAAGAGATTCTGATTGGTGAGTGAGAATGTCAGGGTGGGAGATGAGCTGGAAGGTGATGACTGGACTTGAACTGGCCAGATATTTCCTGCGTCACTGCCTCAAGGATAACAGGGTTCCCACAGCTCTGTGCTCTCCATGATTGTCTGGTGGGTGAAGGTGAAGCCTGAGCTCTTCCTGGGTTCTGAGGCAGGGCACAGAACTCAGGAAGTTTGTAATTTTTCTCTGCCCATGCATCTGGTTAATATTTAGCACTTTCAGTAAGGAATTCTCAGAAGATCCCTGTGAGGGGTTCTCCTTCGATGAGCAGAGCCATTGCTGTGCCACGGTAAACAGAGGTATCCACACCAACCTACTTATTTCTGTGTCACTAACAGGCTGTTCAGCCAACACAGGCAGGCAGCTCGCAGGACAGTGATAAAAGTTCCATTTGTGATCTCCAGCTGCACTCTTGCTACAGGTGCCAGTAGTATTCATGCTGCTGACACAGCATTATGCCGGTGGCAACAAAGTAATTTCCATCATGGAGCAAACCACTGCTCCATCTATTCCAGCCTTGAACAGTGGCCAATGCCAGAGGCTGCAGAGACAGGTATAAGTTATTTCTTCCTGATCACAGCTGACTGCTTTATGCCCTGAAGCATGATATTTGATAACACGTGTGACTTTTAAACTTAGCTAGTGTAATTGCAGATACTGTTCTTATTCACATATATGTATAACACTAATTTGAAACTTCACTAAAGCTAGTTTGCTCAGTAATGTCCAGTTCCACACATTAATTATTCAGTTACTAGGACAAGATATCGTGTCAGTTGAGAAGGGAAAAGAACTTTAATTTCAACTGGACATTGAAAATCCTCAAACCACCAGCCATTGTGTACAAACATTCCTGGTGACTTGGTGGAGTTAGCAATAGAGTCCAGCCTGCAGGTGTCTAGCAGACAACGGCTGGACCTGGGGAGTGTAACAGGAAAGATAGGGTTCCACCAAACTCAATCTCCTTCTGGTAATGGGGACAGATGGGAAAGGAGGAACTGAGGTCCCATGAACACACTTCCTTTTCCACGACATTCCTTTTCCTTGGTGCAAGGAATATCTTCCGGTGTCCTTGGGCTCTCTTACTCTCCCATCTCCTGCTGTGCAGGTTCATCTTTTGAACATGCAGCTTTCTGCAAACTCTGGCTGGATCCTTCTAGGGGATCTGACCTGCTGTGAGCACCCTGGATCTTTACCTCCCAGCACCATCAGCAGGGGAGCTCATGCTACCTTCTACTTGTTCACTTGGGCTGGCATTGCAGTGTACTCCTAGGTTAGTATGGTGAGGAAGGAGAGAGATGGGAACTTCCAGATTAGCCCTACACCAGCAACAAATGTTCAAGTTCATTGTTTCCCTCCAGGAAAAACAAAATGCCACTGGCCAGGACCCTGTCTAGTAGCTGAGCTTTTCTACAACCATTTCCAGTGTGTAAATTGACTTCTGATTTCAGAGGGAGGCAATAACCTGCTGGGTTCCCAACCAACTGACCAACTAGGTCATTAATTTGTTTATGTTCTCTTTCACCGTACGGGGCGGGCAGGCTGTGGGGCACTGCAAACAGGCTGCCGTTAATGGGGCAAACTCCCCTCTCAGGTACAAATGCACGGCTCACACTGTGTGCGTATCTGAGGCCTGAGTTTGACACTGTTTTATTATTACCCATTTTTGGCTAAATCCTGCCATATCTGCAGGAGCAAAACTCCCATCGGAGTCTCTCTTTCTCTTTTAAGCGTTTTTTAATGCACCTACTGCAGAGACACTATAACACACATTGATAAGTATCCGTTCTGTCTGAAAGGACCATAACCTCCATGTCTGGGAGTTTTACCTACATTAAAAACTGCATGATGGGGTCTTTAATCCCATCAGTGACTCCTGGTTCTGGGTGATCTGGGCTAGTTTACCCACCTTCCCCACCCTGGAAGTGCACCGGAAACCCCAGCAGCCCATGGTTGTTAATAGGAACAATTAAACTGTTATCAGAGACTTTCAAAGTATTTCGTATTTAATGCAAGGAATTAATTAGATTTGCTTCCATGATTCCATCCTTCCTCTGCAGGGAAGGGGTTAATATGCATTCCCAGATGATCTCTAAGTGCAGCTCTGTGTAGTTGTTTTTTTTTTCTCCTCCCCATTAACTTGTTTTTGGTAAAAATGCTTTTTTCCATGTGTATTTTATTGTAACTAGCATCAATTTTTAAATTTTTTTTGTATGGAGCGATACTGCTGGGTGACTATTGTGGCCATGTTGTTTGGTTATAGCCTTTGAATGTCTGTGCCATGAGGTGGGACTGGTCTCAAAGGCCTGCGAACCTGCCTCGGTTTGATCTTAAGGAAAGATCATTTGTTAAAATGTATGAAAATTCTTTTTTAAAAATAAATGAAAAACCACAAAAAAAGGGGGAAGGAAAAACCCAATGAAAATGAAATTTACTAAACTGTTTTGGTAACTAATGGAAAAATAATAGGGAATAAACTCTCGAATCAGGTCTGTAATATTTATAAGCTCTGAAGCTGATCAGCCCACGTGGCTACTGGATGGAAATTAGTGTGTAATGTTTGTTTTTGTTAACATTGTGGTTTATTACTCTCCTTCCTTCCTTCTTGTAGGATTGTCCATTGTGACTCCGTGCTCTCTGGACAAATCAGTTTATCCAGAGAACTGGCTGCATAATTGCAACTGATTCCCACAGGGGAGGTTCTATGGATGTGTTCCCTTCTCCTCCCAAAGTTACATTGACCCATGATCAGCATACTCATGTCTGTCCCATTAGGATCTGGTAATTCCTTAGTAATGCAGAACTAGCTGGTCATGCTGGGGGGTCAGACTTTTCCCCATTGGCAGATTGCTTAGCCAAGTGGGGTACAAGAGAAATTCCAACCTGGAGAACTACATGGTTTGCCTTCTGAGCAAAACACAGTTTCTCTGTTTAATACGTATCCAGAAGGACCAAAGAATCCAAATTGGAAATAATCTAAAAATCCTCCCCCTCCCTGCTCTCAAATCCTGATTCTCCCCTGCCCCACACCAATCATAGCAGAACAGGTTGAAGGGATTAGCACCAGGTGTGAAGTGTGACACTCTCCCCAGTACATTGTATTTTGTATCTTTATACAAACACAGTGACTTTTTCTCTCCTTCCTCTGGTCCTTCAACAAAGGCTTTTTAAAGCTAGGTTTCTATGAATTTTTAATTGCTGCTCTTTCACAACATGAAATCTCTGAAATGTGAATGATTTCTTTTGCTCCAGATGGAACAGAGAAATTGATCTGTGTGTATTTGATAAATAATTTGGGGGCCCTTTTCTTGCTAGAAATTAATAAGAAAATAAGTGTGAGTTGGGGGACAAGGCCAAAAAAAGGGCAAAGGCTCTAATTCTCTCTAGCAGCTGTTGACTTTACATCGTCTGAGCCAGGTGATCCCTGCATGGAGCCACTATGCTGCTCTTAAAGCAACAGGATTCTGTGGCCAGCTTCTGTGTGTTATCAAAAGGGGGCTTGCTGAAATATTGGTGCTAATGCACCCAGCCCCTCTAATGTATTGTCACGGGCTGTGTATTTTGGAGCAGAAAAGTCCATAGTGTAATGAATGGAATAATTAAATCAGACCAAGGGGACCCTTCTATGGACTGAGTCACATTAAAAGAAAAAAAGTCTTAGTCAAAGTGGACAATTTCCAGCCCTTCTGAATTAGCAGCCCAGTTCGCTGATGCTGAATAGATAGGGTATGCCTGGGAACACCCCCCATAGCTTCCACCCCTCCACATAGAGTCCTTATTGGATAAGTAGCATTTGCCTCCCAAAATGTCCTGTAGCGTTGGAAGGTTTCATTAGAAACGCTGACCTCAGTGACTAATTCTGCCTGCTTGGCAGCTTCCTAGCCCTGATTTGAGGGAAGGGAGTATTAATTGTGTTGTGAAACCACAGTATTCTTAAAGGTCAATAAACTTGTACTTTATTATGAAAACTATACAAGTCTGTCCACTTGAAACAGATGAATTAGAGCAACAATATTCTACATATATACTTCAAAAAGCTAGAAAATCTCCTTAGAGAATAGCTGTGAGCCTGAGAATTTCTCCATGTTCGGAAAGCTACAGTGCATTTACATAGCCTAGGGACACTGGGGCCATGCTTAGCTCATCTCCCGGCCATGTAGACACCCAGCCAAACCCAGACTGTGGCATGGGGGTATGTGACATAGTAGTCAGATGATACGGGGAAATGGCCCAACTAGGGAGCACAACATTCTATCTTCCCGCAAAGGGACCTCTGCAGCTGTTCTCATTCAGAAGGGGTTTTTACTTTCCATACATCTCCAAAGCTTAACCTGAGCCACTAGCAAGGGCTTGCACAGTTCAGACAATGAAGAGAATTCCTCACCGTGTGAGGAAGAGTTTAACGCTGAATGGACTCAGTAATTCATTGCTGTTCCACTAGCCACAGTTCATCCTCTTGTTCCCTCTTCCTCCTCCCAGAAGGCAGAATATTCTTACCAGTGTTTTCCTCCAGGATTATAATAATCCCTGGAGCACTGCAAACAGAAAATAGATGTTACTGGTGTCAAGAAAAGTATTGCAAAAGTGAAGTATTCCTGCAAATTAGTGACTGTGGATCAAAGATATCTATGGGGCTTCCCTATGCTGTAGCTTCCCACGTTAAAACAAAATAAGTGCGTTAAACAATACACACTACAGTAGATCTGGTGGCAGTTCTTGACCAATCTCTTTCTTGGACTTCCCGGAGAAGGAGCATTGGGAAGGAGCATCCCTCAGTCTGTGTAGACGGTGGCAGAATGGTAATCCGTGGTGTGTACAATGTGTTGTTGATTCCATGTATAGACTGTGATTTCAGCTGTCGTTCTTTCTCGTATTCTGTAAATACGTGTTTTGGCTGTTGGAAACCTGGTTTAGACTCTTTTTCTCGGCAGAGTGAATTTGCATGTGGGGCTGGAAGGAATGCAATCTGTGTCACAGTTTCCAAGGGCAGGATGGATTTTCTAGAGGACAATAAATTTTTATTTTTTTGCTAATAAAAAAAACCCAAGCAGCTTGTGTGTGTATGTGCGCACAGTGAATCCAGGCAGTGGGGTGAACTTTCCATGTGCCTTGGCCCTGCTCTTGGGAGCGAAAGAGTTCCTGTAATTACAGACCCAGCTCATTGGGATACAGCACTAGGAGAGGCTGGGCACCTCCCAGACAGCTTTGTAGCTGACATTCCTCCCCCAAAGAGTTTACAATCAAGATGTATCTATATGACAATATATAACAGGGCTGAGACAGTCGCATCAATGGAATGACCGAGCCACATGAGGCTCTTCGCAGATTCATGGTCTTGGTGTGAGATCAGGTCTCAAACTCCTTCTGGAGGAATGAGAGGTAGCCCGGCTGAAGAAGCAGTCCCATGATGTAATCAGTAAAAGTATCAAAGGCAGTGTTAGAGCAGGACCCTGGGAGTGGGACCTTGGATCTGTTCTCAGATTTGCCACCCACTTTCTGTGTGAAATAGCATTAAAAGCATGGTGAGATCCTTGAATGAAAGGCACTATAAGGGTACATTGGTGGCATGGAAGATGGCAGCTGTCACAAACATTTCCAAAAGATCTTTGGAAAATGCATTTTTAATACAGATGTCACTGGCCTTTGGATCAGACCTTACGTGTGTTGAGAACTAGCTACGGGCACTGCAGCATCTGTCTTGGCTGTGTGGGGCTGGAGGGGCTGCAGCATCCCCATCCCCCATGGTACATCAGGAGCTGAAGGGGCTCAAGCAGGACTCCCATCCCCTCCCATGGTGTGTCAGGGGTTGGAGTGTCTCATGCAGCTTCCCCATACCCCACTCCCCTGGACTCTACGTTTTTTATTATTCAAATGTGTCTTGTGCATTGAACTTTATCCTGCTGGAACCATGCAAGAAACCACCCCAGGACAAATGGCCTGAGCCCAGAGCCTGAGTTCCCTGCTGCCTTTAGAAGCTGTGAGTCCCTTCAGGGCACCACTATCCGGGAGTTCAAGCTAAAGCAAGTCAGAGACTTGACGTTAGCTCACCAGCAGCCCACTTGGATTGGGTGTGACTCTTGAAACCGGCTCAGCACATCCTGAGCACGGGTGCTGCCCTGGATCTGGATTTCACTGGGGCTGATCAAGATTTGCTAGGCACCCTCCCTCTGAAAATCAGGCCTGTTTAAGGTGCCTCTAATCTGGCATCCAAAATTGTCTGTCACCTTAGGAAGGTCTGGCCTCTATTTCAATGGCCTACATTGCTCACGAAAGATCCCAGAAAGCTTCACTCACAAGCCCCGTACGGCACCCTGAAAAGGCAGCCAGGTTGTCTCCGCTCTTTCTGCTGCTCTTCTGACACTAGTATCAGAGGCACCCAGTCATGATGTGGCCAACTGCTCCCTCACCCACCACAGCGGCGCTGCAACAATCATTAATAACACGGTTTAATTACACCTTGTGTTCATCAGCCATGGCATGGGGGCTGTTGCTAGGTGGACTGTTTTCAGGGGTTGGTAACAAGCCTGTCTGAGTAACAGGAAGGCCAAGAGACACCCATCACCATTTCCACTTAGAGTGGAAGACCAATCTCCTGTATCGTCCCAGATCCCAGCATATTCCCCCAAGCCTTCTGAGTCAACGTAGGAAAGTCCCTGGCAAAGCCATGCTCCTAGCGAGAATTAGGAGGACTAAAAATAACACTTCATGGCTTCGGCTGTAGCTCCGTGGTGGTTTCACCCCTTTCCTGGCCTGGAGTAGCTCCAAGGGCAAGGTTATTTTTAAATGGTAATAAGTGGACCTCTCAGCCACGAAATGTTGGTTGGTGCTGCACCTCGGCAGCCCTGGCTCACTGAAATCCCGCGCCAGCCCTGAGGGATGCGGTGACTAGGACGCTGTCCGGCACTGTCGCGCCTTGGCTGGCTGATGAACCCCTTACAGCAGGTGTCAGTGCAAAACAGTGAGTGGCCTTTGCTCGTGCCACGGGTGGTGAGCTGCCCAGACCTGGTAACAAACGGTGTGTTGACCGGCGGGGCTCATCCCTGCATGGCACCAAACGCCGTTCCTGTCCGCTGACCTTGTCTGGAGCGAAGGCTACTGCGTGGGCCATCAGCGGCCCTTGGGGCAGGAGCAGTAGAAAAGATACAGCCTTTGACCTGGTCTATAGTGGCCTGCTGAAGGGACTCCTCCAGGCGCTTTTCCTACAGGCAGCCACTGGCACGGCCTCCCCTCCTCCAAAGCACCAGCATCCAAAGCAGCGAGGTAGGAAATCCCCAAGTGGCAAGGGCTGCTTTTAGGGCAGGTCATGCCCACGAGTAGGGTTGCCAACTTTAAACCCTGACAACCAAACACCGCAGCCCCACCCCTGCCCCGCCTGGTCCATCCTGTCTCCCCGCCCCGCCTTGGTCACTGGCTCTCCGTTCCTGCTCCCCCCATCACCTGGGCCTCACCTGCCGCCTGCAGAGCCAGGCTGGGGGGGCGCTGATGCAGCGTCTGCCCACCTGCCCAATTGGGGCACAGCAGGGGGTCAGTCCCCGGAGTGAGGTGCTGGGGTGGGGGAAATTGGGGCACAGCGGGGTGTGTGTGTGGGGGGGGTAGGGTTTCCCCAGAGTGAGGGGCCAGAATGGGGAACTCGGGGTACAGTGGGGCAGGATGGGTGTCCGTCCCTGGAGCGAGGGGCCGGGGAAATCAGGGCTCAGCGCCGGGTGGGGGCAGACAGGCTACAGTGTCCGCCTGGGTGAGAAAAGCAGCAGCTGCTGCTAGTCCCACCCCCTGGTGGCAGAGGCCCCGCTATGGCGGGTATCTGGACTTTCAGCGTCCAGGGCCCTCTTGGACCAGACGGTCCGGTAAAAAAACCGGACACCAGGCCACCCCCACCCAGGAGCGCCACCTCGGGAGGCTACAGGACAGGGCTGGGCTTGCTCCAGTCAGCCAGCCCCGGGGTAGGCCGAGCTCCACGAAGGGCTTTGGACTGCGCCATCTGCCAGATGCAGGCAGGCCTGCGCCCAGGGGCCTCAAGCAGTGGCCATGTGTTGGCTCATCCCCATAGGCGCTGCATTGGCAGCGGGGGAGGGGGCTGACACACCCACCCCCTCCCCCACCTGGCCCTTTACTGAGAGGGGAGCAATTTCCGGGCAGGAAAGTGGTTTGAGACCAGTGCCACTGCTCTGGCGTTTGCAGCGGTTGTGGCAGCACTGGCTGGTGAAACCCCAGGGTGCAGGGGGAGCGTCCCAGCTGGCGGGGCAGCAGGGCCAAACTGCGTGTCTGTTACCCTAGAAACAACAAGTCTGCACCAGAGGCCTAAGTCAGCTGCTCCCACTGCTGGCCTGTACCTGTACTTCAGGGCACGTACAGAGGCCCCGATGCAGTAGAAGCCCAGGATTCGGGTGGGCCGGGGCACTGATGGGCGCATACAGGGAATTTGCTGTTTCCCAAGCTGTGTATTTTAGCATTCCCCCCCCTTCCCCCCCATGGGTTTTAGCTGTTCCATGCACCATCACTGGAAGCCTGATTCTGCCCTTGCCCCCCCCCCCCCCCACTGGTGCAGAGCAGGAGTGCCCCCCACTGGGGCAATAGTTACACTGATGCAGGTGGGAGGCACCTCAAGCCCTGTGTTTGTGGCAGGCTGACTCTGACCGAGGCTTGGGGCACTGTGCCATGGTGGTGTAGGTGCAAGGAGCTGGCTCCCGCTGTGTCTTGCCTGACCTACAGGAATGAGTTAAGGCCGCAGATCTGCTGCCCACCGTGCAAGCAGGGTGTGGGCGCCCCCGCCCAGGACAGTGCTGCCTGCAGGGGGCACAAAGGGACTGGCACTCATGGGGCGGGGGAACCTTTGGTGGAACAGGCAATAGCCTACCCTGCATAGCGTCAGGCTCAGTGAGCTGCTATCACAGCGCCCACCTCATCAGCACAACCACGTGCCCCCATCCCAGCACACGAGCTGCTAGGCCTTGCCGGGTGTGCTCATGGCTGCCTGGAGCAGGGAAGGCAGGTCACTGGCTCAGTGCTGCAGCACCCGTCCCACAGCCTCTGGAAGCGCACGCAGGGCAGCCTCCAGCTCCGAACCCAGTTTGGGATTAGGGCTCAAAGGCCTGTAACCAAACGTGCCTGGCTGGGGTGTGGGCAGCCGTGTGGGAAAGAACCGCCGCCTGCCAAACGTGCCCGTGCTACACAATGGAACCCTTTGGCAGGAACCCAGCAGGCTAGTCCATGTGTGCTGAAATGTTAACAAAACACTGGGGCAGCATTTCGACTCTTCTGGGCTGAACTAGGTTAGAGTTTGTTAGAAATAAATGTAAAAGTCAAAATACCACCCCCATAATGAAGTGCTCGGAGCCTATAGAAACAGAATGTGGCCATGGGGTGGGGTGCTGAAGTAGGGTTCTGGGTTGATAGTGCCTCAATAGAATTTCACAGAACTGTTGTGGGGCCTTTGTTGGGGCTGATTCAGGACAAAAGAAAACCTCAAAATGTCGGCCTAGGCCCCTGGAATGGCAATTCCACGTGTCTCCCACCTGTAGCAATCACCGTTGACCCTGGCTTGTGAGACTCAAAAGCCCTAGTCATTTTAGCACGCATCACTGCTCTGCTCTGCTTATGCATCACATACTTGTGCATATAATTTTGTCGTTCCCCCCACCAGCAGAGAGTTCCACAGGTTAACTGGAGGCTGTTTCCTCTTTATTGCATTTACTTTTTTTTGAACCATTGACCTGCAATCACAAACTTATTCCCTCACAGTACTTGCATCAGTTACTGTACAGCAGGGGGTTAGCTTTTAAAGGGCTGTAGCTTTGTTTTAAATAAGAATAGCTTATTTGTGAGAACCTTAAAGTTGGCTTAGTTGGAGCTCCTCACTTCCCTAGCGAGTACAGAATGGAGCTGCCCAAAGCCACGTTGATGCAGGGACTTACGCCTGGGCCATGGCTGGAGTGACAACACGGCGCACGTGGAGCACCACACCCTGCCAGGTAGTGCTAGCCTCACGGTACAAAATGGGAGCAGAGGCACAGTGAATCTGGGGCATTACGACTCCTCAGCCCACCTCTCGGTCCCTCTGGCGTTGACCCAACCGCATGCTATCACGGGGTAAAAGTGGGCCGGTACAGGCCAGTACGGTGCACTGGTAAAAACTGGCCACAGGTTCCGGCCTGGAGGCAGCCGATGTTAAAGCGCAGCCGCGGCAAAGGATCCTGTTTTAACACCGTTGCCCCTTCCCTCCACTCCCAGGCCACCGATAAGGGGGGCTCAAAAGCAGCAGCTGCCCTGGGGCTGGTGATTTAAAAGGGCCCGGGGCTCCCAGCTGCTGCTACTGCAGCAGCGGCCGGAGCCACAGGCCCTTTAGATTGCCGCCGGAGCCCTGGGCAGCGTGGGCCCGACAGCGTGGATGGGCTGGCTGGGGACGCTGACCCCCCCCCCCCCCCAGCTCCGTCCCCTTCTGCCCGAGGCCCCACCCCCTTCAGCTGGGCCCAGAGCCGGCCGCCGATACCGATAAGGGTGGAATGTTACTTTCGCCTCTGGGTGAAGGCTCAGGGAGTCGCATCGTCTCTGGTGGGTGCTGTCACCGCCCTACCCGGCCTCTTGCTGTAGAGACTCAGGGCAAGTCAGCACCGCAATCTCTGTCATGGGGCGAATACCAGGAAAGTCAATTGTGAGCTGAGACCCTGAGACAGTGGACCAGGATCAGAGCCACAATGGAAGGCCTTAGTGGGAAGTCAGCTGGCTGGGGCTTGGGTGGGAGGGGTTTCCCTTGTGGCTGCAGACCAGCTGCCATTGCTCAGCAGTAGAATCAGAAGAGCAGCCGCCCCCAGCAAGGTGTGGGTGGGTGGCCCTGGCTCTCTTTACTATAACATGTGCCCAAGCCTCCCCAGAGACCAGAGCACGCTCCCCCAGCCCCTCAGCCATACCGGCCAGCGCTGCTGTGGCGTTCCAGGCGGACAGGTCAAATGGCCCTTGCATGCACTAGCATGCCGGCGGTGTCCCTGCTGATTACTGAGAGGGAGGAAGGCACCAAGAATCGTGCAGCAGCCCCTGGCGGACCGGGATGCTGTTATATTTGTCTGTGTGCCTGGACTCCACCGGTCCCTGCCGAGCCGTAGCTATGGCCTTGGAGCTGAGTTCAGAAGAGCCAAGCGGCAGGGTGGAACTGGAAACGCTGTTGATAAGGGTAAGCGAGCGCCTCTGCTCTACACATATAATCTGCTCTTCTGACCCCATTCTAATCATGGGTCTCTGGCCCCATTCCAACCTGCTCCCTTCCTGCTGCAGAGTAGGCTGGCCCCACCCGGTGTTCTTGGACAGGCGTTTTACACACACACTAAGTCCCAGCTACACTACAGCAAGGAACCAGGACACTGACTGGGGGAGGAGGTGGGGATGGGGGGGTTGGCACATAGCTCAGTATGGTACCTACTTTTCCTTGGAGCAGAGAGGGGAAGCTATTTAACGAGAGCAACACTTCCCCCGGCCCCCCTCCCCGAATATTTCCACTCTGAGAAGTTTAGTTATTTGTAACAGTAACTAAAACGTTGGAGAGAAGGCGGCGTGGGTCCAGTCCCTTTAAGGCAAAGGGCACCCGCTGCAGCAGCTGAGCAGACCACAGACCTCCCAATCCCTGGCCCCAAGCTGAGGGCCCAGCCCTTGCCCAGAGCCGCACTCATGGGTCCTGTGTTTGATGAATTCTCTGGCACAGCACCCTCTGTGCCTGCTGCACGGGGACAGAGTCCTGCGCTTACCCTTGACAGCAGCTCCCCCCTTCCCACCCTTTCAGCTCTGCTCCCTCCAGCGCTCGTGAAGTCTTGCACGCTCTGTTCTGCTTCGACAGCAACTCCTGGAGCAGGAGGGAACAGCTGCTGCTGCTCCAGCAGGGCCAGCTGGATAGATTTCAACCCTCCTCCCCCGTCCCCCCCCCATCCCCAGTGGCTTTGGTTGCAGCTTTTTTTGGCCTCCCCCCATTTTCTGCTCCTGCACCATCTGGAGAGCGGCGTACAGCATGGCCTGCGGGGATCGCAGCCGGGGCACATCGCACACCCTGCTGGCACCTGACAGGCTGCCGCTGACTAGCCAAGGCTGCTGATGCTGGGTTGGGATGGGAAGCAGCACAGGGCTCCCCCGTCCTCAGCCTGAAGCCGGGTCAATTCCACACACAGCTGGGACTGGAGACTGCCACAGCCTAGCTTCACGCCCTGGGGGCCTCCTCCGTGGGCGCCCTGTCGCTGCCAAGAGGGCTGGGATTGGATGGAGTTCTTTGCAACTGGTGGTGGTTTGGGCCCTGCTACCTCGGGGCTGAGGCCTGCTCCCCTCTGGCCCGGTTCCTGCCTGGTTGCAGTCACACACTCTCCTTGGACTGCTTCGCCCGTTGCTTGCGCAGCTTCACAAAGGCCTGTGCCTCCTTGTCCCCTTTCCGGGACTCCAGCAGCTTCAGGAGTGGGTCCCCTGGGGTGAGGCGAGAGAGGCAGGGGTTAGAAAGAAGGGGAGCAGAGACTGGTGCATTCAAGCCCCTCTTCTTCCCCATTCCAGGGGAGCGACCTTCCTAGGAAACCCAGATTCAACCCCCACGGCTGATGCCAAGCGACAGCAAAGCACGTGGCTGAGGGGCTACACCTTCAGCCATAGCAGAGTTCGGGGCTGGGCCAAGAGCTACAGCTGCCCCAAAGTGACACTCTCTGTGCTGTGCTGTGCTCAGGGGCTGGGCCCCTGCACATGCCCCATCTGCAATGGGCCGGGCCCCCACTAGCAGAAAGCAGAGACATGTCTAAGTCCCAGCACCGAGCTGGGTCCATTCCCCAAGGCTCAATATAACGGCACTGGCATAGATCCGAGGCAAACACCCACTGGCGAGCACTCAGAGAGCGCTGCACACCCCTGAGCACCCTGCCGCAGGAGAAGGGCTCGCCACTGGGTTGTCTGATGGCACAGCCGCTAGACGCAGAGAGGTTAAGTCCCTGGCCCAAAGCGGCCCAGCGAGGGAAGCAGCTCCAGGGAGGGGAGAAAGGTGGGGGCAGGGGAGCAGCTGGAAACAAAACCAAGGCTACCAGTGGGTTTGGGGTGCATCAGCGGTAATCGGGTCTGGGACACCTGGGCTGGGTCAGCTGCGTCCTCGTCTCCAGTCAGCCCCGGCACGTCGCAGAGGGGGAAAAAGGCTTCTCCTTCCAGCTCGTTGGCTCCCACCGTGTCGTGGTCTAACACTGTGAGCAGCAGGCAGGCGCCGTGCTGCCGGCATTTCTCGGGAGGGACCAGACTGCAGAGAAGAGAGACAGGCACAGGCCTTCGCAGACACGCCACGGCACAGGCACAGCCCACCCGCCAGGAGCAACAGGCGGAGACTCAGCCGGGTCCAAGCAAGGGGCTCAGACCCTGTGGTGCCCAGATACTGTGGTGATGGGCACCCTGTGACTACTGAAGCAAAATCCGGCTGGCAGTGAAGGGGCCAAACTTGATTGCCCTTCGCATCAGGGCAAAGGAAGCCAAACAGGAGTTATTTATAGCGCTGGTACCCCAGTGCGCTAGGTGCTGTACAAACCCAGAGACATCCCTGCCCCCAAGGGCTTCCAATTGGAGTAGTTATAGCAAGCAGGTAGGGCCTTGCTGCCCAGTCATAGCGTGAGTGACTTGCCTCTGGCTGTAGAACCCGGGGTCCTGTGCTTCACCGGCCAGCCCCTGCTTCTCCACAGGTAGGTTTATAATCAGGAGAGAACAAATGAACCCCATGCTCAGTATCAGCTCTGCTCCAATACTCACAGCACTGGGTATTTCCCATTTGGTTCAATGCGCCCACCCATCCTCACCTCTCTAATTTTCTTGCTGCTTTGGTGTAGCCCCCACCCCCCACCCCGGCCATCTCCCTCTAAGCAGGCAGCCAAGGGCGTGGAGCCGCTCAGGCAGGCAGCCCCAGCATTTCACACTAGCAGATGTTGGCCTGGCCCCACCAAGAGACAGAAAAGCACTGTGTGTACGTTTCATTTCAGCAGCCAGGGAAGGCCCAGCTTTCTGCTCCAGGCTGGGCTCACCCTACCCAGTAGGGCTTTGCGCACACAAGCCTGAGTTTTAGCCCTCCTGAATCGTGACTGCACTAATCACGTCTGGAAAGCATGCAGCTCTCTCTTCCCAGATGGCCCAGTGCAGGATCTGCCTCCCCCGCGAGCAGAGGAGCAAGCAGATCCCGTTGGGAAGGGAAGGTCCAGCCACTGGGTGGAGACAGTGTGTCTGTGGGGGCTCTGTGCTGGGCTGGTGCTCTCTGCCGCCCACCATCACGTAGGGAGCAGGCGATGGGAAGCGCCCAGGGTGGCTGCTCATACGTACAATTCAAAGGCCTCGTCAAACAGCGGGTGGAGCTCGTTCTTCCAGCACTGGGTCGTGCGTGCCACCACCTCGGGGAACTCGTGTCGCGGCTCCAGGGTCAGCTGGACAAAGGGGTCGCTGGAGCCTAGGGGGGCGGCGTTGAGACTGAGAGAGAGCACGAGGCTGCTGCGGGGATCCCCTCGCTCCCAGGGATCAGTGCTGTGCGCGATGCTGGGATTGTTTATTCAGCACTGGCGTGGCAAAGCTATGCAATAGCAGCATTCCGCCCTCCCTCCCCCCCACACAATGGATCTAACCTTCAAGGGTGCTTGGGGGCTACAACAAGGGGGCAGAGTGGGGGGGTTGGCTCTCTGGGGCTTCTGCAGCACAAGAGTTTCTGGTTTGCAGGTCAGTTTCTCCTCCACGAACCCCACTGGGGACACATGTCCCCTTGGTGTCTGGACTCTTCCAATCAATGGGCTAAAGCCGGGCTGGCGCTGGCTGTGGGGGATTATCAGCTAATGGGGTTGCCACTGTGTTCAGGTGAAGCAGCAGTGACCTCTCCTGGACGGCTGCATGAATTACAGTCTGTTCCCTAGAGATCACCCCAGACGATCCAGTCCAGGTTAGAGGGGACATGTCCCTGTGGCTCTGGAGGATGCCACAGGTTGATGCCACCCCCTTGCTGTGTGCGCACCCCACACATTACCTGGAGTGGAGACAAATCGGGATCGGTTCTATGAAGCGAGCAGACACCCTGCTTAATCTGCCAGGCTCTGGGTTAGGCTCATCTCATGGCAGCCGCTCTGGGCATGTGTTGCAGATAACAGGGGATTTCACAGGTCATGACCAAACTAACTTCCCTGGGATATCAGGCTCACAACTCAGCGCTGTGCACAACTGACCGCAAAAGGGCCCCTCTAGGCCATGTGCCAACGGTGTCGTCATTGCGCAGACTCAGCGCTCTCCCATACCCTGGAGCCACTGGCTGCATGCACCAGCTCTGATGCTGCACAGGACCCAAGTGGCACCTTGGTGCTGACTGTTTCCACGGCCCATGGGCTCTCACCGTTTGAGTCCAGCGGGATGAGGTTGACAGCGTTGAGCACTTCAACACGGAGCTTTTGTTCCGAGGGGCGGTAAAGTGCTTTAATGGTCACTGCACCGTACTTCTCAGAGCTGGTCTCCAGCTGGGACGCGAGGAGCAGAACAGAAACAAGAGTTCGCCTGTTACATGAATCACTGGTTCCGCCAAAGGGTGAGCACAGGGGTACAGCACCCAGAGCCGGCATCACCGCAAGAAAGAGATCCTGACACGTCTGTACTGGAGTTAGGTACGTGAAAGGTGGACAGGGGAGCAACTCTCCCCTCACATCTCATCTGCTAAACTCCCAATCACCTGTCCTTCCCCATCACTCTGCCCCCTCCCCCAGGATAGCTAAGTAGCGCTTTCTCCATCCCCAGTGGATCCTGCCATCCTGCACTGTGGGAGCAGAGGACAGGAAGCGGAGGATGGGAAGATCTTGTGATTTGATTAGGAAGGGCTATAGTTGGGTCCTGGATTGTCGACTGTTAACGTATGTCTACATTGCAATAAAACACCCGTGCTGGCCGAAAAAGGAGGAGGGTCCCAGAGCCCGGGCTCCAGCCCAAGCCTGCTGGTCTATGCTGCAGTTTTATAGCCCCACAGCCTGGGCCCCGTGAGCCCGAGTCAGCTGACAAGGGCCAGCCACAGGTGTTTTATTGGAGTGTAACAGTAGAACAACACACAAGTGTCAGGCCCAGTTTACACAAGGAAATACAAACAGAAGGGTCATGTTCTGTAAAGGGACTGTTCAATGCAACAAAATAAGTTTACTCACAGTCACGGGACTGAAGGCTGGTAACTTGCTGCTTTATTTAACTGGATTACAACTGGGGGTGGGGGGAGGATTCCCACTGACTAAAAAGGAAGTGGGTGGGTGGGTGTGATGCATGGCTCCATCCCATAATAACCCTATTATGACCAGTTTCCTACATGTGACTATGGAGGAGTGAAGTGAGGGAACAACCCAATGGGGGTGGGCAGGGTAACGGGCCTTTATTGGGAAGGGCCAGGCCAGGCTCAGCATGCTCTCACCTGCTCTTGGATTCTCCCGCTGAAGTAGCTCTGGATGAGTTTTCTGCTCGTGGCAGAGCGGAGCTTCAGCCCTTCCTCCAAATCCTGAGAGAATGGGGGCGGGGGGTGGGGTGAGTGGAGAAGTGGAGAAACACACCCAGTTAAGCACTCAGGCCAGCAGTTACACTCATGCCAGCAGAGATCAGCGCTCACATCCACGCTCTCAGACCTGAACTCGAACCCAGAAGTCCCTGAGAGGGAGAGCAGCAGCAGCGAGAAGCCACCAGGAGGTTTAGGGTGGGAGGGGATAGAGGGGCATTCTCTTCCCATGACTGTGCCAACATCTGCAGGAGCAGACAGCCCCTGGGAGCCTTAGCAGGCTCATCAGCGCCTGCCCCACCACTGCCACCTTGGGAACATTTCAGTGGAAACATTTTAACATGAGAATGGCCATACTGAGTCAGACCAAAGGTCCATCTAGCTCAGTATCCTGTCTTCCAACAGTGGCCTGTGCCAGGCGCTTCAAAGGGAATGAACAGAACAGACAGTCGAGTGATGCATCTGCGGTCATCCAACCCCACTTCTGGCAGTTGGAGCTTTAGGGACACCCAGAGTGTGGGGTTGCATCCCTGACCATCTTGGCTAATAGCCATCGATGGATTTGCCCTCCATGAACTTATCTAATTCTTTTTTAAACCCCACCACAGCCTTCCCAGCAAGATCCACAGGGTGACTGTGCGTTGTGTGAAGAAGTACTTCCTTTTGTTCGTTTTAAACCTGCTGCCTACTGATATCATAAGGGGACCCCTGGTTCTTGTGTTATGTGAAGGGATAAATAACACTTCCTTGTTGACTTTCTCCCCACCAGTCCTGATGGTATAGACCTCTGTCATATCCCCCCTTAGTCGTCTCTTTTCCAAGCTGAAAAGTCCCAGTCTTATTAATCTCTCCTCATACAGAAGTTGTTCCATCCCCCTCGTCATTTTTGTTGCTCTTCTCTATACTTTTTCCGATTCTAATGCATCTTTTTGCGATGGGGAGACCAGAACTGCACGCAGTATTCAAGGTGTGGGCGGACCATGCATTTATATTGGCATTATGATATTTTCTGTCTTATTATCTCTCTCTTTCCTAATGGTTCCTAACATTTTGTTAGCTTTTTTGACTGCCACTGCACACTGAGATGTTTTTAAGACAACTATCCACGATGACTCCAAGACCTTTCTTGAGTGGTAACAGCTAATTTAGACCCCCAACTTTTTGTATGTATAGTTAGGATTAAGGTGTTTTCCAATGTGCATTACACTGCATTTATCAACAGTGAATTTCATCCACCATTTTTTTGCCCAGTGACCCAGATTTGTGAGGTCCCTTTTTAGCTCTTCACTGTCAGCTTTGGACTTCACTAGCTTGAGTAATTTTGTATCATCTACAAACTTCGCCATCTCACTGGTTATCCCCTTTTCCAGATCATTTAGGAACATGTTGAAAAGCAGTGGTCCCAGGACAGATCCTTGGGGGACTGTGCTATTTACCTCTCTCCACAGTGAAAACTGACCTTTTATTCCTACCTTTTATCAAGTTACTGATCCAGGAGAGGACCTTCCCTCTTATCCCATGACTCCCTACTTCACTTAAGACCCTTTGGTGAGGGACCTTGTCAAAAGCTTTCTGAAAGTCCAAGTACACTATACCCACTGGATCACCTTGTCCACATGTTCGTTGACACCCTCAAAGAATTCTAATAGATTGGTGAGACATGATTTCCCTTCACAAAAGCCATGTTGACTCTTCCCCAATGTATTGCATTTATCTATGCGTGTCTGACAGTTCTGTTCTTTACTGTAGTTTCAACCAATTTGCCTGCTACTGAAGTTAGGCTTACCGGGCTGTAACTGCCACGATCACCTCTGGAGTCTTTTTTAAAAAATCGGCATTACATTAGCTACCCTCCAGTCATCTGGTACAGAGGCTGATTTAAGCGATAGGTTACATACCCCAGATAGTAGTTCTACAATTTCATATTTGAGTTCCTTCAGAACTCTTAGGATAACACCATCCTGCCCTGGTGACTTATTACTGTATAACTGATCAATTTGTTCTTCTATTGACACCTCAGTCTGGGACAGTTCCTCACATGTGTGACCTAAAAGGAATGGCTCAGGTGTGGGGATCTCCCTCACATCCTCTGCAACAATGGCCTTCAGTCCTCCCCACTCCTTTAAAACGTCTCCCTGATGAAGGGGGCGTATTCTGAGCTCTGTCCCTGCAAGGGAAAGGGCTAGCGATTTACTAGGGTGTGCAATAAAAGCTTGGGGCTCCAGTAACTTTGTGCGCATGCAGCCCCCCTCTTGTCGGGACCCCTTGGCTGGGAGATCACTCTGCTAGAGTCAGCTGTGACAGGTGCAACAGCTTCTTACCATGAATGCTGGCGTGTGCAGGGCGTCCGTTGGCAGCCCGCAGCCCTCAGCGTGAAAGCAGAGCTCCAGGTTCTGTGGGAACCAGAGAGGAGTGAACAGTTATTTGCTGTATGGAGACCCCCGAAGCCAGGCCTCTGCCCCATGCTCTGCTGCCAGGTGCTGCCTACCTGCAAGGCGAACTGCAGCTTCCTGTAGTACCTGGAGGAGTTTTGCAGCTGGTTAGCTGCAGCTGTCATTTCATTCAGGGTGTGGTTCCAGAGCAGCTCCAGGAGGCTGTAGTGAGTGGGGAAAAGGCAGAGAAAGGATTGCAGCACACAGCGAGTTCTAACAAGGCCAGTGCAGCACAGCAGATACTGTCAGTCCCTGGGCTGGAAAACCTAGGGCCCTAGTGCCTCAGTGGAGACATGAAGCTGCTGGTCTTAGCTACGATATAAGTGAAGAGCAGCCCGGGCCATGAAAGGAGGAGGGGAAGTGAAACGTGTCAGAGTGCGTATTGGGACATACTTCTATTGCAAGAGGAGCACCGGCTTGTTCCGTAATAGCCCATACACTGCAAACTGGGGTGCAAAATGGCCTCAGCTCATAGACTTTCAGGTCAGAAGGGACCATCATGATCATCTAGTCTGACCTCCTGCGCATTGCAGGCCACAGAACCTCACTCACCCACTCCTGTGGTAGACCCCTAACCTCTGGCTGAGTTACTGAGTCCTCAGATCATGGTTTAAAGACGTCAAGTTGCAGAGAATCCACCATTTACACTAGGTTAAACCTGCAAGTGACCCGCGCCCCATGCCGCAGAGGAAGGTGAAAAAACCCCCAGGGTCTCTGCCAATCTGACCCGGGGGGAAATTCTTTCCCAACCCCAAATATGCTGATCAGTCAGACCCTGAGCATGTGGGCAAGACCCATCAGCCAGACACCTGAGACAGAATCCATTGTAGTAACTCAGAGCCCTCCCCACCTAGGGTCCCATCACCATCCATTAGGGATATTTGCTACTAGCAGTCGCAGATCAGCTACATGCCATTGAAGGCAGTCTCATCATACCATCCCCACCATAAACTTCTCAAGCGCTGTCTTGAAACCAGTTCGGTTTTTGCCCCCACTGCTTCCCGTGGAAGGCTGTTCCTGAATTTCACTCCTCTGATGGTTAGAAACCTTCATCTAATTTTGTGCCTAAACTTGTTGACGGCCAGTTTATATCAATGCTAGCCACGAAGTTATGATGGCTCCCCATAAACGTCACTGAGGTTAGTATGGCAGGTGGGAAGTGAGAGTAAATGGGGAGGTAGCACTCTAGCCCTCGGCTCAGTGCTGAGCTGATGGCCCAGTACAGTGGTGGAAAGCACGATGGTGCTGGGGATGGCGTCGTGGGGGTATAGACTTAAAATGAAGGCCCTGAGCACTGTGGTGATCAAAGATCCCATCGTATTCTTCACAAGTGCCGGGATGTTTCCTGTGTGGTAAGCTGGCTGGGACATTGTAGTTAGTATGTTCTCTTTGCCTGAAATCCCCCTGAAAAAGCCTGTTGTGTGTAGTGATTCTGGGCTAGAAAGGCTGCCGCATTCCACCCCAGGTGTGGTTGCATTTCGGCAGTGGGTGAAGGATCTCCATATATGTGGTCTGCAGCGTGCTTTGGGATCTTTAGGGATAGAAGGTTCTATATCAGGTAGCACAGTTCCTGGAGGAGAGAGAAATGATAGTAGCGGAGAAAGCATCCTACAGGGGGCTGCTGTGTGCAATTTGTCACAACCGCAGTGAACCCATTGGTCCGGTCCGTAGCAATAGACTCTAGGCTAATGGTGCGGATCGAACACACCCCACTTGCCCTCATCCAGCCCACGGCTGACACTTGTGGTCCCAACACCGCAGCTCACCATTTAAAGTTCTCCTGGACCAGATGCTCGTTCATGTACTGCAGCTCCGACTCCAGGAACTTCATTAGGGGAATGATGGACTGTGGAGAGGAGAATCAGGAAACTCAACGGGAAAGGGGTTTCTCAGGCCCTGCCTCCATCTGAAACTTCTCTGCCAAGCAGCTCCCAAACACGTTGGGCCCCTCTGCCATTTCCCAGCCTGAGAGCTCAGCTGTGCCAGCCAGCACCTGCCTCCTACTCTGTTGTGCCCACCTGACCCTGCAGTGGAGCTGGGGCTGCTCCAGGGAGGCTTGGAGTTGCATGTGTGGCTCCTTGTTTTAGAGAGAGCTTGTGCGCCTTTGGGCTGGGTCTGCCAGGAAGCAGCAGACATTGACGGGGTGTGGTACCGCCCCCAGCCCCGTGCCTGGATTCTCTCTGTGCTACCTAGAGCGGATAGCTGGATCGGTGACAGTCAGAAACCTACCTGGCTTCCCCCCCCACACACACACGCCTAACCCATCAGTCACAGCACCAACCCCCACGATCCCATCCCATTGAACTCCTGGCCTGCCCAGCTTGGCTCCCAAAGCTGCATTTTGACTGCTCCATCTGGCTTCCAGTCAATGCAAGGGGTGTGTGTGCACACGTGTGTGTTTATGTGTGCACGCACCCCTATGATCTCTCAAAGACATGGGGTGGGTAACACGGCTGGCACAGCCTGAGTGGGGAGGAGATGGAGAGTTACAGCCAGGAGCCAGCAGGGGGTGCTGTGAGTACAGCAGAGAAGGGCCCTGATGAGCCTTTTGCATTTGGTATGTGATGAAAGGCCCGGACAGACCCTAGACCTACAGACAGGCCAGTTCCTGGTACTGCCTGTGCCAGGGAGTCTAGCAAGGAGCCTACCAAATTGCCGGTACGGTTCGGGGCCATGCAGCAAGCAGCGTGTGCCTCTCCCTTCCTGCAGGAGACAGGCTGGCCCAGAGCAGGAAGGGGTGAGGCACCGTAGGGCATTCAAACCACTAGCAGCAGTTCCCAACTAGGGTGCAGCTTTGCCGGGGTGGACTCCTCCCTGTAAACCGCCCATGACAATTATTATTGCAGGTTTTTATGGCGCCCCTCGGCGTAGCAGCTGGTCACTGACGTGGACTCGTAAGCAGAGAGTCAACCCACCCACCCCCGCACTGAGGCAGGACTGGGTATTCCTAGGCCATCCCTGATGGCGCATGGCACACCGCTGGGCCTCAGGGACATGCAGGGCACTGGTCAGAGCCATGCTGACCCCGGGCAGCACATATCAGGAGTTGGCACCTACATCTTCTGGATCCTGAGAGTCACTGCAGGCCGCCAGATTCTGGATGTGCCTGGAGATCCCGGCATCCAGCTGCCAAAGAAACACACACTTAGAACTCTGGGTTTGCCCCCCACCACCATGCCTGAGGTTTCTGATGGAGAACCTGCCATGCCAGCTCCTTAGAGCTCAACCCCTTTGTCACACAGCCCCATCTGCCTCTGGCACCGGAGTCCCTGATCTCCCTCATGAACGAGGCAGCCCACCCAGCTGTGCCCTGCTGCCTCCAACATGTCACTGGGTTGGGTCTGGCAGGGCCTGATCCCAAGGATCTTGTCTTCATCCAGCCCTGGCTCCCTCTGACTGGTTCAGGACACACAGTCCCAGGGAGAGAGCTGGCGGGACTTAGCTCCATACTATTGGCATCTCTATCCACCAGACCCAACGGCCAATGGAGCCCCTGGGTATCTTTCCATTGGCTTCAATAGGCTTTGGATCGGACCCTATTTGACTGAGTCTTCACCCTTAGCCCAGGCTGGGGAAGAAAGGCAAGGCTGGGGGGTTACTTTTTTTGCCAGGTTCTGCACCACGTCTCTGATCTCGTGGTCGAGGCAGGTGATGGTGCCCTGCAGCTGGTTGTGCAGGGTGTGCTGGAACTGCTCCGGCTCAATGATGTCCTTCATTCGCTGCTCCAGGTGCCCCCACTCCAGCTGCTTCGGCAGCTTCAAGATCAGCAGCCGCAGCTGCTTCACGTTGTTCACCACGATGCAGAGCTGGGGCGGGAGGGAAGAGAAAAAGACCCACGTCGGCGGACACGCACTACCCTCGCTGCTCGCAGCCCGCTCCCCCTGTTCCATTCCCATCTTCACCCCCACACCAGGCCTGGCCCCCTCATTCGCACAGCCACATCAGATCCACAGGGCAGCAGCACCCATAGGCCCATTGAGAAAGGCACCCTGCACCCAGTGGCTGTATCTATGCACTCAGCGGGACATCAATGAACAGCCTGGTACAAACAGCTGCGGAGACACAAGCCGTGTCCAGCAGCACAGACAACTGGGGAAAGTGAGGCAGAGAACGATTAGGCTCCTGCCCAAGCCAATGGCAAATCCAGACCCCAGATATCTGACTTCCAGACCTGTACTTTAAGAACACACTGATGAATTGTCTGAGCTAATCAGAGGGAAAGGATGGCACCCAGTTCCCATGCACGACCATAGCTGGGCATTTATTTCCTTGCATTCTGATTGGACAAGGCTGTAACTAAATGTGCTGCAGGCAAGCTCTGTTCCATCCCCTCCTCTGGGGAGGTAACAATGGTCTGATCCCAGCCACGACCTCACAAATTGGCCCCAGCTGGCAGTGGCTATGAGACACCGAGTGCAATCATAGACACGCTGGGAAAATGCATGCTGAAGGTTGGGCCAGCGTAGGAGACACTGTAGGTAGGTGAAAGCTGGTGTGTGGGATTATGTTCCCCATGGATCCTGGGAGCAGGGCAGCGAACGCAGGAGCCATCCAGCTCTCTCAGGTACTTATCTGACCCCTGTTACTGTGGTATCTGAGCCCCTCACAATCTTTAATGCATGTATCCTCATAGCACCTCTGTGAGGCAGAGCAGTGCTTTATCCCATGGTACAGATGGGGAACTGAGGCACAGAAAGGCTAAGTGACTTGCCCAAGGTCACCAAGTAAATCCATGGTAGAGCAGGGGATTGAAGCCAGGTCTCCTGAGTCCCAGGCTAGCACTAACCACTGAGCAATCCTTCCTCCCTGGCTCCCCCACCAAGAGATCAATGAGAGTTTCCATCCCAAAATGTCCCAGGACTTGCACAGAATCCCCCAGTTCAAATTCACTCCCTTCAGAATGCACCCCCCAACAGGACTATAGGGAACAAAGGCTGGGATGTTATTACCCCTACAATCCTATTGAATCACCGAGCTCTGGTCACAGGCCACACCCCCGCCCCACACCACATACTCTCTCTAGAGGCTGCCCTGGCTCCCTCAACAGCCTCCCAATCCCTCTCCTCTCCCTGAATTTCCAGCAGAGGCCGGCACTGACACTCACCCTGTTGGCTGCATCCCCCTCGTCCTGCTGCTTCGACGACAGCTCATCCGCCCGGCTCTTGATCAGCTTGCAGTATGCCAGAGCGATTTTACACATGTCCTAGGGGATAGGGCAAGAGGCAGTGAGCATGGGTAACGCACAGTGGACAGAACACTGCACAGGTTTGCGCTGGGGGCAGATGTTGGCTTTATCACCCCAGATCGTGCCAATGGGCCATTCTCTCTGGCGCCCTGTCTCTGAGACTGACCTATGTCTGATGCTTCAGAGAAAGGGATTAAAAAACCCAAAGCACTTGGCCAACATGTATAGGGGTAGGAGAGGAATTCCTTCCTGACCCTCTGCCGCTGATGCTCTGAAACATGACATTTGATGACCTCTTCTTAGCGTAGTTACAACTTGCTATTACTGATCCAGCTAGACTGTCCAAGTACGCACCTCAACAAACTTCACCATGATCATGAAGGCTTCCTCTGGGTCCGGCCAGTCCAGCTGCTGCCAGGTTTTAACAATCTGAGCATAGCATGTGGACAGGTCAACAGTGGACGTGCTGTGTTTATTCAGCTCCCCCAGGGGCATCAGCTGGGTGGGTGGCGACAGAAAAAACATTTTACCAAGAAACTTGCAAGTAAACCAACAAACCGGTTCCAAAGCCAGCTCTTATTGCAAAGTAGCCCCTTATTCACCTTCCCCTGCTCTGCTCCCCAGATCATTGGTCTGGGACCAGGCAGTTTGCTCTTGGCCACAGCATCAGCATGTCATGGTAGAAGAGCAGTTAAGGGGCATCTATCCAGTCGGGGTCCCTTTGATTTTAGTGAGGGAAGGCAGCACTGGGGAGACACCTGGACTGTGAAGCTCTTTGCCCGTAAGGTAGGTGCAGAACATGCAGAGGTGGCGCTGCCTGCCCATCAGGCCTCACCCGCCCTGGCAGGACCAGACTAAAGGAGAGTGGGTCTCTCCCCTCCAAGGCCCATTCCATCCTTGGCCTCTCTGCTGAGACTGCCAACAAAGGGAGCCAACTGTGGCTTGTGACAAGGAACGAAGCAGAGGCTCATCAACTCGCTTCACACAGGCTGCCACGGAGCCATGGTCTTTAACCCATGAGAACAGAACAGGGTCAGCAATGACGTGATGCTGTGAGGGGACAGGGCTACGGAGAGCGTAGAGGGCAAGGGCCCTGGGGTACGAAGGATCAGCTGTCAGAGGAAAGGCAGGTTCCATCTGTCACCCCTGTGCCCCTCACGAGGGCTTGCCTGCCACATTGGCTCTCAGCAGGGATAGGGGACACTTGATTGTCGGGGTGCAGGAGACTGCTATTGTAGGGGTCCCAAAGCCTGCCGATCCTTAGGATTTCACATAGCAGAAAGGGGGGAGTCCTGGAGGAAAAGAATGGGCTGGAAGTGAAAGATGGGTCAGACAATGTCAAAAGATGGAGAGCCTCAGGAAGGCTGGGGGGAGTTTTTCCCTCTGTGGCAATCTCAGTGTTACCTGGTCCACCTGGATCGCTCTCTGGGTCCTCTCCAGTGCTATCATGTAGGTCTTCTGGAGCCACTTGGGGATGGCTTCCTTAAACCACTGGTGGAAGTCAGTCAGAGCAAGGGGGCCATCCCTGGGAATACAGACACAAGACGGGTTTCTGTGCTGCAGCAGAACCAAGACACGAGCCTACGCATTCCACTGCCACTAAGACCTGAAAAATACCTGGCTCACAGAGAAGGCAGCGTTCACAGCGCATACCGCACAGCTGCCCACCTGGCAACACAGGACAGAGATCCATAGGCTGGCAGAAGAGCAGCCTAAAGTATTATCTGAGCCATGTCTGTAGCTACCTCTGCCTCCCAGAACCCCACTTGTCTATATCCGGAGCTCTAGCTCTCTGAAGACCCGTTCAGCGTCATGCCTGAAGCATGGCGGGTGCAGGTTACATTAAACCCCCAACATGGTCTGGCGTTTATGATGTCACTGCACTAACCTAAAGCGACAGGTGGCTGGGCCAGTGAACCTTCTGATTCCACTCAAATCTACTCCAATTGGCCCAGCAGAAAGTCAGCCACTGATGTGGTCCCAACCCCTTCAGTTTCCCTGGTGCTGCTAATGTTGATCTCGCTCTATGTGACTGGACTATGAGCTGAGCCTGGCTCAGGTGGGTCAGTACCTCTTGAACAGGAAGCTCTTCATCCGATAAAGCTCCTGCAGGCTTATGTAGAGCTGGAAAAGGCTCTCTGCTGTGAGTTGGGACATGCTGCTGTCAATCTCACTCAGCTCTTCCTTGACATGACATGACACCTGCAGGGAATGGGAACCGCAGGGAAGGAGGGTTAATAAGAACGCATCTGTGAATGCTTGTCCTGCAATGGGATCAGGGAAAGGAAATGTGCCATCCCAATTAGCTGATACAACACACTTTCCTTTTGTCTGATGTATAAGTTGGGGACACCAGCTGTTTGAGGGCTCAGGGGGTTCAGATAATACAGCCAAAACCTGTTTAGCCCCATTTTATGGGCCCAGAGAATTTCAGCGACTCGGTTAATTTACAGCCTTGCAACTGACTCAGTTGCAAAGCCAGGAATCAAAGCCAGGAATCGCTACTCCTTTGCTTTAGCCATTAGGCTGCACTGCCTAAATGTGCCTTTCTTAAACTCCTGGCTAGTCCCAGTGTCCAGGCCTCTGGGGCTGGGGACAGGATTAGTCCCTCCCTCACAACCCAAGGATGCCCACAGTCCCATATCCAGGGTTTGGAATACAAAGGATTCTCCACCACGAGTGAACTCTTCCCATGAGCCCTTGAGGAGCACATGGACTGCGGGGGGCACCTCAGATTATTCCCTTCCTCTGACAGCTGGCTAAGTGCTTCGGCATTGCTTTATTCTCTGCTGCTCTGACTGGAGAGTCTGGAACACCCGCTCACCAGCTCCTGCAGCTCCAGGTAGGTAATGAAGAAGAGATCCACATTCACAGTGCTGCAGGGGAGAAACAGGAGGTCAGGAATCTGCCGGATACAACTCACTGACCAACCTGTCAAAGCCAGTGCAATTAACCCTCTCCCACCCGAGCCCTTTGACATGAACTAGAGTGACAAGAAGCTACAAAACTAAAACAATCTGAAAGGCTCCAGCCGGCAGAGCCAGCAATGCTGGAAAGCTAGGACATCTGTAGTTAACCTCTGCTCCCTAAACAACAGGCAACTGTAGTGCATAACGAACCATGAGGGAATGTTTCCCCGGGGCTTTCCAGTCTCATACTTGGTGTCACAATCTGTTTATCTTTACAGATGTTCTTTTGCAGCTGGGAAATGTGCTTTGGAGCTGTCGCCTTCAGTACCCTAAGCAAAGCCGCTGACAGAGCATGGGGTAGATGCTTGGGAGGGGAATGGGGGAACCATCTACCTACTTGGTGAAAAATTTGTTCCAGGTTTTGTGGCATTGTTTGAGATCCCCGTTCACCTCCATGAGAAGCTTGACCAGTGCTTTCCCATTCTCCTCCATGGTCTACAAAGGGAAGGACGGAAAGTTACGCCTTGGTTTTGGTGCCAAGTGATCTATCAACATATCTAGCGACAGCCCGCACCATTGTGGTATCTGAGCAGCTCACAGATTTACCTTCCCCATGCCCCTCAAAGGTAGGGATATATCATTACCCCATTGGGGAACTGATGCACAGAAAGCGGTGAAGTAACTTCCCCCAGATCACACAGGAAATACGTTAGCAGGGCTGGGCATTGAACCCAGATCTCCACCATGCTAGTACAGTGCCTTAACCACAAGGCCATGCTGCCAAGCGAAGGTGGGACATTCTTTGGGTGGCTGCTCCATTCCGGGTTATAATGGGAGATGTGCCAAGCTAACAGGAGTGACCTGCTCAGACTGACACACAGGAAGGGAGGGGACCGGAGGTGAATGGCAACTGTTCATTTCTTCTTATGGGGACAGTTGGTTGCCTTCTACCCCAGCTGCAGGTGCTCAGCACCTCTGAAAATTGGGCTCAAGGTGTCTTTTGGGCATCCAAAAATCACTGCCCCCTTCTGAAAATTGTGGCCTGAGAAAGCGTCACCTCCCTCTTCCTACCCAAACAGCCCCTCAGCCTGGCCCAGCAAACTGGTGTATGAATGAAAGGGGGATCTGACCTTTACCATTGGCTTCAGGTGCTGCTTCTGCATACGAAACCATTCAGTGGTTCCTGACTGCAAGAGAACGGGACACAGAATGAAGGGAGAGAAGCAGGAGCTGCAGAGACAACCGAGCCACCCCATTCATCCAGGCACAACAGACACAACAGCACAACGCCTTCATTGTGACTCAGGGTTGAACGCAGGTCAGGCTAGCAGCCCAGAGACACACAGCATGGCGGGGAGCGGGACTCAGCTCACCATCCAGGCTCCATCTCTCACCCTGAGCAGGCAGCATGCTCAGTCCTGGAGGGAAAGGAGCGCCTTACACTTCTCTAGAGGGGACCCACTGGGCAGTCAAAGGCACAGCGCAGAAAAGCTTTGGAAACGCTACCTCCCACCCCCTCTGCTGGAATCAGGGTCAGGACTCAAGGCCTTTGCATGTTGGCATAAGGGAAGGAACAATGCTCGCGGCTCCAGGAGGAAGTCAGAGGAACCCCTATGGCAGCGGTTCTCAATCTATTTACCAGTGTGGACCACATATGCAGCTCTCTATGTATTACGTGGGCTGCATCCACACAAAAATATATATATACTACCTGTATGTTCCTGAGGATGGTCACATAGGCCATACCTGTGTACTGATTGGGCCGCAAGCAGCCTGTGGGCTGCGAGTTGAGAACCACTGCCCTATGGGTTGGGGGAGGAGAGAGCACAGAGGTTGTACTGTACCTTGAGAGCCTCCATCACCATCTGCTGAAGGTTAGGGGTCAGAGTACAAAGTTCTTGGAAGGCTTTCATTTTACACATCTGGACCAGGACCCTGTGAAATGAGAATCATTGCTAAGCCACAGCACAACCCAAAGAGCTTCAGAAATGAGAGCTTTGCCACCAGCAACATCTCCCCATGCACACTTTCCTCTATAGAGCTTCCTTCAATGAGAGGCTCCCTATAAGTTATCGCCTAGCTGCCAGGTCACAGACAGAGGGACAGACATATTCCTATGCTGGCAGCTTGGGAGAGGACCGAATGCTAAGACTTCTTCATCAGGGCTCTGAACTTGGCAGGACTTACGGTCCAGAGCTCAAATTCACCTCCCACGAAGTGAGAAATACCTTGGGGCAGGAGAGGTTACAGGGGACGGTTTGGAGTTAAAACAACAAACAAAAGCCATCACAGTGTGACAGCTGCCCTCATGGCCAACACACCAGGGGATGAACTGCTGACCTACAGAACTAAAAGCATGAGCTGCTACAGGTTGCACTAAAGAACCAAACCTCCCTAGGGGGTCTATAACAGACTCATCTCTCCCCGCCAGAGGGACCTGTAACAGGAATTGACCGGCAGGGGGGACGGGGGGGTGTTACATAAACTCCAGAGAAAAGTGTTATCCCATAATATAAAGGCCTCTATTTAACCCAGTCAATGCACACCCAGGAGGGAATACTCCCTAGGCATCAGAAGAAAAAATGACAAAATGCCAGTTTAGAATGGGGGAGGTCCCTTGATGTCAGTCTACTTCCTTAGGGGACAGACCCACCAGGGAAAGGCAGAGGAGAGGAGACAACAAAGGGAGCTGGGAATGAAAGTGGGAGAGAGGTTTTCCTGTAGAACAGTCTCCTCGGGGGAAGTAGTAGAAGCTCCAATACACGGGGTGTCAAAAGGTAGACTGGATAATGTAGCATAGGGAACAATCCCACACTAGCCCCAGGAGGATGGGCGGGGCCCTGTTTCTTCTCCAATTGACATTATTCTGTTTATGAAGCATTGCAGCTGGCTGACCTGAGCAATAACTGTAGCCTGTTTGTGGACTCAGGGGCAGAGAGAGGGAAGACGATGCGGTACTTCTGGAGGAGAGAGATTCCATAGGCCAGCAAGGACTGGAAAGATTCGGCCAGCTCTGCTTTCTGGGAAGAAGAAACGGAAGACGCATCAGCAGCGACAGTGACTCTGTGATGGTCACAGCTCCTCAGGTGGACGACGCCTATCCCCAGCCAACATGGCCTCACTACCGATGGGGGCTATTTCTGGATTTTGCAACATGCCTCTGCCTCCAAAACCATTTTAAGAATTATCTGCCCCACTGCAAAGGGAAGCACGAAGGAATGCCAGCCCTTCTAGGGAGACGCTGAAATTATTCCCAGCAGCCTCTGGGAAGTGAGAGGGAAAAGCAAAACTGAATCACCTCGAACTGATTTCTAGACTGCTTTAGGATCTTAAAAACCATCTAGATGCTTGAGGCATTGGTAGAGGCGCCCTAGTTAAGGCTGAGGTGAGTTTTGCATTTAAAGCAGGGATTTAACCCCACCATAACAAAAAATACAGCAACGGCGAGACGTTCCCAGGCAGGGAACACGGACACAATTTAAGACCCTGAGCGTGACCTGATAGCCAGAGGTTTGTCTCAATGGGGCCAGAACTGGGCGAGCAGACAGGCAAGCTGGACACACAGACGGTGTTATTTGTAGTTTTTGACTGGAATTGAACCACGGAATGGGTATAGCACAGTCAGCAGCAGTGCAAGCTTCCACTCCAATGGGCCTCAGCAGATCTCCCGCTGCGGGGAGAGGGCAGCACAATCTCCATGGCCCATTCCCGGGTCGGCCTGTAAAGAGGTGGCCAACAAGGGTGCCGGGTACCATGATGGGGGCAGTTTCCGTGGGAACACCAGTCCTCTGTGGACTGGACTGGGAGCCGCCAATGAGGAGTTGCCAGACGGTAAAGATCTTCAGCCACTGCCGGGTTTGAACCAGTGAGCTCGAGGTGAAGGACTCTCAGCCCATTACCAGTCCCAGCTTCACCGAAGGTAGGGTAACAAAGTCTCTCACCCGGGGCAAGGGACTCCATTTGTAGAATGGCTCCCCAACATGTCTGCCACTTAACAAGCCCAGCTGGTTGGGGTGAAATCCTACCCCAAAGGCTCAGACCCTACAGCTGGTTCAAGGAGAGCCTAGAGCCAGGTTTTTTAGCATGATCTGTTCCCTGCAAAGGAAACCGCTAAGAAATGCCATCCTTCTAGGAAGGTGCTGAAGCTACTCACAGAAGCCAAAGGGAAGAGCAACCCAGAACCACCTCAATCTGATTTCTAGATTACGACATGATCTTAAAGACGGTCTGTATTATGAGGCGTCAGCAGTGGCTCCTTAGCCCATCGTCAGGTTTTTCACCTAGCTGGCACAGGCCAGGAACTCCTTCTGCAGGGGGCTCCCACCCGAGCAGCACCAATTTGCGGCGCTTCTCAACCAGCCAACGAGGAGCCGAGAGAGGTGACATAAAGAGGGTCCCTTGGCTGTCGTGGCTTATTGGCGGCTGTCCCCGGCTCCCCGGATCTCTGCCCCAAGCTTGGCTGTGGTGTCTGCTCATACCTGCTCAGATCGCAGCCTTTCCTGGATCCACTGGTACTCGATGCTGGTGATCTGGTGGAGCAGGCAGGTGCAGTTAAACTCTAAGCTCTGGTAGAGTTTGCTGTAAGCCAGCCACTGGCTGCAGTGAAAGGGAAAGAGACACACTCTGAGATTGGGGGCGCGTAGGCCAGGCCCAGCACCCTCCTCAGGTAGGAACACGTTCTTATTACCCCAGGAGGTCAGAATCAGCCACTCCCCAAGACTCGCTCAGGCCCAGAGCTCCTGCCCTGCCTCATCCCATTCCAAAGCACAGTGCTGCACCCACAGTGTTCACGTGGAGGGAAAGAGAGGGGCGGGGGAAGGGAAAACAGCTTGGGGTAGTGGTAGTGAGAGATGAGTTCCCCCCCGCCGATCTCCACCTGCCCCAACCCGTAGCAATGGCCGTGTCTGCAGCGTTAGAAGAATCAGGGGCTTCCTGGCGCATGCTCACAGGCAAGATGGTGATGGAGAGAATCCCAATAGTTCTGCTGCCATAAACATCCAGGGAGAGCATGTCCCGGGGTGCAGGGCAATGACGTATGTCTAGAGCGATGCACGAGGCAGAAGTGACCAAACTTATGGAGAAGAGCAAGGAAGTCAGACTACTGACCCTACCATAGGCAGCAGGTGTGGGCATCTGCAGTTCAACAATAATAATATTAATGCTATACTTTGTACTTCCACAGTGCTTGTTATCTGGGGATCTCAAAGCACATCACTAAGCATAGTCTGGCTTCACATGCCTGCAAAATAGGGCCATTTTATTACTATTTTACAAACAAAAGCACAGAGAGGTTAAAGGACTTGCCCAAGGTCCCCCAGAATCAGTGGCAGAGCTGGAAAGAGAACCCAGGTCTCTTAATTCCCAGACGCCGTTGCCATAATCATTACACAACACTGGCCGAGTGCATATGGTACTTACGCCATGACCTGGTGAAAGTCAGACAGGTCTTTCTGAGCTGCGTGCAGGTACAGGATCATTCTGGCATGTTTACTCAGCTCCCCATCCCAGGAAGTACTCCCAGCCTGTACGGGGAAGGAAAGAGCGAGAGAGTTAATCCTGCCTCGCGGAAGAGAAGAGAGAAGAGTCTCCTCGAGCCAGCCATAGAATTTGGATACTCCTGTGATTTGTACTTGGTTTTCATTTGCCCCACCACCTCTCTCAAGCTCTAGAATGGGCCCTTCACATGCCACATGGTCATTGCACCAGCCCAGGCAAATACCCACATGGTTCAGACACGGGGATGAGCTTACTGGAAAGGTAATGGAAAGTGCTGGGTCAAGCAGTTGTTGCACGAGTGAGGAACAGGGCTGCAGATCTGCTGGCACTGGTCCAGGTTTCATGTCATCTCACACAATCGCCATAGAAACCAAGGTCTTTTAATGGAGACGTCAAAGGAAGACGCCCTTCTGCCTGTCCCAGGTGGACGTTAAAGATCCCAGTGTGTTACACAGCATGTCCCTTCTCAGTAACACAGGCTGTTGTGTTGGACGCCTGCACCATTGGGGGTAACTCATTGCTTTGGAAAGTCTCTTGGGATACACCCAAAGGCTCTGAAGAGAGCCACAATCTGAGCCATCTGCACTGCAGCATGAAATTCAATCCTCATCCAGCTCCCACCAGCTTCCCTGACCCTTGCTGGCTTCACACGTACCTGGTGCTGCAGGATCTCATAGAGCACTATCTGCTGCAACAGGTGGCGATGGACAGTGTAACTCGGCTGGGTCTTGCTCAAAGAGGTGGCCCTCTGAAAAGAGAAACAAAAGCGGGGAGACGGCTCAGAGTGTGAGATGGAAGAGAGCACGTCTCCACAGGACACCCAACATCCAAGCCATCTGACAAACCTGGAGCTGGATTTAGAGGTCCCTTGTTTAATGGCAGGACTTTGGTTTATGTCCAAGCAACCACAACCTTTGTGAGAGGTTTGACACTGCCTCCTGGAAGAGTTAAACCAAGTGCCCTCGATTTTCAGGGTAATTAATCACCAGGCACCACTGATGCTGAGGCATAGACCTTTATCATGGGAGGACCCATCGAGATGCTAGAGAGTGCCCAAGAGAAAATGGAACAAATAGGATACAAGAGAATGAATTCCCCACTCCTCATCTCTACAGCAGCCTGTGGGCCTTCTGCACCTCTGTAACCTCCAGAGCAGCAACAGGATCGGACCCGCTGATATAGCCCTGGCAAGCAACCCTCAAACCTAGTGTTTAACTTCCTCCCTTCACGAAAAGCTCCTCCTACCTTCTTGTGAGTCATCAGGAACTGCAAGTGGCACTGCCCCCGGTTGGGGTAGGTTTCTGTCCGGGGCTCCAGGTTGTACCATTCGTCAGTCCTGCAATGCAGGTCCTGTAGATAGACAGACGGATGGATAGTTGTCAAACACTGAAGCGTCAGCGATAGGGGGATGCCCATTCAGGGAATAGGATCCATCACATTAATATGGCAGGAATTTGTAATATTAGACAATTAACATGTATACTTAATTTAAAAAAATAATCCATGGGCTGGAGGCACTTTTCCTTATTTCCTAATTTAGTCTCATTTTTCAATACAAAATCCACCAGCAGCAAAACTGTTGTACATCTCAGCACTGATCACGACCAATAAGTCTTTGCTTATTTACGATATAGCTGAGAATTACCTTGGCCTGAGGGATAGCTGACTATCTGTGGGGGGCTTGCGAAGGCCAGCAGCCCTGGTTAATCATTAGTTCCTTAAGGAAGGATGGTCTATTGGTGAGAGCAATGGGCTCAGGAGACCGGGGTTCTATTACTGGCTCTGCAGTTGATTGGCTTTGCAGACCTCACTTTACCTTTCTGTCACATGCTGCCCAACCCCTGTGAGATTTAATTAATGCTTGTGACATGCTTTGAGATGCTCAGAGGAAAGATGCTATAGAGCAACAGAACATTATAAGCCTACATCTCCATGCTCACCTGCAAGCGAAGAACCAAGTTCCCAAGGAAGTCATCCTGCCCTTTGTCTTTCCGAGCATCCTTAAACATCCTGGAAAGGAAAATATAAATCAGCTGGGTGAAATGAGAAAATCTTTTCCCAGGAATGTAAAACATCTATAGGCTGTGCAAGGCACTGGAGGGGCCAATCCTGCACTGGGCCCAGGAGATGGGTGTGACTGGAGAGAACATAAGAATGTACGCATGGTCTGACCCAGAATGGTCCATCTAGCCCAGTATCCTTTCTTCTCACAGTGGCCAATGCCAGGTGCTTCAGAGGGAATGAACAGAACAGGGAAGTTATCAAGTGATCCATCCCCTGTCGTGCAGACTAACTTCTGGTAGTCACTGTTTTACAGACACCCGGGGCATGGGGTCGTGTCCCTGACCATGCTGGCTAATAGCCATTGATGGACCTATTTTCCATGAAGTTATCTAATTTTTTTTTGAACCCAGTTATACTTTTGGCCTTCACAACATCCCCTGGCAAAGAGTTCCATTGATTGACTGTGTGTTGTGTGAAGAAATACTTCCTTATGTTTTTTAAACCTGCTATTAATTTAATTGGACAATCGCCGGTTCTTGAGTTATGTGAAAGGGTAAAGAATACTTCCCCCTATTCAGTTTCTCCACCCCAGGCATGATTTTATAGCCCTCTATCACATCCCCCCTTAGTCATCTATTTTCTAAGCTGAACAATCCCAGGCTTTATTAATCTCTCCTCATATGGAAGCTGTTCATTTTTGTTGCCCGTCTCCCTCTTGCTTCTATGATTCTGCAAAACTCTCTCTCCTTCACCCAGGAGTCTCAGCACCAATAGTTAAGTGACCTGCTAAACTAGGGAAGCAAATGATAGGGCACTTTCTCAGCTTCTCCTTGTCAACAATGGTGGATGCAAAGTGCCTGCAGAGCCAGAAACAGCTTGGGCGTAGAGATCACAAACACTCAGTGGTGGTTGATACTCATTTTCCATTCCAATATTATACAAACTGAGCAATTTAATATGTAGATAAGCTGTGGCCCAAGACACGAGCCCCTGCTCCTCCAGGTGCCCCTGGAAGTCAGGAATTTGGAGCCACTGGCTCTATGTCACTACGGGCATGCCTACACCACACGCTGGCTGGCTGCCTTTGCCCAACCCCCCCTATAATCCACAGTGAAAGCTCTCAAATGTGCATCTAGGGAGCATTGTACCCAAAGACACCGACTCCTTGGGTACGCTGGGGCTGGAGCACCCACAAGGAAAAAAAGGTGGGTGCTGAACACCCACTGGCAGCCCTCCCCCCCCGCAGCGTCTCCCACTGGTGGGCCCTGCCGATCAGTGCCTCCCAACTCTTTATCTGTGCCTCCTGCCCACCACAATCAGCTGTTTCGCAGCAGGCAGGAGGCTCTGAGGCTGGGTGGGGGAGGAGTGAGGACGCAGCGTGCTCGGGGGGAGGGGGCGGAACGAGGCAGGAAGAAGTGGGGTGGGGGTGGGAAAAGGTGGGGCAGGGCCTTGGGGGAAGGGGTGGATGGAGGCAGGGCCGGGGGCAGAGCTGGGGGTCGAGCACCCCTTAGCACATTGGAAAGTCGGTGCCTGTGATTGTAGGGAGCTCGAGTGCCCATCTTTGAGGTATGGAGCAGAGTGTGTGTTGAGCCCTGACCTGCTCCCTGACAGACCCCTGGCTTGTCCCAGGGTTGGGAGGGGCAGAAGTGAGCAGCATGCAGAGCCAGAAGCGCCTCAGCTTAAGGTGTGGGAGGGCTAAAGCCATTGCTACAAAGAGGTCCAGGGAAGACGGACAAGTTCTCCCACAACACACCACAAAACAATTCTTAGAGAGGCTCCAGTTGGTGAGGAGCCATGAACTCTGGGATACGCCCCCAGAAATCCTTGTTCCCTCCCAGCCACAGGTAGCTGCCACGCCTGTGTGGGCACAGCTAACCAGGCTTGGGTTCTGCGGCCGCGTGGACTCTCAGACAGGGCCGGCTCCAGGCACCAGCGTTCCAGGCAGGTGCTTGGGGCGGCAGTCAGAAAGGGGCGGCAGTGTTTCCGCCGCAGCGGCCCCTCTGTCCCACCGGCTGTGGCGGCAATTCGGCGACGGCTCCTCTGTTCCTCTGGCCGTGGCGGCAATTCGGCGACAGCTTCTCCCTTTTGCCGTCTGCGGCGGAAGTTTTCTTCACTGCTTGGGGCGGCAAAACCTGTAGAGCTCTCAGAGCAGGGTTGGCCAACCCACACGCACATGCACATGAGCCAGGACACGTGGTACACCTGCCACAGAGACATGCCCTGCATGACGGCAGAACTGTGAGTGGGAAGAGGAGGCTGTGGCCCAGCCAGGAGGAGATCATCACCGACCAGAGTCCTTGCCACATCCAAAATTCATCTCCCTGTGCCCTGGTCTCTTGCGGTCTGCACGCTGGGTCTCGTTAGTCCAGTACAGCAGACACCAGGATCCCAGGCTGGAGTACATCAGGCCCATCATTGAGGTGACCTTTTTGGTGTTGGGCTGGGCAAGGGAAGTATCTGCATCTCTCTTTAAGGACATTCTTGGTACATCTCCAGCGGAGTGCCATGCTCAGAGGAGGCTGCCCATTCTAGCCACCTTTGTAGAGATTACACAGACCCAGGGCACAGGGGTTGGGGCGAACGCATACCTGTCTTTATTTCCTTGTCCCTCAGATGCCTCCCTCCTTCCTATAACCTTTAAACATTACTGCTGCAGATAAGGATTAACTAGTGTGAAGAACAGGACACCGGCGTCAAAGAGCAAATCTCCCCAGGAGGGGATGGCGAGCGTGTGACAGAGCTGCTCCCATGCCTGCAGCACAGCAGAGCGAAGGTCTGATGCCTAGCCGGGGAGCCTCCCAAGCGCATGTTGAACAAGGACCTCACAGCGCTGCACTCAGAGCAGCACTCAAGCCGAGCGCGTGCACTGCTAACAGAGCGGGGTGACTGACAGCCCGTCCACCCACTCCCCAGTACCAACCTCTTCAGGCCATGGAGATCTGTCAGCCCTCCCAGCTTATGCCGCATGGATTCCTCCACGTCCAAGTCCCTGCCGGGGAGGGTCAGAAACACAGCAGGTGAGGAGGGGGCACATTGAAAACCGCATTGTTAACGTTCGTTTGCCAGGGAGCCGCAGGGTCAAAGTCAGGACTAAGGGAGAGGCCCCCAACACACGGACTCCACCGGGCCAGAAGGGGGGAAATAATCAGGTGTCCAGGGAGGAGAGACGATGCTCAGATACAGTGTAGTGCTGGGGGCGGTATAAAACCCTGTCGAGCTAGACGCGATTTCTTGCAGCAATTGTGGCAGGGAGTCTCGACTCCCCACCCCCGCCCCACCTCCAAGGCAACACTCATCCGCCACAAAGAAGGCAAAAGGGCACAAGCCCCAGTTTGACAACGCCTGTGCACATCACCTTTGTAGAGATTACACAGACCCAGGGCAGAGGGGTAGGGGTGAACGCACACCCGTCTTTATTTCCTTGTCCCTCAGACGCCTCCCTCCTTCCTATAACCTTGACATAGAAATTCAGGGCTGGAGTCTCTGTTGCCTTGCACCTCGTGCAACCCTTTCCACCTGTGCAAAGTGACTGCAGAATGCAACTCCTCTGATCTGATGGCACAGCGCACTCGCTTTCCACAGGCGTAAAGGACAGTGTGCAGCCATTGGCAGTGGAGGACTGGGCCCCATGTACATTAGCTGGGGTTCCACACAGGGATCTGTTAGGGTGCAGGCTGCAGGAGCAGTGCTCTCAGAGCCCTGTCTCAGAGCAGGATCTCTGCACACAGACCGGTCTTGAGTTTTCAGCCCCAAGCTGGCATGGGTGCGTACGCTCCATCACACTCACCACATGTCCAGATGGAAGCTGGAATTTGCTTCATCATTAAACTCCCTGCAGGATACAGAATCAGAAGACGTTACTCCTGGGATTTCGAGAGGATTTCCACTCAGGCCACAAATATTAGGAAGGGAGGGCGAAGGAGAGAGAGATTAAAGGCAGGGAGCCCCCACACCACAAGCTAGAAACAGTGTAGGGCTGGGGTGTAGCTTTGTGTCAATAATGAAGACGAGTCAGGCCCCTGGAAACCCTGGTTATTACAGCTGGACTGTCACAATTGCTCTCTAGTTCACTCGGGGCACTCCCAGGTTTATGGGTGGTCAATATGTTTCAGGTGCTCAGTTTGTGTTCTGATTCCTAGAGTGGTGGCAGGCCTTTGGCTGGACTACCTTCAGATTTTTCTGGCTTGCCCAAGAATACCAGAAAGAGAAGCCCCCGGGCTGACAAATATGGAAGACACAGGGCAAAATTATTCATAGAAGATCCAAGGAAGTCTAATCCCTGCAATAGACCTGGCCTGCTAGACAAGAGCCAGATACCCACTGAGGTGTATCAACTGCAAAAATTAAAAAAAAATACCCCACATCAGCTGGTCTCAGAGCCCGGGTCTACAGACTTGGGTTCATGGGGCTTGTGCTACAGTGCTAAAAATAGCCCAGTCCCGTCGCTGGGCCTCAGAGCCTGAGCTCCAGCTGGAGCAGGAACGTCTATATGGGCTGTTTTCAGTGCCGGAGCGTGAGCCCAAGTCCTTAGAGCCAGGCTGTGAGACTCGTTGCCAGGGGTGTTTTGGTTTTGCAGTGTAGACATACCCTGAGAGATCATTGCACCTCACTTTTCCACTGTCTCCAATTTCTTTACTAGGCTAAAACAACACAGGAGCTTCTGCTCTTTCCAACAAGCAGAGGCCTGTGTTTATAGCACAGCATCCTGCCTTGTAATCCTGCCAGTCCCCCCTGCCCCTCACAAACTACTAGCTATGTTACCTCCCAGTTTATGTCAATCACAAAGACCAAACTTTGGACCTAGATTCCTTGCCCGTGGTTCTTGCAAGCAGAAAGGAAACAGCTGTGGCAGCAGAGAAGGGAAAGGAAGGGACAACGGGGAGACCTACAGTATAAATGTCTCATTCCACACAGGAGTGAGAGTTTGATTTATGACTTGGGTGCGGTGTGTCTGGTCTTCGGGGATCATGTCTTTCACCACAGCCTTTAATGGCTTCTTGTTCTCCGGATGGGAGCTGCTGTCGCTGGAAGGCTCCTGTCTCTTTGATTCTATCCCCAGCAGGCAGTATGGGTCGCTGAACCCTGCAACCACAAGGCATAAAAAAAATAAATTTCCTCCAACAGAATTATCTATTGTGACAAAATGCAACACCCAGCCTTTGTGCCAAGGTCCGCCTGCCTCTCGGGGGGATGGACAATGATAACAATACTTTGCACTAGGCGCCTTCATTCTGAGGAGCTCAAAGCGCTTCACAAACATTAATTAATCCTCACATCACATCTTAAAAATAGGGAAACCAAGGCACAGATGGGTGACCAACTTGCCCAAGGTGAGACAGCGGATGTAAGAACAGAACCCAGATCTCCTGGCCCAGTCCCCTGCTCTGATAAGGAACACATATATATGTGTCATACATCTATTCACACTCACCACTGACATCTTTACCCAGAATGTCTTTGGCTTGCTTCACAGTCACTTTCAGACAAAAAATTGGTTTCTGGAATTAAAAAAAACAAAAAACAACTCATCTCACCTGAAGGAAAAATCTCCATCATACACAGAAGTGACTGTGTGTTAGGTTTATTTGTAAACCCCATGATAAAACAAGGAAGCAGCACACACTGTTTCAATATTGCCAACCCCACACACTCAAATACCAGGCCCCAAAAAATCATGAGAAAATGGCTGAGAAAAGATCTTTTAAAAATAATAAATGTGGAGGTTGGGTTTTTTTAATTTGCATTCTGTTTTTTTTTTTTAGCTTTTAGGGAGCACTCAGGTCATATTTCCAGGAGGACTGGAAACTTACTTAAAAAAAAAAAAAAAAAAGAAGCGGATTCTCACATAATCATGTGACTCCAGAAGCTGAGAGTTTAAGGAAAACATCAAGCATCTCTCTCCCCTTGCTTCCTCTCTGTACACATCTGCCCGCTGTCATTTCCAATTCAGCTTTTGTGGCAATCCCCCTCTCGCTAAGCCCTCCCCTCCTTGGGGAGATGATGTACAGCAGCCCCTTCAAAGCAGTGTAGGAAATGCAACTGACCATTGTCCAAGCAGTGAAACTGACCATACGCTGTGCTGTCAAGCTCACAAAGTACTGTAAATAAGCAGAGGCCTGTCTTTATAGCACAACCTCCTGACCTGCCAGTCCTCTTCAACCACAAGCACACACTACCTCCCAGACTGCATCAATCATGAAGACCAAAGTTTGGACCTAAATGAGCAGCAGGGTCACAATGTGTTCAGACGCTGACAGTGTCCCTTTTAAGGATGCAACTGGAAAGTTGCAGGCAGACAGATCCCTTCAGCACCACACGTGACTCTCTGTAGCTATCTCTTTTTGCTGTCAGAGTCAATGCTGAGAGAGGTGGCAAAGTTCTCTCAAGAAACAAAAACCAAACCCAACCAACAATACTTTCAACTGCTTCTGAGCCCTGATCCTTTCCCACCTCTGCACGGAAGGGAACAAATTAGTCACTGAACTTCCGAGGGACTAAAGAGGAAGTTGTTCAGTCACCTTTTCCATCCATGGGAGCTGTGGAAATATGCGGTAGAGTGGGCAAGGCCAAAGGAAGCATCTGAAGACAAGGGACTTATGGGAAATATTGCCCCCAACCCCTCAGCTCCAGGCCAGGTGCACGGAGGGTCTCTCTCCTCCAGAATCCACTCCCGCCCATGTGGGCAGCAGAGCTGGCTCCTGACAGTGCTGCTATTCGCGACTAGGCTGCATTCTGTAATTCCACTAAGCAGCACTGAGTGGGCGGGAACATGCCCCATGAGTATGTCGACCCTGAAGCTGGATATGTAACTTCCAGCTCAGGCAGACGTACTCGCGCTAGCTTTCATTGAGTTAGCAGGCTAAAAATAGAAGTGTAGCTGCCACGGCTCAGAGAGTGGGATGGGCTAGGGTCCCAGGCAGGATTGTATGAGGTGAGGCCAGCCCATCCTGCCGCCCACACTGCCACAGCTACACTTCTGCTTTTAGCACGCTAGCTCATTGACAGCTAGTGCACAAACAGCTTCCTCAGCGGGAAATTTCACCTCCAGTTCCCACGCAGTCGTTCCCACAGTCTGGCTCCTACCTCCTTTTCATAACTGGTCTTTCAGCCCCACAGACTTTGCAGAGGGGACAAAGGCTGACAGGTGGGGGATCATCCCATATAAGTCACCTACCCCTTTCCTGAACCTCACCCTGGCTGTTTGGTTTCCCTCCTCGCTCCCCAAAACATAAGGCTTTAATCTGGATTTGATAGCAATGACTGTCAGTATCGAAGGACAAACTTGGACTATGGATAGTCCACCTGGGCCTTAGCTAACCAGCTGCTGTCCTACCATTAAATAGGGCACAAGATTTAGGACCAATCCTTGGGGATATCCATATTAAACATACCTCTGGCATTGACCTAGCCCTCTATGTTGTTCCACATAACTGAAGCACTGAGGTCAGTAGCATGTGTGCAAGCTGTAGATACACACGGCCATGTCACCTGAACGTTACCACTCTGTAGAATGAGGAATACCTTGAGTTCTTGCTATAGACGCATTGCCCTGGGGTGGGCACACACTTAAGAGATGATGCCTGTATCTATCACACATTCATGTACACACATGAGCTGACCCTGCTGAGCTCAGTGGGAGTTTTACAGGGGCTAAGCCTACAGGGGGAAGTGATCCAGCACAAATTCTGCTAGCATTGCAGTTGTCTGTGGAATAGAAATATACGGAGCCTGCCCCTACTTATGGGTGGTGTGATCTGGGGGAGATGGTCAGACTTTACCTCCAACTCTCTGACTCGCTGCAGTATAACGTGATGCTCCTCTGGGTCCATGCTGAAGGCCTGTTTTAAATATTACAGAAGATATAGCGTTGGCTTTATAACAATGGTACCTGGAATACATCCAAGGGCTTCCCACTACTCCCTTCCTCTGGGAGCCAGCTGGCACTCATGAAGGGTTTGATGAGAAAGGATAGAACAGCTTAAACTAAACCTAATCCAGACCCAGACTCATGAACACTTGGGTGCAGTCCACACAGACTTCCTAGCCTGTCCATCCCCTAGATAAAGGCTTCTTCCCAGCCAGACTGCTCCTCTCAGCTGCACTTCCGCCCCCAGCCCCTGTGCAGACTCTGCTGCCCTTCCCCTTCACCATTATTTTCTTCCCAGGCCCAGGTCCCCGACCCTTCTGCAGCCCTGCTCAGGCGGCTGGCTGGTGTGACTCAGCGTTGTCCTGTGCTGCTGACTGCTACTCTGACTATGACTCATGCTTGTGTCCAGCAGACCCCTCTAACTGCAGGAGCTCACAGAAAAGATTCATGCCTTATTCCGGCTCTGCAGAGCAGCCCCGGCAGCTGCGGGGATCTGAAATATGGAGAGAAGAACTCCCGCTCAGCGTGGGACAGAGGGAACTCCAGAGCTAGGGGCATGGAGGTGGCCTCTTCCCAATGTGGGACTGAGGGAGTTTTGGGGGCGAGAGGTACAGAGAGAGATAGCAAGAGGACAGGAACGTAGGGCAGGGTTTCAAGGAGCTGCAGGACAGGCACTCTCCCTTGACCTGGATGGGGATGGGGTTGGGGTTGAGCCCAGGGACTGACCTTTTGCACATACTCATACAATTCATCTGTGTTGGCATCATAGGCGGGTTCGGGCTTGCCCTGGCGGTACAGGATGATGTAGAGAACCTCCTCGTACAAGAGATTGAGCTGCAGGGCAAGGGGGTGACAGGTCACAGTCAGCTCCTCCTCTAGACATTGTGTGAGCTAGTCTCCGGCATGCTGGATGAGGTCTTTTCTGGGGCGGGGGTGGTGGAGGGCGTACGGATTGTACTATTAAATGTTTCCTCCACAAAACACAAGGGGAAATATGTTTGCTCTCCTTTCACAAACTGCGTCTGCTGCCCAGAATAAGCAGCAGGACATCGCCTGGCCATGTTATCCCATGCTTCAAATCAAGCCTGTTATATGCCCCCTTCGGCATCAGCTCAGTAGAACACACTAGCTTTCAGGCATACAGATGATGGGCAGCTTGTACAGCAATGCACTTCCCCGCGCTTTGCTATCGGGAATAGATGAAGCTGAAGCTGGAGCAGGCTGGTAGCGACTAGACATTGTTATAATCAAACCCAGTTCTAGAGGTGTTTTGTCAACATGGCAATTGCCACTAATTGTCCTCCTTGTTGGCAGTCTCCACAGACTAGGGGAACCAGATGTCCCCACTTTATGGGGACAGTCCCGATTTTTGGATCTTTTTCTTATATAGGCTCCTATTACCCCCCACCCCGTCCTGATTTTTCACATTTGCTGTCTGGTCACCCTACGACAGAGGACTAGTACTCAGTAAGGCTGGAACTTGTGCTAAGGCACATTGCAGGGAAGCTTGCATTGCTACTGCCTGTCTATAAGGATAGAAAAAAGGACGTCCATATGCAGGGCTGCCAAACCTTTTACCAACACTCCACTGATTAAAGAAACAATGCCAGACTCATACCTCTCGCCTGGAAAATCGGTGGGACAGGTCCATCTAGAAGAAACAAGAAAGACAGAGAGACACGTTTCTGTTCAGTTTTGATGGCATAACAGAACCTTTTTTCCATCAGATGCTTTTTCAGAGAATGCAACAAGGCCAGGGGTGCTTCCTTCTCCTCTCTGCATGCTTTTAAAAACGAAATGTAGATTGTGACAGAAGCATCAACTTCCTCCAATAGCTGTGTTAAGTGCATGAAGCATTGTGGGCCAGGGATTGTATGGTCTTCCCTGGGGTTGGGGGACCACAGCCCTTCAGGTGCTAGGACAGCAGGGCATTATTAGGCAAATTCACTCAGGTTGTAACACCTCCCAAGAGGTACCAACACCCGCAGAGGCTCACATATACTGATTCAAACCAGATTCTCTAGAGAACCAACAGACCAAAAAAGGACTTTTGGATAAATAGCCTGAGTTTAAACTGACTCAGGCCCCGCTTTTGGATCCAGCAGGACAGAAGCTTTTGTCCAAGGGAGGCCCCAATCCTCCCTGGGACAGGTTAGAAGGACGTGACCCATTCTTGGAGGTGCTTGTTCTCAGCTGTTATGAACTTGGGACCACAGAAAACCCCCTTGGTGGTGTTTGAAGGACTGATAACCTGCCGGAGACCTTTTGGAACTGGGGTGATCTCTGGCAGGCTTATTACCATGCATGTAGGTTCTCTGATTGTTTTTAATATTTTCTCTAGGATGCTTTTACCTTAAAAATAAATGTGCTTGCTTAGGAAGAGCTGTGTTGTAACTTAACTGTGGGCAATTACGCTGTTTATAACCTCTGAGGAAGGGAAGCAAAGCAGGCTTGCTTAGGCAGTCTAACTTGCTGGGGAATTCACAGAGTAGGTAGGGAACTGTGCAGCCTGAAAATAATCTGGTCAGCAGGGAGAGAGACACATGACTGCACCCAAGAGAGGTAATGGCCGGGGAGTGAGAAGCCTAAGAAGCCTGAAGCACTGAGGTCAGTAGCATGTGTGCAAGCTATAGATACTCACGGCCATGTCACCTGAACATTACCACTCTGTAGAATGGGGAATACCTTGAGTTCTTGCTACAGAAGCATTGCCCTGGGGTGGGCACACACTTAAGGGATGATGCCTGTATCTATCACACATTCATGTACACACATGAGCTGACCCTACTGAGCTCAGTGGGAGTTTTACAGGGGCTAGGCCCACAGGGGGAAGTGACCTGGCACAAATTCTGCTGGCATTGCAGGTGTCTGCGGAATAGAAATATATGGAGCCTGCCCCTACTTATATGTGGTGTGATCTGGGGCAGATGGTCAGACTTTACCTCCAACTCTCTGACCCGCTGCAGTATAACGTGATGCTCCTCCGAGTCCATGCTGAAGGCCTGTTTTAAATATGCCTTTGGTGGACCATAGAGGGGAAAATACAGGTGCAGGTGCCCTCAACTGTGACAGATTATTTTGGAGACTCAAGAACATGTGTCAAGGTTCCTTCCCCACTCTGAACTCTAGGGGATACAGATGTGGGGACCTGCATGAAAAACCCCCTAAGCTTATTTTTACCAGCTTAGGTCAAAACTTCCCTAAGGTACAAATTATTTTACCTTTTGCCCTTGGACTTTATTGCTGCCACCACCAAGCGTCTAACAAATATATAACAGGGAAAGAGCTTGCTTGGAAACGTCTTTCCCCCCAAAATCCTCCCAAACCCTACACCCCCTTTCCTGGGGAAGGCTTGATAAAAATCCTCACCAATTTGCATAGGTGAACCCAGACCCAAACCCTGGGATCTTAAGAACAATGAAAAATCAATCAGGTTCTTAAAAGAAGAATTTTAATTGAAGTAAAAGAATCATCTCTGTAAAAGCAGGATGGTAAATATCTTACAAGGTAATCAGATTCAAAATATACAGAATCCCTTTAGGCAAAACCTTAAGTTACAAAAAGACACAAAAACAGGAATATCCATTCCATTCAGCACAGGTTATTTTATCAGCCATTTAAACAAAACAGAATCTAACGCATATCTAGCTAGCTTACTTACTAAGTTCTAAGACTCCATTCCTGTTCTGTTCCCGGCAAAAGCATCACACAGACAGAGAGTACCCTTTGTTTCTCCCCCCCACCCCCTCCAGCTTTGAAAATATCTTGTCTTCTCATTGGTCATTTTGGTCAGGTGCCAGCGAGGTTATCCTAGCTTCTTAACCCTTTATAGGTGAAAGGGTTTTTCCTCTGGCCAGGAGGGATTTAAAGGTGTTTACCCTTCCCTTTATATTTATGATAACATGCATAGCCTGTATTTCTAGATCAGCTGTTCTCAACTTTCCAGATTATTGTACCCCTTCCAGGAGTCTGATTTGTCTTGCGTACCCCAAGTTTCATCTCACTTAAAAACTACTTGCTTACAAAATCAGGACATTAACATACAAAAGTGTCATAGCACACTATTAATGAAATATTGCTTACTTTCTCATTTCATCATATAATTATAAAATAAATTAATTCGAATATATTGTACTTACATTTCAGTGTATGGTACATAGAGCAATCCAAACAAGTCATTGTATGAAATTTTAGCTTGTACTGGCTTCCTTAGTGTTTTTTATGTAGCCTGTTGTAAAACTAGGCATATATCTAGATGAGTTGATGTACCCCTGGAAGACCTTGAGAACCACTGGTCTAGATGGTCTATTGGCATAGTTACACACCATCTTGGAAAATCTCGACCCTCCGGGCCTACAGGTGCTATGCACAGAATCATTGCCTAGGGTCAGACAACTAACTGCTCCATCACAGGAGGGCCACCACACTACACAGGGCTTTGAAGAGGTGCCTTTAGGGCTGTACTCACAACTCTTTGAGGGATAGTCATGTGTCTTGACAACAGGCCCTTCACAGGGGGTTCATATCACTGTAAAGGGCCTTGACAGAATGCCAACAGAATGTCACAGGCAGATGGGTAGGGCCCATACACAGTGTGTTCCATAATGTCATAGAGCCCGAGCAGTGTGCCCATCAGAGCACCCCTGCACTAAGCACAGCCGTTCAAGCTTTGATAGTCTGGTCTGGAAGGTCTCAGCATAGTGCCTCCACCATGTCAAACGTACGTGGCCAACAGGGCCAGGCAGCAAATCAGAGGCAGGACAGTCGCGCCTCACCGGAACTCACAAAGACTCAGCCACTTCACACTCAGCGTGGGCGAGTAAACAAGAGCCCTGCACCATACAACTGAAACACCTGGAGAAACAGCAAAATAGAAACTTACACCCTTCCCTCGCTGCAGGCAGAACAAACCTTTGTGAGGTTTCAGTTTAACGAGGGATTCGGGCAAGTTCTGCACACCCCAGTAGGGTTTGGTGTGGAGACAAGGCGTGTGGTGTCTAAGAAAATACCCCTCCCGCTTGGCATCTGTACTGTGCAGCACTTTCCTTATCAGAGTTGCTCCACCCAATGGATTTATTTCAAGGGGGCAGTGGGAGCCACTTGGAGGGAAAAGGCAGGTGAAGGGGACTGGGACATACTACCCAACAAGGTCCCATGAATCTCCTAGTCAGCTCCAGCTCATCCCTCCATTCCCCGGTCAGCTCTGCAAGGGGCAGAAGCAGACAGGGGACAGTTAGGGGGTGTGGAGCACATGTAGCTGGGCTCAGTAACCTAACGCAGGTGCAACCACTGGGTATGCAAGGAGAAGAAAAGACAGCAGCGGGTGTCTGGTAGTGAAGAGATTTGAGAGAGGGCAAATACTACTTGTCTTCCAATTCATTTTAAATAACTGCAAACTTGTATTGTATCCCAGGCGAGGGAAGGACTTTCTTTCATTGCTCTACACAGGGGAAGAGTATAGTTTGTTTTTGTTTGGGGATAGGCTGCTCACCCTCCTGGAGAGAGAAAGCCCACAGTGTGACAGGACCAAAACCCCTGGGAATCCTTCACCAGGAGCATAGCTGACCTGAGAAATTCTTGGCAGCAGTAGGTCAGAGACAAAGGCTGTAGATAAATTTTTAAAGGCTGGATAACTTTGTGACCAATTAATTAGTTACACTTGTAACTAGGCAAGCCAAGATAAGTTGAGGAGGACCTAAGTCTCATGCTTTCAGGTGTCAAGTTTGTTGTCTCAGGAAGGAATTTCCTCTCCCCCCACACTCACCATCAGAAGAGCAGAACTGACCACCTGGGTTGGTGTCCCTAGCTCTGAAGCCTCAAATATTGACCACTGCTGAAGGACATATGTTCATTTGGTATGACCAACCCTATGTGCCTAGGGAGTGCAGCACGTTGTTCGCTCAGGTCCTGGGTTCAGTACAGTTAAAAGTGAGGCCTTTATGGAAGCACCAGATGCTCCTCTAAGAGGATCTGGGATCTCCTGGTACTTTTGAATGTTTCACATTCTAGTCTGGTGGTGCTATTGTGAACTTATGGACACAGAAATCCATTCTAAACAGGCAGCTGTTCAACACGGGGAAGAAAAAGAAAACCTTCAGGAGGAAGAGACAATTTCTTCCAATTCAATTATCCAGGCAAGTAATGGCAGCCAATCAAAAATGGCAGCAGAGCCCTTTGTTATGGACAGTTCCTTGGATTCCAGCATTCATGACGCCAGGAGCAAGAGTGTGGGCTTGGGGCAATCACATCTTGAATCAGGTCAGGAGTTACTGGTGAGGGACAGACACATTCAGAAGAATAGGAGAGATGCTAACGTGGCATTTGAGCCATGTGGTATATGAGTATCTTGTTGTTCCATTCATTATGAAGGTCAGTAGTGTGTATGATTGATTCAAAAAAACTAGAAAAGTTCATGGAGGATAGGTCTATCAATGGCTATGAGCGAGGATGGGCAAGGATGGTGTCCCTAGCCTCTGTTTGCCAGAATCTGAGAGTGGACGACGGCATGGATCACTTGATGATCACTCTGTTCTGTTCATTCCCTCTGGGGCACCTGGCACTGGCCACTGTCGGAAGACAGGATAATGGGCTAGATGGACCTTTGGTCTGACCCAGTATGGCCGTTCTTATGATGAAAGAAAGGACAGATGAGATTCTCGGTATAAAGGTTTGGGGAATTCCAGGGATTATGGCGTAAGGTGACTAGAGGCTTCTTTACAAATAAATGCCTAAGATTTGTGGAAAGGAGCCACTAACCCCCACACTTTCTCTGTAGAGCTTGTTTTCCTAGAAACACCATGATGTTTGCATTTTATTGTCATGTCACATAGTCAGTGTGATTTCCCTTTGAGACACTGTTGTTTTGGGTTTATAAAGTTAACACAGAAAAGCCAAGAGGATATATAAATCCTAAATGTATTTTCCAGGAAGGAACTATTGTCCTGACAGCAACATTATGTTGCTCCTTGTTGATATATGGGTGCCTCCTATAAGTGGAGAAGGGGTAATAATAGTATCTGATCTTCTGACGGTTACACATTTGACCTTTGCTATGAACAACAACAAAATGTTTGATCTCTAGTATCAAGCATTGTTTACTTTATAATGTGTGGGTCATAACAACATGGTGGATCCTATATTGCAGCAGGTGAATTTTTGAAAACTTGTTTATCTTTGTGCATTATGTAAAAAGAAACTCAATCAAAACCAAAAATGACACATGGGCTCTGAATCTACAACACCCAAGCACGGAGCATATTTGGATCCGATCCAAGTGGGAATCAATCTGGTCCTTCTTTGTTTAATGGATGGGACCAGCCCTTCTGATCCCAACAACCCCAAACTTTGGGGAAGTTCAGCTCCCAGCTCTGTGGCGCAAGCTCATCTCTAAACAAAATGGGATCTTTCCAGCCAATGTCCTTTCCTCTGCCAAAGCCAAAGATACCAGCAAATCCTCACAAGCACCAAGTTATTTCTCTTTGGAGACTTCTCAGCCTGGTAGTAGGGGCTAGTGCAGGGCTTCTCAACCTTTTTCTTTCTGAGGTCCCCCCAACATGCTATAAGAAGTCCACGGCCCACCTGTGCCATAATCACTGGTTTTCTGCAGATAAAAGCCAGAGTTGGCGTTAGGGGGAGCAAGCAGGGCAATTGCCTGGGGCCCCAGGTCAGAGCCCCAGGTGAAGCTACATAGCGCAGGCTTCAGCCCTGGGTGGCAGGGTCAGGACCCCGGGATTCAGCCCCATGCGGTGGGGCTTTGGCTTTCTACCCTGGTCCTCAGCGAGTCTAATGCTGGCCCTGCTTGGTGGCCCCCTGAAACCTGCTTGCAGCCCCCTAGGAGGCCCCAGACCCCTGGTTGAGAACCACTGGGCTAGTGCACGCCCAGCGTTCTCAGAAAGTGAGTGGGTCTTTATTTCACAGGTTTCAGAGTATTTCACAGATATTCGCTCACTCAACCCACAGCCCGAGAACTAGCAACACATTCCTAGCACACAGCATCACCTGACGAGTGATGATTTCACCACCCCAAACTGGGCGATCAGGTTATGTTTTAACTGGACATGGTATGGTTTAAATTCTCATGTGGCCTGTAGCCTTTATCTCACAGCAGCATAATGACTAAGCACAAGAAATCAAGCGTGGGACAGTTAAAGGACAGGGTGAAAAAGCATGATCACATTGCCTTGCAAGAGATCAGTTTCAAATTTTCCTTACACCACAAGTGAAATGAGTGTTCCTTTTAGCTCAGGGCTCAGCGCACACATACGCCCATCACAAAACCACCATTCAGTTTCACCAAAGGCAGCCCCCACAGCTCAGGAAAGGTCCAAGAGTGAACTAGCAAGAGATGGTAAACATGCAGAGGCAGATGAGGGCTCAGTAGTACTAGAATGGCAGAGATGCAATAGCTGCATTACTTACAGGATCTGTGTGTTAAAAAAAGAGATGGAAACAATTCTTTTAATACAAAAATTAGGGCCAAAGTAATCCCAGAGGTATTTGACTGAAGTCAGTAGTTACACCCAGGATGAATTTGATCCTTAAACTATAGGGGGAGGGAAAGCCATATCTACCCTCATTGTTCCAGTCTGCTAGGTGGTCCCTGGCAAATAGCAGGAGGCAGCTGGAAGCTGTATTTTGCTCTTTGGTTCCTGAATAGCTCTGCTTGCAATGATCCTTTCTAAAAGCAGCACATTCCAGCTTCTGCAGCCTCCTGGTCCTTGGAGCACCTCCCGTCTTGGAAACACTTCATTTAGATTGTCCCCTACACCGGGCTTGAAACAGAGTATTGTACTTCCCTCGGGGTCGCTGCAGCAGAGCGTAAAGACCTTTCTCTCGGACCCTCTTTCTGTGGATCAAAAGCCTCCCAGCCCTCCAACCATCCTTCAGACTGAACCACTAGTGCAGCCAAGTTTCAAGCACAAATGGAAAGAACTTTGTTCTTCCTCAATACAATCCTTTATACGCTGGACACCAGATCCACTTCTTCCCCCCGTTGCAGGCTGCAGCGGGGCTGTAAGAGGGGAGGGGAGAACTGTTTTTGGCTCTCTCTCTAACACTTTCATGGCCCCCCATATAGAAACAACTGTCTCTTTCTTTTTTGCCTGGGTAACCCACACACCTCCTGGGTGTGGTGCTCTGTCCCATCTAGTGGCACCGAGACCACTTAGAGAGATCAAATGAGTCTGCTCTACAGGCTTAGCTAAACAGCCTGTTGGCTTTTAGCTCATGCGGTAGAGGCTCATGCTTTAAGTTCCGGAGACACCTGGTTCGAGCCCACCTGCCGAGGACCAGGGTCTGTCAGCGCTGCACCAGCCTATAAGAGAAATAGCTTGATTAATTTAATAGTGTTTGTTCTGGGGTTGGTTGGTTTTTTGTTCTTTTGCTCATTTGTGTGTGCAAGGAGATTATTATGGAAAAGCTAAGCTGAAGAACCAGTTTGCATTTAGTGCAGAACGTCCTGAGGCCTGTGGTCATTCTTGCCTCTCGTGGGAGGGAGTTCCACAGTCTAGGTCCAGGTAAGCCTCCTGCACTCATGAGCCTCTCTTGTTAGTGGACAGTTTCATTGGTCAGGCAGAACATACCTGATGTGGAAGATCAGACTTGCAGAGGGAGAGGCAATCTGCCAGATAGCTATGGCCAATCCCATGGAGGGCTTTGATTATCAGCACAGAGTAGCTTAGGAAGCCAGTGCAGATAGCATCAAAATGTGCTCCCAGCAACCTTTATGAGGAAGTACGTATGCTGCTGCATTTTGTACTAGTGGGAGATTTTTCCAGAGCACGTGGCTTTGAGCTGCAGTAATCAAGCCTGCATAGGATCAGCTGTTGTACAGTCTTTGGGCTTGTTGCAGATAGAAGTGGGTATTTTTAGCTGCTAGTGAGTGCTACTTGGGCATACAGTAGCAGTGAGGAGCCCAAAAGGACCCTAAGGCTGTGGATCAACAATCCCAGGGCAGATGCCCTCAGCTGTGGAGGATGATATTCAGAGTACGTCCTTCTTCACTGGTGGAATTGCAACGGTGGAACATCTCTGGCAAGGAAGCATAATGCAGATGCCCTAGTGCCTGCCTGTATCAGTCTCTCACTGGGCACTTTTGCCCTTGCTACTCAATAACCATGACTACAATGAGGTTTCTCTTCTTAATCTCCCACCATTATCGCTCCACTGGTGCTTGGCACAGTGGCGGTGCTAACGTAGACCAGCCAGCAGTGTTTTTACCACCAGGTCATCGAGACCTGCTTGAAGTCTACACTGGAGCTCCCATGGTTGCCAGAATTGATGGAGCAGCAACAGTGCTACAGCAGTGAAGGACTGAGAGTGTTTAGTGTAGACAGATAATATGGGGCCAAGCACCTTCTCCAAGGTGTTGAGAGCTCTCATCTCCTTCTAGGTTGAAAACCTTAGCCTTCAATTTTGGACCTCAGGGAACCTCAGGACTTAGTAGCCCCAGGCTCTCCTCCTAGTCCCTCCGTGTACCAACAATTAAACCCAGAAGATGCTCTGTGCAGCAACGTCTCAAGATCTGAGCAAAGTGGGAGCGAGGGGAAGTGAGAACACCACGCATGAAATCAGAGACACATAGCATGCAACGTAAACACCTGTTTAAAATGAGAGTAAAGAGACCACATACGTCACTGCTGTCCTCCCCAGGGCCGTCCCCTGCTGGCATCTCGCTGACAGACTCCATGCTGGGGTGGATCAGAGCAAACCTGTGCTGGATACAGGAGGCTGAGCCCCAGAGAACACAGCTACAGCTCTGCTTATTTAGGCTTGAACCGCCCTCTCCACCAGCATCACCTCCTCGCCCCGCCCCTTGTTCATATGCTCAGAGGAAACCACACTCTTTATCTCACCCTGACCATTTTAACAACAACCGGAAATGCACAGAGGCCTCCTTGAATAGATCTTGAGCTATACTTTCTCCCCTGCTTGTGGACTCCCATCTGGGGTCCAGCATTGGGGAGGGAATGAGGCTGCGTTCCTCTGATCCATGGCTGGGTCCTCAGTTTCTTTCACATTATTAGCTATCGAGGGTTGTAGGTGAACGTGGCACTTTACAGACACCCAAGGAGGCACCTTACAGTTCAACTCAGACCCAGGCAATGCAACTGAAATAAGAAAGGCTCTGAAGCAGAGGTGTCAGGGATAAGATGGACCAGAGAAGGCTTTGCAAAAGGAGTGGGAAGTCCGGGGGCAATTGTTAATGGGTGGGAAGTAAGACGCTCTTCCAGGTGTAGGGGACTGAAGGAGAAGGGAGCAGCAGTGAGAGAGGACAGAGCACAGGGCCTGTAACGGGGAACGGAACGAAACACATGGGAAGATGCAGGCAGTCAGAGCCTGCACCATGTAGAAGGCGAGAATGTGGCGTTGAGGTCCTGGCCCGGGGTGTGAAGCCAGCTGTGGGGCTTTAGAGGGTGGAGTTCACTGTACATGCAAATACGGTGCAGGAGAGAATCATCCAGACTCCATTCCCATGAAAGTTTGTCAAAAGCAGAAGCGGTCTTCAAACCAAAGGCCACTGCACCGGAGGGGGTGGGGAATAAGAAATGTCGCTCGGGGCAGATGATCGTGTTTGATTGAGGTCAAGCTGGGCCTACTCCAGTCTCTGCAGCTCAGTTCTGTACTTAAGCCACTGGAAAGAGCTAATCCAGTTAACCATCCCACTGTATTGCTGGAATGGAGAAGAGAATTATCCTCCCTAATGCTGGAAAGGGACATGCTGAGATGGCTGCTCTCCAGCAGGGGTTTCTGACCGGGTGCAGCAGATTTCAGAGAAGCAGCTCCTCTCCAGTTACGGGAAGCAGAGTTACAAATTTTGTTTTACCAGCACTCTTCATTCTCACAAACAGTTTATCTGATTGCAAATTACCAGACAGATGAGTTAACGGCTGCTAACAGCAACGGCCATCCCCTTCAAGACATGCCTATCACAAGGGTGGGAAAACTTTTTGGCCTGAGGGCCACATCGGGGAATAGAAATTATATGGCGGGCCATGAATGCTCACAAAATTGGGGTTGGGGTGTGGGAGGGGGTGAGGGCTCTGGTTATGGGTGCAGTCTCTAAGGTGGGCTGGGAATGAGAGGTTTGGGGTGCAGGGTGCGCCGTGCTGGGATTGAGGGGTTTGGAGAGCAGGAGCGGGAGCAGGGCTGGGGTAGGGGTTTGGGGAGAGGCTCAGGGTTCAGACTCTGAGTGGCGCTTACCTTAAGCAGCTCCCGGAAGCAGTGGCATGTCCTTTCTCTGGCTCCTATGCATGGAGAGGCCCCTGATTCTGGGAGCCACGTGGTACGGCCCCCGACCCGGCACCCTGGCTGGAGCCCCGGAGTGGGACCCCCCAACATGGCGCCCCAGTGGGAGCTTGTGGGCTGGCTTAAAACAGCCCGTGGGCTGGATCCAGCCCATGGGCTAGTTTGCCCACCCCGGCCTATCGAAAGGATCTGTATTCCTGTTCGCTTGATGTATGAGAGGGAAGGGAAGGATGGCAACCCAGAGAACCCCACCATCAGAAAGAAAATCAGCCTAGGAAATCTCAAAGGAAAGAAACAAGATGCTCTGGCACCTATATATTTCATGTATGCGTGGTGTGTATGCAGTCTGCAGATAAGGATGGGCTTGGTCTTACATTTAAATAGTGCCTTTTAGCCAGGAGCATGTCACATGTTCACTGCCCATAAGCGGAATAAGCACCATCTTGACTGACATTCCAGAGACCTCCAGAGCTAAAAGGCTGAGTGGCTACAGCTTGCGCTAAAGAGGACAGGCTCCATAGCTGGGCTGTAGCAGACGCCTATCCCTGCAGATCGGGCACAGCGTGGTGTCCACACAGCAGCCACCTCCAGCATTTGAATAACACTGGTCGAACCAGCTGTTGGCAGCACACAGGAGAAGTGCTTTGACTCTGCTCTGCTGAAGCCATGTAATCTACAGTGATTTCTCCCTCTTGGGGACAGGAAGCCACAAACGTTGCAGCTGCAGCAGTTCAGCTGGTCCTGCTAACTCCATCCCATAATGCAGTGGCTGGTTATGAGATCATGTTCTCTGCAGCAATTATGTGCACTAGGGGCCAGTACTTTGGGGGTCCCAGAAAGCACTGGTAGGGGTGCTGTGCCTGGACGATGTCAAAAACACTTATGCAAGGACAAGCGAGACTACTAGCCATTTCATCCAACGGATGTCCTTGCAACCACTTCCTAGCTCAGTGTAAACACCTTCTGAGTTGCAACCACTTCTGGGGTGAAACTCAGCATCTGTTTAACAGCATACAATGAACCATTAAACAGCTAGGTTTGGGTGAGACAGGGATTTCCTTTCCAACTGAAAATGCAGGGGGGAAGCTGAAGTAGGCAGAGAGAAAATGGGCCAGGATGTGGGTTAACAGCCCTCACTCTTGTGAAAAATGCTACGAGATCCCTTAAAAATCCAGACAGCCAGACACTAGTTTTACATCTCATCCCCTCTGCCCATTCCCACTGACATACAATTGGGCCAGGACCTTCTGCCCAGTGGCTGGATAAGCACACACTCTCTCCAGTGACCTTGCAAGCAGAGGTTAATGCTAGTTCATTCATCAGACGGTGGAGACACAACTGGGTGCAGGAGGGCTGAGTTCTTCCCTTACCATTTAAAAGGCTGCTTGTAACTATTCAATGACACTGCAAACCTCCCTCGCGGTTTCACAAGGACTCCCAATAGCATCTGCTTTCACTCCCAGCTCTGGAGAGCCAAACCTTTTTAGCCAGAGACAAGTGTTTTTCATTTGCAAGGGCCAGCAATGAACCCCGAGGGTGCAGTGTCTGGCAAAGAGTGTATGTCCTCCCTAACAGCACAGGAGAGAAACCCCTTCCTCCCCTTCCGACTGCAAGGTGGATAGGTCCATCTCAGTCTGCGTCGCCCACAGGTCTCAGTCCTTGTTTCCTATTCAGGGCTGCACAGCGGGATCATTCCAATGAGAGTTTCAGTTGGGTGCACACATTGCAACAGCCTGGGAGGAACTGCGGTGAGGAAACCCTTCTTTTGTAACCCTCCCCTCTTGCTACTATCCCAGACGTTCAGGGGGGAGATGCCTTAGCAGCACTGTTTCCTCTCAAGTTCATTACACTGCTCAGCTTTAGGGGCCAGCTCTCTCCCTCTCCACTGTCACACTGACTGATCCCTTGCTACAGATCACGTTCTCTTAAGCGGCCAACTGGAGCCTGAGACCATAGGTACACTATGGATTTCTGCTGGAACAGTGAGGGCAGTCAGGGATGTGATGAGGTGTGATCCCTGATGGGCATAGCTGTGCCAGCAAAAGCCCCTAGTGTAGACTCAGTTATAAGCTGTGCTTTTACTGTTATAGCTTGTTTTGCTTGTGGAGGTGATTTTGCTAGACTGGAGCATCCACACTAGAAGCACTTTGTAGGTATAGTATATTGGTATTCTTACACTAGTAACACTTCGAGCATAGACACCCCCTGAGTCTGCCAGCCTTCAGGAGTTTCAACCAAGTATTTGCTTCCTGTTGGGCTTAGACAATAGAGGGTTTCTCCCCTGCAACATGCTGGACTGGAATGATCGGTCGGACAGCTTTATTACCCCCTACATAGGCAGAATCTATTGGTGCTCTGCTTTGCAGCATCTGCAATATGCCCAGAAGCCAGTGCACCATAATTGAATATGGAAGAAATATAGAGGCAAAATGATTTTGGAAACTGTTTTCGTCTTCGCGTTGAGGTGCCATGTGATAGGCAATAAAGCTTGTGATTGCAAAAGCAAGACCTGATGTAGCACAGCTCACAGGAGGTGCAAGAAGCTGTGGCATAAAACACAGACACCCATTTTCTCTCCATGAGCGGACAGCACCTTTCACTGGGTTCTTGCAGATGTCAAGTAACAAAACTCGCAGAAATCTCTTCTCTCTGCATGAGCAAAGAGGGCAACTTAAGAGTTTAGATAGTCCTTGTATCGGCTTCACCTTCCTTTGGAAGGCTCAAAAAATGCAATCCATCAAAATCGGTTTGAAAAGAAACACACAATGAAATAGAAATTCTTCAGTCATAGGCCAGCCACAATGCTGTGGTTTTCTCATTAAAAAAGACTCCTAAATTAGAAACATGGAAAGCAGCAGCTTAAATATTTGAGGGACAGTTTTTTTAAAACTCAAAGTTTGAGCTAGTCATTGCATTTATGCACAAGAGCCTGGTTTTGCAGTGCTTTTCGGAAACATGGCTCAGATGGGGGACACAAGTACTTTAAATACAGAATTTGACCTACTTTAAAATTATGATCACAGTGGTCAATACCCTCTAAACACACCTGCACCTTACAGCTGACCCTGCTCAGGGATGCAAGGGAAGGTGCACGAACCCTCATGTGTATGCATGGAAGGGGCGAGGTCCTTGCTGGTCCTGAGCTTAGGGATCAGTTGAATCCTAGGCATGTGATCTCTCCATCCAGCCTGGAGTTCATTCAGGCAGCCTTTGCCATTGCATTTGGGCTCCTCCCAAAAGTAAGAGTGTGACGATGATATTAGACAACATTAGATATTATGATAAAGTATCTGATTTTACTGTATTTCTACCCAGAGATTGCACTGGTTACACACACGTAATTGTCCTTCCCCCACTCCCAAAATCCAGTAGCATGAATTTCGCATGAACTTTCTGGGGCAGTGATTTTTGAATATGGATCGTCTGCTAGGGAAGATAAAACCTCCACCACGTTCACATGTAGCTTGATCTCTGCCCTTCCTGATTCTTACCATGGATTTATGAGCTTCTTGATATTGTGCATCTCAGCTACCCTGTTCAATTTCTCTGAACAATTTCTACCACCAAAGCACAGATACCTAGCCAGACTCATGCAAACCACTCAAGAAAACCCAGGTCAAGAGACTGGTAGAGCACCCCAAAGAGAATGGCAATGGAAAGATCTGCTATAATATACTGGCCAATACAGAGTAAAATACAGAGTAAGTATGAGCAACACCTTCAAGGGCCTATTCAGCACTTTCTGAAAATTAGACCCCCTTCCAGGCATCTCCAACTGGGATCCCAAAGTCACTTTTGAAATCTGGGCCACCTGGGTGTGCCCCAAACTAGAGCGTGTTGCATCAAATAGCAGAGCCCTCTGAAAGAGTGTTTTAAAGCAGCATTGAATGCATCCAAGGTAAACGAGATGCGACAGTTGAGTGACCTGAGTCGTCAGAGAAAACTGAACAGATCAACAAAAGTCACTTTAAAAGGGATTTTCTCCTTTAAAGAGAACCCAGTGCTAAAAACAATTCTCAGTAAATGTAAGTAGCAGCTTGTCTTCCTACCTCTTGGCTTGGTTATCCTGCCGGTGGGCCCACAGCCTTTCCTCACTCTTATCTTGATCAGTGGGCTGGAAATACATGAAGAGTTGAAAAAATGATTTCAACATGAGTCTCACTCACTTCTCCTTTTAACACGCGGGGCCAGCTAGGGAGGAGGCTGGGTTGAATGACTATACAAAACTCTGCCCTGCCTGTTACTATTTGACAAGTCATAAGGAAAAACCCAAGAGGGCTACAGCATAAAAACGGAAAGCAATGTCATCGTGCAATCATAACATACCCTTCTCCTCCTCTTCAGATTCTCTGAAATACTGCTGCTGTCCTTGGGCTCAAAGTTCCAGATATTGCATCACCTGATGCACCCTCCCAGCATCAGTCTCTCCAGGAGTGTATGTTCAGTGCATTCTGCTGGCTGCCACTCCTTGCCTTGAATGGGATGCAAATCAAATTCCTTTCTCTTCCACAACGCACCCCCTCTCTGGGCTGCTATTAGCTACACACACAGTCAAGAGGAGTAGGAGCACAAAGATTATTGGTATCCTGCCTAGAAATATGAGAAAGCCTTCCATCCTGAGGGATCCCCAAACTGCTTCAACTATAGCAATGCAGAAAAGCAGCCACCTCTGGGCTGGATGACAAGAAACCCAGAACAGTATGTTGCCCCACAGTTAGGGAATTTTGGACACCAGGGCAAACACCTACTCTTACAAGAAGTGCCGGGGACTTTTAATGCCAATGCAGGGCAGACAGGAGCTTTGTTTAAGCTCTCATCCTAAGAATACAGTGCCACACATTTTTACATATACAGGGAACCACGGTGCCGGGTGCATAGTTTTTACATTAAATGCTCCCAATCAAAAGACAACATGCGATCATGTCTCCTCTGAGCCACAGAGATGCTGCGTTCCTGAAGATACGGGAATGGTTTTTACTGAACAAATTATGTAACTAAGGAGTTTCTCTCTTCGCCCTTTCCAACAACATGAATTTGATTGTGCCATTTATGATACCATAGATCAGCTGCACATGGGCGCCTACTATCGCACTGGACACGGACCCACTCTATAACCTCTGTACCAGGTCCGATTCCACGACCAGCTCAGAAATTCTTAGAGGTTATCACAATAACCTTTTTGGCATGGCACAACATGCCAGGGAACAAGCTGTTCGAGCTTGGGCTGCATTACCTGGTAGGTCAGGACAGGATGTTCCACCACTACGTGTCCTCCTCAGGACTGCGTGTTCCAGGGGCAATGAAGGGGTAAAACCCTTCCATCCTGAACATTATCCCAGCATTCCTCTGGAGAGAAGGGGGGTTGAGACAAGCCCAACACAGCAATGATTAAAGAATTAATGGCGAGACCAGTGGTTTCTGACTCAGACCTTGCCTGATTTTTCCTTCCTCCTGCTAATTCTCCAGTTACTGCCCTGGATAATTTAGCCATGCTTCTTTTTAATTAGATTTAACGAGCTTTCAGTGGCCTCTGGCTTATGGAGGATGTTGTCCAATTGGACATTTGTTCGGTTTGCAGTTCTCCTCAGAAACTTAAAATAACATTTTCTCTCTACTAATTTAATCTTTAATACATGTGGCAAAGTTATTTTTTCCTCTCCCTGTGCATTTCCCATTAAGATGAATTCAGCCTCAGTACCCTTTGTTTATTCACTTCCATATATTTGCAGTAGCACCATCCATAACAGAACAGCTCAGGGAAACAGTCATTGTTTCACTGCTATTGGAGGGGCAGGAAAGGAGGCTTCAGAGTTCATAGGCCATTCCCTCACCAATTTCACACCGTTCTAGAGCCCATCTTTAGACCTCAAAACACATCAGCGTCCCCTTAAGACCAAGTCAGATGCTTCTAAGAAAGGCAAAGTCAAGTGGTTTGAGCTCACATCTGGGATACAGACTCAGCATGTTGCCTGGGCAACCAGGTATTTTACGTATTAATGTACCCAACATGCCTACTATATGTGCCCAGGCACCATACATAAGATTATTGACCAGCTTCAATATTGAGAGACTCACCCCACAATCACCTCTTCCGCACACACGTGAGAGCCTGAGAAAAAGAATGGGCCCTGAAGAGCAGCAGACTTGGGCCAGTGGAGGAAGCACATTTCAGAGCCGAGACCCTACCGGTGGGTGCTGTGGGTGACCACCCAGGGCAATGTGGTCAAGAGGCAAGGAACAGGGCAGGCCTGGGGTGCAAAGACATGGAAGGGAGCTCAGGTCAATGGGGGGCTGGGGGGGGGAAGGCAGTGGGGCCTGGGGACAATGGGTTGGGAGCCCAGGGAGACAGCAGATGCTAGGAGCGATGGGGGGAACTCGGGGAGGCAGCGGGGCCAGGAGCACCAAAATACAAGTTCGTCCAGCGCACCATTTTCCCCACGGCCGGCCCTATCAGCAGTCTCTGGATATAGAGATCAAGACACAGTGGGTATGTCTACACTGGAATAAAACACCCATGGCTGGCCTGGGTCAGAAAAGTCAGGCTTGCGTGGCTTGGGCTGTGGGGTTATAAATTGCGGTGCAATTATGTGGGGTTATAAATTCGCGGGGTCCCACAGTCCAGGCTCCAGCCTGAGCCCAGACGTCTACACTGCAATTTTTAGCTCGGCAGCCCAAGGTCTATGAGCCCGACTCAGCTGACACATACTCTGAGACTTGGTGCCACAGGTTTTTTATCACAGTATAGACATATCCTCAGCCAGCCAGAACCCAGGCCTTACAGGGCTACCTGCACTGACCCACAGGAGAGAGTCTAAAGTTATCTTTGCATGGCATAAAGGGAAATTTTAGAAAGGTGGGGTTTTCCATACCAGATCATAGCTGGGAAAGGGCCAATACCTGTTGCTCAAGAGAGTAGCAATTCCTGCTGCTGCTTCAGTGAGAGCATCCTATTGCACAAGTGGCCAATTACTCAATGCTGCCCATGGAGATGGAGGTGGGTAGGGTGGAGTTCCTTCCTGACCCCCCCTCTCCCCAACGATCAGTTACACCCTAAAGCATGAGATTTGATCACCCCATTGGCTGGCCTAACTATACATTATTGCTCATACAATTTGTTAGAATATAGATATTCAGGCCTGTCTGTAAAGGCCTATACTCACAGAATTTAGGTGTATTCTTATCATTTAGCTAGTTATAGAGGTATAAAAGAAAGAATCAAAATCACTGTCGGCCGGTGTAAGGGCCTTCTCTTACTGTGACAGTCTGAGGCCCTGTGCTTAGGCTAAGGCCTCTGGATAAGCAGCAGAGGCAGCCATAAGCTGGGAAGCGACCGGTCACATCCTCACATTCCAAACTGGTCACACTGAAATAAGGTGCTATTGGGCTGTTAAGAATACAGTCCTGTCCTGTTTCAGAGTAACAGCCGTGTTAGTCTGTATTCGCAAAAAGAAAAGGAGTACTTGTGGCACCTTAGAGACTAACCAATTTATTTGAGCATGAGCTTTCGTGAGCTACATCCATGCATCCGATGAAGTGAGCTGTAGCTCACGAAAGCTTATGCTCAAATAAATTGGTTAGTCTCTAAGGTGCCACAAGTACTCCTTTTCTTTTTGTGAATCCTGTCCTGATAATGCCTATCACCTCCAGAGAAAGAGAAGTGCCTAGAAGATGTAAAAGAAAACTTAGTTTGATAGCATCCTGTCTGGCAAGAACTCACTTATCAATAGCTGGGATCTGAAAGCCGATGAAGTGAGCTGTAGCTCAGGAAAGCTTATGCTCAAATAAATTTGTTAGTCTCTAAAGTGCCACAAGTACTCCTTTTCTTTTTGTCTGATTTCTTTATTGTTCTATCACTGTAGTCCCCATTTCCCTATTGTTTGTCTGCATAATCTCTGTCTGATTCTGTGATTGTTTCTGTCTGCTGTATAATTAAGTTTGCTGGGTGTAAACTAATTAAGGTGGTAGGATATAATTGGTTAAATAATCATGTTACAATATGTTAGGATTGGTTAGTTAAATCTCAGTAAAATTAAGTAAGGTACAGCTAAGCAGAACTCAAGTTTTAATATATAGTCTGCAGCCAATCAGGAAGAAAGAGGGGGGGAATGGGAACAGGGAATGGGGTTGGGGAAATTGGAATCATGTTTTGCTAAGAGGGTGAATGGGAACAGGGACACAGGAAAGGCTCTGTGGTGTCAGAGCTGGGAAGGGGGACACTGAGGAAGGAAACTGGAATCATGCTTGCTGGAAGTTCACCCCAATAAACATCTAATTGTTTGCACCTTTGGACTTCAGGTACTGTTGCTCTCTGTTCATGCAAGAAGGACCAGGGAAGTAAGCGGATGAAGGAATAAGCCCCTAACACAATTATCCAGCCCTTTTTCACATCCACCTATTAGCAGCAGCAGACATATTTAACCATATGACCTGCCACAGCAGCAAACAGATAGCATCAGAGCAAACGGAACACTAATACCAACTTCGAGTTTAATCCCATGATCAGCCCAATGTAACATAACTGACTCACTCTAGTGAACGGAGCCGTGAGCATTGCCTAGCATGACAGCAACAGGAATGCATCCAATGAAGTGAGCTGTAGCTCACGAAAGCTTATGTTCAAATAAATTTGTTAGTCTCTAAGATGCCACAAGTCCTCCTTTTCTTTTTGCGAATACAGACTGACACAGCTGCTACTCTGAAACCAGCAACAGGAGTGTTATTTGCCCACCCCCACAGACAGTTCATAGGTCTATATGCTCCACTATATGCACCCCCCAACTTTAAAGGATATCATATAATCACATACAATGTTCTATATGCTGACACAATTTTTTTCCCCTAAAATGATGCCCCTGGACTGCAAGCAGGATGACAATTTACAAAGCGGCCCCCCCGGTTTCACATCCCCTCTTTTGAAAGCTTATGTGCATCTAGCCATTTCAAACCCACGCCCCAGCATATCAGCCTCCTTCCACAGATTCAATCCAAGCCTCAAGCCTGGGAACTAGCCCTCAGTCCCAGTCAATTTTAACAAACACACCAACGCCCGCCCATTATCTCAAGCCCACACATGTATGTGCATGACACAAACCATTTTCCAACTGCTCTCTCTCTCTCAGGAAACTCAAAACATGCATCCAAACCAACCAAACCCATTTACCTGAGGGGATCAGGAGAGATTCACTCACAGGGACACTCCCTGCAATGCCTGCCACTGAAATATTTCAGGCTGAACTTTGCCCCTTGCTGTCCCCATTTGCATTTACTAAGAGAGCCTGCTTCCCAGGCTGTGGCTGCACAGGCCAGACCACCTCGATCACCAGGGACGAGATCAATTGCTTTTTTCCATTAGTTACTGATTATAGGAAGGCAGGCAGCAACCCTGCAGGGACTGGAAGGAAAACTGCATTCCGGATATGAATGGGGTAGCTGGCTAGCCAGGCTTGTTCCACTGCAATCCCAGAGACAGAGTTACATGACTCAGCTGCTTCATCTGGAAGTAAATTAATGCAAAACGCAGATTTTATTACGATGAGTTCTGCTCATAGGATAACAACAGTGCATTTATTACGGTCTCAGCAGGACTGTGCGCATGCTGGGACTGGTCTGCCTTGCTTCCAGTGTTCCACTTTCTGAACAAAAACAAATGCCAGCATTTCAAACTGAGGGCCTGATCCAACTCCTGCGGGCATCTGTCAGAGTTGGAATGGACCCTAAAGTAAAAGCATCAGCACTTACCAGAACCACTCAAATAGCAAGTGAGAACAGCAGTTCAGCCAGTTAGTTTCCCCATTCTCAATAACTGGAAGGTTTGTCTAGTCAACTAATAAGTACTATGGGGATGGGCTCATTAGAGATACCACAGATGAGTTCAGATGTCCACAGAACTAGAACAAGAGCAGTCCGCAAAACGCAGCAGCAGAGTTGTAGAAAGTTGTATATTTCAAAGGTGTTGGGAGAGAATTAATAAACAGTACCTGGAATTCTTGTAGTAGCAGTTTTCATCAGGTGATTTCAAAGCATTTTAGAAACATTAATTAAGCTTCACTACACCCAGTGAGGCAGGGAAAATATCTCCATATTAAAGATGGGGAAACTGAGGCAAAGAGATTACGTGATTTACCCAATCTCAAATAGAGGATAAGCAATAGAGCCAGGTGAAGAACTCCTGACTTCTGGTCCTGTGCGCTAACCACTGATGCCTCTGCTATTGCTATTGTCCCATTAGCACTTACAGACTTCAGGATCCATTAAGCTCCTAAAATCTGTGGGGGGGTTTTAAAACCTTTTTATTGGTTCAGTAGGGCCAAAACCACCACATACAAGACAAGACTGTCCAAATGACACATCACAATGGTATGATTTTAGGATCACAGGATGTCGACTTAGTGCTGGTTTAGAACTAATTAAAGATCCAACATGCTGAAACTAGATCTGGAGACATTAATTTATGCCATTTCCTAGCCCTCTGCTCTCACTTCCAAGAGGAGGCAGTACTTCCACGCCACTTATCTCTACATCAGGTTCTTAACAATAAGACGAAACTTCTCCCTAGAGCTTTTTATCTGCAGATACCAAAGCACTTTCCAAAGGAAAGTAAGACCATTACCCCCAATTTCCAGATGGGGTAACAAATACAGAGACGAAGTGTCTCACTCAAGGTCACGCAATAGCTCAGTGGCAGAATCAGGAATAGAAAATCCAGGTCTCCTGACTCCCAGTTTAGAGCCCCATCCACTAGACCACCCTGTCTCCCGCAGGCAGCTGCAGGGGTTCTTCTTGTGCCAGAATACTCAACATGACTTCTTAGTAGCTCAATGGGGTTTGTAGATTTGGTGGCCACTTGGGTCGGGGACAGGGAGATTTATCAGTCTGCTGAGTTAGCAGCCATTTTAGAGCAAAGGGCTCTATCACTGGGTCTGTACAGTGTTCTCTATTTGTTCTACTCCTAGTGTGTAGAGACCAGGCTCTATTTCTATGTGGATTTCACTACAGAATCTGATGGATTCTGATTAAATCTGCCTCCAGTTAAACCCAGGCAGCTCCATTGAATTAAATATCCTGGTCCAAGCCTTGATCATCTCACGGCTCAGCTATTGCATCCTCTACATCTTGGGCCTTCCTCACACATGCTTCACAGCTCCCCAATCTATTCAAAACTGCTGCAAAAATCTTCTCGGCTATGACCGTGATCCACCCCCCTCCCCGCTCCATAAATCCTTTCACTCACACCCTATTGCCCCTTCAATCAGATTCACATCTGTGCGAGGGCATGGTGAGAGGGAAGCGTATTTGTTCTCCAACCAATTGCAAGAGGAACTGCAACAAAAAGCGTTAGGAACCACTGATTTAGACAACTGATTTCAATTCTTCAGATGGAAAACGTTTGTCCGGTCGCAACTCGCTCCACCCCCCTGGAGCATATCCAGTTGTTAGCAGACAGGACTCTCTACCTGCTTATCTCAGAACCTCCACTGGACTGGACTGGGGAGGAGACACCTTCCCACTCAGTTTTCAGATGTGAGCGCCTTTAGTGAGCTGGCAAAGGGCCCAAGGGAAGACACACTCACTTTCAGCACCGGATCCAGTTGTCAGCAGAGCCTCGCGTCCGTATTTCTTCTCTGGGGCACATCCAGCAGAGGCAGGATTAATCAGGGCTGTGGAGTCACACCGTATGTACCAGAGCTACAGGGAAAGGCCCAGGGGGCAGGAGCACAGGCAGCGCTGTACCCAACCATAAATTCCTTGGGATTTTCTGTGCTTGGGCAAAAGGAAATCACGGAAGGGCATAAAACCAAGTGTAGGATCCCTGCAGCACAAAGCACTCTGCTAGAGCCATGGGAAGTGTTTTAGGGCATCTCCAAGGCTACACTCCGGGAAGCTAGCAGAAACTATTGCTGGCTTTGAAATTACTCATGACAAATGTAATCCATAAACCAGGATTTACCAGGATCTCATTGTGCTGTAAGATTCCGTTTCGTCTTGTGTCTCACTCCTCCCCATCTTCATCTCATTAGGGAAAAACCCGACAGCTAAGCAACCTCTGGTTCAAATTACATGTATAATACAGCCTGGTAGGCTGCCAAAGCTGAGTGTACAGTAGCTAGAGACTTGGGTTTGGAAGATGGTCATGTCAGTGGGTGGGTGAATATCAGGTGTGTTAAAGTGGCTTGTTACAGCTCATGGAAGGAAGGAAGAGGAGTAGGGCTGAGGCTGCTGGTTTCCTGCTATGGACCAGATCCTGAATGCCCTCAACTCCCATTCACTTCAGTGGGAGCTGGAGGTGTTCACCATCTCACAGCGTTTGGCCTAAGTGAGCACACTGGTTCTTCAAGCTGGAGCTGACTGTAAGTCACTGCATCCTAGAGAACGAAGGGGTGAAAACAGTCACCCCAGGAATTCAGGGTCCTCAAAGCCTGAGGAGACACTATGCTAATACTTCACTGGAATACTTTGTCACTCTACAGCACCTTCCATCCAAGGACCACAAAGTACTTTAATGAATGAATTTGGCCCAAGAAAGACCAATAGCACCTAAACAACCTAGGGGAATGAGACGTAGGCTCCTAAAGGACTCAGGAGCTCTGGAAAATGTTACCCATCATCTCCATTTTAGAAACAGGGAAGCTGAAGTCAAGACAGATTAAGTGACTCACCCAAGGCCACACAGGAAACTTATGGTGGAGCCAGGAATAGGATCCAAGTCTCCTGACTGCCAGCCCTGCGCTTTAAATGCAAGACAATCCTTCCATCCCAATGCCTGTGGTGAAGCCAGCATGACACACAAATGCACAGGCACAAACAGCGTCAAGCGAATTTATCTTTACTTCACGGTCTCAGCAAAACAAAAACTGCATTCCGAACTTTTTTTAAACATTAATATATTAATTTAACTTCAAAATAAATACTTTTTTTAAAATACCTATTTCTTTACATCACTGCAATTTCAACAGCAAATCTAGAAAAGTCAGTGCACAAAGAGCAGTAATATGACCTGTTAGCTAGAAAGCTTTCAGGAGATCAAACTAAAAGAAAACAGGAGGTGGGCCTTGTCTTTCGGGCACGTTGCATGCAGTAAACTTCAGCAAGCTTCCTTAGCACGTGATCTTTCTGCACACTTGCTTGGAAGAACTGTGCACTGCTCTCCCAAAGGAAATCTACAAATCTGATTTATATGTAAGTCTGCAGGATTCTCCCACAGCTGGTTACTGATCAGTCCCACAGAGGTTCCAAGTACGACAGTGACTGCTACTGAAATCGATATAAAAATGACATTATGGAACAAGCATGCTTGAATCTCTAATGGAGCTGAAAAGCCCATGTGAAAGTGCAAGATTAGTGTTATTTATAATTAAATTCTGGGAGCACTAACCAACAGTACTAATCATCGGTCCAGTGATGAAAAAAAGGAATGTTCTTAAGCCGTGCTACATTGCTTTCTCCTGGATAACCAGCACTGAAGGGCTAGTTCCAAAAATTAAATCCAGCCGCAAGTGAACACATTGTTCTACATACTTCTGCTTGGAGTGCCATTGCTATAGTGATGGGAGGTGATTTACAACTGTTGCTAACTCGGAAAGACAAGACTGGCATGTGACCGTTCATCACAGAGCTCAAATCAGCTTGAGTATGTCAAACAAACCAGGACGTTCAGGAATCAAATCTGTTCTGAAGTGTTGGAGGAGGGCCTCCTGTCAGCGACTAGAGAGACGCTGGCTTTGTAACTCGGCACTCCAGAGACCAGGAATCTCAGCACTTGTGTTTCCTTCTGTTGAAGGAAATCTAGGAAACGCAGCCCTCTCGGGGTCAGATTCTGATCTCCCTCCTGGAAAAATGAGCAGTAATGAATTTGATGACTTTACAATGAAGTTAAAACCAACATGAGCGAAGAATCAGGCCCTCAGTCTTTCCAGGGTGCAGCAAGACAGTCTTCAGTAACCCACAGGGAATGAAACATAGAACAGAGTCATCATCAGTCTGCGACTCCTTCCCACATGCTCCCAGTTATATTAGCAGAAGAGGATGCAACTGGGAACCATTTTGTGTGGGGTGGATGGAAGGGGGAACCTCACAACCTCAGGAAAGCAGAGTATGATGATGTTTCATCTCCACCCGGTAAGGGGAAAAATGCTCTCCCATCCAAGTCAAAACGACACACACAATTCCCAAATCCTTCCAGGGTGGAATTTATACAATTATTTCCACACCCACCTCAACTGAACAGTCTAATCACAGCAGTAAGACGCATCACTGGACAGAAAGTGCAGCTTGCGTTATTGGAAAGGAAAAAATAACCAAGGTGCATTAATGACTAAAAAAGGAATGGTCAGGATTACTGATCTAAGACCCACGTGTCTGTCTTACTGGGAAAGAGACAGCAGGACATTCTAATGCCCCAATAGACCCAAGGTATAGGTAGGTGCCACTACACAGCCTTGTAAGGCAAGTCAAACATTTCCTCAAAGATAAAACCTGACTGAGCCAAGATAGGATGCAACAGTGCACTTTGTGGGGGTACAGCAATATTTCAGGTGTCCCTGCTGAGGGAAGTTTCCTAAGCACTGGACAGAAGTGCAATAGGTATCAGTTTCCTTCTGAAGCCCAGAGCTCCCTCTGCAGCCTCCCCCATGCAATTATGGAGCAGATGAAAGCTAGATGGGATGTGCCAGGCTGAAGGGAATTCTCCAGAGTTAAGACACGTCTTGTTTCAGTGTTAGGGATGTTAGCTTTAAAATTGGAACAGTCACCTCATTCAAAAGAGGACTATATTAAGTGTACTGGTGGAGAAGGGATGCAAGGGAAACTGTAATGGATAGTCTAGCTATCACTGGGCACAGGGAAAGCAGGAATTTGACAGCAGGGAGTGACAAACCCTCAGGGTTGCAAGTGATAGTCCAGAACATTTTAAATCTCTTCCTTCACTGTGTGTGTGTGTGTGTGTCTACCTGCCTCGCGGGACGACTATGCCTCCTTAAAGCTGTACACCCCACCCCAAGATTCAGCTAGAAGGAAAATAAGGAAGCAATGCATCATGGAGAGGTTCCTTTTCAGCTTATTGGGTCTTCTTGTCCTCTGGTGGGAAGTAAGGAGGAGGGGGAGGCTGGTCCTAAAATAGAGGAGGGGAAAAATATGTAAGGAACATAAATCCACAGCTGGGAAATCAATTAGTTCAAACAAACCCTGCTTCTCCAACAGGAACAATGGCTGTTAACACAATCAGTATTGCTGCTTTTAACCCTCTACTATCCGTACATGATCACTATCCAGATTATGAACATTTAATCTAATTTCCTGTGAAATTTACCAGTGGCCCATTCCCCCTAGGGTGACTCTGCCCCCCTTCATACATGCAACATACAGGTGTTTATTACGTATAGAACAATGCGTGAAACTTACTGTGGGCATGTAGACATTATGAGGGTTGACTGGACTGTAATAAGCACTGGCAGCAGCTTCTGCAGCCTTCGCTTCAGCTATTGCAAGCAAACACAGGTTAAAGATTAGGTGACAATGCAGGGAACTTCTATCATTAAATAAAAGCCCAGCATGATTCTGCCTACCAGGTATTAGACCAACCCTCAGTTCTGTACCCACCTGATCTACAAAGTGGCAACACCACCACAAAGCTACCTAGTTAGTGGGACCCCTTCAAATGGCAGAGGGTGAAGAATCAAGTCACTATAGTATTGCCCAGTTAGAAACCAGGGAGATCAGCAGGTCCTGTGGGACTCAGCACTGAAGGAGCTACGATATCCTGCCACATCAGCTTGCAGATGCCATCTGGGTTTTGCTCTGTCCATGGAACAAATGCTAACAGCTGCTTTTGAAGACCAGCCGATCACAGGCAATGCTCCCAGAAGGCAATGATCCAAAGATGTTTTGCAATAGAAAAATGACGCTTTAATAGCAGCTGTGGGAAACTCACTCCTTAGAAAAAGCTAATCCACAAGAACAGCCTGGATTGTGCGGCTGCCCCGGACTCTGAAGTCTTGTGTTCAGCCCCATGGACCCACCACCTTTCCAAGTGACAGTCCTGAGCTGAATAGTTATGGATTCAGATCCAAGAGGTGTGCTACACTCACCCCTTCCCCTACCCCCAATTCCTTTAAAGACAAGAGATCCAGTAGTATTAAACATCTCACTTATTTAGCATTCGCTTCATGTGATTTTAGTGTTTGTTCTGCATGAATGTAGCGATTTCACATGGAAGAACTTGAGAAAATGTCCCAAATCACTTTGAGAAACCTCATTCAATTGAAACTACAAGTCTGAGTTTTGTGACCCATTTCTATTATATGCCTCCCATCCAATTTCATCGATTAGGGAAGTATGGGGCAGGTCAGATGGAAGCTGGGCAGCTGAGATTAACAAGGTTTGTTCTGCTTAGTCCTCTGGCTTTCTGATGGGATGTGGCAAACAATGCTAGAGCTGTGCCAAACAAATGCTGCTTAACTCTATGGATTTCTACCATGCTTCACTCATTGTTCCATTTCACCGAATGGCAGTCAGACTGATTCCTATTGACCTGCTGCCGTTGAAAGCTCTCCTTTATAAGAGCATTTGTATTCTGAAAAGCGTTCTGTTCTCACAGAGACCTTCTTACTCATCAAATCTACTCCTACATATATCAGAGTCAGATCTACTGACTAATACAAGCTTTGACACTGCTAGGTTTTGTTTTTTGTTTGTTTTTGTTTTTTTTACTCCTGTTAGCCCTGCAGAATGAACATCACTATTGGAAAACAAACTGGATTCTCTTCCGGCTCATACAGAAACAGAATTGATCCAACTGCAGAATATTTGTTGACGATGAACTTGCTGGAAAGACCCCAGGTTGGCCATCAGACTGAACTGAGTTTGCAAGACTGGCAGTTAGGAAAAAAATATATTTTAACTTGTAAATGGAGCAGGTTTGTTCTGAAATCACCAAGAGATGATGAACATGAAACCCTGATTATGCCAATTTTAGAATGTTACTTTTCAGAGGAGAATCCCTTTTTAATGCTTTTGCTCATATTCATTATGTTCTATAGACAACTATTTGCTGTACATTTCTACATGGCTATCGTAGAGAGAAGAGAAATGATACTGGAATGTAGTAGATCAACTCGTCCTCAGTGACTGATGTTACTAACATTGCAGAGGTTCTGATCTAACCCGCGGGACATACTTCTCACCTGCAGGAGTGGAAGGAAGGTCTGGGCCACTGACTGGAGGCTCCATGGGCCCAGGATAAGGAGGTGGTGGAGGCTGCATGTAACCCATGGCTCCATCCATCATGGGGGGACCAGGGTAAAACTCTGCTTGGAAAGAAAGAGAATGAAAATATTGTAGGAACAGCTCCTTTGGGCCAGCCATGGACCATATACAGCCAAAACAAGTCTGAAAACCAAATACCATTAAATAAGCTCAGTTGCTTAAATTGCATAAGGCGCTGAACCAAACCTGAAAACAATCCAGATGTTAGCTGCAAACATACATCCACCTTCCCCTCTTCCTTAACCTGCTTTTAATTTGGTCACTGGAAAGATTTCTTTATTCAGTTTGCAGACTCACCAGGAGGTGGTGGTGGGTAGGGGTATCCTGGCGGAGGGGGACCGTACACCCCATTGGCTGCAGGTGGCGCAAAGGCGTAAGCTCCATTCGGCATGTAGGAATAACCATATGCTCCATTGGGAGCTTCTCCTCTAGAGGCTGTGAAAACAAAAGCAAATTGATTCTACCAGATCCACAAGGACTGAATCAAGATCAGGACAGATCTGACCTCTTCACAGCAGTAAATCAGACAAACTCAAGAGTCGAGTGCAATAGGCCAAGCAGATCTACAGCTGACCAGATGAGTAAAATTAATGATTTTAAAAAGGCAAATTAATTTCAGCCAGTAGCTGAAATTCAAAAATATTTTAATCCATCCTGCCATAGCTTATTCTAAGGAGGACACACGCACCACATGCTTGTAACAAGCCCACACAAAAAAGCCAGCTCCCCCTCTACCATTACCTGATTTAGCCTTGTTGTTAAAACTGAAACTTCAGTACCTTGAGATGCCACTTGCAGCATACGCTGTCCAAACTCAATAGCACCCCCAGCTGAAAAAGTCATTTTGAAAGTTAAGGATCCTTCCCAGCCACCTACAGAGGAGAAAATAAATCAGTTGAAAGAGGAGAATCTTTTTAAATGTTATTTAGTCTCCCTGCTATGAGGCAAGTGTTGTGGTCCATCTATACAGATCCCTCACATGTAACACTAAAGCACTTTAGCTTTGTCTCAAATACCTTAAAAGGCTGCAGGTAAAAGGATAGGATCGTCATAATTATGCTCTGATTAGAAAAATACATGTTGGCCATGGGTGTTTCAGGTCAAGGGGTACCTGAAGTTGGAGCATCAATCAGAGGTTGATGAAGTTATGTGCCTATTGTCATAGTCTGTCAGTGGTTCACAATGACACCGGCAGCATGAGATTTGCTCTGGCTCGGTACAGGATTAGTGCAGAAAACAGGGATTGTGTTAATCCAGTTTGCTAAAAAGCCTTTAGAGCTAGTCAGTCATTAGCTATAAATAGACAGGGGGTTTGGGTACCCAATGGAGCAAAGAGCATAAATGGTATGAAAGATGTGGGCAATTTAAAGCTACTACAGAGTCCAAGGTAGGTGTTCTAGGATAGGATAAAAAAATATATATATGAGTGACATCACAGGTTTCAGGCTTAACAAAAAACAAGAACAGCCCAAGAGTCCAAGCACCACATCAGAGAGGAATCAGTGTCAGTGACGGAACAGGAAAATTAAATTACTTTGTGAACTAAACCCGAGATGCTTGTGTGTTATAGTGACATTCCTATTAAAGGGGAACTCCTCTGGGAAAGACTCATACAGATTTTAGGCAAATCCTTTTGCCTTTTACATGGTTTTCAGAGTTTGTTCTCACTGTGTGCACCCCCTTACAGGCTGGTTTGTCCTATTTGATCCAATGCTGATTTCCAGGATCACAGACTGTTGGGTCATAAGCACGGGATTATGACTTCAGTGTCAGAGCAAGCAAAAGAAATTGAGCTGGGGATATGAGAGAGGTTATTAAATTACAGGTTTCCAGTAACAGTGAAAGGAGAAACAAAAGAAATACTGGGTAAATATGTTTTATTTGTACAAGTATTTTCCCCCTCTTCTCCAGGTTCGCTCGAGTATGTAAGTCCCCCTTTAAAACCAGCTTCCCCAATTTCAAGACTGCCTCTTCCCTTTCAAGCCTGAAATACAACATGTAATGCCCATTTATTCAGTTTCCTGTTAAAATAAAGTGACATAAGATTGTTTTTACTACTAAGACGTGTTGTGACAATAACACAACCTTTCCTTGAGCTACAGAAGAGATTTGTGATGGACAACTGTTTCTGGTTACTTGTCTGAAAGTGAATGTGGATTTAGGAAGAAGCAGAGAAGTTTAGCAAAGAATCATCTGGACAGGGATTGAACAGGTTATCTCAACAGGCCATAGCTTATTGACATCCCTTAGAACTTTGTTGGCATGACCTCTCTGTTATGAGACACTTAAGGATGTTTCATCAAGGAGATCATTTGGCCGATTGAACTTTAACATTCAGAACAGAGAGTGGAAATGAGATCAGTTTCTGAAACAGACCAATTCATTGTAACTGGACAGGGAGAAAGGGAAGGGAGACACAATTTTGGTTACAGTTTTTAAAGAAATACATTTTAATAGTATTGGATAACACCCAGTTTAGCTCAATGCATAAACTTGATGTTTCTCTGAATCTGATGCTATGTAAGTATCTTAGCATTACTGTAACCAAAAAATACATACCTCCTGTCTCTGCTTTCACTGTCCCCTTGATATAATTTGCTCCAAAGACAGGCTGTTTAATCTCACAATCTTTTATCAAATAAAAGGGCATCATGAAAGACTGCATAGGATCCTTTCCCTTGGACACAAAGATAACCTGCAGGGGAAAGGAGCAAAGTCATAGTAAGCGACATTCAAAACAAGCATGAAGCATAGAGACAATTTACTGTGAGAAAATGGAGCTCAATGTGCTGAAACTGCTTCCCGCGCCTGGAGCTTTACATCTACCCTGCAGGTCACAAGATCTCGAGAACAGCAGCAAGATGCCTGAAAGCTGAGGCTATGAGGCAATAACGTGAAGTGCCTTCTAGAAGCATACACGAGCTATGATCTCTCTCCTCCTGATTTCTAGTCAGCTTGCTGCTCTCCAGATGGTTATGATTATTAGTTTAACTGATGCATTAAGCATTTGCTTTTCAGCTCCTGAGGATCCCTGGCAGGCTACATAGCTGTCTGCGGGAACTAATCAGTATTTATGTCTTTTGACAAAGGATTTACAATGCATTCATAATGCTGCTGAGGTCCAAAGAACATCCATTTTCAAGGGCTGCTAGATTAACCATACTTTCAGGAACCAGGAAGGTTTCTCTCTATTTAAAGTGTCTGATCCCATTATGAAAACTACTTACTCTAAATGGAGTCAAGAAGACACTTCCTTTCTTGGTCCCTTTGAAGGCATCTGGCATGTGTTCCATATCACTGAATGCAATTTCTATGTGATCATAGGTCATCAAAATACTACAAGCAAGCAAAGGAAAGAAGAGGCCCATTATTAGGACTTGATCCAGAGGAGCAGTTTGTGTACAATTTAATGGCCTATATCGGGGTGGGCAAACTACGGCCCAGGGCCGAATCCAGCCCTTAAGCTCCCACCAGGGAGTGGGGTCTAGGACTTGTCCCGCTCCAGCTGGGAAGTGAGGTCAGGGGCTTGCCCCACTCCGTGCGGCTCCAGGAAGCAGTGGCATGTCCCCACTCTGGCTCCTACGTGTAGGGGCAGCTAGGGAGCTCCACATGCTGCCCCCGCCCCAAGCGCTGCCCTACAGCTCCCACTGGCCAGGAACTGCGGCCAATGGGAGCTGCAGGGGAGGTGCCTGCGGACAGGGTAGCGCACAGAGCCACCTGGTTGCACCTCTGCATAGGAGCCAGAGGGAGGACATGCTGCTGCTTCTGGAAGCTGCTTCAGGTAAGCACCGCCTAGAGCCTGCACCCTGACACTCTCCCGTTCTCCAACCTCCTGCTCTGATCCCCCTCCCACCCCCTGAACCCCTCGGTCCCAACCCGGAGTAGCCTCCTGCACCCTGAGTTCCTCATTTTTGACCCCATCCCAGAACCCACACCCCCAGCCGGAGCCCTCACCCTAATTCCCAATTTTGTGAGCATTCATGGCCCACCATACAATTTCCATACCCAGATATGGCCCTCAGGCCAAAAAGTTTACCCACCCCGGCCTATATAAAGTGAGCTGATGACCTCAATCCAATACTTAGTAGACAAGTGTTCCTAACACAAAAGACACTACCACAATTGCCTCCTTTTTTGGCAGTTTCTGGGCTTGTCAATGTACAGTTTTTGTATGGATTTAGCTATTCTGATTTAGAAACTTGTAAGTTAAATCAGTGCAACTCCTAGAGCGGATGCAGTTATACGTCCTTTATACTGGTACAACTGTGTCCATGATAGCAGGGGGCTACCTCGATTAAACTATACTTGTGTGAGATCCCATTCCTAACTGAAGCAGTGAAATCTATGTGTAGAACAGGCCTCAGCAGAGAAATTTGTACAAAAACTGAGTATTGGACAGGCGCCATGAAGAGTGAACTATCCTGTTGTGGCAGAACAGGATGCTTGCTCTCTCTATAGTTTAGAAAGGCACAACATCCACGAGCAAAACAACAAAAGCAGAAGGAAAGAGCAACTTTCGAGGAGCAGGAGATTGCTGAACGGCAGAGAGGAGTAACACAGACCTAATTCCCACTGGAGTCTCAGTTCTCACAGTGACCAGGTGGAGAGGGGGTGGGAGACGGATGCTGCCTGGGATCCAGGCCTCTGGCACTACGCGATCCACCCAGGACACAGCACACCTCCCAGCAGCAGCCGGAGCAAATCTGCCCAGCCGGCGGGGGCAGCAGAGTAGGATGGGCAGGAGCAGTCCCAGGGGGTGCAGGCTCTGCAAGGAGCGAGAGCAGAGCTGGGGCTCCCCCGCCTCCATTCCTGGTGCTGCCCAAAGGTCGCCGTGGCCGCCCGTGAGCTCCCACCTCTGCGGCACAAAGACCGGGGCACGGGGGGGACGATCCTGAGCACGCGGGCAGCTATCCCCTGGCGGGGCCGACCCCGCGAAACGGCGAACAGGTGACACCCCTCGGGCCCGTGGCAGGGGGCTAGCGGGGGCCAGGCTGCCATGGGGGGGGGAGGGGGCTGTCGAGCGACGCGGCGCTTGTTCCCAGGGTGGGGGGCCCTGGTCTCACCCAGCCACGCGGGGGGGGGGGGGAAGGGGAGGACCACGTGACCCAAGCCCCTCCCCCTTCGAGCTGCCCACTGGTAACGGCCCCCCCCAGGAAAAAGAGGCCGGGGGGGGGGCTCTCACCTCTCGCTGTTATTGACGATCACGCCGCCCCCCTCCGAGTGGTTCCTGTTCAGCGCCATGGCCTCCGCGGCGCAGTCCCGGGCCTCCCGCTGCGGCCGGACAGGGACCAAGGGATGAGACGTTGCGCTTGCGCAGCGAGGGAGCACCGGGGTGGGGTGTGCGCGGAAACCGAATCGCCCGGCATGCAAAGCGGCACGGCACGAAGGCGGGAGCGTGGCATGCTGGAAGCTTTAGTTCCCAGGGGTCCCTTAGAGATGGAGTGTTGCATGCTGGGATCTGTAGTTCCCATGAGCCCCTTAGAGGTGAAGTGTTGCATGCTGGGACCTGTAGTTACCATGGCTCCCTCTGCGATGGGCTGTTGCGTGTAGTCTCCACGGTCTGCTCTAAGGGACGTGGAGCATGGCATGGACTGTAGCAGGTGGCCTTAGGCTGGCCTTCTGCTTCCCCATCTGCAGTGGGCCTGCTGTGTTCCCCAAGGCTGCCGATGGGGTGGGGCTGCATGGGGTCTTGCACTCTTAGGCGGAAGGTGCTTCTCAAGGGTATGGCCCTTTCGGAGTGCCCTGTAGTTTGTAGGAGTCCTGTCCATCCAAATGGGCTGGGACCTCCCTCCTCTGGCAGGCCCATGGCCCCATGTCCCACCCCCACTGCTCATTGGCCCCAAGAACATCTCAGGTCATGGACCCACAAAAAGTCAACACGTCGCCCCATCACATTGAACAGAAGGACCCCACGTGGAGGAGTCAGCGTCTTGTGATGCGCTGGTGCAAACACCACCATGGCCACAAACATCTCCATCATGACACTATGCTTGTCCCTTAAAATATTATTAAAGCTAATGTTAAAAAATATATATAATATACAGATTAAGAAAAGAGTGTCTGTACATCTGGGTATAGTGCTTAGATTATCCACAAATACACAGTTTGTTTAAAAAGTCATAAGATACATATAGTACATAATCAGCAATAACCCAAATTTAGGTGACTAAATTTAACAATACAATTTCGACAGTAGCATCCAAATATTCAGGTACATCTAATTAAATCAATGCCTGACCCTGGATGTACAGGACTCCACAAGGCTGCACCAACACAACGCTGAGATTGTCAAATTTGCATCACATTGGGAACATTGCAGCCTGAAAAGTCCCATAGGTCCTCGACTTAAATAAATTGTTACTACTTTTATTAAAAACAAGTGGCACCAACGCAGAAGGAACTGGGAGGAAAGAAAACAGCCACTGAACAACTCAGAAATAGTATTCAATATAAAGAAGAAGTTAGTTGCTTGGGAGGGTTGGATTAGATCGGTTTTGTGGGTCTTGCTCTTTTGTCTGCTGCTCTCCCCAGCAACAAGTAAGTTCCTCCACTCAGAGCAGTGGAGGGACACATAGAATTGCTTGAGCATAGCGTATTTTTTAAATAAACAAGAAATTAATTTCCAAATTCCTCTTTCAGATGCTCAGCCTCAGTGTGCTTGAGAGACTGTTTTGTGGAACTAAGGAGCAGAGGACTGGTTAGAACTGGGTGTATTATACACTGCAAATTCTCCACAGGATTAATTTGGGAACAAGAGGCAAATTGTTAGCTTTTAAACCATCACTAGCCTCAACAGAGAACTGAGCTAAAAAGGCAGTTCAGATTTTCTCTTTTCTATTAAACCCCATTGGGTCTATATTTTTCTATATTATAGTAGTAGGGATAATCCAAAGATTTATTCTCATCTTTTTGGGGACAGTTCTTAAGAGTGTTTGGAAACATAAATATCTTCTGCTAACATTTGCTTCTGACCAGATTTGGAGCTCTCTTGAACTGGCAAGAAATGGTTCACTTGGACACAGCACTCCTCCTTGCTTAAAATGATTTGCAGTGTTGCTTGTGCCCTGCTGAGCAGCTGCACTTCGCGGGTGAGCGTTTAGGTTTGTAAAGCGCTTTGGCACGATCTAAGTTACAAGTTATTTTTGAACCAATGTATTTTGTTGTGGTTCACGCCATGTTTTTTTCTAAGGAAATTTTCTAGCTGGCTCAGTAATGGCAAAAACACGCATTTTTTCTGGGCTCACATCCAGTTTACGATCCCATAAGTGAGAACTGTTTGTACATCACATTGCAAATCCACCAGTGATATTTGGTGTAGTTGGCAGAATCTACCAGAGAGCAGCGCAGGGCTGAGATAAAATGGAGACAGAGCTATTTCTGATTCCTAGTTGGTGCCTGGGTCAGAATTCAGATTACTGGTGGAGCAGGCTGAGAAAGCTCCTGTTTGCACTATGGATAAAATGGAGGTCAGTCCCTATTGCTGCAAGATGATTACTGATAACCATTCATCACTTAGAAACAAATCTCCATTGTCTTATCCAGCATTAAAAAAACTCAGAACAATGACAAGATGGCCAAATAATTCAGTCGTTTTGTTTTGTAAGGAAAGACAATCCAGTACATTATGATGTTTGTACACTGTTTAATGGTAGTTAACATTCTTTAATAGCATTATATTATTGTTACAGTTTCCTCACACACTTTAATACAGTAATTGTATACCTAAAAAAATCCTAAATAAAAAGAAGATCGCTATGTGAGGTGAAAATTGCTCAAGAAAAAACAGACACTCAGAATTGCACAATGCTGTTTAAACAGCCGCTTATTGGATTTATCCTGTTGCTTTTGGAAAAGCAGAGGATAGATCCAGGCTTGGTTCAGTGTGAATTTCCTGATCATTCCAGTTTACACCCCATGCATGTTAGGAACATAGGGATTTTAATCCTGGATCAGGCCAGTGGTCCATCTAATCCAGTACCCTGTCTCCAAATACTATCAGATGCACCAGAGGAATCTTGAAGAGGGAAGTTATTGAATAAACTGCCGACAGGGTGAACTTTCTTCCTATCCCTGATAGTTAGTTTGGTTTGTGCCCTGAAACACGAGGGTTTATCTTTCTTCCAAATGGACTGAAAGAATAGGCAGGGGATATTCATCTTAAAATGCAGCAAATTGTATAGCTGTGATAAAATGTATCAGCTCAACAGCTGTCTTTTATTAAAGCTACTTTCACAAGTTATTGCACGCAAATGTGGAAGAGCATTTATAGCAGGTTCTCTGTAAAAATCCTACTGTTTCATTTCATGGACATACCAATTATTTGTGGGGCCTAGTGGATAGCGTTATTCACTGTTGGGCAGGGCACTGGTTTCATAGTTGACCTTGGAACTCATCCTCCCCAACCTGCCATAGAATTCTTGGCTTGCCAAGAATAGGCCAAGTTCAGGCATGGAGGTAAGCAGGTATACCAGCCACAATGGAAGTTGCAACTGCTTATCACAGGGCTGAGAAGGGCCCATGTCAATAGCTTCCTGCCATGCATTGCATTTCTGCACTACCCTTGTGGCTGCTTATGGAGTGGTTCTGAAGTCTTACATCAGCATTTTCTTCCATCCACGGGGAGGGTAATATAATAATGCTTCCCTTTTATATAGCACCTTTCAACAGTGGTTCTCAAAGCCCTTTCTAAAGCCAGGTATTAGTATCCCCATTTCACAGAATGGGAAAAAGAGGCACAGAATGGTTAAGTGATTCACCCAGGGTCACATAGCAAGTCAGTGGAAGAACTAGGAACAGAATCCAATTCTCCCAACTCATAATGCCCTGCTCTAACTGCTAGACATCATTGCCTCCTGAGTACTGCCACTGCCTTCACCGCTGAAGCCCAGGATGGGGAAAAAAGTTATGCAGATACACAGGGGAAAGACAAAAGTTTAGAATCACCCTAATTGATTAATCTCCTGAATGAGTACCACAGACAGGGCGCGTGACATACACCTTTGCTACGGGCAACTGGGAAAATGGGGAATGCCCACCTTTGCATAACAGACCCTCTGCCAAAGACACATTCATTCTAATAAGGAATTAAGTCATCATCTTTGATACACAAATGGAACCAGGGGCCCACTCCTGCAGCCCACACTCAGGCAAAACTCCTGTTGAAGCTAATGGGAGCTTTGCTTGAGTAGCATGGTCAGAATTTGGCCCATGAGAGAGAGCTATATTAGCCGATAAAGACTTAAGCAAGTGTCCTAGAGCCCTTACTGCACATATTAAGCAGAAGTACAGAGATTAATATCTTATTTTCCCCTCTCACTGCATTATGGATAGCTTCTCTGTTGTGAAGGTTGAATCTAGCTTTTTGCTTATATAGCCATTTCCAACCCTCCAGCTTCGCCAAAACTAAAGCAATCCACATGAAATGGCACAAATATCGTCTCATGCTACATTAGAGATTTTATGCAAAGTCAGACACAAAAAAGACACAGCGTTTCAGAAATAAGAGTTAAAAACATAAGAAGTGAACTCTTGTCCCCATTGAAATCAATAGCAAAATTCCTATAGATTTAAACAGGGTCAAGATTTCATCCAAGGTGTTTGCACTTCTTGAAGAATTTGCTAATCTTTTTTTTAATAGCTCATAATATTTCAAAAATCACCATATAATAATAATTCCTAGCTCTTATATATATATATATATCTCAATATATATCTATATCTAGCACTTTTCATCAGTAGATCTCAAAAGTATTTTACAAAGGAGGTAAGGATCATTATGCCCATTTTACAGATGGGGAAGCTGCAGCACAGACCTGGGAATTGACTTGCCCAATGTCATCCAGCAGGCTTCTGGCAGTTCTGGGAACAGAACCCAGGTCTTCTGAAGCTGTTGGCCTTCAGAGGACTGGAGCCTTTGACTATTTTCAGAAGGCGAGTGGGTGCATTTCACCAGGCCTCCATGTTGGGAGATGTACCTGTAATTTTAACTGTGAATTTCCTGGCCTTTGGACTTCTTTTTTAATTACAGCATTTTATTAAGGTTTTTTCCTTGAATATATTTCTATGTATTTACAGCCTTAACTCCATCTTAGCAGTTGATGGGCCAAATTCATCCCTACTGGAAGCGGGTTACATCTGTGGTGAATTTGACCCAATTACTTTCTCTCTACATATATACAGTACACTAGATTTCTTTTTTTTTTTTTTTTTTTTTTTTATAATGCAAGCTCTAGGAGGTAGGTGATAAACTAATATCAGAGAAAATGAACTCATAGCAATGCATAGAACACTGAGACATGTAGGAGATGAAGTTACTGCAGTGCATAGATGTGACAGTAATTCATTCCAGCTATTATATATCTCCAGGGTATATTTGAGAAGGTGGCTTGAGAAATGTGCTCTTGAAAGTTCTCTTTTCCTTTCCACCTTTTTCAGAAGGGATTCTTCACCATCCTTTATATTAAGGATACATTTATAAATGGTTAATACATAATTAACAGATGTTTTAATATATAGTTAATGAAAGGTTACAGATTGTCAGAATCCAACAGGTCAGTAGGTTGTTTTTAACCAGGACTTACAACCACCTAGAACAGCTTCTACTAAGGTGCTGATAACCATCTTCTATAACACACGCTATTTATATCTGTAACAACTTATCACATCTATTAATCATTTAAAACCCTTTATAAACTACACTGGGGTACATTAATAACTAAAAAGGAACTGCACTAACTGGAGTCTTTTAGGAGTTTGGGATTTTAATGCTATTAAAGTTCCCAAGAAAGTAGGGATGTGATTATAACAGAAAAGGAATCCTGCAGCGATGCCTTAATTAACTAAATAATAGTTCCTGGATAAGAAACTATCTGTTAAAAGTGAATTTTCATAAATACCACTACTGCTATTTCAGGATCTCCAGCCAGTGAATGGTGCTGGAGTCTCTCACTAGCAGCTATTTCATCCCACTGGCTGGGATATTTTATAGTACTGGGAAGCAGATTGAGGGCCCAGAGCTGCTCCAGTGTAAGTCAATTGGACTTTAGCCTAAGTAAGGCGTTCAGGACTGGCCTCACAATGCCCACAGGAATATTTTTCTTTCCCAAATGCAACAGACCAACATTCAAAGTATCACCAGAAGATGATGTTCATGATGCATATATAGATGGTTTGCATGAACATCACAGACGTCATTCGTTTCCCTTTACATATAACATCACTTTGTTCAGGGGATTGGCAATGGGATTTGGGATATTTCATCTCTGTGTCACCAGTTCAAATCCATCCCATATTGAAAGCTGTTACCATCTGGATGGTTATTTGGTGGACTATGTGAAAATGAGCTTGGTGGTCCCAGACCAGTTTTAGTGGACGGGTGACATCGCAATGGGGGCTAGACGAGTTGGCAGTCCCACTGAAGAAGTTAAGAATTGAATGAACCTCTCTCAGAAGCTAGAGAGGGATAAGTTCTACAACATTCGTTCACCTCCTCCATCTCCTGACTAATGCGAGATTGTTCTACATAGTATATTTTTAAGTCTTTTATCCAAACCGCTTTTAAATAATTCAGCTGATGGGGCCTTCCACCATTTCCCTTGGGAGACTATTCCACAAAAGAAAAGATCTCGCTATTACGAAGTTTCCCTGATATTCAGCTTTCATTATCCTTAATTTCATCCCTTTCCTCCTAGTTACAGCCCTCCTTACCACCCCTAACAATTCTTACTAAAATGAGGTTACATCCTTGTGCATCGGAGTCATGCCCCATCGTCATCCTGCAGCCAATCCAGGACTTCTTTTAATTTTTCCTCAACCAGCCCAGTCCCCCCAGATTTAGTTATTCTTGCTGGTTTTCCCTGAATTCCGGTCTCCCTCTTTCTGGTGTGGAGGTGTGTTGGACTCAGTTGAGCATTCTAGGTGTGATCTCATCGGTGCTGGTCTATCACCTCCCTGCTTTGGGACATGAGGTGTCTTTATGAGCAGCACATGTATGGCTTGGGGGGGCAGGAGGGGGCACTCTCACTCTTAAATATGGTCCCTCCAGAATAAGGTTGAGGCACGCTGGTGGTGCAGTGCTTGGGAAGCATGCACTGTTGCTGTGTAGAGCATTGTATTTGTGCAGCCCATGCTGTACCTGCTGTTTTTAAAGCATTGTCTAGGAGGCGTTCGCCCAGAAAGCAGATTTTGAAGGCGTAGGGGGGCTAACACGTATTAAACGACCATCCCGCATTTACAGTGTGGACTAAGGCACAGAGCAGAGTAACTGTGGAATCACATGATCAGAGTGGTCACTAAGATTATATCCTCTTGGTTAGGAACGGAGGGCTGGCAGGGATAGGCCATCATAAAATGCCCGTTTTTTAAAGATAATAATAATAGCTAGCTCTTATCTATTGCTTTTCCTCAGTAGATCTCAAAGCACTTTACAAAGCAGGTTAATATAATGACTCCCATTTTACAGAGGGGAAAACTGAGGCACAGAACGGTGACATGACTTACCCACAGTCATGCAATGGCAGAGCCAGAAACAGAACCCAGGTCTCCTGAGTCCCAGTCCAGGTCTCTATCCACTAAGAGGCGACTTCTGTTTGTTAACCCCTGGGTTACAAACAGCACAGGGCTAGAGTGGGTTGGCAGGGCTATTCCAGAGAGAAGACTATATAAGCCATGGTGCTGGTAAACAATTACAAGAGAGACTCCTGAGTCTTCTCTGCAAGTTACCTCCGCTTTAACACTGAAACACAATCTTTCTTCAACGGCCCAATCTGCATATGGGCATCTACGCTTTCAAGGAAAAAGGCTGGTTTGAGGTTATATGCAAACAGCGATGGGAACTGGTGGTTGATCTTATTCTGGAAGGGGTCAAAGTGGCCTTTTTTGAAGCGGGCAACCTTGAGCTGTTGGAGACATGTCATCTTGGAGTCCCTGACCCCATAGAAGGTCAGTGCCTTTTCCGAATACTCCAGGTACACCCCGATCGTGTGAAAGAAGGGCTGTTGGATAACAGATTCGAAGCCACCAAACCAGGCCACGTAGTTCTGTCCATTCCACTGCAGGCAGCAAGATTTCTCGTTCCTCCCCAGGCGGCCTCTGTCGTAGGACTCCCGCGGGTTGAAGTCCTCGGCGATGACGCCGATGCTCACCCAGCCGTCGATGATTTCCACCTCCCAGTAGTAGTTGCCTCGGTTCATCAGGTTCTCGCCCAGCACCTGCTCACAGTTGATGAACCTGGTTGGGCTCTCGGGGTAGCCGATGGGGTTCAATACACGTTTGGCCCCTTTGGTTCCAAACAGCTGGAGGAACTTGTCCGCGGTGTCGCTGTCCAAATCGATGATGAAGGCAACTGTGAAGGAGGGGACAAGCAAACACAAGAGAGAGAATCAGAATAGAATTTAGCACAGAGCATCCCATCCCCCTTTAGCCCCAAGTGGTGAGTTTCAGTGGCTAGCGTTACCAGGTCTGTTTCCGTATTATCGCTCTCCAATATCCGGGCAGAGGTATTTCCCACCCCCTGGCCCAAATGACAATAAACACCTACCCAGCTATTGACCCAAATCAGCAAAGCTAAAGAGATGCGTCTTGGGGTATGTCTACACTGCAAGCAGAGGTGTGACTGTAGCATGCGGGAGGGGGATACCCGCATTAGCTTTACTCTAGCCAGCACGGATAACCATAGTAGCGTAGATGTGATGGCATAGGCTTCAACACAGGCTAGCTATAGAGCAGGAGCCTGCTGGGGAGCCTGGTTGCTAGCCCATGCCACTGCATCTCCACTTCTGTTGTTACCTGAACTAGCTGGAGTAAAGCTAGTGCGGGTATGCATATGCATTCTACAATCACACCTTCCCTTGCAGCGTAGACATGCCCTTAGTACGGTGTCCTACTGGCTGCTGGATGGATCTGGCCTTTGTCTGATCATCAGGAGAATTCCAGAGCAGAGAGCCCTGCCCCGAGAACTTCCCGCCACCCCCACCCCTCTAGGAATTCAACCCTGCCTATAGAAAGCAAAAGCATTCCTGCTGATTGCAGCTAACATACAGTGTCTGATCGGATGGTGCGTGTTAGGGTGATTAGTCACAGACTAAGGCAGCAGATTATTAGCAGAGCCAGAAACAACATGAAAGACCAGCTCTCTCTGTCTAGCAGAGAGGTTAAGAGGCATATTCTGAATTTACCATGCAGCAGATTTATCCATAAAGAGCTTCTTAATGCTGCAGAGAACTGCACAGATTCAACCCTACCCCCAATAAATTGACCACATGCCCTTGCACTGAGAAGCTGAGCAAGTATCCACCATGGATACTGACTTTGAAAGAACCAACAGATTTTTTATGGCTGGTCTTGTTCTCTAGGGCAGCAAGGGGCTGGGGGGACATGGAAGCAATAGGCCTACCACTGAATACTGGAGCAGCAGTAATTGGTCCCAGAAGGATAATATTTAATCCCAAGGGATTTCTGTCTGGTCAGAAGGAGGGTTATGGCCTGGGGCCTTGTTGGGTGTTTACAAAACAGGAGTTCAGTTAGGATAGAGTACAGGCCACCCTCCCACGCCCAGGAATAAGGCAGAGCGTAGATCCACGAAGCCCAGGGGATCCAGCTTGCTAGTGAGATGCAGAGGAGTCATGGGGAACAGGGAGGTCCTTGAATTTCCTGCCGAATGAGGCGTTCGTGGATTAGATCCATATCTGCACAGGCCCGTCTTCCCTGCAGAGAGTGACCAGCAGAGTGGTGCAGCAGCTCCTCCAAGAAGACTGTTGACAAGCACTAGAAAATCACCCTTGGATTTGTGAGTAAAACCATGTCTGCGTGAACAGACGAGGAGCAGAAAACAAAGCCGGGGGAAGAAAGCAGAGATCCACAGTAGTGTAAAGGTGAGAGATGGCTCACTGGGAGGGATGCAAGCTCAATCCCTCTCCCCCCTCTGCAAGCTAGTGCTCCACCATGCGCTGCTGGAGCACAGTCTGTCAGATCGAGTCTCTTTCTAGCCCTTTTGGTTCTACAGCTGGTCTTTGTGTGGCAGCTTGCCAAGCCCCGCACAGTGCTTTGAATGTCAGTCACGGTGTCTGAATCAGGCAACTTTTCATTGTAGCCCTCTTCGGTTAGCCTGGCTCTTCCTTGGGCTCTTTTGATTCAGAATTTTGTCCAGCTTTAACAACTTCATCTATTCAGCAACCGAATTATCCACCTGCCTGAAGCCATCAAACTGATTCAAAACATAGCACGGAATTAGTGTTATTCTGATTACAAATTATTTGACTCCAGAGGTTCCGAGCTAATTAAACAGAAGATCAAATTCATCTGTATCTGAATTAAGTGGAAAGCGTTTTAAGTGCAACAGCGTCTTAGCTAGGTCTCCCCGGACTGGTTTGGCAGAGCTACATATAGGCTGAGTTTTTAAGACTTTAGCTGGAAGGCAAATGGACTCCCTTTATTAGCTGTATGGTATTTATCCCAACAACATGGACCAGACCCTGCCAGGGAGCAGACATACAAACGCAGCTGCCAGTACAGAAAGTTTACATGTCATCAGTGCTTTGAGCAGAAAGGGGAAATACAGTAACTGACCTTAGCAACAGAAGCCAAAGCAAAAGTCAGGGTCTTACATTTCAGGAAATAGTCTCTTGTCTCCAAGCAGGCTGGACTGTTTGATTTGTCCGAAGGTTGGAGCTCAGCGACTGCTGCCAGGAGAGGAATAAAAGGCGTCACCTTTGAGCTACATAAACAGCAAAGGCAACAAAGCCCCCGTGAACGGATGCTGCGTGAATCTCAGAGGGAGGTGCAAAGCCCCAGGCCTCACAGCTCAGGGTGCATCGTGCTACTCCTGCATTTAAAAATACAAAACAAAGACCCAAAAAGGAACATCCCTGGGACTCTGTAACACTCATGCAGGGTCCTATGACAGATGGTCCTGCTGCTGCACTGCCAGCCAGCCAACAGGGGGCACTAACAACCCAGCCCTGTCTTCCTAGGCTGAGGCCAGAACACAGTATACACAACACAAGGCAGATCCCTGTTGGACTGGGCTTAATGGCAGGCAATGGCCACATGTGTTCCGCAGGAGGAGACGGGCGGGGCTGGGAAGGCAATGATTTTGATGGGTCTCCAGGAGAATTACGAACAACGGGAAGCTGAACCAGTCATTAAAAGCTAAAATGGAGCTGCCTGAGTCTGTCTGAAACTCAACCAGCAGCTTCGGCTTCCCCCCCTCACCCTGGCAGGACGGAGAGTCCGGGAGAGACAAGTCTCCCTTTCATAGGAAGCCTCTTGGGGGAAGTTCCCCAAACCACCCAGCCACACCTAGCTCCAAGCCTGTTTGTTGTCTTCTGACTTTCTAGTCGTTGTGGAAACTTCATAAAACCCCGGGAGCGAGGTGTGAGCCCAGATGGCAGAGGCTGACTGAGAGGCTGATTATGCAGTTGCAGCGTAACCATGCTGTACAGTTTCCAAGGCTGTGGGGACGGGTAAGGAGCTCTTCACGGCTCTGCCCTGAGGGTGCTGGCTTCTCACATTCATCTGCTAGTTATAAAAGTTAAACGGGGACTCTAAAGAGCCTCAGTGCTCCTTGTGCACGCTGGGGAGCAATATAAACCTTGGCCCACACAACAAGGGGCTAGCCCATGGTGGCTAAATACACACCTTCTTGCATCCCATGGAAACAAGACTCTTCATACCCCTTCCCCAGCAATTGGTCCCACTGGTTCTTGCATGCAGTCACCAGCAGCTCCTTCATGGCACACACAGCCTGGCTAGACTTGGTGAAGCTCAGTTCCTTCTGGAAGCTTGGACACAGGGAACTCTTTTCCTCAGCTGCTATTTTTAACGCCTGGAACTCCTGAGCCAAGGACACAGGGATCAAAAGACTTCAAGAATCTTGGGATGCGTCTTGTTCCACCACCACACCCCTTCCCGAAACACTCGTGCAGTGATTGTTCCCAGGACCCAGCATGAAGACAGACATGCAACAGGGAGGGAACGACTTCTCTGGCCATGTGTCCCTTAGTCAGTTTCAAATCTCACTCAAGAATTATCACGTACAACAGTATCTCCTCCCATCAAGGACCATTGACCCAGCTCCACAGTTGAGGATCGCTCGCGCTGCAGAGATTGCCTCCATGCCAGGGGCTGCTTTGTGCATGCCCACAATAAATTGCCCATTATTTCCCCCCCTTTAATTTTCCAGTGAATGAAAGGAGGCGAGTTAGTTCACATGCAACCCAAAAACCCAATATCAAACTCACTGTAGTGACCTTTAATTATGGGCCTGAGCCTAGGGCATCATTTGAACTGGGCCTTTTCCAACAACTCACCCTCTTCACCTCCTATTTCCGTTCACCTGCTACCCGATTAACATGGCCTTAGGAGGCACAAGTCTACAGGCTTTGTCCCCACACTGCTGCATTGCAGATCTGAACCCCCTATTATGCATGTGTAACACCAACAGACCCTGATTGTCAGCAGGCAGGATCGAACCTGGGACCTCTGGAGCTTAGTGCATGAGCCTCTACAGCATGTGCTAAAAGCCACCTGACTGTAGAGCAGACTCATTATTCTCTAAGTGGTCTCAATGCCACTACATGGGACAGAGCACCACACCCAGGAGGTGTGTGGGTTACATGTGTGCTGTCACATACCAGCAGGGATCGCTGGCATAGTTTAACCTTTGCCAGCTCCTGGGCCCTTGTTCTTCACAGAGTCATGCCCTCCGTTATAACAAAGGTTTAGTGTTAACAATAATTTGGGAAGTATCTAGCTATGTACTTGGTGCAGGTCAGCATGCACTCCCAGCACCCCGCCGCTCCCAGCACCCTGCCGCTCCCACCCACGCCCAGCGCCCGTTGCTGACAGTGAACCTCTGCTCCCTGTGTTTGTCCATCTTCCATTTGCAACCATGAGTGTGGGCAAGTTGCTCCCTAGCAGCCTGACCCAAAGCCCCCTGAAGGCAATGGAAAAATGCCTGTTGTCTGCAGTGGGCTTTGGGTCAGATCCTGATTGAACAATGGATTAGCCAAGAGCTGCATTGCAGTTTGGAGGGAGAGGGGCTTGGAAGTGTCACATTCCAGCTCCCCAAGAAGGGCTAGCGGAGATCAGTACCTCAGGTCATTTGTGACTTTTAACCCTGCCCCAGCACTTGCTCTGCTCCTGGCACCAGTCCCTGCGCACCTGTAGGAAGTAAATGGTATCCGTGCTCGGAACCCTCTCCAGGTTCTGCCTGCACTGAGCCAGCTTGGCACGCCTCTCCTCCTTCTGCCGGAGATCCTCTTCAGCCTCAATCAGCATGGATCGCTCGCCATCCTCGATGAAGCCAGTCACCTCTTTCTGGAAGGTCACCAGAGCTCTGGATGCTTCATTGAAGAGCCTGCTGACATTTTCCTTCTCCTTCAGGGCGGTGCTCTATGCACACAAAGATGGGCATCTGCATTATTAGTAATCAGCTTTCCCCTTTCTATAGCTCAGTTCACGGAAGGATCTCAAAGCTCTTTACCAACAGCAGCAGTTCATTAAGATCTTGCCTGTACTGGGGTTTTTGGCACCAATGTAGCTGCACCGGAGCAAACCACCACTTGTACTAGGGCACTGTGCTTACATTGAGGGTTTGCACTGTGCAGCTGAAGTGGTGCTAAAAAACGCACTCCAAGCAGTGTAGACAAGACCTGTGCCACACCCCACCCCTCTGAGGTCGGCAGGTGTTACTGCCCCTATTTTACACAGGGAGAAACGGGGGCACAGAGAGGTGAAGTGAACCAAGGTCAGACAGGGAGGCAGTAACAGAGGCAGGAGTAGACCCCAACAGACCCCACTGTGTCCCTTTGCATTTCCATGGAGCATGGCTGCACTTGTCCAACTTGTTTCACTTTGATCACCTCTCCCTTCACTTCCCCCACCTCTCTCCACAGGAAATGGCAGTTCAGCACTTTCCCTCAGGCTGTGCTTTGCTGTCCCACGCAGAGATGCAGTTAATGCCAAATCCACGGTCTGGTATGTGGTCAAGGCAGCGAGCAGGCACAAGACCTCCCCAAATGGGAGCAGAAAGCGAGGTGAACGGTAGAGGTGAATGGGTGACAGACAAGCAACCCTGGAGTATAATCAGCCTGCTAAAAGCTTAGGTATGTGGCTGCCATGGGGACTGACCGGGCTAAAGGAAATACCTCCCCAACTGAGTTCCTCCAGGGGAGCAACCTCAGTCCCAGAAATGGTTTCCACAGAGGCAGTATTTCCTATCCTGACAACATTCCAGACTGGGGGCCGTGTATCAGGTCAGATGGCCCCTGGGGAAGTCAGATGCCAGCAGGCTGGGTGGCCACCATGCTTTCCCAAAGCACCTGAACGCTCCCGAACTGGGAAGAGCCGCCTCTAGAAGAAGTCTCGCCGAAGTTGCTCTCGGTTCTAGGGGGGCTCTCCAGGGCATTTGTTAGAGGACGAAGTTCAGAGGGGAGGTGGAAGGGAGAAGAAAATGCTCCAAGCTCAGCTCAAGCCCTGGGCAAGGTGACGACAAGATCATCTTACTCTGATGAGCTCCACAGTCTTTCTGGTCTGCGCGACGGTGACTCCCAGCTCATCCAGCTGGTTCTCCACGCAGCTCAGGATCTTGGGTCGCTGGGCCTTTAAAACAAAAAGGATGAAACCAGCCCTGCTGAAAGGTGCGTTTAGCTGCCATACCGGGTCTGCATTCCGAACCTGAGCCTTCCGAATGGGTGCGGCTTATACACATCACCTGCAGGGAGCCACAGCACTCGCTCCATCACTAATGTTACAAACACTTTTTCCCCGATAACCCTTATTTTTCACAGCCACCCCTCTAAAGTCTGCCAATAAAAACCAACTGAGCTGAAAATCAGGAGGATGCCTCTGAGGCCAAGGCAGAGCTTTTCTACCAAATTTCAGGCAAATCGAACAGGGGATTCCAGAATGACGGGCCCCCGAAATAAAGCAGGCGGTCCGTTTGCAAATGCTGAGTCCTTCCTTCATCCTCACATTGCAGCAGAGATGGAGACACCGATGGACTCCGCCTTCCTTTGGGGCTCGAGCGGCCCAGGAGAAATTTGGGGTTCTTTTCTAGAAGGACAAAATCCCAGAACTGTGGGGCTGGAAGGGACTTTGAGAGGTCAGTGAGGTCAGCACCATGCGCTGAGGTAGGACCAAGTAAACCTAGACCAGTCCTGGCAGGTGTTTGTCCAACCTGTTTAAATGAGCCGCTCGCTGTGAGCAGGATTCAAACTTGTGCAGGTCAACCCCACTGGCTTCCAACACTGCAAGCTTCCACTGCGCCACTCTGCTGAGCACTACGCGTGGGAACAACCCCTACAGCGAGCCAGTCGAAGCATGGCAGTTCCTGGGGCTCGCCCAACTGGATGGGGCATTTCACGGACCCAATGGACACCCGTTACGTCAGTCGCACCTTCGTGCCCCCTATTAACCAACGCTCTGAACAGCTAGTGTGTACATCGTCAGCACCTTGCAGGGCGGGAAACTCACCATGCAGGGTGTTCCACTCAACTCCTGTGCTCATTGGCTTAATAGCTCCTACAACAGGGGGCAGGGAGGGGAGGGGCACACCTATTGGCGGAGGCAGGGACGGGGTGTCATGCTCATTGACACTGATGTGGGGGGGGGTCAGGGAGGCTTTGTGGATGGGTAGAGCGAAAGGGGCATGCAGGAGGTAAGGGGTACTGTAGTTAGGGAGACAGGGAACCATCTCTGCCCCATCCCAACCAGGCCCCACTGCACAGATCCCCCACTCCCCCATTTGAACTGGTGAGTCAGCCTGGGACTGGCAGCCAGGGGCATGAGGATATTTACTGGAGCTGAAGAGGGGGAATTTCTGGAGGGGGAGGTGTGGATGGAAGGGCAGAGATGACTCCCTCAACAGCAATCTCTTCCTGCGTCCCTCCCCCACACCTGACCCATGTCCTGCACATCTAGGACTCTTATTGGGCCCCCTATTAATGGCCCCCCAGGGTGAGCAGGGCTATGGTGGCATATGAGGGAAAGAGGGTTAGGGGCAGGTGGGTGTCGAAGGAGTAGGAGAAAGCAAGAGGGCAGTAGCACTGCCCCAACAGACCTGCTAGGACTCACCAGGCAGGGGAGTCATTCTGTTCCAAGCGTCCTATCGGCCCCCTCTCCCTTAGACCACACCCCCATCCTTTGCTACCTCCCACTTTAACAACAATGGAAATTCAAATGCAAAAAACTTTGTTAAACACGGAGCAACAGCTGCAGCCTCACAGCAGTGTAGTGAGCTCCCCATCCCCTTCCAGAGCAGGGATTTGACATTCCCCAGCATCCTTTCAAAGGGGAGAGGACTGCTCCTGAAGGTTGGATAACCAGGAAATGCTGCGTAAAGGCCCCTGTGCGCCCCTTACAAGAGGGTCAGCTTCACCACAACACACATTAGAACCTGTGCAGTTGTGCTGGGTGTGTTGGAAGCATCACCTTAACTCTGCATTGCCTGGTGTTCTAATGGTTGCAGTGTGCGTTGTGTCCTCAGGCCAATGCACCTGTAAAGGGCATGAGGGGCGGGACCTTGACTCCACATTTCCTGGGTTTCTGAGGTTTGAGTTTTGAGAAGACGACTCTCCCCTTCGTGAAGGTTGCGAGGGGCACAGTACGTGGCTGCAGCCACAGCTGCACACGAGCAACGTTCTTGGGGTTTGGATAAACATCGGCCTGAGAGAGGCGCATTGAGAGCAAGGCACAATGTGCTGTCACCCGATGAAGTGAAAAAGCCAGCCACATGCCAAACCACACCAACAGCACGGCACACGCCAGTGGCTGAGAGCATAAGACGACCAGAGCATGGGAGAGATCTTACCTGGGAAGCTGCAGAACCCACGGGAGGGAGCGGGGAGGGTCAACGAAATTGACATTGACACGGTCCAGGCTGTTTATGGAAACTTCAGATCCTAATGCAGCTGCCTGATACCTCTGCCCCCAGAAGCTGACTCCACCCTCCTCCATTGCCAGGTACCATCTTGGACTAATCTTCCTGATGCATGGGGGGTGGTGAAGCATGATCCTTAGCATTACCCCCTTTCCCGTCCCTCAAGTCAAACCACTGTGAGTGGTCACATTAACATGAAAGAGGCAACACTGTCCAGTAGATTGTGCCTCCAATATGATCTGCCTTAAACATGCTAGATCCGGTGGGCAGAGTATTGTTTGCCTAAGGCTGGCAGCTCCTTGGAGATCCTGCCTTCCTCTGTGTTCTCCACCATGCAGATCACACCGATAGCACTCAATAATAAAAGGCAAGAGGATTTCTCTGCAGCAGGAGGGTGGCCTCAAGAACCAGATGAAATAGCATGTGTTAATTCCACCCCAGTACTCCCCACAATATATCAGATCTGTGATCGCCTAGGTTTGCCTCTAACAACTACGCCCACTCAGAGCTTCCTAGCACCAGCGGGAATCAGACTCAGATCCATCCACTCCAATAACACAGTCCCCTGCCACTTGAGCTGAAGGAGAATCCCCATGAAGTGTTAGCAGTGTAAGAGCCATAACACAGGCACTTCAGCAACTCTGATTCTAACCAGTAGAGGGCAGTGGCCATCAACCAGGTCATGGCAACGCCTGGCAAAGCTGCCCCTCCTCTCTCACTTTGGGAACTTCTCCCAACTACTGCAGATGACCCAGAATGAAACTGACAGCTCAAGGAAACCTTGTGGGTGAGAATTTGGTCGATGAGTCAAACCCATCTGGGAATGGGAGTGATGGAAAAATGCCTGCCGACAGAACACAAAAGACAAATGGAGCAAGGACTGGAGTCTGGGAATGGAGCCAAAAGAAATAAAGGACCTGATTTAAGATACTGTGGGAAAGAGATGCAAGTGGACAAATTGCTCCCAGGTTTAACTCGAGTGAAGGCGATGGAGTGAGGCCAGGGATGGATTTGGCCCAGTACCTCCCAAAGGAACCTGTATATGCCCAAACTTTTGTTTCTGCCTCCTCCCCAAACCCACACATAATCAGTTACATTACCAGATCTCTTGCATGTGTGTAATCTGGCAGCCCAGATGGAACCCTTTGTAGCAGTCCAGTTAAACTATTATTTTTACTTAAAACCATCTTGTCAGTGGATTTTCCAATGCGGATTTCCCCCCACCTGGCTGCAGCTCCAGGGAATTGCAGAGAACAGAGCACAGTTTTCAAGTTAACAAGCACAGAGTGTTCTGGGATTTTGACACCTTTTTCCCCTTCCCTCTCCCTCCACTGGCAAAATCCTACCTTGACTGTTAAGCACTGTACTATGAAACTGACTATGTCATAGCACTGTGCTTTAACAGGTTTGGTCCTACATGCATGAAAGGGGCCAAACTGTGTTCCCAGCTTGGAAAACAGACAACCCCCTCCCCAACCCATGACTTAACTGATATTTCAGTCCTGGGCTCCCCGCATACAGACCTACCGATGCCCTTTAATCCTGCCCTGCAGCATCACTAATATTCCAGTCCTGGGATACCACTCTGCCAATGCCCCTCAATCTAGACCCACAGCCCCTTGCAATCCCACCCCTGCGCTTCCCCCCAGCTCGACCGATGCCCCTCAGTCCTGACCCATAGCCCCCTGCTATCCCAGTGCTGGGCTCCCCCCCACCCAGCCCTGTCAATGCCCCTCAGTCCTGACCCACAGGACAGCCCCATGCTATCCCAGCCCTGATGCCCCTCAACGCAACTCTCCCTGCTGTCCTGGCCCTAGGGAGCAAACCCCACGAGGGTCTGGGCGCCCAGCGTGGCGAGGGCTGTTCAGAGAGGTAGACAGGTCCCCCCGCAGCCCCTTCTGTGCCCCCACCTTACCTCCTTGTGCTCCCGCTCCACCTCCACCGCCACCACCTCGTGGCTCCGGTGCTCCTGGCCCTGGCACAGCTGGCAGATGCAGGCCTGGTCTGTGCGGCAGAAGCTCTCCAGCGGCCGCAGGTGCAGCTTGCACAGGCTGTCCTCGATGCGGCGCAGCGGGGGCACCAGGCGGTGGCCCTGGAAGGCCGGGCTCCGCAGGTGGGGCTGCAGGTGGGGCGGGCAGAAGGAGGCCAGGCACACCAGGCAGGACTGGGCCGCCGCGGCCCGCCCGCCCTCGGGGCAGACGTCGCACAGCACCCGCTCCTCCTCCGGCTCCTGCCGCTGGGGGGCGCCGCAGGGCTCCGGCGGGCCGGGGGCCGCCTCCTCCCCCGGGGGCGCCGGCGGGGCCACGGGGCTGCGGGCGCCGGGCGGCGGCTGGCGGAGCTGGAGCAGCTCGCACAGCGTGTGGTTCTTGCGGAGCTGGAGGTCGGCCGGGAAGGGCTCCTGGCACAGCGGGCAGCGGGGGGAACCCTGGACGCCGCCCGCCCCGAGCCCCGGGCGGTGCCTGTGCGCCCCCAGGCAGCCCAGGCAGAAGTTGTGGCCGCAGGGGATGGTGACCGGGTCCTTCAGGGCGTCCAGGCAGATGGGGCAGCCGAAGGGGGAGTCCTGCGGGCTGGGCAGGCCGCCGCCGCCGCCCTCCATGCCGCGCCGACGGGCTGCTCCCTGCGAGTGCGAGGAACTGGGGGCCTCGCCAGCCGGGAGCAGGGCGGCCAGCTCCGCCCAACAGGAACTGGTGTCAGAGCGGCAGCCCTGGGGCCGGCTCCAGGGGGCGGGGGGCGCGGAATCCCCAAGAGAAACGGAGGTGGGGGCAGGTCCCTGCAGCGGGGATCCGCCCGAGTCAGAGACATGGGGGTACCCCCTGGAGCAGGGATCCCCAAAACAGTGATATGGGGGTACCCCCTGCAGTGGAGATCCCCTCATAGACAGTCACATGGGGGGACCCCCTCCAGGAGGGATCTCTCAAGAGAAAGTGACATCATGGGGCAGCTCCCCCTCTTGCACTCACTGACAACATGGGGGGGGGGGAATTAAATAAAAGGTCAGTTTTAGTGTCAGAATTAAAAAAAAAAAATCAGAGCAAGTTTCCTCCCCACCAAGCGTTCTCTCCATCACCAAAGAAGAGCGACTCTCCTTCCCCTAGAGAGGAGGGCTTCAGAGCAATCTGGGGCACATTGGCTTTCCAGGCCCATTGTCATGGACGGAGGCTGTCTTTCTGTTCCCTGCATGTACAGCTCCTAGCACAGTGGGGCTGTGAGCCATGACTGGGCTCCTAGGTGCTGCCTTATTACAAATAATAGCAGCAAATGTCATGGTGACTCAGAGAGGCCCCACCCCTGCAAACCCACAGCATGAACAGTCCCTCTGGAGTTAATGGGACTATGTGCACCTGGAGGATTTGGCCTGGGCATCAGTGCTAGTAGGATTCGGGGTTGTGTATGGGGTTTTGGACACATCTGCTCACAACTGCTGCTTGCTCAGAATCCACCATTTTCAGCCCATTAAACATAATCTGCATCAACCTACCTACAGCCCGGGGAGCAATGCACCAAGTCTCCCATGGGATTCCTCACATGCCTCCAGTTGCTCATGTGTGTAAGAGTTTGCGAGATTGGATCCCAGCCCAGGGTAGTTACACAGTGCCAGTCTCTCGAATTTCTATGTGCTGGAATCCAGTGACTAGGCCAGCCATTGATATCAGGCCATTTTTATTTCTCTAGTATCAGGTCAGTTGTATAAATATCTCCTGCTGGACAGTCAGTTTTCTGTGTGTTTGCTTTTAAGGTTTGAAAACGCCACACCCCTGGTTGGCTTCGAAGCAAGCAGAGCAATGAGATTCAGGCCTTGTCCTTCTCATGTCGTCCCAAACCCTTTCTGCTGGGGGTGTGAGACAGATTCCTTCCCTCCCTCTCTGAGTCAGCCCCCCTGGCCTGGCGCCTTGCATGCCCCAGGCCAAAATCACTGCTGGCGGAGGTGGGCGCTGCTCCATTGAAGCTGATAGCCGCCAGTGTTGAATATGGCCATCTGCTATTCATGTTCTTCCGAGCATGGGAGCTGGTGTGACAGGGGACAGTGCAGCCTCAGCAGAGGACAGGGGGCAAATGGCCAGCCAGTTTCAGGAAGGGTGCCCCCTTCCATGGCTGCTCCAGATGCCACCCAGGTGAAGGGAGTTGGACAGGGGCTCTGTGGAGAGCCAGAGCTATGGGGCGGTATCCAGGCTAAGGAGCTGGGTGATTTGCTGCCTAACTTTTGTCCTCCTGAACAGGGAAAAATAAAAGCTATATGGAGACCTGGATCCCCAAAATTCTGCCACTTCTCTCCCCTCCCATCCCCCTTGCAGCCCAGGTCTCCCTGCAGGGCAGAGCCTCCCTCCCAGCCTTCACCCTAACTGGCTCATTTTTCTCCCACCCGAGTCTTTGAGCTTCCTCCCAAGTCAGGGAGCCCTGCTGCTCCAGCCTGGCAGTTGGCCAGCAGCAACCAGCTCTGCATGGAACAGTCCCTGCTACTCTCCCTTCTGCAGCCCTGCCCGCCCAACCCTGGGGCCCAGCTCGCATGAACCCTGCCTGAGCCAACCTCTGCGAGGGAGTGATCGGACATTGACACGGAAGCATGACGGTGGATGGAAAGCGGGCAGGAGAGCGTTTGCAGCTGGGGCTGCTTGAGGTGAGCACAGATGGGGCAGTAGGGGCCTAGTGAACTCACTCCCCACCTTTTTCCTGCCGACTCCCTTCCTCCCATGCAGATCCAGTGGGATGCCCCAATCTCCACAGTTGGATGAGGGGTGGGGAAGAAAGAAGCACTAACCCTAGAGCAGGGATGGCCAGCCTGAGAAGGAGCCAGAATTTACCAATGTACATTGCCAAAGAGCCACAGTAATACATCAGCAGCTCCCCCCACCACCTTCCCCTCCCTCCCCGCACCTCCGGATCAGCTGTTTCATGGCGTGCAGCAGGCTCTGGGGGGGAGTGGGGCGGACCAAGGGCAGTGCAGGCTCCGGGGGGGGGGGGGAGGCAGGCAGGGCCTGGGGCAGAGCCAGGGGTTGAGCAGTGAGCACCCTCTGGCACACTGGAAAGTTGGCAGCTGTAGCTCCAGCCCCAGAGTCGGTGCCTATACAAGGAGCCGCATATTAACTTCTGAAGAGCCACATGTGGCTCCGGAGCCACCCCTGACCTGGATGGAAACAGGATGGTCAGAGAAGGAAGCTGAGGCAAGGGGGGGAATCTGAATTCAGTCTCAGCTTTGTCTGCAAACCCACCTTGCTGGCCCAAGCCACAGGGCTGTTCAAGGAGTTGCCCTGGGGCAGAGCAACATCTTCCACAGGCAGGGAGCAGCCCTGGGGGTAGTGCCAGGGCTCAGAGTGGCACTGTCTGGGACGAGCTCACGGACCAGGAGGCATCTTTCCTGAGCAGGACATGTTTGCCAAGAGGGGTGGGTGAGGGGGTGATTGATTGCCCCAGAGCCATGAGGGATGGGTTTGGGACAGGTGTGAGTGGAATATGGACAGAGGGGGTTTATAATGGACCCTTTGGGAGCTAGGAGACAGGGCGTAGATGCTTTGTATTGATGCACAGACATGGCATGGCTCAGGGAGTGGCAACGGAGGCTTCCCCACTCATGCACCTCTGTCCACTGTGAAGTAGGGGGGCAGGCGGGAGACCGCGTTCAGGCTTCAGGCCCATTCAGCCTTTACCATCTCCAGTGGTGCCAACACGGGCACCAAGTCAGGCCAGCTGCGGTGGTGGTATTTTGGGATGTGGATACCTGGCCGCTGGGAACTGGATCAAGGTCAAACTCATTTCAAACAGGGCAGCTGGAGAGGCAAATTACCTGTGAGAGTCCAGCAGCGACAGCAGAGTCATTGGGCCAAATCCACTCCTGGTGTAAAGTGGATGTGGGTAGGGGACTTCCCTGGAGATTTAGTACATCAGTACTTCCGTGAGCCTCTCTGCTGAGCATCACCCAGGGCCCTGATACCAGACACCCACTAACTGCAAGAGAGCAACAAATCTTTATCCTGGAAAAGATACGGAGCCAACGCCCCCTAGAGGTCGCTTCAACCACGTGGCTGGGAGGTGAAGCTGTGCAGGCGGGAAGGGAGCTGTGGAGGACGCGGATGGGATGAGGGGCAGGCTCACAGGCTGGACGTGGTCGGCTGTTGCTTCCAACCGCTCGGTGGCCTGTCAAAGCAGGGTAACAGCACTGGCGCTACACAACACTCCCCTGCCACCCAGCACGGCACAGCCTCACCCTTCAGCGCAGCCTAGTTCGAGTGATGGGGAAGAGCAAAGTCCTGGCCAGTTAAAGGAACAGCCCCATGCTGCCCAGTGCAGGGGCTGCTGGAGCGGGTAGTTGTTTTGTGGGGTATAAGGTTCCTTTTCTTTCTTTTCTTTTCTTTTTTTTTTTTTTTTAAAAACTCTTACATTTCCAAACCACGCTGGCTGAAATGAAGAAACATGTTCATCTCCCTCGGGGAGTCTATCAGCCGAGACAAGGACACACACAGAAGGGATGGGACGGGACCCCTGGGGAGGCACATGGCCAGGCCAGGGGGATGGGAAGCTCACCCTACTGCTGCCCACATTGGGTCTGGTTGGTGGATAGCTAGAACTTCCTCCTCCAGGCTGTCTGGCGATCCAGCACTTTTCACCAGGCCTGAGCTCCCAGGCGAACTCTCACAGCATTAGAAAATGGAGCTTTATTGCAGACGGGGACTTTTAAAAACAAGTAGAATCCAACCATGGGAATTGACTGTCCCCAGAGCAACGGGAAAAGTCCACTTCCCTCTCATCCCCCACCCCCGCTGTGCTCTGAATGTTCTGAGACCCCAAACCCCTCCCGCACCCTGCCTCTTCCCACCCCGTTCTGTCCCCTCCCCCGCCTCTTCCTGCCCCCACTCCTCCCCAGTGCCTCCTGCAGGCGGCTGAACAGCTGATCGAGGAGGGCGGGAGGTGCTGGGAGGGAGGGGGAGGAGGCAGAGCTGATCCGGGAGGCTGCTGAGCACCGACTCGTTTTTTTACGTGGGTGCTCCGGGGCTGGAGCACCATGGAGTCGGCGCCTATGCAAGGGCCCCTCTCTGACAGCAACTGCTCTGCAGAACAAAAAGCAGGAGGTGACCGTCCAAGGTTCTGGGAGGCAGAGAAAGTGAGGGTTGGGACACCAAGCTGTGCTATCTCCCCTCCTGCCACCATCTCATCAGAGCCTCCCAAACAGCAGCCCTTTCACTGGTGCCACCACAGGACCCTAACTTCTCCCTGTTACGTCACGGGGGCTGGAGACAGGCAATGCCGTTCCACATGCAACAAGACTGATGCCAGGTGCCTTGTGACTCCCACTAGCTTCAGCTCTTCCACCAGGGGATCCTTGTGACAGGTAAGGAAGCAGGTCTCCTGCCACCCAACTCTAATTTACATATGGCTGAACTACATGGGCAATTTTCATTCCAGTCATGTTTCTTTGCTTTTCAGGCTCCCTGCCTCATCTGCCCGTCTTTAATTCATTGCAACCCCGTCACCTCGGCCCTGTCAAACCAACGGCATTGTGACACCTCCAGTCCTGGCTGTAGCTTTAGTAGGCTGCCCAGCGAATAAAGCCTGGCAGCTGGCTGCAAGATAGGATACGCCCCGCTGGCTATGGCTTGGCTTCTGCATCCCAGCTGCTGGCTCAGTTCTGTTGGCAAAGGGTGACGGTTCTGCCTTCGCAGAGCCAGAAGACTGGGTAGAGGGGCTCAGTGAAGACACAGTGGAAAGAGTGGAGGAGCTTCATCTTGTCCCCGATGCCATAGAACGACAGGACGCCTGTGCCATAGTCCAGGCTGACCCCGAGGCATTTGTACAAGGGCTCCATGATCTTATGTGACTGGCCCTCGTGCCATGCCAAGTAGCAGTCCTCCCGGATCTGCAGCCCCCAGGACAATCCATCCAGCCCGATGCTGAAGGAGCGACCAGCTTGCTTCTTCCTCTGGATTTTCTTGTATGTCACACCTAGGATGATGGAGTGGCTGGAGATCCTGACTTCCCAGTAGTGGCGGCCTTGGCTATAGCTTTGGCTGCACAGAACCTGCCACAGCTCAAACCTGTCGGCATGATCCTGACAAAGGCCATCAGGAGAATGGGTGTGCTTGGCCTTTTGGTTCTGATTGGACAGCTGCAGGTACTTATTGGCTGTGTCTGGGTCGAAGGTCAAATTTTGATGATCTGTGGGCAACATGGACATCCACAGTGTAAACCAGGGGGACTAAAACAATTTAATTTTCCTTTAACCTTGCTCCTCCCCAACCCCCACCCCCTGCCTATGACAGGAGTCCAGGCCGAGCATCCCTCAGCTATGTAAAATTCTCTGAAGATGGAAAACGCAAAGCCCGTTTGGGTGGAAGAAGCGATTTTGAGGGTAAGGCACAGGACTGGGAGTCATGAGCTCTAGGTTCTGTTCCTGGCTCTTGCATGGGCACACTGTGCGACTTCGGGCAAGTCACGTCCCCTCCCCATGCCTTAGTTTCCCCAGCAGTAAAATGGGAATAGAGATACTCAGGGGGGTATCAGGAGGTTAAATTAATTAATTCTTGCAAAGTGCTTTGAGATCCTCTGAGAGGAGGAGGAAGAGGATGCTGCCCGTGGTCTTCTGCCAGCATTGTCTTTGTTCTGGTTCTAAGAACTATTTCACAGCATTTCCCACTATCCCCAGCATTTCCCAGTAGATGCACTGACCCCTGTTGGGGTGCTACTGCTCCCCAGTCATTGGAGTCCTGCCTGGAGATAACCTTGCTCAGTTAGCTCCTATGGACCTTTATTTTTTAAATAACATTATTACAATTAATAATGTTTCAAACATTATATGGCACTGCTTATTAACACATCTCTTTACAGACATTAACCAATCCCTGTAACAGCCCTGCGCTGTAAGTATTAATGATTGATCTTCCAGGCACTGTGGTGATGGGTATATTAGAAACGTGTGTAGTAAATACTAATATCCCTGTTTTACAGATGGGGAAGCTGGGGTGGAGCGGGTTAAAAGGGCATTCTAGGAATTGGCATCAGAGCTGAGAACAGAAGCCAGAAGTTCCTGGCTCTCAGCCCCTTGCTCAGACCACTGGGCTATGCCCCTTTCTCAGAGGGCCTGGTTTTCATTGTGGACCTGGGCACAATAGTCCGCACTGCCCATTATTTGAAAGCAGGAGCTAAACAAGCCAAACTGGAGACCGTCTGATAGACCCAGCGGGGTGATTGTTCAGAGGGAAAAGATGTAAAGCGATAACATCCAGGGAGACACAAAGTTCTTAAAACAAGGGAGCAGAGTCCAGGAGACTGCCCGGATCAATTAAGATTTGAGGCAGGGTGGGTTGGGGAGGGTCAAATGTACTGGGAGGGTGCTACCCCTTTCCCCTATGTCTGGAGCAGCTCTCTGTGGACTGGCTGCCCCGTCACTTCAATTCTATGCTGTGCCTGGAGGCATGCAGTTCAGACGTGACCAGCCAAGACGAATCCCCGCTCTGTGCCAGGAGCCTGGCAGCTGCTTGCAGTGATTGAACTTCTCAGCACTCCCCTGGGAAAGTTCTGTGCCTAAATATGGCTGGGCGGGAGCAGGCACCTGATGCTTGCCAGGGAGAGAAGCAGGGGGGTGGCGGTGGGGGGGGGGGGCAGATGACTGAAATCCCCGCCCCTTTGTGAGGCAACCGAGTATTCTGATCCCCTATTGTTAGGGCAGCTGAGATAACAGCAGTGCCCAGACTCACCCAGGAAGCCCGTGTCAGAGGCAGGGGTAAAATCCAGATCACTTTAGCGACACAAAGCCATCCTGCCTAGGGATTGCAGATTTTCCTCTAAAATGGTAACTCTTTGGAAGCTCTTTCAGAGCCCCCTGAGGCACGGCCTTGGCTTGCTAAATTGCTATATTGTTACCAGTCCAAGAAGGAAACACCAGTCCCCTTCATAGGTTACAGGCACACTTTCCTACTCTTCCCACCCAGCTGCATGGCCGGCTCCCAGCACATGTTATTCTGAGCTGCACTCAGACCCAGAACTGCCTCACCCCTCAGAAGCTCCGCTCTTAATTCACACTCTGGAAGAGCTGGACCTGCCTTCACCACAGCAAGCGCCTTTGGCTCCACTGACTCTGCAGAGCAAAAGAGAAAGGGAAAGCTCTAGATACAAGGAGAGAACTGTTCCCACAGACAGAGGCATCTGGGCGGGATTTCAGAAGCACAGCCCGGCTCTGACGCTCAGTCGCAGCCACCCGTCTGTGTGTCTCTGCGGTGGGAGGAAGGAAACGAGGGTTTAACAAAAACTCCAGCTCTGTCACTCTGATGTTCTTACAGCCAAGGGAGTGGGTCCAGCTAGGCCTGCCAGGGAGCCCATGTCTATACACAAGAGCCCCAGTGCATGCAGTAAAGCAGACCCTGATCAGAGCTAGACTGGGGAGCTGGAATCAATCTCCTGACCCCCTAAGAACTGGCACATCCCATTACATCTCCCATTACACCCCACCCAGCCTGCTTGTCTGAGGGGACAGATGGCCCAGTGGTCAGGATGCCAACCTGGGACTTTGGAGGGAGACCTGGGTCAGTTCCCTGCTCTGCTACACGCTCCCTGTGTGATCTTGGGCAAGTCACTTAATCTACTCACAGGGGTGCCACGATGCTAAATCCATTAGTGGGTGTGATGCTAAAGTAATGGGTGCTAAGCACCGGACACCAACTTGTTCAACTCATCTGCCTGTTATGTCTTTCAGACTGTCATCTGCTATTTGTTTGTACAGCACCTAGCACAATGGGGCCCAACCTTCAGGCTACTGCAGTAGATCTGGTAACAAAAACCTGGCCAAGCCAACAAGGGGCCCCTCTAGTGCCACGTGTGGGGGTGGGGGGGATTCTTGTGATGTGAATGGTGAGACGTCCCCTCCACCACACCCCCTTGCACGTTGGCCCAACATATCTACAGCAGTTCCACTGCAGAGAGGTGATTTATACAGGCAGGGGTGGGACAGTGACTTGGTGTCCAGCTGGGCAGTGGGGGGAAGGTCCCCAAGGGAAGAGCTTACCTTTGGTTTCAGCATCAGCCGCCTTTGGGTTCAGAGAGTTGGGCAAATCCTCCAGCAAAAGCTTAGAGACCTTGGTGAGGATCTTAGCAGTGGGATCTACCGTGCTGGCCAAATTGAACTCAACAGCTGGCAAAACTCCCAGGCTGCCCGGAGAAGGGAGCAGCAGGAATTCCTTCATGGGACAGGAAGAGGAGAGGAAATGCAGCACATATCGGCATTCAGATCTGAGGCTCAGTGGCACAACAGCTCAGAAACCCCCTTCTCACAGTCATCATGACCCCTGGCTTCTGCATCCACTTCCCCAAGTCATCTGCTCCAGGAACTCTCTGCTACTTCATGGTGCTGAACGGCTTGTCCTGGGCTACTTCGGTAGCTCAGCTGTGTTCAGCTGCACCCACTGCTCCTATCACGGTCAGAATGGGTGATGTTCCTCTGTACAGGGGCCTTTATGGACTGGGGTAGAACAGTCTAATTAGGGTTGCCAGGTGTCCGGTTTTCAACTGGAAAGTTCGGTCAAAAAGGGAACCTGGCAGTGTCCAGTCAGCAGTGCTGACTGGACACAAAAAGTCCTGTTACCCACAGTAACTGGCCTCCGCCTCCATAGGGTGGGATGCACAGCAGTTGCAGCTGGAGCCTGGCGGAGTTGCTCATGGACAGAAGTGGCTGGCTGCTCCCGGCTGGCTCCAGCCTCTCTGGCAGGGAGGGAGGGTGTGTGTGTGTGTGTGTGTGATCTTATCTGCTCCAATTTCCCCACCCCGGCCCCTTGCTCTGGGGGCCAACTCCCCCCCTTCGCCCCAATTGGGCAGGCGGGAAGGCTCCATGTCAGCTCCTCCCAGCTCTGCAGGTGGCAGGTGAGTCCCAGAACAGGGGAGGAGGTGGGGCAGGGGTGAAGCAGGGTGCCCAGTTTTCAGCAGTTAGAAAGTTGGCAACCCTAAAATGAATCCTCTTCCTTCTCCCACAGGCCTCTAACCATTTCCATTGCCCTCATCTGGATCTTTCTGTATTGTTTGGAAAGGGAGGGACCCAAACTGAACACAGCGCCCCAAGCAAGGATATGTTGTCAGCTTGTAACATCAAAAAGAAAAGGAGGACTTGTGGCACCTTAGCGACTAACAAATTTATTTGAGCATAAGCTTTCGTGAGCTACAGCTCAAATCGTCTCTAAGGTGCCACAAGTCCTCCTGTTCTTTTTGCGGATACAAGCTTCAGAGTAGCAGCCATGTTAGTCTGTAACATGGCATTCGATAGAATTAGTTACATCATTTGCATGCCTCAATGCCTCATGCAGTCCTCTAGGGGGAGCTCACGCCCACCATCTTCCTGCAAGAAGGTGTTTCCCAGGAGCAGCTGCAGCAAAGCTGAAGAGCACCAAGCGTGGGCATGGGGTTGCTTCGGGTCTGCCCGCACACCCGTGCACAAGAGTCCTTTACAAACCACCAGAGGAGGGCAGAGATGCAATTTCTCAGAGTTCAGGCCCCACTGTGTCAAGGGCACTCACGGAAGAAGGTTGGATTCGGCTGACAATGGGCCCTTTTCAGCTGCAAACAGACTCTGGATCCTGACTGAAAAGTGCGGGGCTGTTCTGTACTTGGATTTGACTTTTGCTCCTTGGAAAAGTGGGGGCTATTCATAAACGGCTGGATCCATGCCCAGGGTCACGTTTCGGGCACACCAATGTTTCAGAGTCAGGAATTCGATTAGGCCCATCTCTAGTCCATACCCTACGTTAAAATTGCCAGCCAGCCACTTTATAGACTCAGACTTAGTTTCCACTGTGCGCGTGCAGGGAAGGGAGAGATGGGTGTGTGTGTGGGGGGGGGAGTCGTCTCTAACATGGTTCTGGCTGGACATAGTGTAGAGGGTCTAGGAACACAAGAACGGCCAGACTGGGTCAGATGAATGGTCCACCTAGCCCACTATCCTGTCTTCTGACTGTGGCCAATGCCAGGTGCTCAGAGGGAATGAATAGAAGAGGCAATCAATGAGTGAGCCATCCCCTGTCATCCACTCCCAGCTCTGGAAGTCAGAGGCTAGAGACATCCAGAGCATGGGATTGCATCCCTGCCCATCTTGGCTGATAGCCATTAATGGACCTATCCTCCACACACCTGAGGCTCTCTTCGTGAGCAGATGTTATGCACCCTCTTAGTTAGCTTTGAGACTGGTTCAGCTGCCTGTGTGGACAGTGCATTATACACAGTGAAATTGCCTTTGGCCTACACGTGGCCAGGCCAATGGCCACAGGGCAGTCGTAGCTCCCCCACTCATGGCTGGGCGGGCACCAATACCTCTAGGAATTTCATGTCATCCACACAGGTCAGCAGCTCCTGGGCCTTTTGCTGGTGTTGGGTGAGCATGGCCAGATGATCCTGCAGCTGGCTCCAGTTCTCCTCCACTTGCCCTAGGACAGTGGCCTGCTCTTGCTCTATCTTGTCCACGGCCCCCCTCTTGCACTCCTCTAGCTCTTTCATCAGGTGGGCAAACTTCTGCAAAATCCCCGATTTCAGCCTCTCTGAAGAATCCTGGGTAGAAACAAAAAATCATTGGAAATGACGAAACAAAGAATTGACATGACAGCAGTTGGGTGGCTTCCTCCCCGAGCCCTATCCAGAGGGAGCAGCAGTTGGCGCCAGCCCCTGGCATCCCAGCTGTGGGGAGGGGTGACTGCCTTTGCCTTACTACCTTTATGGTGCCAGTTTGTTCCTCCAGTTTGTGGATCGCCTCCTCGGTCTTTACGGTCTCCTCCTGGGTTTTCGCCAGAGACTCTTCTAAAAGGACCTGCAAAAGAGGCCAGATCCCTAAGTGTAATGTGAGACAATATTCAGTGCCACAGGTAGTGGGCAAACTGCCCCTCTGATCTCCCCATGTTCTCGTCACCTGGAATCACGCGATTCTCCCACTCTCAGACTAGGCTCTGGGCTCCAGTCCCCTGTGATCAACCAGGACTTGGCTCAGAGCCTGCAGCTCAGGTCCCTCTGAGAGCACAGACAGTGGTCAATGCAGTGACCAAACAGCCTCCTTACAGCACAGGAGGCTAAAAGCATTTACGAGAAAACAGATCTTAAACACCACAGAACAGCCCAGAGTGGACCCGTCTCTGGCTTTGCTCTGAGGCTCACCATTGCCTGGCTCTGTGAAGGCCCAATGTCTTACTTAGACCCCCTCCTCAGTCTCTCTCTCTGTCACCCTGTCTCCCTGGACAGCTTCTGACAGTAACCCGGCTCCTCCTTTCCAAAGACGGGCTTTTTGACTGCCTCATGTCCTTTGGCTCCCTAGTTTCCAGCCTGGCAGAATGAGGCTTGTGGCTTGCTGGAGATATGATCATGGGCAGCAAGTATCAAAGGCTGGGGAAGGTGGAGTCTCCCCAAACAGCCCTGCATGGTCCTGCCCACTAGGGTGACCAGATGTCCCAATTTTATAGGGACAGTCCTGATATTTGGGGCTTTTTCTTATATAGGCTCCTATTACCTCCCACCCCCGTCCCGATTTTTCACACTTGCTATCTGGTTAGCCTACCGCCCACGCTTCATCCCCAGACCTCTCCTGCAGCTCTTCCTTCCCCTGTGGCCAGGGCTGGGGCTAGTGGGGGATGGCCTGTGGCCAGGGACTCTGGGCAACTGGAGCTGGTGCTCGTGTCGCCTGCTTGGCGCTCGGGCTCACGCTGCCCGCCCGGTGCTGGGGCTGGGGTAGGGCTGTCAACTTTCTAATCGCACAAAACCGAACACCCTTACCCTGCCTGCCCCTTCCCTGAGGCTCCGCCCCATTCCACCCCTTCCCTGAGGCCCCACCCCCACTCACTCCATCCCCCCTCCCTCTGTCGTTCACTCTCCCCGACCCTCACTCACTTGCTCATTTTCACTGGGCTGGGGCAGGGGATGCAGGAGTCGGTGAGGGCTCCAGGATTGGGCCAGAAATGAGGGGTTCAGGGTACAGAAGGGGGCTCCAGGCTGGGGAGTGGGGTATGGGAGAGGTGAGAGCTTTGGCTGGGGGTGCAGGCTCTGGGGTGGGGCCGGGGATGAGGCGTTTGGAGTGCGGGAGGGGGTTCCGAGCTGGGGCTGAGGGGTTAGGGTGCGCTAGGGGGTGCAGGGGGGAGCTCAGGGCTGAAACCAGGGGGTTGTGGCATGGGAGGGGGTGCGGGCTCCGGGAGGGGGCCAGAAATGAGGGATTCAGGGTGCGGGAGGGGGCTCCAGGCTGGGGCAGGGGTTTAGGGTGCTTACCTTGGGCGGCTCCCTGGAAGTGGCGACATGTCCCTCGGCTCCAAGGCAGAAGCATGGCCAGGCATCTCTGCGCACTGCCTTCACCTGCAGGCACCCACCCCCGCAGCTTCCATTGGCCACAATTCCCAGCCAAAGGGAGCTGCGGTGCTGGCACTCAGGATGGGGGCAGCGCCTCCACCTAGGAGCCGAGGGACATGTTGCCACTTCTGGGGAACCACGCAGAGCCAGGTAGGGAGTCTGCCTTAGCCTTGCTGTGCCGCCGGCCAGACTTTTAACGGCCCGGTCAGCGGTGCTGACCCAAGCCACCAAGGTCCCTTTTTAACTGGGTATTCCGGTCGAAAACCGGACACCTAGCAACCCTAGCTGGAGGTGGGAGGCACGCTGCCTGCCTGGCCCTCCAGGGCTGGGGAAGGGTGGGGGGCTAGCTTCCTCAAGCCCGCGGTTCACCTGCCACCCATGGACAGGATCCAGCTTGCAACGGTGTCTTCCAAGTGTGTACCTAGGCCTGTTCACAGGTTCTGGTGTGTGTCTTTCCTGTGTGCCCTGCCCACAGCCCCCCATTGAGTTTCCCCGATACATTCAAACAGGACTTTCTAACAACCCACCACAGCAGTACAGTAGCTTTACCTCACTGACCAGCTCGCTTCCAATAACCACCCATTACTATCCATCAGTGTGCACAGAATAACACGTGCCCCTGCCACCCAGGGCACCCTCAGCACTTTGACAACATTTATCCCCTTTGCAAATATTCATATACCCTGCACAGATCCCCCAGCAAACCCCACTCCCCAGCAAAAGCTCCCACAGCCTTTCACATCCTCCTTTATTCCACCCTCCTGAGCAATGGGGATATTTAGCTTTTTTCCAGCACTTTGAGTGCACGGGTCTCAAAGCACCTCACAAAGGAAGGTAAGTATCAGCATTCTAATTTTACAGTGGGGGAAACTGAGGCACGGAGGGGGAAGGGCATTGTCCTGGGTCACATGGGAACAGAATGCAGGTCTCTGGAGAGGGCTACCTGACCTAGAAACCCTTTTATTTCCCTTCTGCAAATTCTCCTAGCTCCACCTTACACACACACTCAGAGGAAACGGCTCAGCTTGGATGCTGCGTACCGGCTACAGCACTGGGTTGCTAAAAGGCAGCACCAGGCAATAGGAATTTGGACACAGTCCTTCCACCTCTGCAAGGCTGGGTCTCTCCCCTGACATCCCGGGCAGCAGGTGCATGCAACCAGCAGAGGACTCTGATCCCTAAATAAAACTTATTCCTTTGGCCATGGCTTAACACCCCATCACAGTCAAACCTTCTCAGCTAGGTGCTGCGTATGTTCTAAGGTCTGTTGCGTCTCCCTGTACAGCTTGGGACTTGGTGCGCGCGCACATGGAAGCTGGGAGGAAGTCCAGGAGCTGGTTACCAGACAGCAGTATGACACTATTAACTATTTAGTGTCCAAACACGCTGCAATAGCTGCCAGTTCTGCTGAGCCTTGATCTAGTTAAAATATGCGAATACTTGCGCTTGTATCTCTTTCTCCTTTCATCCAAGGGTCATCAGAGAGGGGCATGGATTCACTGCCTCTTTTACAGACAGGGAACCTGAGGCATGCAGAGGGTAAACGACTTAGCCAAGGCCACACAGCCCCACAAGCCAGGGTCAGGAATAGCATCCCGGGCACCAAACTTCTGCTTCAACGAGGAGAGCACACTCACCCACCCTCCCACCTGCAGGACTGACACAGAGGCAGGCAGGAGAGCTGATCTCTCTCGCCATGGCCCTGCAGACTGGGAGCAGATCACAGGGGAGACCTACCTCCTTTCTCTTGCGCTCCTCCTCGAACAGGACCCTGTGGTGGTCCCGGCACTCCTTCACTGTGCACACGCAGCAGATGCACATTTTGTCCTCTTGGCAGTACAGCTCCAGGGGCCGCCCATGCCTGGAGCACCTCGCTCCATTGGCAGGGGTTTTCCTCTCGGCGCTGGAGGCCTGCACTTCCCCAGACCTGATCAGCTCCACCACGCTGCAAAGGGCGACGTTCTTCCTGAGCTCCTGCCGCTTCTCGAAGTGTTGCCTGCAGTCGGGGCAGGTGTAGTCCTTCTTGTCTGGAGAAGCCTCCTTTTCTTCCTTGTCCCAGTGGTTGTTGATACACTTCATGCAGAAGTTGTGCCCACAGGGCATGGTCACCGCTGTCCCAAACATCTCCAGGCAGATGGAGCAGACCAGCTTCTCCTCCAGCTTCCGGGGGCCTTGAGAGGCCATCCTGATGAGGCAGAGAAGGAACTCACAGACAGCAGCGTGCGAGGAGGCTAGGACAGAGCTACGGATCGCAGAGAGGAGGGACGGGCACAGAGATGGCACAGAGCCAAGCAAGCTCTTAAAGAGACACACAGGCCGACTGCATTGTGGTTTATCAACACATGTTCTCAGCTCTCTCAAGTGGGTTTTGTGGTTTTCATATCCCCCAACTCCACAGCCTGCCGGCTGCCTGGGTGTCTGAAAAAGCTGCCTTCACTCAGCAGCGTGCTGCTGGCTAATTTTTTGGAGTCCCTTGTTTTCTGTTTAGCCTTTGACGGGAGTCTCAGCTTTCAGCCTGAATGTCTATTTTCTCCAAGGACAGGGATGTCCTTTACAATCCAGGCATCCCTGCATCCCCTCACCACCCACTTTTCTGTTACAGGGACCACAGTCTGGGCCCCTGTCAGAGCCCTTGGTAAACCAGAGAGGACCTACCTGAGACACTCTCCATGTGTTTTCGATGTAGCACTCCTGCCCCCTGCTGGTGTGAGGAAGCTGAGCCTGGCAAAACCAAATTTCCTGCACAGAGCATCTCTAGCCATACATAACCCTAGCACTGGTCAGGTGCCTTGATCACTGGGGAGGGATTGCTAGCAAAGCTGAAATGTAACATGTTTCAATGCAACTTCATAACAGGATGTTGCATTTCCCCCCTGTGTTCCGTCAATACGGGAAGGCGGAGCTCCTGCAAAAGGTTGCGTCATGCATTTGGGAGATCATTGCAAAGCCTAACCTCGGGGCAATCCTTCCCACCCCGCCCCCATAATAACAAAGCACAGCGGTGCAGATCACTAACTCGGAGGCCACTGCCTCGACTGAGCGTGGGCCCCAAATTCACTAACAACTAGAATTACTGATCCTAGGTAACAAAACAGCCTGTGTTCTACTGGGACCCAGTGATCTTTCTGCTGTGACCACTTTAATTGTCTCTGGGGAGGAGTCAGAGGGGGAATGGTGCAGAGAGAGCTGCTGGTGCATGATGCAAGGCACTTCCCCCTCCTGCCATGAGATCAAGGCCATAACACATGCCAGCAGCTATACATTCTTGCTGTTTTGCTCCTAAGTGCCTTCGGGCTGCAAGCTCTTTCAGCGAGGGCTCCGCTTGGTTTATTAGGGTGTGAGCACACTGCCCGCGTTACAGCGTGGCCGCGGCTGGCGCTGTGACGTGGGCAGCATAGTCACGCTCTGTTGCCGGGGGAGAGCTTCACTTGCTCAGTTTCCTTACTACCTGTTATAAAATCCCCATATTTGCACACAGTGCTCTGGAAATAATAAAAAGCCAGTTGCCTCTGTATGGTACTCGGAGGCTAGCTGCTTTGTCCTTTACCCTCCAGGTCAGGGGTGGTCGGCCTGTGGCTCCGGAGCCACACGGCTCTTCACAAGTTCACGTGCGGCTCCTGGTACAGGCACTGACTCCGGGGCTGGAGCTACAGGTGCCAACTTTCCAATGAGCCGGGGGGTGTTCACTGCTCAACCCCTGGCTCTGCCACAGGCCCTGCCCCCACTCCACCCCTTCCCGCCCTCTCCCCTGAGCCTACACTGCTCTCGCTCCGCTCCTTCCCCCTCGCCAGGAAGCAGCTGATCAGGAGGTGCAGGGAGGGAGGGATGGAGTGAGGAGGCACTGACCAGCAGGGCTGCTGGTGGGTGGGAGGCTCTAGGAGCAGGGGGGGTGGGAAACCGATGAGGGGCTGCTGCCGTATTACCGTGGCTCTTTGGCAATGTACATTGGTAAATTCTGGCTCTTTCTCAGGCTCAGGTTGGCCACCCCTGCTCCAGGTAATCATTAACTTGCCCCCCATCCCCTTTCCGCCTAGCCCCAGGAGTTCACACTCCACCCCCATCAGAACTCCCCCACACCTCACCCCCCAACCCCCGCCCAAGCTGCCGGCTGGGAATCACTGCCCCCTTCCAAACACACCCCCCCAGGGTGTTTCTCCTTCCACAGTCAATATTTGCAGAGGCTGAGCTGAAAAACCCAGGGCTCCTTGCCAACCTCAGGACATCAAAAATCACGAGATTTTTAAAGAAAAAGATTACACGGTATTGTGAATTTTTTGTCCCATCTTTTGATTGTTGAACTCCCCGTGCCCGGCCCCCGTGTGTGTGTGCACAATTAGTGTTGCCCACCCTCCCAAATTTACTGGGACAGGCAATTTTAGCCCTTGTGCAGGAGCTCCTCCCGCCCATCTAACCCACCTCCTGCTCAGCAATTAATTTGGTCCCCATCAGTTCACACACCCCACCCCCAGTGTTGCCAGCTTCACCTCTGCTCCATGGCTGCAGCTGGGAGGGGGCATATCCAGGGGCTCGTCATCTCCCTTTGCCCTAGGCCGGCTGGTCCCCATTGCTCAAAGGAGAGGAAAGGGGGACCCGACCTGCGGGTGCAGGTCCCTCCTCTGAAAATGTTTGGGTTGCTGGAGGAGGGGGAAAGAGCTCTTCCTGCAGCGGTTCTGATTGGCTGCTCAGCTCCAGGTTGGGCAATGGGGACAGGCAGCCACTCCAAAGTCTCAAATGCACAACTAGGCTGGAGAGTCTGACATCTAGGGTGACTGGCTCCAGCCCCAGCCAGAATTCTGCCCCTTGCAAAACCAGTGGCAGCGCCGTACACAGAGACCCCCAGTCCTTCTCCTGCCAGGGTCAATATTTGCAGAGGCTGAGCTGAAAAACCCAGAGTTTGTTATAAACAGTCCCTGATTTCCCCCACCACCACTCCATATTCCAGGGGGCTGCTTCCCTCCCCACCTACCCCCTCTCTGTCCCTGCTCCCTACTCTTCCCCCCAGGCCTCCACTCTCCCCCCTAAAGACCTCTCTCTGAGGCTCTTATTTCTGCAAGACTCCAGGCTACACAGACTCCCCACATATCAAGTAAGCTGCTGCCTGTACTCTCCCTGCAGCATCAGGTGGTCTGTGGTTTGAATTAGAGGAAAATCAGGCCAACCGTATCCCAATACAGACAGAGAGTGGCCAATAAACTCCCTGTGCTCCCTCAGCAGCCGTGTCCCACCCTCAGAGAGGTATTGCACTCTGAGCAGAGATTTGTAGGCTGCCTGAGGCGGCAGAAAGAAGAAATCCCAGGGCAGCCTGCTGGCCCAGCCGTTGGTGCATCCATTGTTGTGGCACAGAAGTAGTTATGTAGAAGGGCGGATACTCAGCCACTAAATGTCTTTTGTCGGTACTCTTACTCCTTTAACAAGAGGGATACCTCAGATACACTGACAGGCAGCCCCTGTGAACAGGAGCTATTGCAGGGAATACACAGCTGGAGTCCTGGAGAGTTGAAGCAGGTGTGTTGATATTATGGGGGGGCGGGGGGGGGGCTAATTTAAGGTTGGGGATAGGTGCTGGAGTCAGAGTACTGGTGATTGGAAGGCACCGTGTATTTACACAGCAGTTGCACTGCTGCCTGTGATGTAAGCATCCCATACCCGCTGGCGTGCCAATGGCTCTCAGCCCAAACCCAGGCAGATTTGAGTTCTGGTTTTGATCCATATCTACTAACAACATACAGACCTCGTCCATGGCCTACGGGGAAGGAGGTGAGTTTGGACCATACCTGGAGTTTGTGTTCTCTTAATTTGGGGGTAGGACCCAGTCCCTTCACTCCCATTCTCAAACTCGAGGCAGCCTGGTCATCCTAATGTGACCTCTATTTCAAACCCCCGCTGTACCAGCATTTCCTCCCACATGGCAGTGACCAAGAGGGGCGGGGGAGTGAGGGTCCAGAGCAGCAGGAGGCTGCCGTTCAGCATCGAGCATTGATCCCATCAGTCCTGAAATGCACAAAGAACCCGATACATTTCGAACTGCTGCATTAGCTGCTGGCAGGATCCCCGTGGGTTCCCCAAAGCTGACAGCGACTCTCACCCAGTCACGTCACCAGCTTCGCTTGGAAAGGGTTTATTCAGATTTTTTAAATATCTGTACGAAAATATGAAGGATGCCGCTCAGGATCCCAGCACTGGGAAGTTCATGGCAGGGGAAAGAGGAGATGGACCGGATGGACAGTTCTGCCTCTGCCAGGTTGCACAAATCACTGGGTTGGATTTAGATGAGGTTATTTTTCTGTCACTGCACAAATACATGATCTGAACTGGCTAACCAGACTGAGTCAGCCTTGGTACACCTATGCTTAGACCTCTGGCTCCTGCAGTGACGTGAGACACGGTGCCCTTGGAGGACACTGGGCCATTCAGCTACCACTAGCATCTGGCTCAAAGTCCTTCAGAGGGGAGATGGATACGCTCTCATGGCCATAAATACTCTCTATTAACAAGGCTTTTGACCAGGTAACTGCCAATGCTGTGATTCCAGAAGTCCCCACTCCCCTCTCCCAGAGACATGGAGCATCCCAGACAGCACAGTCATTTGACGCATCTGGAGAAGATACAGAGTATTCCTGCCCCAATGGCCTGGAGCTCCTGGAGAGGTGGCAAACTCCTCAGTAAATGCCATACGTGGGCTCGTGGCTGTCCCTGTACCTATCCAGGTACCTCAGAGGCTGCAGGTGCGGAAACTTTTTCTGACGGGGGTGATACACAGGGGGCCGCACAAACTCAAACACTGGCTCCTTCATGTCTGCAAAGGGACAATGCTGAACGTTAGCCAAGAGACAGCTCAAAACCTAACCCTGCACACCAACACACCAGGCCCCGCCCACTCTCCATCGTTCCGAAGATGCCACGTCTCCCTCGTTGGGCAGAACGGGAGACTAACGATAGATCAAAAACACACGTGTAGTTCTCTCCACCATGTGATCTCCCATTGTTATTTTAAAGTGCCCAGTTGAAATGGGATTCAAAGCCCACCACAGTAAGGCTGTTCCCTTAGACTGCCATGGGCACACTGCAACCTTTGAAAGAGAGGGCGACTGCTTTTAATTCTCAACTGTAAATGTTCCCAGTGTCAAACTAAAGTGCTAGTGATACGTGGCTATCTAGAAACCAGTTAGAGCAACTGTCCCAAAAGGGGACATTCAGAACCAGCCTTAGCATTCACCCCACGCTCAGACATGCCCATGCCTCCAGGAACCCTCATCTGCTCTATCACAGAGAGCCCGCATGGCCCTGGTTGATTTAAGTCAAGTGTGTGACATTTGAGCAAACAGCTTTCATCCCCTTGTCCTCCTTTCCCAACTCCAGGTCCTATCAAATGACTTTGTCTCCTACAGGATACATTTAGTTATGCTTGACTGGGGACCCCCGCCCCATACAACAGCCACTGCCCTGTACCCCTATAAAGTGAGTTTCTTACTGAGATGATTGTGAAAGATGTTAGTAACGGCATCATCCCATTGGCACTGGAAAAATGCCAGCCCAGCTGGCGTCATATCGTTCTGGTGCTTCTTGTAGAAGTCAAATGTCTTGAAGGTTCTCATCTTGAGACTGTGGCTGAAAACAAGACAGGAATACAGGGATGGGTCTCTCTTTTTCATGGCTAACAATCCAGCATCACCACAGATTCTGCAGAGATAGAGAAGAAACAGACCCCAGGAGAGAAACCTACATGGCTATTGAAAGTCAAACTCCCTAGGCAGCCTGAGGTGGAAGCATACCAGCCATACATAAATTGGCCTTGTCACTTCAATCTGGCAAGTCATTTTCTTAACATCCTGTTCTATTGGCAAAGTCAATGGGATGCCATGGAGGTGCAAGCATCTTCCATATGATCCCCCTGCAGGACTGGGGCCTTCATTTAAGAAAAGGTATAACAGGTGGGTGAAATGGGGCAGGCTGTGGTAGCAGTAATACCATCATGTGTCTTCACAGACCAGCTGCGCATACAACCTGCAGAGGATTTGTTTTGTTAGTGGAAACAAATAAGCAAGGGAAACAGCAAAACTGACTATGCAGCCAGCACTGTCCAAAGTGCAAAGGAAACAAGCTGAAACAGAGGGAAATCACCTTTCAATTACGGTCAGTTATTGTTACAAGTAATCTCAGTGAGTAAAATGAAAAAATCCCGCTGCTCTCTGAAAACAGTTTAGAGATCAGCTTTGTGCGCTATGATCACACAGGGCACAAGAACCTGACAGGGATTCAAGATTCAAAGTTACCATGGGTTCGGCCGAACATCTTCAGTGAAATCGATTGGTTGGTCCTGCTTGAAGAGGAGGAAGACAAAGCGGTGGTAGCCAGTTCCCTTGGCAGGGAATGGGGGGAAGTAATGGCAAATCTCTTTCCCCGAATCTATGTTGTTGCCTGGAATGTTAGTCCTGTGAAGTGCAAGAAATTTTTCAGTCATTATCCAAGTGACTGGTTTTCTTTTCTTTTTGCCATCTCTGATCAAAACCATAGCATTGAAGTTGTGTGTGGGAAGATCTGTGGCCTGCTCTCCCCTTGTGTAGCTGTGGGCTATTCCCTGTCATAGCAAGCATGCAGCTACTGGAGACAGACCTAGTCAAGGGAAGCAGCAAATCACATCCATAGATCTAAACAGAAAACAGTAACAATTCCTGGAACTACTCTAGCTTTAGTGTTAACAGTGCTCCAGGACAGATGTCTGACCAGCACTACGCAGGCCAGATGATCAGGGAAAAGCCAAGTTGATGTTTGACAGATTTTGTCTTTGTGGCAACAACATTTCAAAGCTCTGTTGGGAAGCTCTTTCACCATTTCTTTGACCATTTTTCCTCTCACAGGGCTTAGGAGGCCGGGGCTGAAGTCCCTGATCCACATGCATTGCACAGATGTATTGGTTTGCAATACTCACACCAGCCAGTGGACGTACTCAGAATCAGCGTCTCGCAGGTGTCCATCTGCGCGCATACACACACACACAGAGAAAAACATGTCTTAATGACAGTACTATTTGTTCGCCTGCTGCCTTATTGATAGGATCTTCTCCAAAGCCAGAATTCCCTAGGTCCAACAGGAAAAGGGGATGATTTCTCCAGACCTTTCAGCTGCTCTCTACCAACCCTTTATTGTGTCAGAAGAACAACTGGAACAAGTCCCCAGAGGATGGAGGTCAAGGCTGTGAGCCAGCAACCCCTGAGTTCCAACCTCTGTGTCTACACAGACTCACTATGTGACCGTGGGTGAGTCACTTAACGTTGCTGCACCTCGATTCCCTAATCCATAAAACGGGGACAGAGATACTGACTTACCTACTTCACAAGGATGTTGTGGAAATCAGTTAATGTTGGTAAGAATATTTTGGAAATATAAAGCTCTGTGTATGAGACGTGCAGAGGAGGACAGTCTTCCAGTTACGCACAAGACTGGGAGTCAGGAAACCAGCTTTCTTTTCCTGGCTTCCCTTTCAGTGTGTCAGACACTGGGCAAATCATTTCACCATTCTCTATTTCTCTGCCTGAAAAATGGGCACAGTATTGCCATCCTCACAGAGATTTTGCAAGGCTGAACTCTTCAGCATACGTAAAGAATATTGTGACACTATTTAGCATTCACATGTCATTTTGCAAAATGACTAATCCCCCCGATTAAAGGTGGGCCAGAGGAGCAGAGTATTGCTATTCCTTCATACAGCTCCACCACCTTCTGCCAAGCAGATCTTTCCATTCTAACCATTCTATGCACAGTTTCTGGAGTGATTTTGCAGGTGTGGCTGAACAATCCCTACGGAATGACCACCCCGCTTCATTGCTCAGGTTACGCAGCCCAAAGTAATAAGATTTTCAAAACAAAAAGAGGGTAGAAACATCCAGTTTAAGGCAGTTCTTGAAAGTCTTGATACACACCCAGATTAGTGAGCAGCAGAGTCCACAGGGAGCCTTCATCTGCCTCATATATCACTTCTGGGGGACTGGAAGCCTAAATAAGCAATGTAACGAGACAGTCACGAACGTAAGAATCTCCAGTAAAAGCTCCAAAGGATTGTTTGCATTAAAATTAGTTTCTTTTTGAAAACCAGAGAATCTGAATTAGTCACTCGGACATAACCTGTACAATAAAAACAGCCCCGACAGAACAAATCAAATCTGGCTTTGCCACAGAGCGAACCAATTTCCATCAGGAAAGGCAGGGGAGTTTTATTAAAAGCAAGTTTGCCATTTCATTTAAAAATGAATCCATTGTAATGCTCTTTCCTTATCTTAACTAGAAGTATCTCTAAAGCATATGATTTTCCATTGTAAAAGAACATTCCTCTTACAGTAAATGTCTGTGCTGTCAGGCTAGTTAAACCTTGTGTGGGCACACTTCCTAGTGATCAATTATAAGATACCTCGGTGGGCGTCACAAAGTTCCCATGATATACTGGCATGACATGCTCATCATCTAGGTTGTATTCTACGCGCAGAACCACTCTGGGGACGAATATGGCTTTGTCAAACATATCGCGGTATATCCCGTAGTGCTCAGCGACACGCTGCTTATGCAACAGGCCATTGGTTTTCTCCCACTCTGCCTTGACTTCGTCAAGTGGAATCACCGCTGCAATTGCAAATAAGGAGTAGTGAGATATGTGGAAGGGTTGTCAAAGCCACCACAGATACAGAAGAAGAGGAAACCAAGACTGCAGGGTACATACATGTCCGGAGGCGGGATGCTCTTTCCATTTCCACACTCTGGCGGTTCTGTTTCAATATCTCTTTTCTCTCCTTCAGTTGCTTTGCCCGTGGTGGTCTGTAGTAAGGCAGGCCAATGTCTATCTTTGCCTCTTCATCTAAGGTCAAAATCATGTAAGTGAGAAACCTAAAATAAGCCCCATTCTGTTCTTTCTGTCCAGCAGTCATGGGCAACTGTGACAGACAAACCAAAAATGAATGAGGGATACAAACAATCAGATGAATTACAGACATAAGCCCTGATCCTGCAATGAGCTCTGTGCAGAGAGCCCTGTGCCTGCATGGAACTCATAACAAGACTGGGATAGTATTTGGTCCACGCCATATAATCTAGCTGCCCGGCAAGTGAGAGACTCTGATACCACTGAAACATTTAGGGTTGTCAGTGCTACGACTAAAGCACAATCCTGTTACAGGTGCCCTCCTTCAAGTGGGACATGGAACAGGGTCCCTTCTGCCAGTCTCTCGTAGAAGATAAAAATCCCAAGGCACTTTCCCAGAAAGCACGTAGGGAATAACTCAAGTGGAACGTTAGCCACGACTTCTCAGTACAACTGATTCTGATGCTCTAGTCAATCAGGGAGCCAGTGCATGCCTGTTGGCTATTCTGTCTATGCAACCATTACAACCCCAGTATCTAACAATGCTTTGTAAAAGATTTGGAGACATCTAACGATAAAAAGTACTTCACACTCTCGCTGAAGCTCATTTAAGACTGAGTTTTGCTTGAGTAAGTATCAAGCCCGTTAAACAGGTCTACAGATACACCCATGGGTATTTCCACTCCCTGCTTTACAATCACCTAAGCTGTATTGTAGGTCTAATTTAGACTAAATTTTGGGACTGTATCTTCCTTATGTTTATACAATGCCAAGCACACTGACAGCACTCAAATAATATCTGGCCTATAATATTACCTCCTTACAAAGGACAGCTGGATGTGTCTTTCACCTCACTATGGCATTATATAACATCAGGTCCCTCAATCTTTGTCTATTAGGGTTATTGTTAGATAAATGAGAATAATAAGTCAGATGCTCTTTTGAGATGACTTTGCTCTATAGCATTTGGGAAGGGATGGGTTGGAGGGTTATGAGCTGTTATGCCTTTTACAAGAAGGGAATTTTGAGTTTACAATGCTTGTAGGTGGTTATTTACTTTTAGGTGTGAAACACAGCTCATTATCTGGCTTGGTTAACTGAAAACTAAGTGGTGGAAAGGCACTCAGGCCCAAGGGCATTTCAGCTCCTATCTTTGAGGATCTGGGCCTGTGAGCACAGGGTGGGTGCTCACTACCTGTTTTATGAATTAAAATAAATATAATACATCATTAGAAACTAAAAACCTGCAAACTTCAAAAGGAGAGCTTGGAGACCTTATAGTTTATTTTCCTTTGTATTACAGGAGCCCCAAGAAATAGCTTCCTTACTCTCCTCCCTAATCTTTGAGTCAAAGGAAGACAAAGATTTAGTTGCATCTGGCAAGTCCTTTCCTTTAAGAGGAAAATTCTAGTCAGTTTCCTTGAAGGGAGCATAGCCTTTGCAAATTTCTACAGCAGCAAGGGGTCTACTACCCATACAAGTATTTGATCAATCCCTTGTGGAGCACATTTTGGTGCTACATGCATAACTACTGGCCTACAAATAGCTCCCCCTTCCCTCCGGCAACAAAATTGGTTCCCATCTCCTTCCCCTTGGGTACCTTGCTCTGGTGTGATATGCTTCCTGTATGTTTGCCACCAGTGAGTCTTCTTACTCTCCTTTTCAGCCACTTTGAAATAGCGAGTGAAGCTGCGGTATTTCTCCAATGTCTCCAAGTTGCTGACATCTATGTCTTCATTAGGCATTGGCCCTAGAGGGGCTGCCCGCTTGCAGAGAGCAGCTGAAAACACAGGAGGTTTTCATTTTACAAAGACACTGACAATCACATGCTAGACAGACAAGATCAGAGCAGGCTTAGACTGGATGAACAGTACAAGGATGGTTTTGTGACTACAGCATAGGTCTGGAAGTTAGGAGACCTGGGTTCTATTCCCAGCTGTACCCCCAGCCTGCTATAGCCTCGGGCCAGAAGCTTAATTTCTGTTCTCTCAGCTTCTCTATCCGTAAGATGATGATATACAGCAGTTCATGTGAGGCTCAATCCATTAACCTTTGTACAGTACTTTAACATCCTTAAGGGAAAAGTGCGAAAAAAACCAAACTTTGATATCAAGGACAAGTTTCTACCATTTCCAACACACTCTACTGAGGTTTATACACTCTGCTCATCACCATGGTACCTGGGCAGTTTAATTTTGGGGGAAGCGTAGGTTAAGTTTTCCTCCTTGGTGTGTTTTTAAATTACCCCTCTTCCCCCACATACACTTTTAAAAAATTGTTTTCAAGGCAGCGAAATATGTGAACACTCCGATGGGTTCCAGGACCAAGTTCTACCGTCCCGGGCCAGCTGCTGAGACAGCACCATTCCTCGTGCTTACAAGTGGACCTTTCCATTACATAACTATTGAGGATAGTCATGGCCACACAGAAATGGATTGTTTCTCCAGTAACCTGAGCCAGTTCTGTGGAGGGCTTTGAATTTATATTAAGACCAAAATACGTTGCTTATTCTCAGCCCCTAGTAATTTTGGGGGTGATCCAGCACACCATGGGATCAGTGCAGTAAGTTTGATATTACCCCCCAAATTCAGAGCAGGTGGGAACCCTACTTGTAGCTGCACAGGCCAGTGTTCTTTATGCATGTTTTACAAATGGGTAAGGAAGGAAGCGAGCCCCCAATGGCCAGCACAGCAACAGGGTGACCATGTGCTGAGATGCTGTATCAATTCCCCATCCCACTGCACTCCTGCTATGTCACTCGCAGTCACTGCAGCAGGCAGAGAGATGTCACCACCACACTAAACTAGCACTCTGATGCCACCATGGCCCTAAAGGGGGTTACAGGCCCCGGAACATCCAGCAAGCTGCATGTCTGTCATTAGTAGGGACTGGGGCAGCTCAGGACAGGCAACCGCCCCACACAGCAAGTGGGAGCTGGGAAGGGAACCCAGATGTGCAAAGGGCTGTCCCCGCTCTGAAACCCTGGGACAGATGACCGCCCTGTATAGCGAGTGACAGCTGGGAAGGGAACCCAGGCGTCCGAGCCGCTGCCCCTCTCTGAAACCCTGGGGCAGATAGATGGCCGCCCTGTATAGCGAGTGACAGCTGGGAAGGGAACCCAGGCGTCCGAGCCGCTGCCCCTCTCTGAAACCCTGGGACACAAGCCTCCCGCACACAGCGAGGGAGAAGGGAACCCAGGTGTCCGAGAGCCCACCCACCCCGGAATCCCAAGACAGGCGGCTGCCCCCATATGTATCTCGGGAACTCAGGCATCCGAGAGCTCAGCCCCCCACCCCGGGCGCACCAGCCCCCGTGCTCCCGCTCCGCCCGGCGAGTCAGCCCCAGGGGCCCGAGCGCCGAGTGGCTCCGGGGATAAGAGCGGTCACTCACCAGCGGTACTGAACGCCCGCCCGGTCCGTATTCCGTACAGCGCCGCGCTCAGTATGGGCGCCGCCATTTTGCCAGCGCTGCGACGCCGTTGACTGGAAGCCCCCGCCGGGGCACAGCATGCCCCGCATTGCGTGTGCGAGAGACGGGCCTGGAAGGGCTGTCGAAGCTAGTGCCTGACTGAAAATGTTACAAAATATACCTAAAAAGCAGGTACAGCCTCATCATGGGGTGAAGGACTAAACACTCCAACCCCAGGCAGAGCGCTGCCATGTATTTATTTCACCAAGGCAAGTATGATTGCCAGCTACAAAATGGGGTCCTGATTCACAGCTGCAGGCTGGCGTGTCACTCACAGGAGGAGTTTGGCTGGTGGGTTGCAGGCTGCAGCGAAGGGCAGGGGGCTTGCTGGTGGAGACCACACCAGGAGCCTGGGAGGAGCGTTGAGCCATTCTCATTGCTATATAAAGGGAACTGCTGGGCAACCTTACCTACAAGCAGGGCTACTAGCTGCTGCCTGTAGTACGCTTGATAAAGATGATGGTGCCTTTTCCAGCATTGCTAGCTCTTGTGATTGTACCACCGATCCCACAGTTGTTGATATATTTCGTAAAGCTCGAACTGCTGGAGTCAGGTGATCATGTGAGAATCTGTCCTCTTTTTTTTTTTTTTTAAGTTTCTAGTCCTTGTGATTTTTTTTTTCAGAGAAAAACTTGAAAATGGAAGTGCGTGCAACCAAAAGATTCAGAAACCAGATGACAAATTAATAGAACTCCCACATTATTAGTTTTTTTTAAATCCCATGAAATGTTGGGGGCCTGATATGATTTTTGAATGCTTGAGGTTGGCAATACTGCCTTCACCCCAAAGCAGTACACGGATCACATCCCCTCTAGGTTTCAGAGTAGCAGCCGTGTTAGTCTGTATTCGCAAAAAGAAAAGGAGTACTTGTGGCACCTTAGAGACTAACAAATTTATTTGAGCATAAGCTTTCATGAGCTACAGCTCACTTCATCGGTTCACTCCCAGATGCTGTCTGCTGGCAGAGACAGGATACGGGACTGACTACATGGATCATGGGTCTGGTCCAGTCTGGCAGTTTTTATGTCCCAATTGTGGACAGTACATGTTACTTGACTCCTCAGTTCACAGAGCTGAGAGGCAGTAATCCTCCACTGCATCTGCAATACTGTGTGCATTTCATTAGCATAGAAATCCCAGCACAAAGCAGGATTCCCTACAGCTTTAGTGTGAGCACATGTGCAATGTGGCATTTAGTTTTTCATGTCTCACTACCATATGTACTACTCTGTCCTGCAGTAGCAGAGGGGATGGACTGGATGACCTAAAGGTCTTCTCCATCTCTCCAGTTACTGTATCATTCCGCGCCGTCCTAGAGCAGAACAGCCTTGTATTGTCCTAGTAGAAGGAATTTAGGCTCTGCAGACTATTCTCGTCTATATAGGTTCTCACCTTAATGTGCCTTCCGCTGAGCACTGTGACTAACATCTGTTACGCACAGTTTGTTCTCTCTCGGCGGAGAACTGTGTATGCAATGGTGGGCTTTATTTTGTGGAGGATTTTTTTTTTAAATGTACACGCTGCTCTGGGTTTGTGTTTGAGAAGACAGGTGTCTTACACTTGGAGTGGAGGTGGTGAGGTGAGTGGTGGTCCTTAGTTCCTGGGCCAGTTCATTTCACAGGCTGGGACTGGCCCCCAAGAATGCTGAGTTTCCGACACAGGAAAGCTGGAACCTGCCATTCCATTGAGCCAGAGGAGTGCCATTGACAACTATAGTCTTCATCCTGGAGCTTTCCAATCTTTTGGATACCCTAGGCCCAGGTCATTGAGTGTCTCAAAGACAAACATGATTGTAATTACCTGACAAATTGTCTTAATTAGAAATAAAGAGAGCTAGGAAGGGATGTAATTAAATGAAGAGTTGGTCAATTGAGATGAAGGGAGCAGCGTGAGGAACTACTCAGAGCAAAACCATCTCCCTTGTGGCCCATTACAGAAATAAATAAGGGGGATACAGTTAGGTCCTCTCCATGCATCAAAGTTTAACTGCTTTGTGGTTATATTTGTAGTTCTACTGTGCACTAAGGCTCCTGAAATGGGACCCATGCAGACAGACCCCTGCGCCTGCAGAGAGCCCCTTTGTTTATAGTGGAGCTCTGTGTTGCGGGCCACACCCATGGATCGGGGCCAGAATTAGTAAAACTGCATTAAATGCTGGCAAGCTTCCACTCACACAAGAGCATCAATCTCTGCAAGGTGGCAAGGGGAATTGTCGCAGCCAGGCTCCTGTACTGGGCAGAAGCTTATGTGTGAATCAGACAGAGTTGAGGAATACTTTGAAAGAAGGGGCATGGGCTAGCTGTCCTTTCCAATTCTTCCCAAGCCACCAGAGGTCAGTGCAACAGCAGGAATGGAACCCAAACTTTGGTAGCTGAGAAACTGGAATCACAGAGAAGGAAAGACTTAATAATAATAATAATATCTTAATAATAATAATTTCAACTAGCACTTTTCATCAGTAAATCTCAAAGCTCTTCGCAAAGGAGGTCAGGCTCAGTATAGTAACAGCACGAGGTATAGACTGCAGACAGAACATTCCAAAGGACTGAGCGAGAGGCCACGCTCCAGCATTATAGTCAGAGACCAATGTTATAGCCGTTCCCCACTCCAGCCTAATTATCTGTTCCAACCTTCTAATAAAAGAAGTACAGTTGTGTCACTGGACAGGGGAAATTGGGTGAAACCAGCCACCTTCCCTTTGAATTTATGAAAGTGGATTGTTTGTAAAGCGATGGGCAAATCTAGGGGGCCCAGCAGCAAGTGGTTCCTAACAGCAAGAGGGTGGATTAGTTTCCCCTGGGAAGAGGTGGGATCCCCAGCACTTTGACATGAACACTGAACCTGGGGAGGCTGCACTGGATGTGGCAAGAGAAAGCAAGGCCAGTCCAGACAGCAGGTTTGAAAGATGAATCCAGCATGCTTTTTCATGGTCAACACAGACCTTCCTAAGGCTTGAATGTCAAGGTACAGTGTAGTTCTTCATACAGAGCTACACACTGAAACAGATGAGATGCTTGTGTCTTCTTTGCACCCATTTCCTTCTTGTTTTACAGGCTGAGCAGCTGGGCTGGCGTATGATCACATTAGCCTATATAACCGCTTCGGATGGCTATTGTGTCTCTTGGCAGCAACAGGAAGAGGGAATTCAGGCCAACCTGCTGTTTGCTTTGAGGAGGTGCCATTGATTCGCAATATAATAGCCCATAGGGCGGTACTGGGGGGATCAGCTCAGCTCCTTCCATGGAAGGGCTAGAGCAGGGGATTAGGGTTTTCCCACAGCCAGCTCAGCTATGTGTAAAGAGCAGAAACATAACGAGAAACCCCCCATCTAAGCTCAAGTAACACGGAGTGGATAAGGCCTCACCTACAATCCTGTAGGTCGTAGGTTTGAGTCTCATTTGATCTCCCTCTGCAAGACCACCTCCAGTTCACCCACTTGCAAAACAGGTACTCGACTCATCGAGTTAGGGCAGTCGAAGGAGGGAGGGCATGATGCTGACCACGTCACTTCCTTGGGCAGTGGTGGCTTTGAAACTCATGTGCCTTAACTGCATCAGCCCAGTGTGCCATTGGCTCAGGGGGCCTTTGACCCGACTGGGACACACTTGCATGTAAAGGGAGCCAAGTCACATTGTGAATCAGTGGCAGAGCTGGGACTAGAACCCAGGAGTGTTGCCTCCCTCACTGTCCAGTACTGAAACCCCTAGGCAACACATTTTCCTTCAGCTGTGAGCGTGCAGTAGCGGGCAAGATGCAGCACCCAAACACGGGTGGGGGGGGGTGTGGATGCGAAAAGTAGCATCTGGATTAATTTGAATGTGTTGGTGCACAGGGGTTTAGATGAGCCCGTTGGGTTCTTTTCTCAGCTCCACCACTGACTCCACCTCTCCGTCTTCAGCAGCCTTGCACAGATGTCACTGAGAGCAGCACCTGCCATCCTCTCTGGCTCATCTCTGCAACAAAGGCCACAAATACCTCAATTACAGGAGGAGTCACAGAAACAGTTTAGACCCTGAATCAAACCAGCCTTGTCTCCAAAAAGGTCAATCATCCCCCGCCCCCCGCCCCCCAAATAGTCTCCTTCTTTGTCTCCAACAGAACAATGCCAGTGCCACTGCTGTACTCAAAGACTGTGGGATCGATAACACACAGGCACAGAAGCTGATCGTGGCGCTGTCCAAGCCCCATTAGTCCCCTGCTGCACCTTAATTCACTCCGACAGAAGCACAAGGCTAGATTCTGAGCTGACACCAATCTAGAGTTACTCCGCTGAAGTCAATTTGAGTTGCTCCAGATTTACACGGGTGTAACGAGATAAGAATCCAATCTGTGGTATTTGAATCTGTCCATCCCCATTATCTTCACCTTCTCTTTGCTTCCAATCACTCAGCACGTAAATGGCACCCCAAATAAGCAGCATTTCTCTCCTTGATGGGTTGGCAAATGGATGATAATGGAGCATGACAAGGGCGGTTAAATGCACAGCCCCCTGTAAATTACTCCATAGGGCAGCCAAGAAAAAGAAAGAGTGCTGTTCTTTTGCTAGCTTCTGTTGAGTGGCTAGGGCTTTTGTTCTTCTTACAAGGCATTTGGATTTTACTGTATTATTTAAAATATAAAAGCAAAAGCTGGGGGTGGTGAGGAGCAGATGCAAAGAGACCAGTTTCTCCCTTTGGGTACATGCTGCATTTGAGAGTTATGAAAATTGAAGCTTGTCTTCAGACTAGCAGAAAACATCTGGCACGGCTAGCACTCTTCCCCTTCGTTAGCAGCTAAGAGGCTCTTGTGTTCTTTATCCAAGGTCATCGTGTTCTTACAGCAGAGTGGGAGAACGGCTCTGGTATTAATGTGAGAGCAGCGCCATGGCTCTCTGACTAAATCACTCATGACGGCAACAAAGAGACACCTCCCGTGCTGCATCAGCAGCCAGGAAGCCAGGCTAATCGGAACATGCGTGGCCGAGAGAGAATCCACAACATTCTGTAGACACGAGGGTCCTCGGCTGGATTTGAAGCAGTGACCCAGCATTGGAAGGCTCTATGCGCCTTTACCAACCCCAATAACGTAATTCCCCTTCCCAATCAAACTAGCTTCTTCTCCAAAGGTACGGAACCTGCCAGCAGCCCACAGCATCTCTGCTAGCCTGCTCAGGCCTAAAGCCTGGCCCGAACCCGTCTAGACCACAGCCGCCCAAACCTGACCCAACCCTGAGTCATTCAAACCCAACCCTTCCCTTGAACCTTCATCAGCACTGCTGCTGCCTCACCTATGGGGCTCAGCCTGGTGGGGCTTCCTACTCCCCACACCTGGGGCCAGTGATCTGTCTCCAACTGCCTCCTGTTGGGGCAGGGAACGCAGCAGCTGTTGTATGTGCCACGCCTGCGGCCTACCGCTGCCTCGCTGTGCTGTGGAGTGAGAGGTGCTGGGACTCATCAACACACTCCCCAGCAGGCAGAGCACCGCCTGGTCATACAGCACTGACCCCATGGGTGGGAGGAGGGGATCAGAGACGACCTGACCCAAGCCCAAGAGTATCAGGTTGTATTTCAGACTCAACCCAAACATGACTGTGACCCAGGGACCTCTTGATGCCAACTGGCAGAGCACGTAAGGGATCCCCTGGGCCAGGTACATGCATAACTGTTTGCCAAAGGGTGGCATGCAAGGTCTCCACCGAGAGCCAGTGGCCCATCGGGCACCATAATCATTGCAAAATGCACGTACGGAGGATAGTTAAGAGATATTTGTACTGAAAACGATATTCTTAAGTTAAAACTGGCCACCAGAAGGTGAGAAACAGATTTTGGACAGGCAGAGGGGAGGAAATTTTTGCGTCTCTGGCTGGTCATGGTGTATTGCATGACTAACGCTGTAAGTCTATTTGCTTGACTAAGCCGGACGCTACTGAAGAGACTGTAAAGTCGACAAGAAAGGAGCACACAGGAAAAATAGCAGGGGAGATCCTGTTTACAGGTAAAGCCAAGAGATTGGAGGTGGTGTAACTTAGGGTGCAGAAAGACACCCTTCATGGAGGAGACAAGCTGAACGTGTGACTTGTTTGAGGCAAAAGGGCTCACAGCCTCGCTGGCTGAGAAACGTTGGTGAGCAATACTATAAGACATGCAAGTAACTAGCCATGGCAGTCTAGGCTCTAGCATGCGGTTATGATTTTATTTTACATTAGGGCTGTCAATCGATTAAAACAATTAATCGTGATTAAATCGCTCTGTTAAACAATAATAGAATACCATTTATTTAAATATTTTTGGATGTTGTCTACATTTTCAAATATATTGATTTCAATTACAGCACGTTCACGGTAGAGACTGCACTACAGTACCTGTATGAGGTGAACTGAAAATAGTCTATCATTTTTACAGTGCAAATATTTGTAATAAAAATAATATAAAGTGAGCAGTGTACACTTTGTATTCTGTGTTATAAACTGAAATCAGATAATTGAAAATGTAGAAAAACATCCAAAAATATTTAATACATTTCAGTTGGTATTCTATTCTTTAACAGTGCGATTAAAACTGCGATTAATTTTTTTACTCACGATTAATTTTTTTTGAGTTAATTGCATCAGTTAACTGCGATTAATCTACAGCCCTATTTTACATATAACCATTTGCTTCCAAAACTTCTACTTGTTACTACATGACTATATTTCGCTAAATAAACTGTTACTTGTTTTCACTACAAAAATATCTCAGTGCTGTGTTAAACGGAGCAGCGATCTGAAGGGACATGGGCAAGCTGGGCAGTACTCTTCTGTGGAAGCAGCATGCCTGTGAATTCTGCAAGTCCCCAGTGCAACAGGGGCTGGGTATGCGAGGGTTGGCATGTGCCCAGCACTAGCCTGTAGAGAGAGCGGGGCCTGCATAGGCCTGGAGAGAAGTGCTTTTGTTGCCCATGGCCAGGGTTGGGGAGCTGATCCTATGGCACAGATCAGGCTCTCTCGTGCTAAGGGCAGGGGTAGCAAGGTGCCTCACACCCTTGGGTACCCTCAGGCAGTGTCACACTGGCACTTGAAGTCAGGTGTTGTTGGGTTAGGGTCAGGTTAGGTTGCAAGGCTCTAACCCAGCCCATGATTGCTATGAAAGGGCAGAAGGAAGATAGCAAAGCATCAAAAACACCGAGATGCAGTGGAAGTGAAGTGAACTATTCCTAAATCATGAGAACTTGGTTCCTTCTTGTCTCCTTCCCTCTCCCCTTATCACTCAACATCCAGCCTTAGACACATCCATGGTACAGCAGATAGGGTTGCCAGTGAAAATGAGTGAGGGTGTGGGAGAGCGAGCAATGGATGGAGAGGGGCTGGAGTGAGTGGGGGCGGGGCAAGGATGGGGCCTTGAGGAAGGGGCGGGGCAATGGAGTTCAGTTTTGTGCAATTAAAAACTTGGCAACCCTAGCAGTGGGTGAGCCACCCACTGGCTGGTTCATGGCTAATGTGAAATGAGCGTGGTGGGTCTTAGGCCATTTCCCAGCGCACAAGTCTGCACATCACCATAACCCACTACCACACTTGAGGCTCTCAACAAAGGTGCCAAGAGACAGGATAAATTATAAATGGTCCACGGAGACCGAACTACCTTCTCAGGCTGGGGAGGTGGTCCCTGCTGGTCATGATTGAGTGCAATGCAGGGCAATGCATGGAAAGTTTGCACTGGTTCAGCCCATGCTGTACCTGTCCTGGTGGTGTGTGTGAAGATCTCTAGGTGCTCTCACATGGGCCAGTGACTCCATGGAGACCCCTAAGGACTACGCTGTTGCCAGGCTGTTGTACGCGGAAGGTGCTTCGACACTACGGCAATAGGCAACAGCATAAAACCAAGAGAGAGAGCGATAATGAAAAGACAGTTCAGGCTCCGAAGGGCTCACAGCTGAAGTAATGGAAGGCTTTAGGCTGTAGGGCTCTCAGTCGGACGTAGTTAAAAATCCACACGCAAAGGGGTTTTTTGGTTTTGTTTTGTTTTTTAAACTAGCTGCTGCCTGGCTGAATGTATCTGACCATTTGTTTTTCCATCCATTCATTTTTGGATTTTTTTACATTACAAAATCCCCTGTCATCTTTGTAGAAAAAGCCAGCTCACCCAGTGCTGCACCTGGGGCTGAACTCCTCATGCTGTCTGGGATGACATGTTGTAGGAAGCTTTCTTCAGGGTCTCTAGAAAGAACTGCTCGTCTTCCAAGAAATCCCGGTCCTGCAGAGAGAGATGGGAAGGGCCATCACTGGTTGTGGCTGGAACTCCCTGAAGGTAGAGTACAGATACCCACATGCCTGATAGATCATCACTGTCCTGGGAACTGACATATAAGGGAAGTATCAAAAGCAGTCAAAGCCTAGGCTTTGAGAGGGGAGTGCACCAGCAAGCACAGGTACTTACTTTATAGTAACTGTGGTTCTCCAAAATGTCTTGTCTGTGTGGATCCCAGTTAAGGCATGCATGAGGCACACATGCACCTTGAATGGGATCCATACAGACAACGTGAATAACTTTCTTTCCTTGATAGGAACGTGAGGATTCTAAGGGATCAAAGCAGAATCCCAATTATGCAGGGATGGTGGGGGAAGAGCAGGCGAGTGACTGGAGAATCTGGAGAGAATGGGAACCTCAAAGCACCAAAAGAACAGGGATTAACCACCTTGATATAGCATCTTCCATCTGAGGATCTCAGAAAACTGGGTCTGGAGCAGTAAATGCACCGCACTCCAGTGGTGAATAAGGCTGATAACTTGCAGCCCAAATGGGGCAAGCCAACTGGTAGCTTTGACGATCTGATTGTCCAAGAATTTATGACAGTCATTATGTCTGTTGTTCATCCACTTCTGCTTTAAGTGTATCAGGGAAACACCAGGGTGTCTGGTCTCTAAAATGACCCTTTTGCAGCACAGCACAGAACAAACAGCTTTACTGCCCAGCAACAACCTTCAGAGAAAAATCCATCCATTGGCAGGTGGCACTGAGCCCTCACTTTCTCTCTTCCTGGAGAGTCTGAATGGTTTCAAAGCCAAAACCTTTCCAGCACAGCTCAGGAGCAGACCTGATGTTGGGTCCCTTTTACCTCTGACCAAATGCTATGGAAGCTCATCTTACCCGCTCAGCTGTGTGCTTCAGCAGCACTAGTCTGGCATACAACTCAGCGGGTCCCGCTCCTGCTGTGCCCTGGGTGCCCCCTGTACTGCCAGAGTTGTGCCAAGGTAACGCGATAACAGGAGGGGGGAAATCTGCCAAGGAAGCACAATAGTGAAGAATACACACACGGTTAGAGCAACGTGGGACATACGTGTCGTCTATACAGAGAGACTCAGAGGGAGGGAGGGAAGTTGGACCCACTAAGCTTTCCTAGTATTACTGCTGTTCCTGTGTTTTCATATCCTGGTGGAGCATGGCAGTCCCTCTTCCCAGCCTGGGACCTGAGGAAATTGTGGGGATTGATTATAATGATTATGTGGCACTTCTATAGCCTCCTTCATGCAAGAATCCTAGAGCAATTTACAAACATTTAATTAACCCTCTGGAGTAGGTAACTCATGGGTCCCATTTTACAGAAGGGGAAATTAAGGGAAGTTAACCAATTTTCCCTGTCCAATGCAGCAAGTCAGTGGTGGAGGCAGGAATGGAACCCAGGAGTCCTGACTCCAATCCCTTGCTCTGACCACAAGCCCAGCTCCCTCTTGTGAAGAGGTGACTTCAGAACTCGACTCAGGTCTTTATCCTTTGAAAGCCAGAGAGCTGAACCACAGAGATGCCCACCCCGCCTGTGAGACAAAGATGCAGGAGGTGCTGTCCCTTCGGCCTGGTCCACACTTAGAAATTAGATCAACCCAGGGTTGTCGCTCAGGGCTGCGAAAAATGTCGTGCCCCAAGCGCTGTAGCTAGGTTGACCTGACCCCTGGTGTAGACCTGGCTAGGCTGACAGAAGAATTTTTCTGTTGACTTTGCGACTCACTTTTGGAGAGAGGGGTTAACTACGCTGACGGAAAACCTCCTTCCGTTGATATAGGAAGTGTCTGCACTACAGTGTCATAGCTGCAGTGCTGTAGTGTAGATATGCCTTTCCTCTCATTTCCTTGCTCACAGGAACACGGGACTGGAGAGGGCCTCTTGGGTCACTGAGTCCAGTCGCCTGCTATCACAGACATCCCTGGCACATCGTCCTGGTCATACATTTATCAAACTCCACCTAAAAACTAGTTTGGTTTCTTGCCTCCACTCCTCCTACTGGAGACTGTTCCCCAACCTCTCTCCTCTGATGGTTAGAAACCTGCTTCTAAATTTCCAGCCTAACTGTCATCATGGCCAGTTTATTCCCATTTATTCTAGAGCCAACATTGTCCTTTAGGTTAAATAGCTCTTCTTCCTTCCTGGGCTTCCCCGCTGCTGTATTTATAGAAAGCAATTACTGAGAACAACCACTCAAGAGCTTTTCTGCTGGCAGGTGTGAAGGAGCAGCTTACAGTGCATGGTGGAGAGGCTCATGGTTTGAGCACCTGGGTGTGTCACCCGGGGCTTGGTCAGGAACTGCACCGGGCTGTTCGGAAGCTCTTCTCGCAGCTGTTCAAGCTGTCTCCTTTGATGAGCCAGGTTCTGGTGCTCCTACCCCACCCGAGGAGAGAGAGGGAGGGAGAAAGGCTGGTTTAATAGGGTCTGGCATGTTGCGGTACATAATAAAAAAACGAGAGGGGAAGCGCGAGGATCTGATTGCCTGGTGCAGGTGCTGCTCCTGCTGCCTCAGCCGCTCCAGCCGCTGCTGCACGGTACGCAGCCTCGTCTGATGTTCTGACTCCACCTTCTTCGCCTCCAGCAGGGCTCTCTCCCCCTCCTCGTACTTCTGCGAGGACAGCTGGGGGACACAGCAACACAGAGCGTGGTTGGGGGCCGGGGAAGCAAGGGCGTGACGGTGCCCAGCAGGGAGGAAAAAGAGCCGTGGAAACGCCTCTGGAAACCCTGGGTCATTTTGTGTTAGACCATGACGTCCTGGACACACTCATCCTCTGCTTACCCACCACACTAGTAAGGCAGGTGCAGCGGCAGGACAAGCTTCCCCTAGGCCACGCCACTCAGGGGTCTCAACCAGGACCTGGGGGATCTCTCAAGGATTGAGTGGGTTGCTCCATCTCCATGGCTCCTCTGCCAAGGCTTGTTCCACTGGGAACTCAAGTGAGACCAAGTTCATTTCACACAGGCCACCCAACAGCCACCAGATAGGAATGGCTCTTGGTTGCCAGGGATCTGGCCTGGATTTGAATCTGTGTCAGAGGTGGAGGGCTCTGTATCCCATCTCTTACCTCCTGAGCCATCCGGGTACTCTCCGCCCCCTCCCTCACTATGTATCAGACACACAGATCCTTGTATTGTGAAGCAAGTCTCTGTTGTTTTAAAGTGCTAAACAACTAATGAACATTCATGTCAAGAACCATCGCTCCTGGCTGCTGACTTCTATAGCTCTTCAGCCAGAGAGCCCCACGGGTTTTATCAAAGGAGGGAGCTATCACTCTCCCCCTATCACAGATGGAGAACCAAGGCACAGAGAGATAGTTGGGGGGCCCAAGGGCACCCGCAGGATGTCAGTGGAAGAGTGGGGAACTGAGGCCCCATTCTCAAGCCCCTACACCACCGCTGCCTCCACTTCCTGTGTGGCCTTTCCTGGATTCTAATGGGGAAGGACTGTGGGTGCACTGACTGCAAGGGGTGAAGAGAGGAGGAGTCGTGGTCCTTCCTACCTTGCTCATGCTGTCAATCTCCTCTGCCTTCTGTCTGACGTGCAAAGCGGCCGCATTCACCCTTTCCTTCTCGAGTCTCAGCTCCTGCCTCTCTTGATCCACAGATTCCCTTTCTCTAGCCAGCTGCTCCTCCTTAGCCCGCAGCTCACTGGCCTTGATTTTCAGATCTGCTTGTTCCTAGGAAGAGAGCATCCGTGGTGGCTCTATATTGGCTCCTCTCCCGAGCACTCAACCCAAGTGCTCCAAGAGATCCATGATAGAAGAGCGCCCCCCCCCCCCACGCCCCAAACTCCTGGCCCACTGGAGGATTGTTCCCTGCTGTACACTTACTAGAGCGCTGGCTTTGTTGTGCAGGGGAAGGTCCCCAAGCATTAGCGTGCAGGCTCTTTCCTTCACCCTGCCCAGACAGAGCAGCTGGCTCAGGAATCTGGGCCAGTCAGAGGAAGAGTTGGAAGGTTTCACTTCACCTACATTATTCAGGGCTCCATTTCCCCCCACAGAAGACTCCTTCCCATGGCAGGAACACATGCTACAGGCAAAGTGCTGCATTCACCCTGCTGAGACGGCTGTGCTGCTCAACCCACAGCTAATGGGGAGGGAGACCACCTCACACTGCACCCCTCCTTCCCTGCCCCAGCAGCTACGTCCCTGATGCCGAGAACATGCACCAATGCTGGTAATTTGTCAGCAGTAATAATATTAGCACTGAATTACGAGTCAACACCCAGCGATTTATAGAATACTCCGACAATGAGATCTGCTCTTACACTGCCATCATCTGTGTACCTGGAGGGAGGGAGGGAGAGAGAGAGAGAGGGAGAGATTTCCCCATGGTGATGCTCAAAGGGGGCGGAGCAGGGACCACACAGAGGTAGGGGGGAGGATGCAGGAAGGAATTTACATTGTTACCATGTGGAATCACTGAGTGGCTGGGGAAGAAACATGTCAGCGAAGCTCTGTCAGTCTGTCCAGCTGCTCTAACCCATCAGCTGACAAAGCTGAATTCAAGCCCTGAAGGACTGAAATGGGAACTTGCTTCACCGGGGTACCTTTGCCAGGGTCATGATGGCACATTCCCTCTGGGAGTCTATCTGCAGGGCGCGGTCGACGTCACGCTCTGTCCGCTCCTTGCTCAGCTTCTGCTGGGTATGGAACTCCGACCACTCCATGGCGAGCTTTCGACGCTCCTCCGCGCACTTCTGCATGACCGACTTCTGCTCCTCCAGCAAGACGTTCTGCGGGAGCAAAGCATGAGAGAGATGCAACCAAGTCCTCCAAACCAGAGAGATGTAGGGAAGGTTGGCTTGAGGTCACAGAGAGTACCCCTTCCACCAGGAAGAGCGGAAAAGGGGCTCCTTATGGTGCTCTACAGACTGAAAAGGATTCCTGCTACTAAGATTCCTGCTGCTGCTCCTGGGGATTGGGTATCATTCTTGTATCCAGACAGTGGAACCCCCTCTCTGTACTAGTGGGGCAGGGTTTTGCACTGTTCCCACAACACAGCAATGAAGCAGAGGTAGTGACAGATGTCACCACCCTTTGGTGAAGTCTCTATCAAACATCTACTGAGTTTAAACGGAAGTGCTTTCCAGGAGGGAAGCGTTACAGCAGTGGGTTTTAAAAGTACCGAGCGACTAGTACCCTCCACTTGACATTTTTTTCCTGCCTTCAGCCACAATCTGTGGCTTGTCTCGCACACGTGACCTAGTGCATGTCATTGTTACTCTGTGCAACAATCAATGTCTGCAAAACCCAGACAAGCCTACCACCTTCCTGCTGACCTCATGCCATCCTGACACCGCCTCTGTCATGCACACTGTCAATCACCGTGCCACATCTCTGGGAAGAGCAGATAGGTGCTATCCCAGCAAACACGAAATGCTCCAGCTCCAGGAGCACGTGCGCCTTGCCCAAGAGCGACAAGTGAAGTCGGACATGTTCACATGTTGGCTTATGGTTCTGATTGAGCAGGAGGGCAAGATACTGCCAAGTAAAGCTGACAGTACCGTGATGCCTCACTGAAGTCCCAAGCGGTTAATCTCCAAGGGGAACTGCTTCCCACCCCCAAATCTTCTACTCCTGTTAGGTTAATCTTCCTGAGCTATGCTGAAATCTATTATTTCCATCCTGCCCTTTGTCCTGTGCTCTTTTGCCAGCAAAAGGATTTTTCTCCTGGCCTTGATGCCATCTGAATTAATGCTACATAATGGGAACACTGCCTCCTTGAGACCATCACCTTTGTTAAACATCAGGACACCTGACCTTTGCCCGCTCCAGCTCTTCCCTCTCCATGGTCAGCTGCTGGGTCATCACCCTCCGCTGTTCCTCTAGCGAACGCTGTAGAGATTCCACTTTGGCTTGTTCTGCTGTCACCCTCCAGCGTTCCTAGAGTGTGGAGACAACAGCAGCTGGGGCAAAGCAATGCATGGGTTACGTGAGCCTATGATCCAATCATGCCTTAAACGGAAGCCGTCATAAATATAAAGGGAAGGGTAAACACCTTTAAAATCCCTCCTGGCCAGAGGAAAAACCCTTTCACCTGTAAAGGGTTAAGAAGCTAGGATAACCTCACTGGCACCTGACCACAATGACCAATGAGGAGACAAGATACTTTCAAAGCTGGAGGGGGGAAAAAATAAAAACAAAGGGTATGGGTCTGTCTGGGTGATGCTTTTGCCGGGGACAGAACAGGAATGGAGTCTTAGCATTTAGTAAGTAATCTAGCTAGATATGCGTTAGATTATGATTTCTTTAAATGGCTGAGAAATTAAGATGTGCTGCAAGGAATGGATATTCCTGTCTGTTGTGTCTTTTTGTAACTTAAGGTTTTGCCTAGAGGGATTCTCTATGTTTTGAATCTAATTACCCTGTAAGGTATTTATCATCCTGATTTTACAGAGGTGATTCTTTTTACTTCTATTAAAATTCTTCTTTTCAGAAACTGAATGCTTTTTCATTGTTCTTAAGATCCAAGGGTTTGGGCCTGTGGTCACCTATGCAAATTGGTGAGGATTTTTACCAAACCTTCCCCAGGAAGTGGGGTGCAAGGGTTGGGAGGATTTTGGGGGGAAAGACGTTTCCAAACAACTCTTTCCCAGAAACCCGGTTAGACGTTTGGTGGTGGCAGCGAAAGTCCAAGGGCAAAGGGTAAAATAGTTTGTACCTTGGGGAAGTTTTAACCTAAGCTGGTAAAAGTAAGCTTAGGAGGTTTTCATGCAGGTCCCCACATCTGTACCCTAGAGTTCAGAGTGGGGAAGGAACCTTGACAGAAGCAGATATTTTTCCACCACCACCTCCATTTTCTTTGACTTCAGGGCAGGGCCTGAGCCTTGGAGGTTCAGGCCTTGCCCTGATTTTTTCCCCCACCAAACAGGAAGACAGTTTTTCACCTGTGGAAAAAAAAACCTGGCCTTTCACCATGGCTGTCCGTAGGTTAAGGGGAGTTCCCGTATTGGCTACAGAACATGCAGGCCCCCCCGCCAGAGCCATTATCAAACAGAGGCTGAAGACACAGGTTGTAGGCCTCGCCTCACCTGCTCCAGGAGACGAGTTTGCTCACTCAGCCTGGCCTCCATTTTAGCGATGACCTCCTGCAGCCGGCTCCGCTCCTCCTCCATGTCCCTTTGCTGCCGCGTCAGTCTGTCCTGCAGCACTGAGGGGAGAAAAACCACCGTGCAGCAAACTGCAGCCATTCAGAGGCTAATCCCACAGTCCAGCGCAAGCCACCACTGTGTCCGTCTTGCACAAAAGTTGCAGGGCCGGATCCTCAGCTGGTTTAAATCAGTGTCACTCCAATGGTGCTGTGCTGGTTTACAACAGCTGGGAACTGACCCTCAGTCCCAGCTAGCTGGGATGGATCCTCTGCTGGGAGTGCCGTCTGGCTACAGGACATTCCCGGGGAGCTGCTTTCAACACAGAGGATCATTGGTGCAGTTGTCTTGCTCAGGTACAGCCCTGGGCAAGCCGTTGTTCTTTTCAGAAAAGTAAGGGCGTAAGAGACACACAGATGGGAACATCTGCTGGAGCGGACGGATGATCTTGTGATTAAGACACTGGACAGGGATCTGGATCTAATGCTCTGCCACAGACTCCCTATGTGCTTTTGGGCAAGTCATTTAATCTCTCTCTCTGCCTCAGTTCCCTGTGTGTAAATGGGGCAGGGATCATCTTGCTCTATGTTTGTACAGTGCCTAGCACAATGGGACCTGGTCCGTGATTAGGGCTCCTAGATGCTTCCACAACACACATCTCCTTTTGGACTGTAAGTTCTTTGGGGGCAGTGACTGTGTGTGCATACAATGGGGCTCTGATTGAGCTTGGGGCCCCTAGCTGCTACTGTAATAAATAACCATGACCGTGATTGCTAGAAAAAATAAAAAGCAGGTACCCCTGAGCTGTTCATCCCGCTGACGGGCTCCAATCTCGAGCTCCTGCGACGTGTTGTGGTGGGTAGCCTCCACCTTGTAGGAGAGGTCATTCAGGTTACTGGAAAACTTCTCCATCTGCTCAATGATGCCGTTCAAAGACCTACAAGAGGAAGGGGCGGGTCCACAGTTATGTGGTAGCTGCATCGGTTCACACTGGGTTCATGTTTTCAACGTTATCTTCATGTGACGAGGGGCTAGAAAGATTTACTTTAAAACAAAACCTTAGATTTTGAGCCCAACTCCAGGGCAAGGGGTGGCTTCCTGGGCAATAAATATGCACTGCCTTGCCTAGGAGCTTGAGTGGGTACGATAGCTTTGTCCTGAACTTCTCCTGCTCAGTTAGCCCCTCCCCTCGGTAGCAGCAAAGGACAGGAGCTACTTTTTCTCGGGGGTAATGTGGAGTCCTTCAAACAAAGCTCATTTATTGACTGACAGAGCTTGAGAGTTGGTGAGGGCAATTTACTCGCTGAGCCAGTGGCTTCTGTGCAAACACATCATTGACGTCAGGTGTTCTCCCTCTGGTTGGGATCCTCCCAACACCCCAGCCCTGACTTCCCCTGCAGACAGCCCTCCGCTTGGGGACCATGCCCATAGATTCCAAGGCCAGAAGGGACCACTGTGACCATCGAGTCTGGGTGCATGTGACTATTCCCCAGCCGTCCCATGGAGAGCTGTCAGGTTTATGGAGCTTGCTGTGAGAGAGCATCCCAGCTCTGTAGCAACTCCGTTTTTCAGAGACTCTCTGAGCCCTGAAGGGAAGAAGCAACCTACTCAGCTGCTTGCTCTTCTCCTTCAGAACCAGAAGAGGAACCCAACCTCCCATCACGGTCTATGGTGGGTGGGTGGGGAGCTGAAGGACCAAGGGAAGGAGGCCATGCTGGGTGGCAGCCGGTACCTGGTATGGGAGGTAGCACTGGTTACCGCGTCAATCTCCTGATCTTTCAGTCGTTTCAGCCTCTGTAGCTGCTCTTCATGGTCTTTGCGCATCTCCAGAATGGATGCCCTGTAGGACTCAGAGGGGAGGAGCCCGTTAACCACATCTAGTTACTTACGTTCCCTGCCGCATATGCCGCAGTCGGTGCTCAGACACACGGCCCTCGTTGCCAAGAACCCAGAGAAACACACAGCGAGAGCTGAACGGCTGATCTCGGCCCCCAGCTGCAGGCGATTGTGGATGGTCACTGTGTAAGCTCGTGGAGACAACTCATTCCTAGAGGAAATCTGCTCCTTCCTGCCCAGGCACGAGCAGAAGGGTGGATGGGGGACAATAACGGCCGTGCAGCCCAAAGGGCCCTACGCAGGTGCAGGTCCCTGTGCCGTGCAGTGACAGTCCCACGCGTACCTGCCTTGGGTGATGCGGGCCATTGGAGCCCATGCCCAGGGGCCTGCTGCCTGCCGGTGAGAGTAGCTCAGCCTCCTCACAAGCAGATGCAAATGCTCGTGGCTAGCTGCATAACTCAGGAGATCGGAACAAACCTTTAATCGCTTCCCACCAGGGCTGGGGTTATTCTTCACACCATTGCACAAGCCTGACTTGTCCTGACACCACGATCCCAGCTGGGCCCATTTTCCCATCTGCTCGAACACGGATTCCAAGAGCTTTGACCCCTTTGGGAGGAGAATAATTTGGACCCCGGATGCCCCCTGCCAGGCTGGCTGTCCCCTCCCCGGCCCTCCTTACCGCTGCAGCTCCCGCAGCCTCTCCACCTCCTGGACCTTCTCCTGCTCCAGCTCAGCCAGCCTGCGCTGCTGCTGTGCCAGGAGCTCCGACTTGGCCCGCTCTGCGCCTTGGCAGTGGGACAGGTACTGCGCCGCCAGTTCCTCGTTCTCCTGCCGCAGCCTCGCCTCGCGCTGCCGGGAAGATTCCTCCATCACCTTCACACGGCTCCTGCCCACGAGGAGACACACGGAGGCTGGAGGAGCTGTTGGCATGGTGCCTGCTGGGCTGGGGTGCTAATGGGTGGTTCTGATCTGAAATATGATGCTTAGGGGCCAACTTTCAAATGCAGGACCCTAATTTAAGTGCCAGTTTAGGTATCTGCTGCTGATTTAACAGCAAATAAATAAATAAATACCCAGCTCTTTATATTTTTGTATATATATTATATAGCGCTTTTCATCACTAGATCTCAAAGCACTTCACAAAGGGGATCAAATCCCCTTTTACAGGTTGGGAAACTGAGGCACAGAGCTGTGAAGTGTCATGCTCAAAGTCACACGGCATGTCAGCACGAGATCTGGAAGTAGCACCCTGATGCCTGGTCCCCTGCTCCAACTATAAGCTGGGCCAACTGCTGTAAGCAGGGCACTACACACCCCAGGTATGCTGTGCATCAGGCAGGACCCTGAGTGTGGGGGCAAAGGTCCATGTCCCTGGTGTGCATGTCCCTGGGGTGGAGGCCCACGATACCTGTGTGCATTGTCAACGAGTTCCAAGTCTTCCTCATGACGCTGCTGTAGACTCTCCAGGAGCAGCTTCTGCTGATTCCTCTCCAGCTCCAGCTTCCGCACCTGATGTGGAAAGTCACCAAGATGAGCTAAAAAAAACCCTTTCTTGGCTGGGGCGAGACACTGTACCCCACGTGACACCCTGGAGCCCAAGCTCACCAATTCTATAGGAGGAGGATATATTTTGTACAAAGTATGCATTGTGAGGTATCATTTGAAAATGCATAATCTACTGCACATCATTGTCATGTTAAAATTTGTGTATCAGCGTTGTACATGGAGCGACGAGATTTTACTTGGGATTGTTACTGAAATATACTGTAGTGCTGGGTAACTGGATACTGTAGTTCTTGATGCCGTCTGAATTAATCCCACATAATGGGAACAGTTCCTCCTCGAGACCATCACTTTCATTAAACAGACCATTTTTCTCAAAGACAAAGGCACACTAGCATGCCAGCTAGGTGCTAAAAGGCCATTACTTGTTCAATTAGAAATTCACCACCAGGGGAGTTATAAACAAAGTATTTACAGTTCATCTGCAGGACAGCTGGTAGGGCACGTACGCAATAGAACTGCATGGCCCCCTGTCCCAGTGTAACCCACACACCTCCTGGGTGTGGTGTTCTGTCCCATCTCATGGAACCAAGACCACTTGGATAGATGGAGAGAGAGAAAAAAAACGAACCAGTCTGCTTTACAGCCTTAGCTAACAGCCAGTTGGCTTTTAGCTCATGTGGTAGAGGCTCATACACTAAGCTCCAGAGATCCCAGGTTAGATTCCACCCACTGATGACTAGGGTCTGTCAGTGTTGCAAGTGGGGGCTCGTCCGGGATTTCAACTGGGGAGACTCTGAAGCTCGGGACCTGCTTCCTCAGCTAGGGGAAGTATGTAACCCACATACCTTCTGGGTGTGGTAGTCTGTCCCATCTAGTGGCACCGAGACCACTTAAAGAGAGAGATAAAATGAGTCTGGTAACAGCCAGTTGGCTTTTAGCTCATGTGGTAGAGATTTGTGCACTAAGCTCCAGAGGTCCCAGGTTTGATCCTGCCTGCCGACGACTGGGGTCTGTTGGCGTTACACCAGCAAGGACTTTTCCAGTGAAAAGGGTCAGGATATAAGAAGGGGAGGGGAAAAGGCATCTGGCTACCTCTCCCCCCTAATCTCTGCTCATGGTAGCAAGATCATTTGAAAGACAAAGAATCATCACTGAACTGAGGGGAGTGGTCCAACCTGGAAGGCTTTCCAGTCAGCATGGGCTGCTGAAAGTTTTGGGTCAGAGAAATCCTTTTGCTTTCAAATCTTGTTTAGCTTGGTAACATTTAAGTCAGGAAATAGCTTGCGTGTTTCTCTTTTATTTCTTTTGTAACCAATTCTGACTTTTATGCCTTTACCCCTTATACTCACTTAAAATCTATCTTTCTCCAAACACTTCAATCAAAATATGCTGGTTTAGGTAAAAGAATAAAACAAGTTCATTAACTAGAGAATCTCTACTCAGGTTAACAAGGGCTGGTGCATAATCATTACCTTTGATGGAATGATGGACTTTCCATGAGCTTGCACTGTTTGGGAGCGGGGGATGGGGGTGGGGCCTGAGCAGTGCAAGAAACACATTCCTAGGGTACAAAGCTGGGGAATTTGCCCTGTATGTAGTTTGTGAGTGTCTGGGAGAGCATCCATGCTAATGGCTGTCTGTGAGCATAGCCTGGAGAGGCTGCTTATCACTAGCAAGGCAGCATAAAAGGCACCCGGGCTGGAGAGTTAAAGGGACCCAGTGGTTCAACAGTCCAGACCGTACCCTGAGGGATGTCGGCTGGCTTGCAGTCAGATCCCCACAGAGCAAACCAGTACACATGGAGGCCGTCAGGATTCACCCTTAGTGCAGGGATAGCTCACTGGGTGGCAGCCAGCAGGTGTGCACAGAAAGCAGGAATCTTGAGGCTTTACTAGGAGGGGTGTGGCTCGAACATCTCTGTGAGCCCTCCCTGTGGCCCTCAGCAGACTGTACCTCAGCAGACAGACCCTCTGTTACCCCATGTCTCTGGCACCCCTAATCCTGCTGCCCTTTGGAGCCCAGGTATTTCCTTCCTAACTGTTACTATCACAGCCCAGTACAATCACTCCTAGCTTGGCCCCAGTGGCAAGACTGGTGCGAATACAGAGAGACCAATCCTGCCTCTGCCCTCAGCCCAGCAGGCTGCGTCCCTCACCTGGCTCTCCAGCTCGGCGAGACGAGTCTGGGCACTCAGCAGTTCCACCTGGTGCCTTGCTGCATTCTCCCTCAGCTGTGCCTGCAAAGCCACCAGCCTCTTCTCGTACTCACCGGCGTTCAGCAAGCTCAGGGCCAGGGGCTCAGCCTGCAGGAGCTGCAAGGGGAGAGCACCGAGGGGTGGGGAGACAAAACCAAGCCCTTTTAGCATGAAGAGTGGCAGAAGCACCCTGTCAGCCCAGCAGGATGCAGTGTCCTCCTCTGCAGAAGCCACGCCCTGTCCTCACCTGCCGCGGCACTAGAACCTGCTGGAGAGGAGCCCCAGACAGGGCAACCTGCAATGAAACAGGGAAAAGCTCAGCCACCTTCTCCTCTTAAAGGCCTCCACCCCTGTGGGGAACCTCTTAACTCTGCTGAGCCTGGGAAACCCCTACAATGGCTGCCATTAATTCTGGTCCTACTTTGCGCCCCTCCTCTAGGCTTGCCAGTCCTTCTCTGATCTTACCCCACTGCAAATCTGGATCCTTTCTTCCAGAAGAATACCTCTCTATGAAACCTCCAAAGGGTCCTGCCCCAGAAGGCAGCATGGACAGGACAGGAGACTTCCAACCTGCCCCAGAGCAGCCACTGGAACAGACTCGGAGTTTAGTTCGGTCTTATTGCTGGAGATAGACTCAGGAGTAACAGGATCAATTCTTTTTAATTAAAACATACACCCCCCCCCCCCATAATGAAGGGCAGGAAATGAAAAGGACCCAGAAGGTCCAGCTTCGGCTTCTCAGCGAGGTCTTGAAAGCTAAGTAAGGATTCCAGGACACGCCCATTTTTAAAAGCTTTGATAATTTTCCCCCTTAAATTGCGCACGCACGCACGCACGCACACACGCGCACACACAGTCCTTTCACCTCAAAACTAAGAAAACCTGGCAATGTAAAACCCAATAATTAGCTAGAATTCAAGTCTCATTATTAATTACTACACTCACAAATGTATTCTGAGCACTTCTAGTGAAGGGCCTCAAAGCATTTTGTAAACCCTACTTAAAACCTCACAGGACCCCTGGAAAGGAAGTAAGGGAGTGTTATTTCACCCTTTCTACTGCTGAAGAAACTGAGGCATGGGGAATAGAAGTGACTTGCCCTAGGTCACATTAGCTAATCAGTGAGACAGCAGAACGCAGACTCCCGATTCCCACTTCCCGATTCCCACTTCCCACTCCCGATTCCTGCATTTTAGCCACTGAAAATGACTGTACAGGTAGGGGTGTATTATCCCCAATACACCATGATCGGTGTTGTAGCATCTCACACCTACCGGAGTTAGTGTGGAAAACCCCAGACCCTCTGGATGTCCTTGGAGAGAAGCTGCAGGTGGAGAAAATTCAACACATTTAACACTCAGACATGGCAGTGGACTTAGGCATTTTCAGGGAGACAGTAGCATTGGAAGCCTGGCAGAAATAAATGAAGCCCTCCATAGGTGTGCTGCTTCAGCATGATGAGGACATGCTAGTGTCATAAGAGCTCCAGCCACTGAAGCAGTGGGGGGCAGGTACTCCAGACCACATGGGCAGAGTGGAGCCTTGAGGGGCTGGAAGGTCCTCTGGGCACTCAAGAAAGATGCATCTTTAATGAAACCCTTGGACCTCACAAGTGCCTCCTTGAATGCTTTATGCGCATTCGTCCCTTCACCTACCTTGCTACATCCCTGCCAAGGAGCTGACTGGGACAGATTTCTACTCCGTGCATATGGACTGACACATGGCAGGTGCTCGATATGCAGCACTGGCCTGATTTTCATCCACATCCCACACCAAAATCACTAAGACCCGCAAGTGCTCAGCACCACTAGGAAATCAGGCCATACTACTTGCTTCCAGGGACCCAGGCATGTAGTGCAGGTCCTGGCCGGGTCAGCAAGCTCTTCCCTTCCAACCCAAGGGCCACCATTTCTGCACCCCCCTCGAATTCCTTCCTGCTTAGCCAGCCTCATCATGGTGCTCACCCTCCAGACAGGAGGCAGATTATTGACCTCATGTGAGACAACCAGCTGGAAAGAGAGGACATCACCACCCTCCACGCACAAGCCCAGTGCGTTTCCTCTGCGACGTGCCAGCCCTCCACCAGTAGCAAGAGAAAGTGGCATCTGGCTCCCACCAGCATCTGCCTCCCACTGCCTGCACAGCTACCCTTAAGTCATACAACTAACCACATGCATTTGCTTTGAACCCTTCATGTTATGTGCTCTTTCCAGGCTCCAACCCAACATCACCTGGACACCTAAATGGAAAATATCTCCCACCCCCATTGGCTTTGATGTCATCCCTTTGACACACCACTGAGGCCACTGTCTGCTACCTCCCGACTGCATAATGTCCAATCTCTTTTAATACAGTAGTACCTCAGCATTACGAACACCAGAGTTACCAACTGACCGGTCAACCACACACCTCATTTGGAACTGGAAGTACATAATTGGGCACCAGCAGAGACAAAAAAAACCCAGAACACAAATACTGTACAGTACTGTGTTAAATGTAAACTACTAAAAAAATAAAGGGAAGTTTAAAAAAAGATTTGGCAAGGTAAGGAAACTGTTTCTTGTGCTTATTTCATTTAAATTAAGATGGTTAAAAGCAGCATTTTTCTTCTGCGTAGTAAAGTTTCAAAGCTGTGTTAAGTCAATGCTCAGTTGTAAACTTTTGAAAGAATCATAATGTTTTGTTCACAGTTATGAACATTTCAGAGTTACGAACAACCTCCATTTCCGAGGTGTTCGTAACTCTGAGGTTCTACTGTATATTTAATGGAGAAAAGTTACACATATGTGCCAACAGGGGGCAGTGCTCTGTAACAGCTGGCACTGAGATGGGAATAACAGGTAAGTGGCTGCAGATGGCTGACGGTTACCCATGTCCCCGCGTCTTTGGACTGGGGGTGGGTAGGACAACGAGGGTATGTCTTCACAGCAACTAGACACCCGCGGCTGGCCCGTGCCAGCCAACTCAGCTAAGGCTGTGGGGCTGTTTCATTGCAGGGTCCTAGAGCCTGGACTCCAGCCAGAGCCCAGGTGTCTACACAGCATTGACACAGCCCTGCAGCCCAAGCCCCGCGAGCCTGAGTCGGCTGGCACAGGACAGCCGTGGGTTTTTCTTTGCTGTGTAGACATACCCTAACGGGCTAACATTGGGATGCAAAGCAGAGAAGGGATGAGGTTGAATGTTTAGGTAGGGTAATCCAAGGAGGTGAGAGGATTGTGGAAGAGGAGGATGAAGAGCAGAGGTGACTGAGGAAGGCTGAGGACTAGTTATGCTACTGCTAGCGTGTCAAGGAAAGCATGGCTGCTCAGGTCTGGCCCTTCCTCAAGACCAGAGGGGTGATGGAAAGAAGCAATGCCAGACACTAAACTAGCATCCAGGGGCTGTAATTGGAGAGGACTCTGTCCACACTCAGAGAGTGTGGGGATGGCAGGGGGCTGAGACCTGTGGGGATTTGACCCCTTCCAGCTGACAGAGAGAGAATACGAACATGTGATCAACCACACATTCGTCTACCATTCAATTGTGGGCAAGCCTCAAGGGTCCCTACAGACATCACAGCAAATATGTTTGGGCTTTTCAGATTTCGTAATGAAACCTTTTTGATACACGACCTGGAAACCTTGCTAGGCCCATCTTTTCCCCATTTTCATCTCACCTTCAAGGGCAATGATGCAGAGATAATTTCACTTTAAAAAAGATACAACTTTGTATTTCCCATCCTGGGAGAGAGAGTAGAATTTGGGAATCCTCCAGGTTACACAATTTCTCTCTCTGGCTCCTGATCACTCAGCTAGGTGCGTCAACAGTGTGTGTTGCCTCCCCAGTAGCTGGGCCGATCTGGGATGTGAAACATACCGGCGTGACTGGTGTCTCCAGGAGGTGCCCCTTTCCTGGACTCAGATGTAAGAGATGAGGCTTGTTTCGGAGTGGTTAGCCATGGACCAGGATACCTGTGGGATGCATAGAGTAGATAAGTAACTAGGAATGCTATTATATAGCCCCATTGCAGGGCGTGTGGGGAAAGAGCGATTAAAGGGGTATTTTCCAGTTAACATGCATAGCTTTTGTAAGAAGAGTGTTTCACAAAACATCCGGTCAGTAGTTTTGTACAGCACGAGGCATATGGATTCCTGCACGTGGAGTCACAAGCGGGGGGGTGTTCAAAGGTCAAAAGTTGGAGTTGTCAATCCAAGGTGATTTTTCTTTAAAACATACTGCACCCGATCTCACTGTTCACGCACATCACGGATTTATAACAATCAAAAGCCACCACAAAGTTCTCTTCCGGCCTACCCTCATGCAGTCATGGACTGACTTAAATCAAAATGATTTAGATAAGTAACCAGAAAATCAAAGTAATTTAAATCATCCATTTATATCAGAGCATGCAGGAAACTTTGATTTAAATAATTGATTTTAATCATGTTTTACATTTGTAATTTTTCATTATTTTCCTAAAGAGAAGTTGATTCTCATTGGTTGGTAACCATTAAAACATACTGAATTGCATAGACTTGACTCTAAATTTGGTGCTTCTTTTTGCCACGCAGGAGGATGCACTATATCTGTACATATTTAGTTAAGCAATTATACAGCTTAAACTTCCATTTATTCAGAGAGTCTTAATTTTTACATTTCTTTATTATGTTAGAAAATGGTGAATGAGGCATTACTTATTTATTAGCTGATGATTAATTTTTTACTTGTGATTTGTATCAAGCTCTGTTTGGATGAAAATTTAAATTTAATTAAAAATGCACAAAACCAGAAATTTTAATTGGTTTTAATTTAATAAAATGACCTTAAATGTGTTGGATACATAAGAAAAAAAGTTTATCACAACAGTTTGCATTTCAAACTAACTAATTTATGAAACAAAGCAAGTATTATCTGTATTTCGAGAATTCAATTGATTGTTTCTGGTCACCATGTCCTGCAAGATTTTAGAACTAGTAGATCTCATAGTCTCAACACCTAGTTTTTATTCCTACATTGAAAGAGGAAAGCAAGTTTTCTGTTTTTTCAACTCCAAAAAGTTGAAAGTTTCTTAACTTTGAATGAACCAGTCATTGAACTAAACTAGTTGAATAATCTGAAATGAAGAAAATATTCTCTCTGCACATGCAGAATAGGCTACACTGCTGTCAAAAGCTGGTTTAGCACTTCAACAAACTCTGGTTCCATGCTCTTAGCCAGTGACTTCCACCGGTTCAGTGGTCTTTCTTTAAAATTTGACAACACACATGTACTGCTTAATTATGTTTGTATTTAATTTAAATGATTTTAATAAATTATAAGAAGTTTAGGAATTAACATAAATGATCAGTTTCACATTTAATTTTGAATAGGTTTATTTTAAAAAATATGCATTTAACGTAAATCAAAAACATCTGATTTAAGTTTAAAAATCCGATTTAAATAAAAAAACTATTTTTTTTTAAATAATTGTTTTTTATTTACCACATTTCAACGCCCAACACTCTCACGTCTGACACCGTTTTAATTCATTTCAGCAGTTCCTGTTGAAAAGGCAGATTAGCAGGTATAGCTATAGTGAAGACATACCCTGAGTCTTCCATCCTGGTGGACTTATCTTCTGGGACAGCAGACCGCTGAGGCTCTCTCACAGAGGGAGCTTGTTGGCTGAAAACAAGAGTCACTTATATGAAAGAGTAAAGAATCTTAATATAAATTGACAGTGATGGGGGCCACAATCCTCCAGTGTCAGCTACAATTGTATCTTGCAACCTCAAAGACAGTGAAGGTCTCCCTTCTGTCAAAAGCAATCTCTTCCTCCTAACAGAGCTATGGAAGTATTCAGCATTCACTTGGTTTGAAACATTTAGGCCTGATCTACACTACAGAGTTAGGTTGATGTAAGGCAGCTTATAGTGATCTAACTCTGTAAGCGTCTACACTACAATGTTGCTCCCGCCGATGTCAGTTGCCCACTACACCAACTTAACTCCACCTCCATGAGAGCAGCAGCGCTTAGGTCGATGCAGTGTCAGTTTAGACACTGTGTTGCTTACATCAGACTGTTCCGGCTGTCAGTGCCCCACACTGACAGCCGGAGCAAGCGCTCCTGGTGAGGACACACACCACTAACAGAAGGAGTTAGCATGGACATACAAAAACAATTTAATTACTGCGGTGGCTCTGCGTCAACGTAAATTAAATCAACTTAATTTCGCAGTGTAGACTTGTCTTTAATTTCAAAGACTGAAGGAGCAAATGCACACAACAGTAAACTGTGACTATAAGCTACCAAGATACCTCACTTTTGTCTGACAGGCTCTTCCTAATTATAGTCATCAGTCCTGCTTTGGGCAGCACAAGCCATAGCCAATTTGTTCTCAGCCTTAACTCTATGTTCACGAAGATTTTGCCTGGGAATTTCCTTAGTTTTCTTATAATTTTTTCATGCTCATTGTTAATATTATTATTTATATTATCATAGCGACTAGGATCATATAACTGAAGAAGTGTGGAGGGACTTTGCTTGTAACTTACAAGTTAAGGGCAAGAGTTATTGAATCAGGAAAAAGAAAAGAAAACAAAATTGGTTTGAATTTTTGGTGGCTTCTGGATCATTGACCCAGGCTTCCTGGAGTAAATCACTGTAGCCTTTACACAGTTACAATGGCAGCCTGCATAATGTCCATTGCAGCTGAAATGAAAGGCAGCACGGTCTGGACTCCAAACTGACCTGGAAGCTAGGAAATCCTATGTTCTTATCCCAGCTCTATTTCTGTAGGCAAAAATAGTCACACTTGGGTGCCTAAAGTTAGGCCCTTAAGAATGGCCCACATTTTCAGAGGTGCTGAGCACTAGCGACCTCCCAGTGAAGCCAGTGGGAGCTGCAGGAGCTCTACACCTCTGAAAAGCAGCCCACTGGCATGTCTTTACCTGGTAACAGTAACGGGGTCCACCTCGTCGTCCTGTCTCAGGGAGCCCGAGGCCCCAGCCCTTTTCTCCTGGACCTTCCCCTGCACCTGGGATTTTTTTCGAGACAAGGCGTTATTCAGCCAGCTATCATCCTCCTCCTCAAGTGGTCTGGGTTTAGCTGCTGCTTCCTCTGCAGCTGGCTTTGTCCCAGGAAGGAGCTGGCTGGCTGGGTTGGGCTGCTTGGTGGCTGAGGAGCTGGAGGGCTTGTTCAAAGGGGCTGCCGCGGGACTACCTTTGGCGGCGTCCTTGGTTAGAGATGGAGGGTCCAAATCGATAAAGTCCTCATCTTTCAAGCCCAGCCAGTCAGCACCAGTCTTACTGCCTCGCATGGGGCTCGTGATGGCTGGAGTGGTTGGTTTGGACCTTTGGTCCATTTTCAGTTCATTGATATTCTCTGCTGAAAACCTGCAACGGGAGAGAGAGATGAACACACAAAGCTGAGTGCGCTAGGACTTCGGCAGCTCCCTGCTGGGAGGCAACATGGCCCAGTGGTTAGTGCGGCAGACACAGGCAGGCATCAGATATAAAACACATACCTGACAGATTGTCGTCTTGACCGCCGGCCCTCGGGTGTGGAGGCCAGGGTGGGCTGGTAGGCTCCGAAGGTGAAATCCTCATTGTCCCAAATGTTTTCCTTATCTGTTTAGACAAGTGGAGACTAAAGTCAGTCCCCTGTAGGCAAGCAGGCTACATCAGCACACACTCACATGTTCTCGCTTTTGTCTGTTGTATGGGAGTTTCATTGTAATTCGCTTAGGCCCTGCCTAAACTACAAAAATTGGCTTGTCTAGCTATATTGGTCTTGCTATGCTGGCAAACCCCCACAGAACGTACCCCATGCCCACACCCTACTGTAACTATCTTTGTACAAGGTACGTCTTGTAAGGTGTCATTTGAAGACTCATAATTTGCTGGTCAATATTGTCTTGATAAAATATGTGTGGCAACATTGTATGTGAAGTTATCAGATTTCCCTGTAAGCCGTTAACGCATGTTCCAAACTGAGGTTAGCAAACCGGTCTGTCTCAAACAAAGGAATGTGTGCTCTGCTTCATTTGCCTTTAAGCAGTAAACAGAGTCATCAAGCAGGAAGAGAGACAAAGGGAGTTCAAACAGGTGGGGAAAACCAGCAGGAAACATCCTTACATGTAGACACACTGTCTCCTGAATCTCAGCAGGAAATGTTTTCCAAGAGAGGGACTGACACTATAAAAAGGAGGAATAAGCGCCCCGAGGTACCCTCTCCTCTCTGCTCATTGATTCACCGCACAAGAAGAGACAAAGGAAGCAGCCATTAAACCGAAGAAGGGGTCCAGGCCTAAGAAGTTTGGCCAATAAGACTTGAGCGCATGTGGCGAGAAAAACTTTGCTTCGAATTTAACATAGGTTGCTTGGTTAGGCACTGGTTGCATTTTAACTTTACTTTTCATGTAACCATTTCTGGCTTCTACGCCTCATTGCTTTATTCACTGAAAATCTCTCTCTTTGTAGTTAATGCCTTTGTTTTACTGTTTTATCTAACTGGGAGTGAATTGGGGTCATCCTGTACTACACCCAGAGCTGGTATGAGCCCAGGCGTGGCTGTTTGGCTGCAGTTACTCACAGGCTGACGTAGCTGGGAGTAATTTACATGCTGGAGGCTGTTTGGGAGCACTCCAGACTGGAGGTGACAGCAGCAAAGCAATGTGAAGGGCACGCCAGGTAAGAGAGCAGGGGCGACACAGCTATTCATTAGTCTAGATTATACCCTGGGTATGTCACACCCTCCCAGTGTGAATGCAGACCGACAGTCATGAAAGTGCTTTTGCTGGTATAGCTTATACTAGTTCCCCGAGCAAAATACCCTATGCCCACAAAAGCACTTTTATGCTGGTATAACTGTCTATGCTAGCGTTTTTACCAGTATAGCAACATAGCAAAAAATTGCCACCCTCCACAGTGTTGCTAAATCGGCAAGCTTCTGGCTTTACTCACCAGGTTGCTGTTGGTATTTTGTATCCAGTTTGAACTCCTTGCGTTCTCCTGTGGTCGGTTGCTCCAGAAGTTTGGCTGCGGTCCCACTTCCCAACAACTCCTCCAGCTTGGAGCGGGCAGGGCGGGGCTCTTCCCTGCCAGAGGGCAAAAAGAATTACAAGTGTCTAGGCGGGGGTGGAAATCATTGAAGCACTGTCTGTTTCCCTCTGCGGGCAAACGAGGCTGCGTTCAAGAGCTGACGTGGGAGCGGCTGGCATGACCTTCTAGCATGTCTCTCACAGTCTGAGCTGCTTCTGGTTCTTCTTTATTTTAAATACACCTATATATATATATATATATATATAGATATAGATATGAAATTAAATTTCTAGCCCTTACAGTTGCAAGGAAATATTTCCAACCCTGACCCATTGCAGGACAGCCTGAATGAGTCTGCAGCCAGCTAGCCTGAAACAATAGCTCTGAAGGGTGAGATTTTCTCCTGTTCATCTCAACAGGGTGTTACTTAGACTGGAAGTTCTTTGGGGTAGGGACCGTTCTTTTGTGCTGTTTTTGTACAGCGCCTGGCACAATGGGGACCTGGGCCTCCATGAGTGCGGTTGCTAGGTGCAACTGCAATACAAATAATTAAAAATCACAACAGTTTAAATGGGACCAAAGTTAACTATTTCATCACTGACCATTTTAGTAGACAAGCCCACGGTAGAGCTGGATACGTGATCAGAACTTCAGAACCTTCCCCCTTTGTCCATGGCTTCCGTCCTGTCCGCACTACAAACGCTACTACGGCACAGCAACTACACCTCTGCAGCGCAGACGCTGCCTGCACTGGGGGAAGGGGCTTTCTGTCAATGTAGCTAATCCACCTCTCTGAGAGGTGGTCGCTAGGTCTTTTGCCGATCTAGCCGTGCCTCCAGTAGGGGTTAGGTCAACCTAACTACGGTGCTCAGGGGGAGAAATTTTTCGTGGCCCTGAGGGACATCGCTAGGCCGATCTAATTTTTAAGTGCAGACCCGGCCTTTGAGACCACTGCAGTGATATAGAATAGTCATCGCAGTGAGTCCGCTCAGGTGATTCATGCCTTTCATGGCCACATAGATCTGGGGAAACAAAGTACTTGTAATATTCTTCTGCACTTTTTCAATCCAAGGCCCTTAATGACTGAAACCCAGTGTGACTATCTCATGAGTCACTCTGTATTCCCTAGCAACTCCTTACTCTTCTCCTTTCCTCTCCTGCTTCAGCTCTCCCCTCGGACCCTCGCCAAACCCCAGCGCGTCCATCAGGTCATCCCCATCATCTTCAAATGTCAGCTCCTCCCTCCTCCGCACGGGAGCAACAGCATGGCCAGGAGCTGAGGAGAGAGACGTCCCTGTTAAACGGAAGGAAGATCTTTCTTAGCAGAGACCACTGGGTCTACAGCGCTAGTTTAAATGACACATAACGCTCGTCCCAGGGTTGGGATCTTTGACACAGTCTCCTGTAAATGGTTCTTTTGAAGCCAAAGAACAAATCACTGGGAAGTGACAAAGCATTAGTGCGCTGCTTTGCGGCATGCTCTCTCGCTCTTTTGTAAAATGTATCTTTTGATGAATTTGGTGACCATTAACAAGGAGACGTTATTTAGCACTTGTTAGCACTGGGGATGTTGCAGGCTCTCAATCCTGCTTTGTAGGATTCCTGCTATCTCAGTCTGCCCCCAGCTCTACCAATGCATCTCAGACCTACAGCAGCTCCGGCTACTCCAGACTTTGCTTTTGCACTCCCACCTCAGTCCTGAATTGCAGCACTTTCCGCTATACTAGTCCTGGATGTTCCCCTCTTTCCCAGCCGCTCTACCACCAGAACCCCAGCTTGACCTGCAGTGCCCTCACTATCCCAATCCAGGGCCACCCCAGAGATACTAAATATGCCTTGATTAAATATCCATTGGGGTGAGACTAAAGCTAGGATTTGAACCCAAGTCCACAGAGGCGAAAGGCGAGTTCATTAATCTACTGTCCCACTTGTCGATAGTGAGAATGTCTAATACCCAGGGAGCCCCAGTAAAATTGACAGGTCAATGATTTAAAAGGTGGGAAAAGCAGGGTGTTCATGCTACTGAAGCAAATTACGGAGCAGCCCAAACTAGTTCTGTGGATAGGGTATAATTGTAGCGTGACTCCATACCTTTGGCTGGTCCAGTATGTCTTTCAGGGCTACTTCTGGTGCCTGTTGGAGGTAACTTCTTAGCAGCATCTTCCTCCTCATCCGATAAAAGCCCTGCCAAAGGATCGTCTAAATCTAGCAATCACCCCATGGGAATAAAAGGAGAAAAAACATTTGGCCTTTGGAAATTGTCTTCTTGGAGCTGGACTATCTGCAAAGAGCTAAATATTGAGACCATCATCTATAACTGGGGATTCTGCATTAGCCAGATCTTGCTCCTGTTGGAGTTACTGGCAAAATTTAGTGGGTCCTTGTGTCAGTATTAGCGCTTGGGAGCAAACTCCTCCTAGGGGTACCTGGAGTTGGAAGTTGAGCTATATTGTCATTGGGAAAGACAGTTTAGCCATTTTTGCCATAAAGTCTTGGATCTCTCCTATGGCCTCAACGTCGGTGCCATGTGAATCTGGACAGTCTCAAAATGCCTATTCCTTGGATGGCAGCTTCCACTAGTGATAAAACACAGCTGTGAATTCAAGGAACCCGTTACACTTGAATCTCTCTGGATTTGGGCGACGTCCAGTATCTCCAGAGTTCTATATATGTTCATGATTTTCTACCCTATTGTCTTCCCTTAAGGGATCATTTATGGGGCAGCAATCACTTGAGATCGGGCCCTCTCTTCGCACTTGCCCTGTCCAGGTATGGAAATGCCACGAGAAGGCCAGTTCTCACATTATCTCAGCCCCACAGATAGCCGCCTATTGGCCTGATCCAAAGCCGAGTGAAGTCACTGGGATTCTTTCCACTGATTTCAGTAGGCCCTAGAACAGGGAGCATAGACTCCTGGTTAAAGCATAGGACTGGAAAAGCAGGAGACGTGGATTCTATTTCCAGGTGCTGCACCTCAGTTTCACCATCTATAAAGTTTCATCATCTGTAACACCTCACAGGGGTGGGGGTCATTTAAACTATTAATGCTTGTCAAGCACTATATCTCTATAAAACGTTCTATACAAAGATCTCAGTGTGTTACATCGATTATCATTTAAAAAGACATGTGACAATATAATCCTAAATACAGTACTCCCAGGAATCCCATCCAGAGACCAGAGCCCACCCACACACCCCACTATAGGATATTTTTTAAGCCAGGTTCCCTATTCTTTTATGTGGTTGTTTTTTAGACTCATCCTCATCGTTTATTGAGTAAAGAGAAATGGGAGGGAAGAAGATGCAGGGCAGAGTAATGAACTGAAGTCAAATTCACACCCCCACAGTCCTTTATCTCTGAGGCATGGTTTTCTCACGTTACCATGACAAACTGCTGTAGAGTTTTTTCTACCGTATGTTCCTCTCATATACCTTTGGCAGCAAGATTTACGTGAATTTAGTGCTGGAGAGTGGTGCCTAGAGAACATGTATCGGATTCTCACAGTGCCCCATGAGCCCAGTTTGCCTCAGCTCCAACGTACAGAGGGCACTGTTGGGCACGAGAAGGTACTCAGTGTTCATGGCCCATGTAGTCCTTGGACTCTCTACCAATCCGACAGATGATTTTTGTGCTACGGACACATTAGGAACCGCAGTGGGAGATCATTTCCCACACGTCACCTTCGTGGTACTTTGAGGTGGAGGAGGTTTAAACTGGTGATCTAAAGGAGAAAGACTCTGTCTGTGCCCTGTTACCTGGCGACTCTTCCAGCAAACTTATCCTTAAAGGAGATGAAGATCTACTAGTTTCCCCATAAATTAAAGGTGAGAGTCAAGCTGTGAGAGCTGAATGCCCACAACTGTACCCGCCCAAATCCTACCTTCAAAGGAAAACTTCTTGTACTGCCGCTGGGGGGTGGCGGGAGTGGAGAGGGGTTTCTTTTCAATTCCAGTGGCAGACTCTCCTGTAAAAAACATCAGATAGGGGGGTTTGCAGACAGACAGGCAGAGCCTCTTCACTGTGCATGCTCCACCCTCTTCCCGCGTATGGAAATAATCTATTCAGAGTAAATACAGGGTTATTATTTCCAGTTAGGAGCCTATTTTACTCTCTCAGGTTGCTGCAGAGTACATATAACAACACACAATTCCCCCGAGGGATTCAAGGGTTGGAATATCTTTGGTGAGGGCTCCTCATGCAAACAGCTCCCCTCTGGTGGTGTTCTGATCCTGATCCTTAGTTGGTAGATGGACCCTTTATAAACCAGTGAGGCCGAAAACCTAGCCACCAACTTGTGCAACGTTCTGCTGTGGGTCTGAATGCTGCAGCTCCATTTTGTCTCTCATTATAATCTGTGCCTCCAACTGTCTTCTACAGTAGGTTCAAGCCACACTGCTCAGAAAGGACCCACATCAAGTCCACTTTGAACACGATCTGTTTGGAAGCAGCCCCACCCTAAGAGGCTGGATATCACTGTTCATGGAGTTTATTATAAGTGTTTCCAGGCACGGCTAATGCATGCCAGCAGGTCATATGCCACCTATAGTGCTACAATGTGATCCAGAGCCACATTCATCTTTAACGCAGGTGTACAGTGCCACACAGCCTACAGGTCTCAGTGAGCTGTGCTCCATCTCCCCCGGGCAGCCTGTCTGATTGGATCCAGGCAGAGATCACTGCATACTGGGACCTGAAGTTTCCTGGTGCCGCACCTGTGTCTGAAGAGGACGACAGCTACAGTCTGCTTCATCGCATGAGAATAAGGTGCAACCCACAGACTCTGGGCAAGTAGCCTGTGTGGCCCTTGGCTGGGCAAAGTCTGGGTACCCCTAGGTTTATCACTGCACATAAGAGAGTAGCAAGGGCTGGTTCTAGGTAGGGAACCGTCACTCTTTTATTATAATATTGTAGTGCCGAGCAGCCCCAGCCATGGCCCAGGACCCCATTGTGCTAGGCGCTGTACAAACACAAACAAAACTCTGTTTTTAATGTTCACGAACACGAGCCACTGAACATATTTTTAGGCCCCGGATCTGGTGTAAAACAGATAAAATCCAGCTTTGGTCATGGGACAGTCCCTGTCCCTGAGGATATTCTAGAATCAAAGATTCAAAGTCCCAGAGGGCAACAGCTTCATTCAAAGCCCTTTCGCAATCGGCCAGGCCGGGTATAAAGGAAGCGCTAGCAGAGGGTTAGCTCATCGCACTCACCTTTCTCAACAGTCGTTAGCTTCCCTGCAGTTTTTGCCAGGTCACCTGAGGATTCAAGGTTCTCGGAACCCTTTGCTCTTGTCCTCCCAGCCCCAGAACCAGACTTCTTTATGCCTAGGAGATCAGCTTCCATGTCATCCATCTCCTGAGAATAAAAAGAACATACATGGGAGCACGAAGAACTGAGCTGATGCGCTGGTGCTCAGGCAGCAGAGCAGGTGGAGACACCCTGTTTTGACAGGATATTCCTGAACACGTGAATATGGACATTTAAACTAAAACACATGCTGCCTTTCTTATCTGCTGGCCAGGGATGGTGTTCTCAGGGCCCTCCTCTCTGCTCTGGAAGGGTTTATCCACAGGGTGGCCAGTGGACCTTCATCCCCGACCTGGTTCCCAGTCCAGCTCGAATCCAAATCACTCCCCAGAGAAGCAAGGGCAGCAGACCCACCCAGCCTGCATTCTTCACCTGGGGCGGGGGCCCACAGGGAGTGGCAAAGACTGCCACAGAAAGCACATGTCAACGCCAGCAAATGTGCTGGCCTCCCTATTTTCCAATACTCAGCAGTGGGGAGGATTGTAACTGGATGTGGCTGGGAAATACTTAAGAAGGAAAAATAAATGGAGGCCTGATGCTGCAAGCCTTCTGCACGCACATCAAGTTCATTGCCGGGTCTCAGAAACATGGGTTTCTACGAAGAAAAGCTCTTGGAGGAAGAGGTTACAATTAAACACGGATTCAGAGGCACTGGGATGCAGACCAAGGGCGTGTCTATACAGCAATCAGAGGCGTGACTGCAGCCTAGACAGATATACCCAAGCTAGCTTTGACCTAGCTAGCTCGCGTAACCACAGCAGTGAAGTGGGGGAGCAGGTGGCAACAAGGACTGCACAAGCCTGCCTGGGTTCTTGTGGGTGTACTCAAGCCATTAGCCCGCCTTGCCGCAGCTTCACTGCTATCATTATTCGAGCTAGATAGGTCAAAGCTAGCCTTGGTACATCTATGCGTGCTGCAGTCACCTCTCAGACTGCAGCGTAGACGTACCCCAGGAGGGAGAAGTCTGAGGTTAGTTCTAGCATGTCACAGCCACGGTCAGTGCAGTTTGAAGACTAGTAATGTTTTATTCACTTACCTTTAGGGTCTCCAGCAAAGCTTGTGGGTCTACATCTGAGAGGTCGGATCCCTGCATGCAAAGTCAGGAGAGATGAGATCGCACTAACATGCAGTCAGACGCATGTAGCACCAGAGGAGGCTCAAGAAAGCCCAATACACATAAAAGGCACGTTTTTATTTTGCTTAAGTATTTTCACTTGCCTTGGCACACTCTGCATTCATTGTGAAATGCCATCTATTCTATATCTAGTCCAACGTGGAAATGAGCCAGTAAGTAAATCAGACAGGCTGTCCTGTCTGCATTTAAAATAAAGCACCAGGGACTCAGACTGACCAGGTTACAATGGAGGTAGCGTGTCTACAGCAGTTACACAAGGAGCCTAGGAGTCACGACTTCTGGGTTCTGTTCCTGACTCTACCACGGATTCACTGTGATCCTGGGCAAGTCACTTCAACTCTCTGCACCTCAGCTTTCCTCATGTGTAATACAGAGGTAATAATACACACGCAACTCCCAGGAGCACTATGAGTCCTGTTTGTAAAGTGCTTTGAGATCCTTGCATTATGTCTTCTGAGACCTGGAAATTTTTCAGTTCCTTAGGAGAACATGCGTGTTTGGGAAATCCTGGAACCAAGGAACTTTGTTTCCTTGCTGTCATTGGACAGTGATTGGTGGAAGCGACACTACACCAGGAAGACAATCTGGATTCTTGCTTTGCTTATCACCAAATAGTGCTATGTGATACACTGGAATACAATTAATGCCTGTAAGTCACCCACCAGGGCTCAGCACCAACTAGGATGTTTGCTTCTCATTCTCTCACCGTCCATGCAAGCATCTGTCCTCATTTTGCAACAACTAAAGGGACGTCCAAATAAGATCTGCAGTCAATGGGACTCCTAGAATTAAAGGAATCCCTACGGGAACTCAGCTGGCTTCAGTGAAATTACAGCAGGGCTGAATTTGGTTGTGTGTTCATTAGGAACCTCATCTCACTCACACACACACTCTCCCCCTTCTCAGCCCCCCCCAGGCCTTAGTTCACCTCTGCTTCTGCACCGTCCTCTGCAGCCATTTTGCTGAAGACATCATCCTCCAAAACAGACCTGCAACAGAAGCAGGAGGATCAGGAACTGCCCTGCGACTCGCGGCACACAATCCCAAGAAAGGAGGTCTGGTGGGAGCTTACTGCAGCAGCCATTTGCGGTCTGAAGGTGGGACATGTCTCACTGACAGGGAGAGAAGACTGGGAGACGTCCCTGCAGGGCGGGAGTTATTCTGACTCTTACAAGAGGAGTTTAGGTGGAGTTATGCTAGGGCTAGGATGGCTATTTCTTCAGACAGAGCTAAACGCTGCCTCAGCAACACCTGCACAACCTTATTAAATGGGGTCCTATTATTTCAGTAGTCTGGTGCAGGTGTAACGGAGGGAAGAATACACCTGTCAGAGGGATGGAAATTTGAGAGGGGTTTGGGCACCAAACTCCTAGCTGTGCCTTGAAAAATCTCCCCCTAAAGCAATAACTGTAAAGTCCAAAAATAAATGACAAGTAGCAAGACATGAAACACAGCACATGGCTGACGAGCTCATGGGGTGCCGGGACACCAGCGAACAGCAAAGTTTCCCTCTTCAATCTCTTATTTAATAGCGTGATTCAGACGTACTCACTTTTTGCTGGCTTTGGAGACAATTTCCCTGGATCTCCTTCCACTGCCCCCAGAGTGCTGGGAAGGCTTGTTGGATTTAATGGGGATTTCATCTAGAAACAAATCATGGAGAATATGGAACTTGATCCAGACCTTTGCTCCAAAAGCTGCATATCAAGTACCACCTCCACTACTGACCCCTCCCCCTCAATTGATGTCCATGTCAGCTGAGGAGCCAAGGACTGAATGGACTTCATCGAAATTGAACATCCCTTTTACCCAGAGGGGGTCCCTAGAGGACAGGGTTGATGCACGGTGGCAGGGGAAGCTTGTGCTTCCACAGCCAAAGCTGTAGCTGCTCTATGAATAAATGGAAGGCTTCATTCTCCAAGGCTGCCAAGCCAGCGCGTCTCACCAGCTCTACATCCACCGGGGGGTGGGGGGCGGGGGGAGGCTTCCTTCTCAATGTCAGTGAAAGAGCATTTACCATCATCTCCCAGGAGGTCACTGAGCATGTCCTGGATGGAACCTAGAATGAAACAGAGCAAGGCCATCTCATCAGGGGAGCTGGGCAACATGTGGAATAAAAGCAGTTTTTCATACATTCAGAGAGCACTTGGTCTAATTGAAAGCCTCCAATCTCAAGGACAAACATTTGGTCATACGTCATCAGCATAAGGTCTGGGGTTCCTCCTGGTCAGCCTAAAGATGAGGGGTGAAATGCTGGCCTCATTGAAGTTGATGGCAAAACTTCCACTGACTTCAGCAGGGCCAAGTTTTCAGCCGATATATTCTGAACGTAAGAAAGTGTGGCCCAGGTGGGGCTCTTGATAGAGAAGTTTGCCCTCACCTGGCCAAAGTAGGGGATTTCTTTATTTACTAGATTTGCAAGATGCCCCCCATTACTCAGTCGCTGGGCACATGCAGAGATTAAAGTAATCTAATGAGGCTCTCATCCTAAAATATGTGAAGGACCCACAGAGGCTTAGAAAACCAGAAGTTGTTCTGTACTGTGGCAGCATACAACGGGGAGAGACAGCTTCTGTCATATCAACTGAGGCTGATGGGAGGGAAAGAACAAGTTGAGTTTGATAAAGTTATAGTCTCCACTGGATCTGCATAAATCCCCATGGGAGGGGAAACATGCCCTTATGTGCAAGGTTGCCTGATTTAAGAGGAAGCTGATTTTCACTGCTGATTCAGCAATGCCTTAACACAAGTAATACTAACACTTTGCATGTTCATATCTTGGAGACAAGGAACCTGAAGCCAGTAGCCAGGATTCCCCCTTGTACCTGTGGGTGTGTCAGTGACACCTTAGCGTGGGCTTACCTCTACCCCACCTCTTCTCAAACAGCCCAAAGGGTATCGTAGTGAGAAACATACGAGTGCACATACCTTTTAAACCTTTCTTGGGTTTTGCAGCCTAACAGAAAAAGAAAAGTTCCCTTGTGACAAGAATAAAAGCACTGAAAGTAAGACTTGTCATCTAACTTGGGCTTTTCATACAAGACGTTAATTCTCCGCATCACAGAACTGCAGCTCAGATAATTCATGGGCCAGATTCATCCCACATCTGACATGTCACGATCACCACAGTGAACTCTGACTTGTCCATCTAGGAAGTCAGACTCCTCCACACAACCCCAAACAACACCAGAAATCCTCCTCAATCGAGTCTGCACCAGGTAATGAACAAAGATTACTATAGGAGACTGCAACAAGCACAGTTCCTTCTGAGCAGACAGGATTTGCCATCAAAACCTACCAGCACACCTGAGCCAGTGCATGTCACAGAAATGAAATCAAAGTGATTCTGTTCTAGAGGACAGGAGACTGCTATCCAATAGTGTTTACTTTATCCTTACCATCTCATGGCTTCCAACAGTTCTCCCTCACAGGTGATTCAGTTTATACAGCCCTTCAGTCTTCACCTTCACATACTGTAGAATCCTTTAGTACAGTGCTCATATGTACTTGAGCCTCACCTAAGTGAAAGGGAGAGTTAAAATTTCCTCATTCATCTTCATGTTCAACAGGAGCTTTGTGAAATGGAATTCCTTTTGCAACTGAGACATGTCAAGTTTTCCACCTCTCTGCTTTCTTAAACTCACTCACTCATTAGAATAACATGATTTCCTTAGGAAAACCATAAAATGCTTCAAAGACATTAACAAGTTAATTAAGCCTTGAAATACACCTGTGTTGTTGGTAAATGTGATTATCCCTGTTTCATACATGTAAATTTAGGCACTGAGAGAGTGTCAGTGATTTGCCTATCTGCTTATCTTTCTGGATTGCTTGTCAAATAGCACCCAGATATTAGTGTGGTAAGTAAATCAAGTCAAATGGCAAGCCACGGGCAAGGCTGGGAATATAATCCACATCTTCTGCTGTGCCCAAAACCCCAGAGTATCCTTACTCTGGCATTAAATTAAGCACCTTGCCAGGATTGGGAAGGTCACACTCAATTTGTGTAAAATGGAGCAGATTATAATCACCCTTGATTTGATTTAAAGAGGTATAGTCCACAGAGACTCCAGATCCCAGCATGCAAAGATGCTCTTGATCTGATCGGTCCAGTAATACACTGATGTGGACTGAAAAGACTGCAGGTCCACCATGTGATGCTCCTTGAGCCAAGCAGCCCTTTAACACACAGAATACAGCCTGCAGCAACAGTAACCCCTGAAGTAGGGATGCGGGCTTCAAGTTCTCAAGCGCAACATGCATCTACCGCTTGCATCAAGATGGAGCACTGCATGCTGGGACCTGATACGTCCACATACAGCTTGGCTCAGGGTGGCACCCTGAATGCTGGGCCTTGGTCTTGTCTGTGACCTGTGTCCTCTTTAGTAAACACAGGCCCTGCAGACGGCATTTAGGTCACACTTCACTCGAGTCCTTATCGCTGCCATCCCGACTGGAGGCAAGTGCCTCCTACAGGAGTTAAAACCCACTGTCCACTTGCCAGTGGGGAGTAGCAACTTTCCCTAGCAAATGGAGAAATCTGGTTTAGCAGCTTGTGCAAACTTTCAGGAGTGTTTCTAGCCCTGGTAGTTCTGCGTGCCGGATCAGCGATCTCTTCCTGAGTCTGCAGACAGACAGTTCCATTGCCCCGGTTACTGCTCAGGGCCGTCCACCTTCCAGTCGCGTCCATTTCCACCAGGGCTTTTCAGAACCCCCTGGACAGCAATGAAACCGACGCTGCTGACACGGGTGTCACTCACCCAGCTGCTCCGGGGGAAAGCTCCGAGCAGCAGCAGAGGGAGAGGAGCTAGGGGGGGTGGAGAGGGAAGAGCAGCAGGTGGGAAGAGGGGAACAGAGAGAAAAGCGCCTTCCAGCAGCAGGAAGGGCTGGAGGGTTTCCAGGGGCTCAGACACCGACCGACTAGCCAGGGGCTGGTATAGAAGGTGACGCCCCCAAGCAGCTGATCTGATGGCCTCAGAGCGCCCCCAGCCCTGCCCCTGGCTAGCCGGGGGTCTCTCCCCCTGCTTTCACTGCACCCCCACGGCTCTGGCTCCATGGCCCAGCCCCGGCCCGCCCTGGATAACGCCCGCAGCGCGGCGGCGGAGCACCCTGGTTACCATAGCGCCCAGCCTCCAGTCCCAGAGAACAGCCCCCCCGCCCCCCAGGCCCGGCCAGCCCCTGGGACGCGCAGACCGCCCCGGATATGATACATTGTAGCCACCCCCCGCGCCCGGAGACAGGCAACAACGCTCCAGCTCTCACCCGCTGGCCGCAGGGATCCTGCCCGGGACCCCGGGAGTTGTAGTTCCTTGGTCAGCTCCCTGCCTGGAAAGTCGGCTCTGGAGCAGGAAAGGAACTACATCTCCCAGCATTCCTTTGGGGTCATCAACAGGAAAGGGGGGGAGGGAGTGGAGAAGCTGCCCGGGCTGATGAGACCCCCATTGGGGCGGGGGAGAGTGGAGAGCTGCTGCTCAGGGATTGGGGAACTTCTGGCGCCCCAGCCTCCGAAATCATCCTGGCTGCACCTTCTGCATGAATATCTGCTAGCTGAGAGGTGCATAGGAATTGGGGGGCCCTGCTGCAGGGGGTGGGCCTCTCAGGTATTTAAGGCCATGGCCTGGAAGAGAGAAGCACCTAACTGCAGGGTCTGCGGCTGCCTGGTGGGCTCGGGGGGTGGGCAGAAGTGGGAGTGGGTTCGGGTGTGGGAGGGGGCTCTGGGCTGGGGGTGAGGGCTTTGAGGGGCAGGAGGGGGCTCCAGGCTGGGGAGTGGGGCCAAGGCATTCAGAATGTGGGAAGGGGCTGCAGGTTGAGGAAGGGGGTTGGGGTGTGGGAGGGGGTATAGGCTGTGGGTGCCTGCTTGAGGGGTTTGGGGTGCAGAAGGGGGCTCCAGGCTAGGGGGTAGGGCAGAGAGATTCGGAGCGTGGGAGGGGGCTGCGGGTTGAGGCAGGGGGTTGAGGTGCGGAAGGGGTAGAGGCTCTGGGCTGGGGGTGCAGGCTCTAGGGTGGAGCTGGGGATGAGGGGTTCAGGGTGTGGGAGGGGGCTCTGGGATGGGGGAGTGGGGTGCAGGGGGGGTGAGGGCTCTGGCTGGGGGTGCAGGCTCTGGGGTGGAGCTGGGGATGAGGGGTTTGGGATGCAGGAGGGGGCTCTGGGTTTAGGGGGGCAGGCTCAGGACTGGGGCAGGGACTCGGGTTGGAGTGTGAGCTTATCTTGGGTGGCTCCCAGGCAGGGCTAAGGCAGGATCCCTGCCTGTCCTGACACTGCACTGTGCCCCAGAAATGGCCACTAGGTCTGGCTCCTAGATTGGGGGCAGGAGGCTCTGCGCACTGCTCCCACCCTCAGGCACTGCCTCCCCCAGCTCCCATTGGCCGCAGTTCCCGGCCAATGGGAGTGCAGAGCCAGTGCTCAGGGTGGAGGCAGCGCACGGAGCCCCCCATCTAGGAGCCAGACCTGCTGGCCGCTTTCAGGGTGCAGCGCGGTGCCAGAACAGGTAGGGACTAGCCTGCCTTAGACCCGCGGCACCACCGACCAGACTTTTAATGGCCCAGTCGGCGGTGCTGACCGGAGCCGCCAGGGGCCTTTAAGCTGGGAGCAGACAAAGAAACTGGAGTTAACCTCAAAGAAGAGAGATCAGCAGTGGGAAAGGAATGTCAAGGGGAGCAGGGAAAGAGGAAGCAGGTCAGGCTTGCAGGGGGAGAATAGGACCAGGTGGCTGGGGAGCACATCCAAGGTAGAAGGGAAACAAGCCTGGGGAGTGGTGGTGGTGCCCAGGTAGTGAAATAGCACGTAGCTGGGAGCAGAGTGAGAAAGAAGGCTGCAGGCTCCCAGCGGCTAAGTGCTCACTGAGACAGGGTTGGGGAAATGGTATTTGCAAGTGGCTTGCTCAAATGGCAGGATAGGCCGAGCTGGGGGACAGATTTCTCAGAACTGATCAGGTATCTACTGGCTGAGGAACTTTATTGAGTTGAGGCCACAACCACACACAGACGCTGAATGCATCCGATGAAGTGAGCTGTAGGTCACGAAAGCTTATGCTCAAATAAATTTGTTCGTCTCTAAGGTGCCACAAGTCCTCCTTTTCTTTTTGCAGATACAGACTAACATGTCTGCTACTCTGAAACCTCAGATTGAAGAGTTTCAGACATTGGGTTTCTCTTAAGTGCTAGGCTGTAGCTGGTACCTAAGTCCACTCTGTGGTCACACAAGCAAATGGCAGCTGAAAAGGACACTACTCCATGGTGATGCAAGTATTGGTAGAGCCTAAAGCCCGCTTTCTAGACACGCAGGCTTCCCAGATGGAAGATGAGGACACACGTTTAAGAACTCTAGGTATACACTAAGCTGGGTGATGGAGTTCATTAATGCAGATGCCCACGAAGGGCTTTGGTGTCTGCTTTAGTCCAGAAGCACCTAGATTAACTCCTGAATAGATGCCCTCCTCTAATCTCCAGTAAGTAGAAAAGGGGAAGCCTTCTTAAGAACACAGTGAGCTCACTCAGAAGCAGACACTAGGGAGAAAGTATATTAATTGAACATAGTCACACAGGGTCAGATCAATGGTCCACCTAGGCCAGTATCCTGCCTCAGATGGTGGCCAGCATCAGATACTCCTGAGGGAATGAATAGAACATGGCAATTTAAGTGATGCCTTGTTCGCCAGTCCCACCTTCTGATGGTTGGAGCATGGGGCTGCATCCCTGCCCCTCTTGGCTAATAGTCATTGATGGACCTGCCCTCCATGAACTGATCTAATTCTTTTTTGAACCCCATTATACTTTTAGCCTTCATAACATCCCCTGGCACGGAGTTCCACTGGTTGACCGTGCATTGTGTGAGGTACTTCCTTTTGTTTTAAACTTGATCTTAATTTCATCTAGTGGCCCTCTGCTTTGTGAAGGGGGCAGATAACTAACCCTTCCCTATTCATTTTCTCCACTCCATGGGTGGTTTTATAGACCTGTGCTGTATTTCCCCACCCCCCTCATCTCTTTTTCAAGCAGAAGAGCCTAGTATTTTTCCATCTCTCCTCAGATGGAAGCTGTTCCACACCCCTAATCATTTTCATTGCCCTTCTCTGCAACTTTCCCCATTTTAACACATCTTTTGTGAGAGGAGGTGACCAGAACTACAAGCAGGATTCAATGGGCGGGCATACCATGGATTTATACAGTGACACCATACTTTCTGTTATTACCTTTGTCCAAATGGTTCCTAACCTTCTGTTATCTGATCAATGTGCAACAGCAGTCACAAAAGCTGGTTTCAGGGAACTATCCAGGATGACTCCAAGATCTCTTTCTTGAGTGGTAACAGCTCATTTAGACCCCATCATTTTGTTTGTACAGTTAGGATTTTTTTCCCAATGTGCATTACTTGGCACTTCACAACATTGAATTTTATCTGCCCTTTTGTTGCCCAGTCACCCAGTTTTGTGAAATCTCTATTGTAACTCTTTGCAGTCAATTTTGCCTGTAACCATCTTGAAGTATAAGGGATTACAGGGAAGTGTCTTCTTAAAGTTATCCCATAGAATGCCTCACACAGTGAATAGAACTTGCAAATATAACTGGTGCAGAGTGGTTATGGAAGTGTAGGCAAGGCCTTTATTTGAGTACAGGAGCCAGGAGCCTTTGAAGCAGGGTGGCAGTAAGGCCAGTACTGCCCATCTACTGTACCAACAGTTTAGACTGAACCAGTGCTGAGTGGAGCAGTTAGACTTGCCTAGCTCATGAACACTTGGGAACCAATACAAACACTTGTGTAGTAGATATGAGGCTTTACCAACTTGCCAGGTATTTGAAGCAGCCCTACATGAGCCAAAGCTCTCAAGTGTATATTGGTCTTAAGATACAGTCTTTGTACTTACTGCTTTAGCAAATGTAGCAGAGGAACAACTTGAACTGACACACATGGCAGATGGGGGAAATCTTTACCACGAAACCATAGAAAAATTGCAAATGTATGTTTTTTGTGAACAGTGCAACATTTAATATAAATGTTGCACTGTTTTTACAAGAAACAGTATCCATTTCTTAAACAATCACTCCAACAGAAATTTCATACCAGACAGGTTGAGAGTGATCAAATCTAAGGGGCAAGAAATATAGTTTGCCAAAAGTAGTTCAAGCCACCTATCTCTGCCCCAAACTTGATTGAAACTGCTGGAAGCAGCATTTTAACAAGCATGACAGAGCTCACGTGAACACAGGATTACCTTCAAACTAGCATTGAACAGAAATTAAGAGATAGCTAATGTCTTTCCTATCTAGTCCAGCTTCTGAGGCAAGTACATAATTGTTCCCTTCACTATGTTTTTCCAGTCATTTAAAATGTCTGGAGAGAGAGTGGTGCAGGTGCTTTCGTTGGATGACTTTCAGTCTTTGCTGAGAAGCATCCCCTAATTAAAATAGCAAAATCTCAGAGATCTTGTGTTCAATGAAACCCAATTCAGTAGCCTATAAATTGCATGATTATGAGCAGCATATATTTTGACAAGCAATGTAATTATTTGACTTAGCGCTTGTCTACATTTAAAATACTACACTGGCACAGCTGCGTTGCTGTAGTGCTTCGGCATACATGCTACCTTAGCTGATGGAAGGGGTTCTCCCATCAGCCTAGGTTATACACCTCCATGAAAGATGGTAGCTACGTTGATGGTAGAATTCTTCCATTGACCCAGTGCTATTTACACAGGGACTGATGTCGGCTTAACAGCTCTGCTCAGGGATGCAGATTTTTCACACCCCTGATCAAGAGTTAAACAGATCTAATTTTCTAGTGTAGACCAGGCCTTAGCAGTCACTTGCTTAAGATAAACAGATAGTATTACACTTCAGGAAACAATTTGATTTAACTTTGTTGTGTAAGAGCGATGAATTAACATGGTAGAGCACCATGACAAGCTATAAACTGACATGCTTCAGCCATTATCAATATTACAATTTATCATTTCTGCCAAGTGGTAATATTTCGTTTTTAAGAGGATTAACTAGCAATCAATTCAGAAAAGATTGGGTGAATCATTAAAATTGTCATAGCTCATTAGAAATAAACAAAGCAGATGCCATTTGCTAACAATTATGATAGTTTTGCCCTATTTTATTTTTTAAATGAGGTGATATTTGTGTTGGCAATTATTTTTTAAAAAGGCTTCTGCTCAATGAAGAAGTTTCTAGCTACCTTTACTCTATCATTAGTACCATGCTATATTGTGTTTACTGTTCTAGAGTGCGCTGAGAATCTAAGTAGAAGGTCACATTAAAAATTAAGTTAATTGAAAACAAACATTTGACAGACTGTTTTGGGAAGTTTAGTAATAAAGTTGGGCTGAAAGATGAAGTCATCTGATTTCTTATACTACTGGTTGATAACAGCAGCTCTAGAACCTGTCCCTACCAAAAAAAGCCCAGTTTGGCTCCAATCTTATCAGTTTAATAGACTATTCTACTTCAATGTGTTAGAAGAATCAATGCAGACACATGCACAAGAGTTAGAAAATGAAAGAATTTGCAACTGTTTTGTTTGAAAATGAGTTTCTGTAGTTTAAGTCTGCACATATATTCTGCTAGTGATGTTCTCTTTATCAATCTTTAACCCTTCCCTTGCTGATTCTCCAATGCCCCTTGTCAGTGTTCCACTGAATTAAGTGGAAGGCAAGGGCACACTTATACTGAACAGCACAGAAGATACATTTGACCTGGAAGGTTCAGCAGCAAAAAGTTTTGATTTTTTTTTTTTATTATGTATTTCAGTCCAGGTTTAATACACTGAGCTACCCTTTCTAGTTGAAGAGATTAGTGCAAAAATGCCTTTGTGGAAATGTTTTCCAAAGCTAGACACTTTCACAACAGGGTGCCAAAACCTGAGAGACCCACCTTCTCCAGAGGTTTAGTCTCATCTCGGGACCAGAGGATTATGGTTTATCCTAAAGGGAGCTAGCTCTTTAAACTCAAAGTTGCTGTTCTTCACTTGTTTTGGAAAAAAGATTTCTGTAAAAGGACAAACTTAAGAAACCGTTTTCTGGTTTTAGTGACAGATAAAATTTCACAGAGGATTAGTTAAAAGCTAAGTCTTTAATCCGTTAATACAGAAAGCAATTGTGTAAGTCTCATTTCAGTACTAAAAGGGACATTTTAAAACATTTCAGAGAAAGCTCATTGGAAGTTAATGGGGAAAAGATGACAGATGTTCCACCAGGACAGCAGTTCTCAAACTATGGGGCGGGCTTCCCAAGGGAGGCGCAGGAATCTGTCAAGGTTTTTTTGTTTTGTTTTTGTTTTTTTAAAAGAGCGCTGGCTGTTAGCCCCGGGTGGCTGGGGCTCATGCAGAAGGGCTGTGCACACACAAGAGGCAGGAATAAAGGGGGCAGCTGGAGCCTCACCATGTGGTCTCAGACTTTCCTTCCCCGCATTGCTCAAACCCTCACCTAGAGGTGACAGGGCTCTGCCTGTCAGCCCTGGGGTTGAAGCAGCAGCATAGAAGTAAGAAGGGTGTCATTGGGGCATTGCAACCCTTACTTCAGTGCTGCTGCTCGCACGGCATTGCCTTCAGAGCTGGGTGCCCAGCCAGCAGCCGCTGCTCTGCCTTCAGAGCTGGCTGGTGGTATATATACTGGGGCGCATAAACAATTACAGACACAAAGGAGGGCCTGATCAAATAAGTTTGAGAACCACTGCACTAGGAGAGACTGTTGAGAGTTTCCATGCAACACACGTTTGGATACAGTACATCACAGAGCAAGACCAATGGGGGTAAAAGACCCCAATCCAGCCAACTTTTGCTTTCAAATACTGGCAAGCACTAGTTGCACAACTGGTCAGGTTTGCAATTTCCCACCAGCAAATCTGGCTTTTGACACCACACCTATATATTAGTATTTGTTAAGTGCTTTGCAGATGTGAAGTACTGTAGAAATGCTAAAGATTAAAAAGATGGCAGAACTCCCATTAACTTGCTCCTGGCTGTTTTCTCTCCAAAGCTGCTATTAGTTGAGAGCCTCAAAGAGGGGAGGGTGCCAGTGATAGACATGGGATATGGGGGTGTAAAGAGGGTCTTTGCAGGTTGAAGGAAGAAAGGATGGAATGGAATACCATGGAGAAAGCTCAGTGGATGATTTGATTGAGGCTGAGCTCCAGAGAAAAAAAGGGGATATAATTCCAAACTGCATCTGGAAGGTCCTGCTGCAGGGAAGGAGGTTCAGGCACCCCTGCTGGAAGGACAGTGCTGTGCCCAGGGAGACAGCAATAAGAAACTGGGAGAGAGATGGATTAAAATGGAGAATATCACAGAGCTTTGATTAAGACCCAACAACTCCCTGTGTAAACCCTTGGATCCTGACTAGTTCATATAGGTGTCACTGTGCATAGCAAGATGCAGGAGGATTTAGACAGCAGCTGCGTGTGTACGTAGGGGTACACCATGTTGGCAGAAGGGTGTTGCTGAGTTAAAAGTGTTTTTAACAAGACATAGCTGTTTGTCAGCAGCTATTGCCTGAATGCAGTTAACTACTTAGTAGTAAAATCCTACTATGCTTTCCAGATGAATGACCTCTGCAGTTAGCAGCTTCACAAATGGAAGCCTTACATGAATCTGTACAACTTTCCCCAATGCTTAAAAAGGTACATTTCTCAAGGATTATAATTGCACTTTAAAAAACCACACACCCCTTCTTATACAATTTCTCTAATTTACCCCATCCCACCCTGTCAATATATAAAAATGGAAAGAGAGGCTACAATTATTTACTGTCCTACAGTTATTGGGATTTCAAAGATTTGATTCAGGTGCCTGACGGAAAGCAATGACATCCAATTTAGAGAGCTGGACAATAGTGTGTTTTTAAAAAACATTTTCACAGCTTGGCTTGCATTGGCTTCAGATGCTTCTGGAAAGACTCATGAACCTGTAGGGGGGAAAAAAGGGAAATTAGATAAAAATAATTTTCTTGTTATGTTTTTATTTTTAAACACATTTCCTGCAGGATCAAAATGTATCTATACAAATAGAGAACCAGTTAAACAGCCACCTCTGCAGTATGCTGGTAGCAGTCAAAAAGGGGGAAATCTGGCCAGAACACAGGAACAAACTGCCTTCCCCAACTATTCCTCAAAAGAAGGGCATTGGAATCTTTAATGTCTATGGAGAGTGGACAAGTCTGTTTAAAAAACATTAAATTCCCACAGGAAACTGCATGCTCCCAGTTGATCCTGAGAGAACAAAGGGCTGATTGACCCTGTTGGGATTCCTAGCAGTGTTTACAAGTCTGGCTTAGCCTCAGATTCAAGATACCTAATCAACTATGGACCTAAACAAGGCAAAAGAAAGCTACAGTATATTGGCAGGGTACTGTATTCAATCCTGTTTTCCAAGACGGAGAACTGTCCCTGGCACATTACCGTATAGGTCTCTGGTTTTTGACTACAGCAGCTACAAACGGATTCAGAAATGCAGCAGATATTCTCAGAAACCTAGAGGGCAACTGTCAGTTTCTTTCCTCATTAAAAATAGTCACACTTTGTAAAGGCATTTGTTTTTTGCAGAATCTTCCAGCAGGGCTTTTGTAGCTGCAGTTGCTTTGGGCTGAATCATTTGGCTCCATGACAAGTAGAGTAGGAACTAGGAGGGAGAAATAAGGGTTCATCCTTACCTCTGTTTTGTTTAGTGGAGATTTCTTTGCCCATTCAAACATATTCTCGTAGATGTTGCCATCATACCGGCCAAGCACAGATCCAAGGTGATCATCATGAAAATCAAAGGCATCAACTAGTGCTACAGCATTGGGACGGATTGCAGCCAGAAGCTCCTTCACACGCTGGTACACCTGAGTAACCTGTGCATCTGTCAAAATGCCCGCCTGGGACAAAAGCCAAGAGACTTATCAGAACAGAATCTAATTACACGCACAAACTCTCATGGTTCTTTGTGAGAGACTAGACTGCAGGTCAACTCTCCCCTACAGGGAAGGCCAGTATGTCAAAATATTAGAGATTGTAAAACGCTAAGTAATTGCATTGGTCTTCTAGACAGGAGGAAGACGACCATCCCTTCAGCCTATTTCCTCTTAGTGAGGGGACTCCAAAGAATGAAAATGCCTGTATTTTAACCCCCAAAATCAGAAGTTCTCTTAGCACGTGCATTATATTAAATCCTTCCTGTTTTCATAACTCTGTTTTGTAAATGGAGGAAGCGGCAATGAGAGACCATACTTATGTCAGCATGAACTTACAAACACCACTGTTTGTACAAGTATGCTCCAGCACCATAGGAGTTGAGAGAGAGAGAAGTAGCTTGGATCAGACCACTTGGATACTCAGACAGGAGACTGATCTAGATGAAAGGTTTTGAAGGCCAGGCCCTTTTCTTCTGTGCTTATTTACAAATGGGTACCGCCCATGCTGGGGTATGTAAACAATTACTGGCATCATCACATGTGCATGATATCCATCTCATATTATCTCCCTGCTTGATACTATGCAACCTACCAGTCACTAACCCGAAAATAAGAAGCCGGTCTAAAGAGATGAATCTTTGACCATATCCTAATGGCCATCCAACTCTGCCTTTGGAAGGCTGCAAAAGGAAGCTAATTCTAGCGCCTCCTCTGAAATAGTTCTGCCTTATGCCAGGCTTACCCCTGGAGCTCACAAGCCTGAACACTCCAGGCAATGGCAGTTGTCTTCCATTTCATGGTAACTTCAGACCAGAGCACTGTGGCCCTTGAGATCTGGGATATTAAACTGATAAGAACAGATATAACTTAAAAGATAAAGTTTGCACTTCAGTGTCCAAGAGACACAGACAAGGCTTTCATCTCGGGGCCAAAAGACCAAACACATCAAGACACTTAATCATAGCCTTTAATAGACCAAGAGACTACTTACACTTGGTCTGAGCTCCGATACTAAACTGTGATACTGACCTGCAGGAAATCCCCTGTGTGCTTACTGATTCCATAGAGTGCATACAGGAGACACAGATTGTTCATCACAGCATGGACAGCTGCATCATTAATTCCTGAGAGCTGTGCTGTGAAAAGCTTCACCACCACATAGTGACAGTGTGCCTGCAAAAGTGGTATAAAAAAAAAAAAAGCCCAACAGTAGGGAATTCAAGGTCAGAAGCTGAAGACAGGAGAATGTAGAGTTGAGATGCTTCCAAAATATGCTTATTTAGTGACATTACTGACCTCAGATGCTCGCACCAGGTCAACAGAGGTTCGGTTCCAGGCATCTTCCTGGCTCTTCCTGCGGTTCAGCTCAGCTTTCAAGTTCTTTGCTGCTGCTTCAACAAGTCTGTTTTACACAAGATGTGTGGGGAGGGTGGGTGAAGAGAGAAAGAGTCTGCAAAGTGACCTCATATCAACTACAGAAAATTCACAGAAACTGGCTGATGTCTTACTGATGCATTAGGCACTAAGGAGCTCAATTCTCACCCCATCCCAACATTTGCTGTTCCAGAACCCACATGTTCATTCGTGCAACTAGGATGGCATGGCTACATCAGAGTAGTATTAGGACAGCTTTAAGGAAACAGGATAAAAATAAACCTCATTTTAATGAGATGGAAATACTCAAGCAGCCTCATGTCCCCATTTAGTACTTGTGCTATTTATTTTTCCCCTCCCCAGATGTAGGGCTTTATATTGACTCTCCTCCCCACCAGGTCTGTAGTCACCACTATTTTAACCTCTCCAGGAAGGTAACTGCAGTTTGATTAATTTTAGCATCTGCAAGTTTGAATTTACACCAAAAACCCCTCAAACCAGCTGCACAGGGAGCTCAAGTGCTTAAATTGTGTTGAATTTAGATGGTCAAGAGTTTTTTGAAACTTTAAGTACCTGGGATTAGGTTACACCTAGCAGAAAGCATCACTTCTTGAAGATTAAAAGATATTTCACTTGGACAGACGCGGTCTGCAGACCATACGTTGCATGCTGCTGCACTAACAGAATAGCTTAGCTCTATCACATTTCTCACCAACATAAACACTCTACAGCATTTTAGTAATGCATAGTTCTTTGCATTAAGTGTGAACTCACCTTGATGCCCGCAGTTTATACACCTCCATCAAGCTGGCTGGATCATTGATGTGCACCGTTGTAGGCCTGGCAGCCACCTGCTGTGGCTGGATGTGTTGCCCTGAGAGGTCGTTAAGGTAAGACACCATGCCACTAACCAGGTGACCTGAACTAACCTGGGTGTAACTTTTGATCAGGAACCTGATTAAAAAAAAAAAAAGATTGCATTGCCCCATTCATTTGGATACAGAGTAGACAGATTAACTTTTGGGTTTAGTCTGTAGAACTACTAGCCAATATATAGGAGTTGCATATACTTGCAGTTATAGCAGAAGCCAGAGAAGGGAACAGAAATATATAGATCCAAGAGAGGGAATATTGCAAGTTAGGTGGTAGTGGAAGGGGTGGTCTGTGTGCCCTTCTGACCATCTCTCCAGGCAACTAACGACTAAGTAGGGAGATCTCTTGAAAGAAGTCACCTCACCTAGCAGTCTGCAACATCATGACAGTGTTTTCTCCCTCGTAGGTGCAGGATGGGGTGAAATTAACATAGATATCAGGAAGGCCACTGCAACGAGAGTAGCCATGCCCACCACATGCCATTCGACATTCTTCAATGCCAGCGTTGGCTGTCCATGAAGTGAATGCCTTTAGCCCTGCAGACAACGCGTGGAGCTAAGGGAGAAAAGCAGAACTGGTAGCTGCCAAGTCTATTGCATTAGGTTACTGCTTTACCACAGATGCCGCCCAGTTTGCATTTCCACTATTAGCTCACAAGCATGATGGGCTTCAGTGGCAGCCAACAGAATAATTATACTGTGCAATCAGCACCATCTACCTGCTGCTTATCATACTGTTATTCAATCTTTACCTTTTGTTGACCTCAGTTATAATATCAGAAGTTAGTGCTAGAAAATACTTATTAGGTCATACAGCTCATTTCTCTCTACCTATGCCATATTCTTTACAGTGTATACTCCAATGCTTTGTCTAGTCTACAAGACAAAGATGGGTTTCCACTGCATATTGTCATTTCACCGTATTCCTTCGGCCACCCACTAAGTGATTGCACCTTACAACCCCACTCCCACAAAGTTCTTAGTTCTGCCAATATCTTTGATTAACAGCAGTTCTTCCCTGGTTCATTGGAAGCATGGTCCAGTGGCTACAATAGAGGACTTGAAGTCAAGACTGCTGGGTTCCATTCCCAGCTCAGCAAAACCTCATTCTGGGTGATCTTGGGTGAGTCACTAACTCACATTTTTTAAAGGTGCAGTGCAGTATATAGATGCAAATGGAACGATGCTTCTGGGTGAATTATCAGCAGAGACTGAATCTAGAACCTCTGGATTTGAAAATCTCAAAGCCTCTATTGCTTGCCCAAGAGGACTGGGGACCATTAGCTTACAGGCCACAGCAGCTTTTACATAAAGTATCAGAATCACCCTCCAGTTTTCAGACAGGATAATTACCTCTGGCAGCTCGCTCAGGTCTCCCTGGTTGATGTCACCAGTGATGCGCTGATAGGTCTTTTTCATGTAGGCTCCAACAAAGTGAAAGGCAAAGGCAGTTGCCAGGAGAGGAAAGAGTTTGTATTGTTGGGTTTGATAGTCCAAGATCTGGGGCTCCGGTTCCCTATAGCAATACATGAGAGTCATTACTGTGACTGCTGCCAAGTTTCTGCAGACATCCTGTACAACAGTAAGAGCTTACCTACACATACTTGAGTCCATAATGAGGGTTGTAAATTCTAGTGCCCCAGAGCTGCAGACCCTGGCTCTGTGCCAGGGAGCTTGGAAGTCCTGACAGTCCCAGTTCAAGGCAGAGTTCTCAGGGCTTCCAGGTTGGTTGCTGCAGAGTCAAGACTCAAGGCTCTATTAGAGCCAGAGCTTTCAGACTCGTGTTTCCCACAACAAGTAATCTGGAAGCTCTGGAATGGTGAGTTTCTCTGCCTCAGTGGCTCCCAGAGATTTGGAGGCAGGGCATCATGGGGCCTTCTCTGCCTTGGCAGTCCTCCAGGAAAGTGGAATTAACAAGAGCATTTCACCCAAGGAGCCACAGAACTGTCACTTTGATTTTCTGCTGAAAAACCTTCAACCAGCTCCACTCCCAGCACTGCAGTCACCTCCTCCAGCAGCCAGTATGTGGGGACCCCCAGGGATTCCTGCTGGCTCCCTGCAATGCCAGTCAAGTGTGGGGTGAGGCCTAGACAGCTGCAGATTAATTATTTCATTTTTACCATTAATAACAGGGGTGAAAAAGACAAGGAGGTCAATTTCACTCAGCAGCTGTCCAGGTCCCTGGAGTAGATTTCTTTTTGGAAACACCATGCATTGTATGAGAATTTTCACCCCCCCAGAATTTTGGGTTCATGAAAATTTCAAATACATTTAATTTCATTCCAATTTGGAATGACATCACATTTACAAACCACAAAGTTTTCTGCAAACCGGAAATCCTGCATTTCAGTCAGCTCCAGCTAGGAGTGAGGAGGCATCTGTACTTCTCTTTCAATTGCCACGGTAAATTGCATCATCCACAATCTGCATCCCCAGCCCTCCCCAAAATGCTTGCCTTTTGTCTAACATCCATTTATTTTTGGCATTTCACCTCATGACACAGGCAGGCCCTTCATTTCACTGCAGCCACTACACTTACCCTGGCTTTAGCTCAGACTGGTGCCTCACTGAACTGTAGCGGATGGCAATGGTACAAGCCCTGGACAATGAGCGAGCAGAATCCCCCACAATGAGGGATCGGATGAACACCATGGTCCCATAAGTCAGCTTGTCACTGAGTGGTTTCACGTATGTGCCATCTGGTTCAACCTAACAGAAAGACAGGATGGTGACCCAAGGGGTTTCCTGCCTTCTAAATTCCAGCAGCAGCTGCCACCTTGCTGTGGAACAGAATGTACATGAGCACACCTACCAAGTGGCATCTACCCTTCACAAGCCTCTGTCAAAGAACACCATGTCACAAGTGTAATGTCCCCTACCTCACTTGAAGAGTTTTAGCGTGGTTCTCACTGTAGTAGCTGCAAGCAAAAGGATGAGGGCTGCAGAGATATTGACATATTTATCTCAAGTTCCTTGCACATTCAAGAAAAAGGCAAACCAACAGATGTTCTTGTAAAAGTGATCAAACTTATGTCTACTGTTCTAAATGTTTTGACATTTTTCTCGGTGCATCATGGAGAGCAGAGTTACTATTCTAGAGAGTCCTGTGCAAGCAATAATTCGATGGTCTTCAGCTATATCAGATTGGACTCTAACCACATTAAGTCACATTTAATAAGGCACAGGTCTTAGAATCATAGAAAAGTGGGACTGAAGGGACCTAAAGAGGTCATCTACTCCTTAGCAATACTTGCATGAGAAACTCCTAAAGATAAACCCAAGGCTCTACAGGAAGTGCTAATAATTCAGTGGATGGCACTCTTCCTTCTGAGTCAGTAATTAATTGCAGTCACAGGGTGCTTGCCTGAGGAGTTGCCTTTTGGATGAGTCCTAAAATGGTCATTAAAGATCTCATGCACTTCTCCTAATGGAAGAGCTGTTAATGGCCATAGCTGGTCATATTCCAATTTGGATAATTCCATTCTGCCTCTAAATTCCTGCTTTAGTTTCTGATGGATGCAGTATTCTTCCTCACTTCCTAAGCAAGCTTATTGTATGGCAGTGGTGGTGTGTGTTAAACAGCTGCCACATCCACCCCTGTTGTGCAAAGTGACTGTGAATAGTTCAGAGTGATTTGGGATTAAGAGCAGCTACAGAAACGAAATATACTGAACTTGCTCATGGGAACCATGGGATGTGAAGTGAAGGGGGTTATTCGAAACAAAGAGTTGCACAGGGATCAACTGTCAGTTACACCTTAGCAATAAGTAAGGCTCCGTGTTTGTCATGGAGGTCACGGATTCCATGTCCTCCATGACTTCTGCAGCAGCCGGGTGCGGCTGGCCCAGGAGCCGCCTGAGCAGCTCGGGCAACCCCTGGGCCAGTTGCACTGGTTGCCGCTGGAGCAGTCTTCCCCTACCTCCCAGTGCTTTCCCGCCGCCAAACAGCTGTTTGGCGGTGCTTAGCACTTTCCAGGAGGGAGATGGGAGAAGCAGGGACATGGCGCGCTCACGAGAAGAGGCGGAGAAGAGGTGGGGCCAGGGCGGGGATTTGGGGAAGGGGCTGGAATGTGGGTGGGGAAGGGTGGGAAGAGGTGGGGCAGAGGCGGGGCCTCATGGAAGGTTTCAGTGATGCGGCCCTCAGGCCAATGTACTAGTCCTCATGGTGATTTCAGTTTGAGATCCCTGAGCTAGGAGCTGGGTCGCCGCTTCTCAGGTGCTGGGTAGGGAGCCTGCCCCAGCCCTACCACCCCTCCCCAGCACCCCTGGAGCTGTGCCCCCAACCCCAGCGGCACCCCGCACAGGCCATCCCTGTCCCCCCACCCAAGTTTTAGTCAGGCGTATAGAGTAAAAGTTATGGACAGGTCATGTGAATTTTTGTTTACTGACTGTGGCCTGTTCATGACTTTTACTAAAAATACCCGTGATTAAAACATAGCCTTAGTAATAAGATCCATTTAGTCAGAGTTGGAGGAAGTTCTGGAGATTAAGAAACAAACCCTTCTTGCTCCTGGCTTTATAATAGAGGGCTGGAAGGCCTGTGGAGATCCTAGGACAATACAAGAGTATCATTTCTTCCACGCATAGCTCAGTAGCAGCCCCTCTGGCCAGTTAAGGGTTGACTTTGACAGGGTCCTAAAGGAGGCAAGTTTGCTTCTCTAGACAGCAAAGATGATAGCTGTGATGTAGGATTTTCAGGGTGGAAAACGAAAAATAACGGGATCCTCAAGGTCAGATGATTCCACAGAGAACCCACTGGTAAGCAATGGGGACGGATTTAACCCAGAGAGGGAAGAGTTAAAGTATGTTGAAAACTCTATGCCAGCTCACTACAAAAGAGCTGTTAATGACTGGCTCCAGAGCTCACTCCTTTACCTTGGCGTACTTCATCAGCATGTTCTCCCGGGGAATGCGGAACTTGTCCATTTTTAAGTAGCCATTATCCATTTCATCATAACCAAATTTTGGCCCAATGTCACCCACAGTAATACCTGCCATAGAACAGCGGGAAGGAGTCAGAATTAACAACAGGTGAAAGACCTAACCCTTCAATAAGCAGGCTGTCTAGATTTCTGGGAGCTCTTGGCATTCTGATATGAATGGCAGCAGATAAGCAGACTTAACATTATCCTGTCCTCTTATTGCAAGAGTGTGGATGAAAACCCACAAGGATCTTCATATTCCACATCCCGTCCTATAATACAGGGATTGGGGGAACGCTCTCCAAAATTTGTCAGTGCCACTCCTGGCTAGAGAACGATGCAAGGAATTCCTTCTCTCTTGGAGAGAGGAGCATGTGGTCTCCACAGCACTTCCAGTTTGGGAGTACAGCAACATGGTCATATCCCAAACTAAACTCCACTTTCGGTTACCACTAAACCACTAGATTGGCCATATCATTTTAAGTCTTAAGGTAAGAGCCCTCAGGCTTCTAGAGCCACACAAGATCTATCCACACACTTGTGTTGAAGTGTTATAGTTTTGCAATGCACTTCCTATCTGAGTTCAGTCTGAAAGATAAGCCATGTATGTTAACAATCCTTGCAAAGCTATATGGCCTGACAATGTGTTGACCCTTTGTTTCCCAACAGTGCTAAACCCCAATGTAGACTCTTACCTGGCAAGGGCTCATGGGTGCCCAGCTGCCGTATGGGTACAATGAAGGCATGCAGCCCTTTGCATTGGCCCTGGGTGTAGAGCTGAGCCAGAACTATGGCATGGTTTGAGGTCTTTCCAACTGCAAGAGCAGAGAAAAAAAATATCATTTTAATACTCTCTCTTCGATAAAACACCATCTGAGATTTGACGAGCTCTACTATATATTAGCTCTTCAATGCTAATTAAGGGTCTGATCCCATAGCTGGCTCACAAATGGAACTCTCATTAAAGTCACTTATGTTGTGTGTGAAGCAACTTCATGACTGTCTCAAGAATCACATTCAGTACTAAACAATTCCTTAGCAAGACTCCTACTGAAGTCAAAGGGGCTCTGCCTACATCAGAAATGAAGGAGAGGCTTCAAATACACAGGGGATAAAACTTCAGATTAAAGTCATACTAAACTCATGTTGTGTAACAACTCAAAAAAATGCCCAAAGAAATTTGATGATCCAAGATTACAGCTGAACTTTGATAAGTTTCCTACTTGGCTGAAGAATGATTTAGCTCTACACGCAACTTCCTTCTGTACCAATTTCCAGTCACTACCTTCCAGATGCAGCAGTCCTAACATGGATATGAATAACCACCTCCTACAGACAGGAGAGTGCCTCCTTTAGCTTCCAAGTTCAAATGCACAGTGATTCACTTACGTCCACCTGGCCACCACTTAATGGAAGTCACAGTGGGGCTGTTGAGAATGAATTCCTGGGTTGCGGGGTCATAGGTGGCAGTGGTTTCCAAGCCTCGAAGGTGAGTTCCTATGGGTAGTTAGCACATTATATTTTAACAGTCACAGATGACAACAGAAACAGAACTGAACAATGAATTGCTAAACTCCAGCAGTGATGCAGCAAACGATATAACCCAAAAGGTAGAGGGGGCACACCACAGTGTACACTTAAGAGCATGGCATTTTAGAAGTATGGGAGTTATTAATCTGACTGCCTGGGCACCAAGCCAGAAATGTAAAATTATTTCAAATGATACAAGTGCCAGTATCCAGGTTGTTCCAAAATTAGGCCCTTTAGTTTTCAAGCACCTCCACCTTGACACTTTGCTTGTTTTGCATCAAGCAGCATATGATCAAGAAATGATCTACAATGTCATATCTTAGCCTGATTACACTGACACTGGAATCTGATTAGTTGCAAAACAAAGTCCCATGCATTTAACAAAACATGGTCTCAGAAGTGCTACCATCATTATTCCCTCTCCAATGGGCTTGTATCCCACTCATCTGATAGAGCGGTTTCTCCCAAATCCATGTGAGAACACAAGAGCACATATACGCTAGATTACCGAAGATTTTTCGGGCACCTACAATAGGCTGAAGGTAACAGTTCCATTAACTGCTTCCACTCCCCTAGTCCCAAGTCCTCACTTCACGCAAACTGAAGGCAGCTATATCTGCCAGATGACATTCCCTGCACTGGTGTCCAGTCAATTTAACTCTAGATGTAGATGACCAGTCGTGGGGCTGACTTGATGCTCCAGAGTGGCAGACCATTACAGAACCATTGACACTACATGCGTATTTCATCAAGAGGCCTGACCCTACCATGATGTGTCCATGCACCAATTTCCAAAGTTTGTAGTTCTAACTCTGGTGTCTCCATAGACAACTTAATACTCCCTTACTGAATTGCCAGGCCACCCCCACCATCATAAGCTTCAAACCTGATTGTACATACGCTTCTCATTTCAAATGACTGCGCTTTTACTACTAAAATATCTGCAAGTCAGTCTTCATTGTCACTTGATGTCTCACTGTCGGTGAAGGATGGATCCAAGCTCACTATTCAAAACATTTTCCTACTGACAAGTTTCAAAAACAAACGTCTCCCAGGTAGAACGTGCTCATGTGTTGTGAAGTTGTGTGACACATACACATGGTCCCCACTGATCTTGCAAGACTTCAGCAAATGCTCACTTGTGCCTAGGGCTAGGAAACTGGGTCATTGCCAGGGACATTGAAGTTTGGTTGGGGGGAAAAAAAAAATGATGAGAAAACATTGAGTATCTGTCACCTCTCCCTAAGCCTGTAAGCAGAGGAAAGGCACCTGTAAAACTAACTGAGTGAGAAGTGGATGGACAAAGGAGAAAAAACATTCAATTCTTGATGATGAAAAGAACATGCCACGGTAGGAAGAAAAAGAGGGAACTTAAAAGAGAAATGTGGGTGCAGATACTGGGCTTATGCAGGTGATCTCCAAACTATGGTCAGCCCCAAATGAAAACTAACTTATTATTTTAGCATCTCTTTCAGGCTCTGTAAAGGTCTGCACTCCTGCCTTCCAGCTGAATGCCAAGTAGAGCAACCAAACTGATCAGGAAGAGGCAGAAGTCATTCTGGAAATTCACGTGGGTCTAGAAGCTGCAATATGCTCTTAGCAACACACCCATATAAACAGACTATTTTCATTAGTCACAGTCTCCCTCATTTGAGTGACAAGTGAATATCAAATACACCCAGATACCACAGTGATGGACACATCAGAAACTCTTAGAGATCAAACATTAAACAGAGTGGTACTATGCATAGACGTGAACTATTTAAAATTCCAGAGAGTGTACACTTTTCCCCATGACCAGAACTGCACCTGCAGAGATTCTGGAAAGCGCATGATATTTTCCCCATGCAGATAAACATCCTCTGTACAGAAAACCACCTTTGTGAATTTACTTGAGCGAATGTACTGTACCATGGCCCATCTCGGTTTGAGCATAAGTGCCAATGATCTCCAGATTCCAGGCAGGCATGAAGAACCGGTCCTGCTGTTCCAGGGTTGCCTGGGTGAGGAGGGTGGGCAAGAACATGCCCAGGTGGAGGTCCAGAGGCTCAGGCCGTCCACGATGAATAGAGCTGTGCCAAAATGTCGAGGGGTGGGAATGTGAAGGGAATATTATGGGAAGGAAGCAAGCGTGATGTTGAAGGTGAAGATTGAGGGGGGGGGAAAAAAAAAAAGAATTGTGTTAAGAATTTAGCATGCAAATTTCAGAAAACCAAAGCACTGTCCTGGTCTGTATTATAAAGAAATCTTGCATACTCAATCACACTGCAGTGCATTTTCCTCTTTGCTAAGCAGGGCAGCATTTGCAACACTCCCCTTTTTAGCTTCGGCTCCAGTTTAAAGAGGAAAATCTATTTCTGATGTAGCATATTGGCTAGTATAGAGAGTTAATACAAACCAGTGAGAAAGAAGATTCTGGAAGCAAGTACACATTTGAATTTAAAATGGATAAAAGGCTGGCATGAGTCAGGTTGTGTTTTAGTTTAAGACAGAGCTGGTTGGATGAAGTTCGACTGGATTATTTTGGAACTGAGGCAAGTCTACACATCTTCATGGTTTGAATGGGGTTCCAGGAAGTACTCAAACCCCTTACCACTCGAAGTCCCACTTGTTTCAGCAGAAAGAGCAATGCTTCCATCTAGATTTCTTAAACTTGTCATAGCTATTAATGTTTTAGATTTTGCTTTGGACTTGCAAATTAGACATATGTAGCATATATGGACTTGAGTTCCAACTATGATCTCCTCCATCCTCCAACACAGCCTCTTTTGCTAAAATTTTGTCTGCTCTTTAGAAAACTTCAAACAAAAAAGGACAGTGCTCTGCTTAAGCAATCAGTCAAAGCTAGTGACCGCAACTGCAGCTGTGTGTGAAAAAACATTTATCAGTCAAGGCATCACCAGAACAGAGCCCCCGCCCCCAATCAAACATGCTTTATTATAATGTGTACCTCCCACTTCATCTAGCCAACTCCAAATTCTCTCAGATACTGGTTATCAGGTTATTTTTAGTTCTAGAGTCCAAAAGTCTTTGGACACCAGAAAATGTAATGTATTATTATTAACAACCCTTAGTAGTTTCGATACCTTCAACTACTTAGAGAACTGTTTCTCTTTGACCCCCAAATCTCCCAACTGTGATAACCTAAGATTGTTTCTTTGTTTTGAAGTCTCACAAGATAATTCATCCAATTGGAACTTCTTGTAAGAGGTTTCACAAAAGGACATTTTGGATACTTTGGTGAAAAACATTTCCTCATCTGTTGGAAAGTAGTAGCGAGAGGGTAGGATTATTTCTCAACTGCTGACACCAGCACATAGTGAAGAGGGAAAAGCACTAGAGTGGCTGGGATGCAGATACTGCAGAAGTGTTGATCCTCTAAAGACAACATGTCCAGTACCTATATTTTACACTCTACAAATATGTAGTTTTTTGCCAAGTCATTCATAGAATGAACGTATTTTTCAGGTGACAGATTTGGGTTTCTGAAAAAGCACTGGTCTCAACTAGACCCTTAAAGGGCTGGAATACTTGACAGAATGGATTAGAGTATTCTCTGTACTAGATATAGATGCACTTCACTATACACTGGCATGTTCTTTTACACATAGAGTTTCCGGTAACAGCAATTCTTTCTACTTTGGCATTTCTGGCAGGGTTGCCAATTTTGGTTGGATGTATTCCTGGAGATTTTATCACATGACATAATCTTTAATTAAAGATTCATCTTTAATTCCTGGAGACTACAGGCCAATCCCAGAGGGCTGGCAACCCTAATTTCTGGGCTTGTTATAGTGAAGATCCAAAAGAAATTGTTAGACAGCAATATTTTGTAACACCCCATGCCTTATATAGTAACCCAGCTGGGTTAGACTTAATGGTCACTGTAACATTAGAAACATCAGGCTTTTAAGTGAGTTTAGTGCTGGTGAAAGGTGCTCAGGTGACTGTCATGAATAGGGCCCTACCAAATTCACGGCCATGAAAAATGCATCATGGACTGTGAAATCTGGTCTTCTGTGTGCTTTTACCCTATGCTATAGGGATTTCATGGGGAGAGACCAGCATTTCTCAAATTGGGAGTCCTGACCCAAAGGGGTTGCGGGGAGGGTGTGGTGGTGGTCACAAGGTTATTTTAAGGGGTGGGGGAGCACAGTATTGCCACCCTTACTTCCGTGCTGTATTCAGAGCTGGGCAGCCAGAGAGCGGCGGCTGTTGGCTGGACACCCAGCTCTGAAGGCAGCGCCCTGCCAGCAGCAGTGCATTAGTAAGGGTAGCAATACCATACCAGGCCACCCTTACTTCTGTGCTGCTGCCTTCAGAGCTGGGCAGCTGGAGAGCGGTGGCTGCTGACTGACGGCCCAGCTCTGCAGCCAGCAGCGCCAAAGTAAGGGTGGCAATACCATACCCTGTCATCCTTACGTCTGTGCTGATGGTGGTGGCTCTGCCATCAGAGCTGGGCTCCCAGCCAGCAGCCGCTGCTTTTCAGCAGCCCAGCTCTGAAGGCAGAGCTGCTGCCAGCAGCAGCGCAGAAGTAAGGGTAGCAGTACCATACCCCCCACACACACAATAACTTTGTGGGCCCCCCCCCCCCCACCAACTCCTCTTTAGGTCAGGACCCCTACAATTACAACACTGTGAAGTTTCAGATTTAAATAGCTGAAATCATGAAATTTATTATTTTTAAAATCCTACCACCGTGAAATTGACCAAAACGGACCACGAATTTGGTAAGGCCCTAGTCATGAAGACTGAAATCCTTATTTAAACAACACAACAGATACAGTACAGGTGGTGACAATACAATAGTCCCTCAACTCCACTTCATCAATGAGCCTCAACCATGTGCTAGAGAGGACCATTTTGGAGGTGAGAAAAGGCTTCCATGTGCCATTCCAGACTGACAATTGCCCCCAAATATGGTGTTTTAAATGAACACCTATTCACAATAAAATGGACTGAAAGACAACTCATTTCACATAGGCTACTGAACCTGATACCAACACCTATTAATCACTGCCATTCTGGACTGGATAAAGACTCCTATCCCATTACCGATCATGAACCACCGAAGCCACTATAAATATCAGGCTAAAAAAATATATTAAACTAGAAGCCAGATATCATCAATGCAGCCTGTGCAATATTATAGTAATTATCCAACATTCACAGCAGAAATGCCTTACAGACATGTTAAGAATCAGTTTTTGACACTGAAATTGTGCGTTGCTCCAATATACCATCACTCTCACTAGCTGTGTTAGGTATATCATTCAATCAATATGCTAGTCACAGAACATGGTGAACAGTACAAGCAAACTGACCCACACCCAGGGAAGAAAGTCACCGAGGGATAGGTCAATGACAAAGCATGCAAAACCAAATCACTTTTGTAGAAAGACAGATTTGATTTAAAACTTGTTGGGGAAAGGAAACAAAATCAGCAAGCAATTGTTTATTCACAGGATATCATCCACTTGTTTCACAACTTCTGGTCTTTAGCTAGTTTGGTTTAGAGTTGGAGCCTGTAGATTTAACAGAGTGATGTGAAGAATTCCATCAGGTAACTCTTCTTTGCATTTTCAGCTGGCATATGTAGTAGTAACCAAAGTAACTGAGATCTAAGCCATGGGTTTTGCCATCTGGTCTGGCAAATTACCGTATGTTGGGCACATTCCAGGTTTGAATTCAGGAAGTGTAAAAAGAGAACCATTTCATTTTCTCAGCCACTGAAACTTCTCTTGCTGGGACTTGTATAATTTGCAGTCTTGGGCACTGTGCTGCTTAGGGAATAGGATTCCCTGGGTCCATGATCAGTTCTTGTGTTTTGATAAATTCAGAAAGTAGGAACAGGGCCTTTTCCCTATAAAACAGGAACTTTCCATGAAAATATATAACTAAATGCAGCTACACCTAGAACAAATAGTGCTTGGGACAGAGCATAGCAATAACCAGTCTTTCACAAACATGTGATGCACAACTTCATCAAGCTACATTATACCTAAAGACATATGGCTGAGTTATTTAGGCTGCTCATCAATGCATTAGCCTAACTTTGCAACTTACATACCTTAAATTCAGGCACAAATAGAGCTACTGCTGACTCCTGTCTGTCCTTGGTACCATAATCAATAGAATGTTCAAGCTCCTATGGGCAAAAACCTCATCTTTTAATCTTTGTTTTAACAACTATTAAGTTAGTGAGCAAGCAGGAGGTGCATTTTTTTAAAAAAGTCATAATTAAAGCCATTTGTGAGTGAGACACTGTGTTGTCAACCGGTAGAAGAACTCTACTGTGGCCTTAATGGTCAACTGGCCTTTGGGGTATGGGTTTTTTTTGGTATTGTTAAATTTTTAATTTATTGTATCTTTCACCCTTTAGATTTTAACTACAGAGCATCACCACCAATTTATTAGTTGGAGTCACAGCACAGAGGTTACCCACTGGTTTCTAAAAGGAACTAACCGTGGCCCATCTCAGTCTGGGCATAGGTTCCAATTATCTGGAGTCCATAGGTCGCAGGTAGCCATTTGTCTTGCTGAGCAACAGTGCATTGGTTCTGTAAGGTGTATGTAAACATGCTGAAGTGGAGACCTAAAGGTTGAACAAAAGAGCCCTGGCAGGTTCTGCAGGAGAGAAAAAGAAGGATCAAGGTCTCAGCCTTACTTTAAGTGTGCTCCTGAAACAGCTTTCCTCCATCTCCAGCAGCTGTACACAGTAGACTCACTTATGCTTTTGGTGTTTGTGCACTTAAAAGTCTCAATAGTAAACCTTAGACATGTAGAAATCATAAGCAGTGCTAATGGGGAATGAACCAATACCTTCTGAACAGTTCCTTCTTCCTGCAATTTTTGGCTCCTATTATATTAATCACAAAAATCTTGCTCTACTTCTTGGACTCAGTGGAAGCCTGGAATTGAGGACCCTTAAAATGAGGGGCATACCATTAGTTTTAATAAGTTCAGCTGAAATTCAGATATCTGGCTTTGACTGAAAACATGTAGCTTTCCTGACTCAAAGCCCAATAGAGCTGGTAATTGCAACAGTGGTGAGGCATGGGTGTCTCGTTCCAGCATGGGGTTTGCTTTAAGGAAGTGCAGCCATTCTAAAAAGGCCACTATCAATTAGGAGCATTCAGGGATTAGGAAGGAAGAAGCTTCTTAATGAATGGTCCATGCTTCTTTCAGTACAAGTGCTCTGATTGTGTTATCTTTGTCTGCTTGCACCAGTGACAAGATCATGAACTTTTATCATTACAGCTGCTCTTCAGTTTCAATCATACCATTCCAATTATGAGGGGTTTGAGGGAATGCTGAAGTTGGACATTGTGAATAGACATCTTCACTCAAAATGCAAGGTATTATTTCACTAAACTGAACAGAATAGTATTTGAGAGATAACTGGTCTGGAGGGAAGACAATGCAGACATATTACTGTGAAAGAGAGAGGCAAGAGTACATTACATACTAACATGCAGAATTAATTCAGACAGGACAAACAACATGCTGAAAAGTGTTAGTCCACAAGTTATATGGACTGTAAGGTGGCTACTTTCCCTTTGACATTTTGTAGAACTTACGTTTATTGATTAAGTGCTCTTTTCATTTCTTGATCACACCAGTATCTGATCAGTTAATCCTCTAAAACTGGAATGTCCAGGACAAGCAGAAACACAGAGCACTCTCATTTGTCCCAACCAGCGACCAGAAAATACACACACACACCCCTGGAATAGGAAAAACTACTTGGACCCTGACAGATTTCATTTTGACGTTAGATTCATATCAGTGAAGTAAACTGTCTCTTTCTCACTTAGGGCTTGTCTATACAAGGGGTTTAATCCACAGCTTTTTTGAGTTAATCTGCTTCGAAAATGCTTGCACACATGCAATGCAATTCATTGTAGAGCACGGACTCTGCATGTATTGCAAACTCTGAAGTTCTCTTTCAAAGTGAACTAACTTTGTTGCAAAGTAAGTTAGTCTGGTCTTCTGTTCATGTGCATGCAATGCTGCAGCAAACTACTTTGACAGTCTTCCAAATGGCTATCCCAAACAGCTTTGTGGGCGACCATTACTGACCCGTTTACCTGTGTGCCTTCCCCTCCTCTTCGGTCAAGTTGACTGGATGTTCCCTTCCCTGTTTATAAGCTGGCACATAGCCAGATATTATCCATTCACTTCTGGATTCCAGTTTATAAGAACAGCCGTGATAATACTCCAGAAACCCTACAACATGCCTTGAGCAGCTGCCTGGAGCCACACCGAGACACTGGATTTTATTGTCATCTGGGGAGAAGCTTTGGTGCGGGAAACTCTTGTGGCCAACCACTGGAATAAAGACCTTTTTATGGACATTGTTAGGCAGATGTCTGTGAAGGGCCATAACCAGAATGCCTAACACTGCCAGATATACGTGCGCCTGAGCTGTTTGCACTTTATTAAAATGAGGGACAACAGGAAAAAAAAATCTGGCAGGTGACATGTAACCTGTATTTTTTGAGGAGCTGGACAGGATTTTACATACCTACGCACCATGCAACCCAGGAAGCTTCATAATTAAAAGCCATTTTTTTTCCAGGCTCCAGCTCAGACATAAGGGGTTATGAATGTCCACCATCTGCAATGTCTACAGCCTTACAGTCATCTGCTGGTACCACCACCAGTGCTACAACTAAACATATGTCAGACAGTAAATTACCTGTATATATATAAAAAAGTCTTTATCACTCATTAAAACTGTGGATTAGTTTATAGTCAGGACCAGCAAATTCCAGCAAGATTCCATAGACGAAAATATTGATTCCTTGATTTGTGCAACAAGTTCTCCCTTTTGTCTTGTTCAGAACAAACATTTCATTGACATAGTTCAATCATTACCACAAGGCTACACTCCACCCGTCGAGCAGACATTGCTGGAGAAAGTTTCTGGGGGGGAAATTGAACAGTGTGCAAAAAACACTGATGGAAAATTCATTAATCTGAGTCATGATGCGTGGCAGTGATCCTGTAATAAGTGCTTGTGTCACAATAGGAAATGGCGTTGTCTAGCTTACAAAAACAATTGATACAGCAGAATACTTAAAGTAGCTGCAGTAAAAGCTATAACAAACTGAACAAATATTCAAGAGTCAAGTATATATCTTTGTCACCGACAATGCAGCAAGTGCAGCAAAGGTGAGAAGATACACAGAGATAAGGAAGGGAACCTGAAACTTGCAACATATGGGTGCAGTGCTCATTTGATGCATCTTTTAGCCAAAGACTTAAGTATAACTCCACGAATAAAGGAAATGTTACTGAAATTGCAAAATAATTCCATAACCACCACTTTGCTTCAGTTTCACTGAAAAGAGCAGGAGGATCCATCATACATCCCCCAAGATGTATGACAGAATTCAGTAGTTGACCTATTTATTAAGAACTGGCCTACTCTGATGACAATTTGTGATGAAAATCATAACAAAATAGATGGAACTATCACAGACAAAGTAGTCAAAACTTTACTAGAAGTTGGGGTGGGCTTTAAGCTACAGTACTGATCTGTGTGACATACAAGCTGAAGTCCAGCTGTGGGACCTGAACCCATGATTTCATGGCCCAGAAAGGAGAGAGTAAACAAAATGAGCAACATGGACGCTGCTTAGATGACAGGACTCATTTTCTTGCTGGAAGTGAATGCCACCTCCAACTCCTTTCACAAAGAAAAATGTTGCTGTATATAGAAAACATCTTAAATTCTACCCATAAAAGTGAGAACACGGATATACACTAGAGCTTTTTGCTTGAACATCATGGGCTGAAAATGAAGACAAGACTCTTTGTTAGAGCCCCCAGAAGGCAGGATGGGAGGAAGACAAGTAAGATAATTTCTATCTCACTGTTTGGTAATGTAGATTTTTCAAATTTCAAAGCAACCAGTGACAACCGCCACAGTAAAATACATGATCTTGGTATCTTACCACAACTTATTAATCTCCATATCTGGGAACAAAGTATGTTATAAACAAGGCCCTGTGTTTTCTGAGATTCCACAGCCAGTGAAATCCATCCTCCTATCGCCACTGCAGAACTTGCTTATTGGCTTTTAGCTTTTACTTTAAAAAAATCTTTTCTAGTCTTTTGGATTGTTGAGATAACCCTCCGAATGACTTAGTTTAGTGACTTCCTCAGCCTACAAACAGCTTGAAGCGATAGGACTGAGGTCTGAGCTGCTTCCATTGAGCTCAGTATGATGTTAATTCTGAAATTTAAAGGGACAGTGCAATGAACTGTTTTGCAAAGAATAGTAACAGAAAAATCCAAGTGATGTACCTATCCACCATTGCTGAATACAGTGGTAGACATTGGGACACTACTATGCATGGTAATTGGGGGGCCTTGCCACAGTATTGAGGTTCTGTATGATGCAAAATGTTCTGAATCTTAATTGTAAGCATGATGCATGCAGAGAGAAGACACCAGAAAGCGAGAGAGAGAGCGTGAGCGTGCGCACACACAACCCCTACCCCGGTCTCCTTTTCCACTCTGGCTAAGTTTCTCCCAACTGTTCTTGTTGTCTCCATTCACCCACTCCCAGTTTCCTGCATGTCATCAAGATTAAATGGCCTCTAATTTGGATCTGCAAGGCACCTTCTTTTCTAAAAGCTCTCCAGTATTCATTTGTTCTGTTAAGCATTCCAGCAACCACGAACACACCTCCTCTGGGTGGTACAGACTTGTCCCTTCGGTGTAAGTGCTTCAGGACAACAAATCATTTTTTAGACATGCATTACTTATTGTACAGGATCAGATACAGATGGTATTATGTAAAATAGTGTAACGATAATAATGGGAGGAGAAAGGAGAAAAACAATCTCAGCACTGAGTTCAGTAAACTCTTAATCAAGACATTCTGTACATCCTAACGGAAATTCTAGACAGTTTTAAAATATGTTCAATACTTTTCGATTTCTCTATGCAGGGTAGATTAAAAACAATAAAAATCATTTTTTAAATTTAAATTAAAAACAGGTTTATTTAAAAACAAATTTAAATTTAAATTAGGACAACCTATATTAAGGCCTAAACTTATTCAATCCATTAAAATAATTTTAATTAATTTGAAAAATACTAAGCAGTGCATATTTGTTGCTGAGTTATAAAGAAAGTCAAACCACTGAACTGGTGGAAGTCGCTGGCTAAGTAACTGCAATCAGAGTTTGCTGAAGCACTAAACCTGCTTTTCAAAGCAGTACCCTCATCTGCAGATGCAGAGAAAATATTTTCTTCATTTAGATAATTCAACTAGTTTGGTTCAATGACTAGTTCATTCAAAATTAAGGAATCAGAGTTGAAAAAGCAGTAAAGCTTGTTTTCCCTCTTCCAATGTATTAATAAAAACTAGGTGGAAAGAAGAGATCTACTAGTTCAAAAATCTCAAAGGACAGCAATTAGAAGCAATCTGTTCATTTCACCAACTACAGATAATACTGATTTATTAAAGAAAGTTAGTTTTAAATGCAAAACATGCTTTGATAAAATTTTTATCCTTATCAGAAAGCTTCGTTAAAGAAAACTAAAACTTTAAAATGTTTTTTGTATATTTAAGTGAATTTGAATTTCCATCCAAACAGAGCTTCATACAAATAAGCAAAAATCAATCATCTAGTAAATAAGAAATGCATGATTTACCATTTTCTAAAATAATAAAATTGTACAAATTCAGACTCTGAATAAATGTATGATAACTTATATAATTGCTTAAATAAATGTCTATAGATATAGTGTACCTTCCTGGTTAGTTTAAAAAAAAAAACCCCAAACCCCACATCTACCAAATTTAGTGCAAAGACTATATTTATTTGCAAGTCAACATTGAATCAGAAGAGTAGACCTGGAAGGGACCTCGAGAAGTCATCTAGTCTAGTCCCCTGCACTCAAGGCAGCACCAATAACTAGACCATAACTTGACAGGTGTTTGTCTAACCTGTTCTTAAAAACTGCCAATAACAGAGATTCCACAACCTCCCTAAGCAATTTGTTCCAGTGTTTAACTACCCTGACACTTAGGAAGTTTTTCCTAATGTACAACTCAAACCTCCCTTGCTGCAATTTAAACCCATTGCTTCTTGTCCTATTCTCAGAGGTTAATTAAAACAATTTTTTACTCTCATAGGTCATGTTTTCTAGACCTTTAATCATTTTTGTTGCTCTCCTTGCGGACAAATTGGAGAAAGTCAAATCTTTTCTGAAATGTGATATCCAGAACTGGACACAATACTCGAGCTGAGGCCTTATCAGCAGAGAGTAGAGAGGAAGAATTACTTCTCCTGTGTCGCTTAAAACACTCCTGCTGATACATCCCAGAATGTTTACTTTTTTTGCAACGGTGTTACACTGTTGACTCATATTTAGCTATCTATGCACTATAACGCCCCAGATCCTTTTCTGCAGTACTCCTTCCTAAGCAGTCATTTCCCTTTTTGTATGCATGCAACTGATTGTTCCTTCTTAAGTGGAGTACTTTGTATTTGTCCTATTGAATTTCATTCTATTTACATCACACCATTTATCCAATTTGTCCAGATCATTTTGAATTTCAATTGTATCCTCTAAAACACTTGCATTCCCTCCAAGCTTGGGAACATCTGCAAACTTTATAAGTGTACTCTCTATGTCATTATCCAAATCATTTAAGAAGACGTCGAACAGAACCGGACCCCACTCAATATGCTCTTCCAGCTTGACTGTGAACCACTGATAACTACTCTTTGGGAATGGTTTTCCAGCCAGTTATGCACCCACCTTATAGTAGCTCCATATAGGCTAGTTTTCCCTAGTTTGTTTATGAGAGAGTCATGAGAGACAGTATCAAAAGCCTTACTAAAGTCAGGATAATACCACATCTACCACTTCCTCCTCAGTAACAAGGCTTGTTACCCTGTCAGTGGTTACCAAACAATAAAAGTAAAGCTTTCTCTAGGAAAATAACTAAAATGTATAAGCGCAAAAAACAATTTAAATCAAGGTTTCCTGCTTGCTGATCTAAATCATGAATAAACTGGGCGAAGTTATTTTTATTCCAATCAATGCACCTGGTTCTATGGGTATGCCTACACTGCAATGTAAGCCTGTGCTTTAGCCTGGGTTTAAGCCTAAGCCCCCCCTCCCCTTGCATCTACACTACAATTGTGCTAACCCAGGGCTCAGAACTAGGGTCCCAGGACCCTGCAGGGCTGGAGGGTGCGAGCTCGAGTTAAGCTGGGACCCAGGGTATGAGCCCTATTGCTTTGCAGCATAGACGCTACACTGCTTGACTCGGGTCCCGGGAGTTGGCTGGAAGTATCCCACAATTCCATGGAGCAACTTCCTTAATCCTCTATCTCAACAATCTGGAATCCAGATTGAAAATGGAAGCCGTCCCGCTCTGTAAACGGCTCAGGTCAGTGTTAACCCAGTCTCTTCTGATCACCGATCTGCAAGCACACTATCAGTGAGCCTCCTGGGTTTGCAATGGAGAGAGAACCATCAAACCTTGTGCAAAGCCAGCTGCTTCCTGGCAATGTGCAGAGAGGGGAGTAAAGTTTTCCCACAGTGCGCTACCACCCTAGAGCTAGAGCAGCCACATTTCTGGGGGTGGGGGAGGCTAGGGATGCTGGGATATGGTTACTTTGACTTGGGTCTGCACACTGCAGTGTGGATGCCAGAGCTCTAGGTTCAAACCTGGATTAGAAAAGTCTTAACATAGGGTTAAAATACAATGTAAACACTCAAGCCCAGGGTTCCCTAACACAGGGCAGTTGACTCAGTTCCACTAATCCTGGGCATTCAAGTTTGATTCCTGAACGGGGTCTCACTCTCCATATTGAATGTATGCAGTGTAGTTGTAGCCATGTTGGTGCCAGAATGTCCAGAGACACTATACAGGTCTGGAAATGCACTCTCCATTCTCTGATTCCCCAAAGGGGTTTAATACTCTCTAAGACTTAAAAAAAGATGTTCATTAAGCATGTTTGGAAGTATTTTCCAATTGATTGTTAGCCAATCAGTTCTTCCCACCTTCCCAGTGTGATGATGAAGGTAGTTCAACAAGGGGTAGTCACATACCAAACTCCCAAGTTCAAAGTTCTGTCATTTTTTTGTTTTTTAAAAAGTTCCTGAAGGATACATAAGCTACTGAAAGGAATTTGCTCAAATTTTCAAAAACAATTCCCCTGTAGACAGAAAATTTCAACCAAAAAGCTGAATTTTTTTTAGAACATTTAGTGTGTGAAAACAAGGTTTGTTACAAAAATATTTCAACTTCCATAACTGAGAGTCTGACTAGTAACCATAGTAAAAACTTTGCACTTAGCTTTTGTCTATGTGGGGAAGCTCTTACAAAATAAGTTAAGGTGTGAACTGAAAGCACAACAGCTATTTCACTAACTCCCTGCGTGGATAATCCCTTAGATAAAGCACCACAAACTATTTCCAGAATGTTAGTGAAGCCTCACAATGCCCCTGTTGAAGTATTATTCCCATTTGACAGATCAGGAAAATGAAGTAACAAGTGAAAAGTTGCCCAAAGTTATGTAGCAATTCAGTAACAGAATCTTATGCTACTAGCCCTTGTACATAACTTAGGTACATGACAAATGGAGGATACTCAAAAAACAAACACTGAACTCTAGCCAGAAATCAGCTGAGCAATTACTGGACTTTGTTATATTTTGCCTCAAGTATAGTTACATATTATCTTTGATTACGGAGGTGGAGGGAGGGGAGGGAGGAGGAGACAATGACTTTTGCTCAGCACAAATTTCAGCATCTGCTCCCATTTTGTCAGTTGTAAAGCAAGTGAAATCGTCCCCTTAATTTCTTCTGTATATTAACTCAATGCCAAAATCCTCCTGTATATTAGTAGAATATTATGTTAAACAATTTAAATGCTAAGAGTATCTGGAAACTCAGTTACAGTTTCCACATAAATCCCTACTTCATATACACATAAATATAGTATTGTACTTTGTTACTGCATATGCTAAGTTTTCTGCATTAATTATGTGTGACATATGAAGAAGCTAAGGCTGTTGCCAGAACAAAAACTTTGGACTTCCTGAACTTTGCAGTTAGAGACTGATCCGCAACCCATTTGAATTTATGGTCTACTGACTTCAGTGGAATTTAGATCCAGTCCTACATTATCATCCATAACACCACAACAACATAGGATTGTTAGTGCAAACACCACCACCACTCTGAATTTCCTCATTAGAAGAATTATAATGTTTTGTACAATTCAGAAAATATACAAAGAGGGCTACCTAACAAGAGAGAAGATAGGAACTAGTATGTACAAATATCTGAATTATATTTCATATATAAAATACTAAATACTCTTATTCATTTATGTTTGAGTAATTCACTGGACCCCAAATACATCTATAAATCCAAGTCTGTACATTAAAGATCAAATGTATCCTGTTACACATGTAGCTGAGAACACTCCTTCAATTACTGTAAAAATAGTTTTATCAGCTGTTCCCGATATACAGTATTTACACTGCAAAAATCATGAAAATTTGCTACCCAAGGGCACAAGATCTACTTGCCTATTTTTTCCATAAGAATAATTGAGAAGTGATAGTATTTTACTTCTCCATAAAAAAAAAAAAGACAAGTGAATTAGAGTTTGCCATACAGTATCTGTAATTTTCTAATCAACAATGAATTTGAATATACATTAAAAAAGATATATTCAGTGTTGAAAGAGCACTTCCAAAAGAATCACTTTCCAGAACAGCTATGTCAAGAGATTTAGAGTCCCCTGATTTATCTTGGGAACTACAACCATTTTTGATGGGACAGTGAATCTTAACAAATTTGGCCTATCTGTCCAATCCAGCATTTCCATGGATTTCAATAGGAGTTGGACTGAGCCTTTAGTGGGTACAATCAGATGCATACTTTTTATTTACAGGTTTCAGAGTAACAGCCGTGTTAGTCTGTATTCGTAAAAAGAAAAAGGTACCCTCATGCCTTTGCACCTAGGTATCCAGCTTTGCAGTCACTACTTGAAGGAGTTAACTGAAAGTTAATTGATTTCTCAACTAAGTTTCTTAAACTGTGTCAAAGGTGCTTAACCATATTCAGGGCTAAGTTCATGGCAAGTTAGACTCTGTCTAATTCAGTTTTCAAAGACTTTTCCCCCCCAACTTTGGTAAATGCAAAAAATATAAGAGATCAGCTAAACGAAAGGTCAGACTTTAATTCTTTGGGCTAAAAGGAAACATTTCAAACCCAAAGGTTGTTTTGTCTGAAAATTGTCTTAGAACCTCTTCAACAATGACAATACAATAGCTCTATTCAGGGGTGAAAGTAACTGAGGACACTTACCAGTATGCAGCCGGGGCGGCTCTGGCCCCCGGAAGGAGTGGGGCTGGGGGGGTCAGCATCCCCCAGCCAGCCCTTCCAGGCCGCCTGGCCCGTGCCGATTTATCGGGCCTGGGGCTCCGGACACCACTGTTGCAGTAGCAGCAGCAGTGTCTGGAGCCCTGGGCCCTTTTAAATCGCCAGTCCCAGGGCAGCTGCACCCTTTGCTCCCCCCACCCCCGTTGATGGCCAGGAGGGGGGCAAAAGGGGCAGGGATGTTAAACTGCTGCAGGGTCCTTTGCTGCGGCAGTGTCTTAACATTGCTGCACCCCCCCCCCCCATCGGCATCCCCACCAATGGGGGGGGGGAGGGGGAAGGGGCAGCAACGTTAACGTGCTGCCGTGGCAGCACTTTAAGGACAGTCGTTTGCCGCAGCAGCACTTTGAGAATCCTTGCTGCTCCTTCCCCAGCCCCTGTCGGCGGCCCTGCTGGTATGGACCCTACCAGCAGGGCCGCCGACAGGGGAGGCAGGAACATTAAAGCGCTGCCGTGGGTATGGGCCGGTGCGGGTTCTTACCGATACATATTACCGGCCCATACCGGCTCACTTTCACCCCTGGCTCTATTTAAAGTGAAGTAATCAGCTTCATAGAAGTACATTAAAGACAGTGGTCTCATTTTCCCCATTAATTAAAACAGTCAAAATAGTTAATTCCTTATGGTTAATTTAGAATGACTAAGAGCCAGATTTTCAGCTTAAGGGAAATTTTTACTATCTTTGGCATTACAGAAGATTTTATCATTGCTAGGTTTATAATAAAGCAGTCTGATGAAAAGGACACTGTAGTCAATAGATTTGATCCCTAGAGAATTAGGGCTTGCGTCAAAGATCACTGAAGTCAAGACATGGGGGCTTTGGCTCAGGTTCTTAGTTTGCTTTACAAAACTGAAGGAAAAAAAAAGATCTGATTTCATTGATGATGCAGAAGAATTTTCTTCTACAATCTGCTTTGCATCAGAGTCAGGTACCTTTTAAACCAGTAGATTTCATCAGGATCTGCAATCCCATACTCTCTTAGCTTCATCACCATCAGGGCGCTCTTCCTGATGGCCATCTCATAGCGCTGGCTGCGGGAGAGGAAATTCAAATCCTCATGCTGGAAGTCTGGATCATTCAGAACTAAGGCTTCTGAAGGCACAATGGAAGAACAGAAAAGGAATTAAGGGTCAAGAGAGCACGACAGTCATCCCATGAGGAAGAGTAAAATTATAAGGATTGTTATGCCCAGCCCTGAAATACTAAAATCTGAAGCAAGTTCAGGTGCATCTGCTAGTCAAAATACTTCTTGCCGTGGATCATTTTCACATTAAGTGTATGTTCAAGCACCTTTTAGTCAGTAATTCACTGGTATGGCACCACTGGGCACAAAGGTGCTCATATGGTTCCCGTTATTATAGTACTGAGTGCCTTCCAATCTTTAGTGTACCTAGTCTTGTAACACCCCTGTTAAGTAGAGAAGTGCTACATTAGCCACATTTTACGAGTGGGGAACTGAGGCACAGAGAGGCTAAATGTCTTGCTCAAGGTCACGCAGGAAGTCTGTGGCAGAACAAGGAAACAAACCCATGCCTAAGCTAGTGCCCTAACCACTGGACTATCCTTTCCCACAGTCCCATATGGGGCCCCCAGGTATAAGGTGGGGGACGGGAAGCAATATCAACCACATACCTATGAGCGCCTTCCCTTATCTAGGGACAGAAGCTGGAGGATTTCCCCACATGTGGTGTCCAACTTACCCGGCGGGGAGAAGGGCAATACTACCGACCCGCCAGTTGAGCTCCCCGGGATAGCACACACCCAGGAATGGGAGCTCCCCAGGGGGGTCTCAGAGTGGGCACGGGGGAAGTACCCCAACGTGAGGAGGGGGGGGGTCCCCTCAGAGCCCGTGGGGGAGGGGCTCCGTCCCGTGAGGAGGAGGAGGAGGAGGGGGGGGTCCCCTCAGAGCCCGTGGGGGAGGGGCTCCGTCCCGTGAGGAGGAGGAGGGGGGGGGGGGTCCCCTCAGAGCCCGTGGGGGAGGGGCTCCGTCCCGTGAGGAGGAGGAGGAGGAGGGGCGAGCTCAAGCTCTCACCAATCTCCCTGCGGCGCCGGGTCCGCTCGGCGCCCCCATCCAGAATGTGGGTGAGGAGCTCGGGGTTGAAGGAGGCCGAGTCACGCTCCCTGCGCAGATCCTTGTTCATGGCGACGGCAACTCCCCAACTCCGTGACCCCCCTACTCCTCCTCCTCCCGGTCTCGCACAGCCTGACTGAGCAGCAACGCCGACAGCAGCCGGGCAGCAGCGAGCCGCGCTCCCGACCCCGCCCACTAGCGTGCGACATGGAAGGGCGGCGACCCGGAGAGAAAGCGATTGGCGCGCGGCTCCGTCACTCACCACAGGCAAGGCACTTCCCCCTCCGCCCTGCGTCAGGCGCGCGCATGCGCATGGGCCTGTGTCGGGGCTCGGTGGCTGCGTTGTAGCCTAGCGCTTTGCAGGGGGCGGGGCCGGGGTTCATTCGCTGGTGCCGGCACCGTCAGTGGTGTGATCTGCCCCAGCAGGTCCTGCACCCGAGCGGAAGCTGCAAAGGTGGAGTGGGCGCTGGCCAAATAGCCAGTCAGGCGGTGCTTAATGTGTGCCAGGCCTGGGCCCCCGCCCTGGGTTTGCTGTGTCGGTTATGAAAGTAAAAAACATTGCTTGAGCTGCGGCACCTCTTTCATTACAAATTAAGGACTGGAACTGGGGGACCACGTTGACAACCCTTGAGGGGAACACTACAGATCCGGGAAAGGTTGAGGCGGGGAGCCATTGTGCTCAGGAGGGGGAAGAGCAACAGGTTAAGAGGCTGTGTCTTAAAACACAAGGGGAAAAAACTAGACCCTAAATCTGATCATCTACATTGTGAAGGAACTAGCTGCCATGGCAGGAATGGATAGCATTGACAAATAGACACAAGTGACATGCAGAGTTACAGCCTGATCAGATTGCTGGATATACCTCCAAAAGGCCCCTGAGGTTCTTGTGGTTTTGAACTTTGGTATCAGTTGCATAATATGCCATGCGAGTTTTTGTTGTTGTTGAAATCACAATCAGTCCCACACTGCATATGCAACGGGTGGAACTAAATGCATTGCAACAAGTAACTATTTCAGGGCTCTGTGATGCAGTTCGTGCAGTCAGGTTAATTAATTGCAAAGAACAGTGACAATTTAGGGCTCTAGCAGGGCATTAGCTGTGCAATGACAGCAGGATACTACTGGAGATCCCATGCACACCTTGAGAGGCACAGCAGTAAATCAAAACAGAAACATAAACTTGCAGGGCTTTATGCACCACAGCTATAGCATTCTATTATTAATTGCACATTTGTTATTTAAGATATTGCAAATAGGTCTGGGCGCTATTATGCTAGGCACTGCAATGCAAATAAACTAATTTGATCAAAAGCATTCTTAAGCTGATTTAAGAGTGTTCACACCAAAAACTGCATCGATTTAACTAAATCAATTTTCAAACTAAATTAGATAAATGGGCATTCAAGCTGACCATAAATTAGTCCACTGCCAGTAGCATCACAGCTGGAAATATAATCCAGGTGGTGTTCCCAGTTGCCTGCCCTATCCACCAAACTGGTACCTCTCCACGAAGATTATTTCACAATTTAATTTTAAAATCAACACAAATAAAATATATCTGGTGAAACGGACGAAGTGCAGCCCATTAGCTTCATAACATCGTATAGGTACTAAACATATTACTAGCCTAGATTTCTCCATTTCAGATGCATATCTAGTCTCCTACCTTCAGGAACTGTGATTGCCCCCTGTCCTATGCACCTGTGTAATAAAATGTTCAGAAATATGTGGGAAGGAGCCAGTAACTATTAAAGCCTTAGATTACAACACATCATTGGTACAAAGCAGAGGGAGTAATTAAGGGAGACAGATATTCTTTAAATAGCTGCGAGAACCCGCTCCTACACACATTCACTGGCATAAGCTCCTCTGCAAGGCTTTGCATCTGCCACCAGCAAGGGAAGACTGGGCTAAGCTCTTTCTTCTAATCATGTGGCCAGGCGCCTGACCACGTGAGAAGCCAGGGGGAGGAGATTTATTGCAGAGCTCTCCCTAGCTTCCAAGTTCCTGGTGTCTGTGTGTAAGCAAACGTCCCAGGGAGAGAGGTAAGGGACAGTTAGGGTGACCAGATTGCAAAGAGTGAAATATCAGGACACATTGGGTGAGTGGGGAGGGGAAGGGGGGGGGGGGGGAAGAGGAAGAGACAGACACAGGTGCACAGCCCCGACCGGAGCCAGAGGCACACTGGTCCGCCTGGCCCTGTGCTACCAGCGTGCCCCTTCCTGTTGGAAGTGGGCCCATGCTGTGCCACACAGCTCCCCTGCCCAGCGCCCCCTGGATCCACTATGCCCAGAGACCCCCTACAACCCTTCCACCACAAATTCAGAGTGCTGTGCACACACACACCCCACCCAGTACCCCCCTGCCCACAGCCCCACCACAGCTGCCCAGAACCCCACACAGAACCCCCCCCACTCGCTAGTTTCCCAATACACACAGATTTCCCCTTCCGCCCTCCCAGTGCCCTTCCCCACAGCCCCACCACCACAACTAAACAATGCCCCACACAGACCCCCAGTGCCCTGACACACACAAGCCTCCCCCACTGCCCGGCACCCCCCCCACACCTCCCTGACACTCACCGTCACACCCTGCCACCTTCCCTGGTCGTACTCACTGGCCCTGCTGGGAGGTCTCTGGATCCTAGGGTCAGAGCAGCGAGGGGAGCAGCGAGCAGACTCTCCACGTGCTGCACCCAAGCGCGAGCTCCGGAAAAGCACCAATGGAAGCTGCTGGAGTCGCGGAGCGGGGCTTGCAGGTGCCAGCAGCATGCAGACCCCCCCACTCCCCCCCAAGAGCCTGAGGGACCTGCCAGGGGGCGAGGTGGGGAGTCCCAGCGGTGCTTACCTGGGACGGCTCCTGTCCGGGAAGCATCCCACAGGCAGGTCCCTCTGGCTCCGAGGGTCACAGGTCGGGGGGGTTTTCTGCCTGCTGCCGGTGCCTGCAAGCCCCGCCCCTGCAGCACGCAGCAGAGACCCCCTCGCCACCTCTGTGCCTGGGGCTGCACTGCAGGCTCCTGCCGGCGGGCGGGTGCCAGGAGCTGCCCCAGGAAGAAGCGGTGAGCGGTGCCAGTGGCAGCCTGTGATCCTTCTCCACCAGACGGTCCCGATATCAGGACAAAGTGTGTCCCGTCCAATGTAAGGTCGGGACGCGGGACAAGTCCCCTAAAATCAGGACTGTCCCGATAATATTGGGACGTCTGGTCACCCTAGGGACAGTGCATTGTATGACCTCTCCCCCAAGGGTCCCAAGAGAATGAAGGAGGCAAAAAGCCCACAGAGCAAGCCCCAAAGACCCTGAAAGAGAAATCGGAGGCAAAAAGGTGGGGGATAGGGTGCCCCATGCCCCAGCTGTGAGCTAAGGGGAACCCTGTGGAAGGAAGCAGACACGTGACACAAAATGTGAGGGAAGCAGCCCTGCCAGGTTGCATGGTGAGTTAAGCTCCCCTTAGCATAAGTGACTGAGCCCCAGGAGGTAAATGGCTAATGCTCTATAGCCCTGAGCATGAGGTGGCCACCAGGTTTTGGGGAGGAGAGACACTGTTCCTGTAGTGTCTGTAGCACCCCTTGATCCCACTATACACCCTCTCCAGGTCCCCTGAACTCTTTCCAGCTGTCCTTTCCCTCACTGACTTCCCCCATACCCTCCAGTTCCCCCCTTCACATTCTCCTCGTTCCATCTCTCACTCTTTGCTTCCCTCCTCCCCCAGTCAGTTGTTGCTGCTTAGGGCTGCCAACTTTCTAATTGCACAAAACTGAACACCCTGGCCCCACACCTGCCCAGTCCCTTCTGTAAGGCCCTGCCTGCCCCACTCACTTCAGCCCTCCCTCGTTTTCACTGGGCTGGGGCAGGGCATTGGAGTGTGGGAGGGGGTGAGGGCTCCAGCTGAGGGTGCAGGCTCCAGGGTGGGGCCAGAAATGAGGTGTTCAGGGTGCAGGAGGGGGCTCTGGGCTGGGGCAGGGATGTGGGAGGGGGTGAGGGGTTTGGGGTGGAGAAGGGGGCTCTGGGCTGGGGCAGGGATACAGGAGGGGGTGAGGGCTCCATCTGGGGGTGTGGGCTCTGTGGTTGGGCTGGGGATGAGGGGTTTGGAGTGCGGGAGGGGGCTTAGGGCTGGGGTAGGGGGTTGGGGTGTGGGCTCTGGGAGGGAGTTTGAGTGCGGGGGGGGTTCTGACCTTGGGCAGGGGATCGGGGTGATGGAAGGGGATTGGGAAAGGGATTGGGGCCCAGTCTCTGGCCAGTGCTTACCTCAGGTGGCTCCCGGTCGGTGGCACAGCGGGGCTAAGGCAGGCTCCCAGCCTGCCCTGGCTCTGTACTGCTCCAGGAAGTGGCTGGCATGTCCCGCCCCTAGGCAGAGGATCCAGGTGGTTCTGCACGGTGCCTGCAGGTGCAGCCACCCCCTCCACAGCTCCCATTGGCCGCAGTTCCAGGCCAATGGGAGCTGTGGAGCCGGTGCTGGGGGCGATGGCAGCATGCCTGATCACCCCTGTGTGTAGGGCCCAGATATGCCGGCTGCTTCTGGGAGCGCGTGGAGCCAGGGGAGGCAGGGAGCCTGCCTTAGCCCTGCTGCACCGCCGACTGGACTTTTAATGGCCCGGTCGGTGGTGCTGACCAGAGCTGCCAGGGTCCCTTTTCGACTGGACGTTCCGGTCGAAAACCGTACGCCTGGCAGCCCTAATGCTGCTTCCCGCTGTCCAAATCAGTTTGTGCCTCTCTGCCAAAATTAGTTAGTGCTGCCCTGTAGCCTTTTCAATAGGCCCAGCTGCCGCAATCTTTGTCTCCTCACCAAGGCCTGGAGGGGCTGCGTGGGATGCAGAGACCTTATGTACCCTTCAGGCCTGGGGAGAGGAAGCTGATCGGGAATGGGGTGGGGTGATGGAATCTTTGCTCCCCTTTTCTCCTAGCTATGAGGAGCTTCGCTCCTGCTTCCCACTGTCTCCTGGGGAAGGAGCTCCTGTGCACAACAGTCTGGCGTACTGCGGGGGCCCTGCCAGCAGGAGGTGTGGGTGTGCTAAGTGTGGCATGGGGGAAACTTTGGACAGGGGTATGTTTTAGTCTCTAAGCAAGAGGTGGTGACTCAGGGTGTTGGGGGAGGTCCTGTGGGCTACTTTGAGAGCATCACTGACTTATTTTGACAGCGGGCTTCTGGTTCTCCACTTGGCTGATGATGACACCCTTAAATGGCTGGCACATTGCACATACGCCACTGAGGACATCAGGAAGTGTAGTTTGAAAGGAGAAATTACTACTCCATGTGCTCGGCTCCTGGGATCTAGTGAAGCCAACTAGTGAGCTTCCGTTGATTTTGGACTAGGCCTGTGGGGAGAGATCTTTGCGTATGAAAGCCCTTAAAATGGAGTTAAGGAGCCTAACTCCCATATACATATACTGAAGCAGCAGGAGGTTGCTGATATCACAAGTGTTCCAGCAGTACTTGCCACTTTTTGACAGTCTCTGTCACAGGAGGAAAGAAGGTCGTATGGCTGCAGAACAAGACCGAGAGTTCGGACTCCTGTGTTCGGTTTCTAGGATAAAAATATCTACCACTTATCTGCTGTATAAACATGGGCAGGTCCTTTAACCTCAATTTCCCCATGTGTAAATGAGAGAGGTAAATATTTTTGTCCCTAGAGTGGTGTTGGGAGACTCTTAATGAATGTTTGCAAAAGACTTTGAGATCCCTTTATGGAAGGCAACATTAGTGTAAAGTATTATTATAGCTGAGGTGATACAGGCTCCACCCAGGAAGGTGGCTTTACAATGATTCCTGAAACTTTAATTCCTATAGTAAACCCTAAATAGCCTGATCCAAACATGCCAGAGGTGAGAATAGTAAGGTGCAATTTTCCTGTCTGCTACTTCTGAATCAAGTTTTCTGTAACATGACAGTGAGGGCTACTAAATAATTTCTCCAGGGAAGTGCATGAAGCCCATTTGATTCAATACAGAGGTAAATGTACAATAGGGAACAATCTTGACCAGGACTCCTTCATTTGTAGAACCTATAGGTCAAATTCAGACTGGGTGTAGGTAGGTCTAACTCCATTTATTTTCTGTTTACTACTAAGTTAGAAAATTAGTCAGTATAGCCCTTCAGATTTCAGAATCAAGTTACACAGCCGCGGTAGAAAACATTACTAATCACTAATTTGGAAAGGTGACTTTGTTTAGTGACAGAGTCTCTCAGGATAGGGCCTTACTCATGCCATTTGGTTATCAACTCTAGTGCTGCTAACTCAGAGGAAAAACCATCCACCGCTGGATCGCAAAACAAATTTGGTAAGTTACTTACATGCCAAATCACCAAGGTCTTCTTCCCAATAGATCAACATTAGGAAACCCTTTTAGCCTATTTCCCAATGAATTATTTTTGTTGAAGGATGTGACTAACCCTTCTAACGACCTAAGATAATTGACTGTTTGAGACAGACTGCGTGCAGTTCAAAAAGCTTGCACACTGTGTCTTATGTCTGTATACACCTAGAACTTGAAAGGCTGGGTGAAACCATTAACTGTGGTAGATATATGCACCGTGTTCTATAATCCCAGTTAACAAAAGTAACTTGTTCAATTTTAAAACTATTCTGCAGCAATCTTGATTGGAACCTGTTACAAAAAAAGACACCCACACGTCTGTGACGGTCTTTAAAACACATACACAAGCACATATGCTTTCTTACTAATAGGTACTTAGCTTCAGGATGTGGTCAACTGACTGATTTGGGTCATCACCCAAGAAAAAGTCTGTGTGTTACTTGTCAGAGTTCAGGGTAGATGCACCTGTTTTCACTCACTCTCAGGCTTTCAGCTCCCCTGGCAATCACCTCCGATGGGTGGAAACCCACGTCTCACTGCCTTCTGATCAGGGTACGTCCAAGCTGAACAGTACCCAGCCTTCACAGTGTTATTCCCAGAAAAGCCAGTCTGCTTAAACAGGCCTGCTTGGTTTCTCTTCAAAGATGTTTAACAGGTGTAATGGCTACAGTTATAAGATACCACACAGGACTTCCTATGCAAGCTTACTTTATTCTTAAGGTAAAAAGCACTACAGAGGAAACATTAAAACCAATAAAAGAACCTACACACATGCTAATAAGCTTACTAGAGATCACCCCCCTCCCCCCCGCTGTCTCCAACAAGTGACTGGTGACAACTGGCAAACAAGTCGTTCAGACTCCAATGCGGTCTCTTGTTGTCAAGTTCCTAACAGCCTCGGCTCAGAACTGGCACACTCATGACATGTTTAGTCTACCTTTTGTATAGCTCAGGGGTCTTTGATCTCAGGAGCTGGTAAAATAGCAGACAATTAGCTTCTCTCCCCAGGTCGTAGCTTCAGAAGAATGAATTTGAAGTGGATCACTTGCATGCCCCTCACTGCCCAGGTATTTCCTAGGAAATCCTCTTTCTACGCACTGTCCCAAAAAGTCCTTTGACGTTCCTAACATTTACATTAGTCAAGTCCCCAGAAAAGATACATACAATCCTGCAACACCACAGTTGCATTTTAAATAATACAATAGAACCAAAAGATATTCAACCTAATTCAATAAGGTTTAATTTAATTCAGTAAAGTTTAGCTTAATTCCATAAGGTTTGTCCAGGATATAGTCAGTCTGTCACATTACTTATCACCAGATCTTATCACACACACACACCCAATATGGCTGGAAATGCCTGGAAAATAGAAAGACAGAAGTGCCTATCTGAGATAAGTACTTGATGTCAGAGAGCTTCCACATGGCTGGCCCAGGACCTCAGTCTTCTCCCTTCTCAGTGTCCTCAGCTTTCGGGAAGCTATGTGTTGAAGGAGACAGGCCTATTTTTGCTGTGTGGTCCATCTTGGTTCCTCTTGGAAGTACTGCCATGGACTAATCATTTGGTGACCCATCCTTCTGAAGTTTTGAAAGATTAGCTCAAAGTGAGTCACGCTCTCTCACAACCCAGTCAGGGAACAAAATATGAGCTTTTGTGTTCTTGCAGCTGGAACTGGAATTTTTCCAGTCCCTTTGTGCAACGCATCTTGTCAGACCAGCTTCTGTAAGACAAGGTAACCAGAACTGTTGGTACAGCCACCTTGGGACATACCTTGAACACTCTCTTTAAGTTGCTTTCCATCTGGGGTGCATACTTTTGGCCAGTTTTGCAGTTATGCTTGCTCAAGTTGCAGTCTCTCCATCAACACTCTGCCAGCTGCTGAAAAGTCCCGTTTAAAGTTCATATAATTTATACAAAGACCTTCCATATTCTTTGATGCTCTTTAAGGTTGTTTTAGCAGTCCCTTACACAGTGCAAAGTCACTTCAAGAACTGTGGTTCTCCAGCAGGCCAGAACAGCGTATCCATCTTCCATTTCTGTTCTCCTTGTTTTAACAACAATGGTTGGACCTCAGCACGTAAGGCTGAGCGGAGTCTGTGCATTATTAACCAAACAGTTACATTTTGGATTATTCCACTGGGTGATCAACTGTCCTTATAATTATAAACACACTATTTGACTCGTTTCTTTTTATTTACTGCCTTTTTTTTTAGCACAGGTGTATTTCACAACTTGATAGCATAAGCATGCTTATTTAGCCTTACTGCTTCACTTTATTACTTTAAACCAATAGGAATTCAACCTCTTTCTTTCCCATGAGGCAAATCCTGTTCCTAAAGTTTACAATATTTTGCCCAAAGCTGTATTACTTACAGTTGACTTCCTTTGTACTCGAGGACTGCCTGTTATACCCATTTTAAATTAGAATATTAGAATCCATCAGGTCCCCCATTTTACAGCTAGACGTGGCACATCCTGTACTGTCAGTATTTGATATTATACGATTGATTTTCAGTTCATTAGTTCACAGGGAAAAAGCGCAAGTCTCTTTAGCTGCACCAGCAGTACACCTTTGTGAAAGGCTGGAGCCACTCTGGGTTTCCGCAGACTATGGGATAAATCTCGCGGTTAGAGATTTTAGGGGCTTTTAGTCTGTCAGCTCTCTGGTCTGTCTTTACTAAAAGGTTTTAATACTTGCCTGGGTATTAAATAGCAATAACTCAACTTTGGGGCCTTAGTTACTATGGAGGTTACAGTGTTGTGTACACACACTACCACAATCACCTCTGTATAGGCTCTTCAGGACCCAAGGAATATTCAGAGAGGCAGTGTAATCTAGTGGTTTGATCTCAGGGCTGGGAGCAAGAAGCTCCCAAATCCTTTAATCCAGCTTTTTTGCTCACCCACTGTGTGGCAAATCTTATTCTCTCTGTGCTTCAATTTACCCCCATCTGTGAAATGGGGTGAGTCTGTTCCTGTCTCAGAGCTGTTGTGAGAATTAAAGTTTGTGTGACACTTTGAAGATAGTACTTAGCGATTATTGTTAAACCTCTCAATCGAGAGAAAATCTATTTATACATAAGGCCTTAATGCATCCATTGGGTTTTTTGTAGGTGCATTTTGTGGCCTGTGAAGGTTGACTAACATCCCTTTAAATACCTGGCCAGAATTTTGTCGTCTTGTGGAACGTGCAGCAGCAGCTCTGCAAGATGCTGCCCAGTCCTGGTGTTTTTTATTTTCCTTGGGAGATTAACTCTGGATCAGTCACAGATGGGGAGACACTGCGAACATTTGGCAGGTGAGAGCAGCTTTTTTCAGGCCAACACTACTTTCAACAGTGTCTCTATCACGTCTGTTTCTCCTTTTTTCTTCCTTGCAGCTTCCCAACTTACTTTTTAGGGTCCCTGATGCTGAGTTCACTGAATCGATTGTGTTTCAGGTTATACTGTTACGACGTGGTCCAGTCTGAAGCCATCCTGACAGCCCTGCGCAGTTCAGTCCAGCACCAGGTCTGTGTTTGCACCAAGTTTGTGGAACCGTTCCAAGCCCAACTTGGATCCCTATATGTGGCTCTGGGAGAGACTGAGCAGAGGGATGGTAAGTGCCTCTTTGTTTTCTCCTTATGTGAAAGGAGGAGCTGTCTGTGGCGGGGTGGAGAAAGGAAAAAAACCATGCACCGGTTAGGCCTCTGGCCTCCTTTGCTCTCCCTCTCCACCCAAAGCAACTGTTGTATTAGGTGAAGAAATCATTCAAACTCATTGTGAGACACAGCATGTTTTATGGTTAGAACAGATTCTATTCCCAACTCTGCCACTGACTTCCTGTGTGACCTTGGGCAAATCACGCCACCGCCCCATGCCTCAGTTTCCCCATGTAGAATATCCTTATCCACCTTCATAAAGTACTTTGAGATTGGCGTGTGAAAGATGCTATAGAAATGCCAAATATTATTACTTTTGTGGTTATGATAAAGGACATTTCCTCTCTATAAGATAGCCTTATCTCTGAACCCTGTGATTGCTGCTCTTTGATCGCGCTATGCAGTTAATCAGTTGGTTACAGGAAAACTGGTATACTCGGTGGAGGCTTGGGATGGCCAAGTGCAGCTCAGTGTGTTTGTGTTTCAAAGGCTTAGGAATTGGCAACATTAGAAGACACATTTGATCTTGGAGTGATATCATTTCGCTCATTTAAAGCATAGGTGTTAAAACCAACAAGTGTATTTATAATGAATGTTTTAGCTGAAATGAATTGCGGTGAACCCATGTTATAGGGAGGAAGGTTGGTTTTAAAGTACAGGACTGAAAGTCAGGAGATCTGGGTTCTATTTCTGACTCTGTCATTGACTCATTATGTGACCTTGGGAAAGTCATGCCCCGCCCCGTGCCTCAGTTTCCCCACCTGTAAAATGAGGAGGATAATTATTAGGCTAACAGTGTTGTTGTGAGGACTGATTAGCATATAAAGTGCTTGGAGATCCTCTGAGGGAAAGTGCCACAGAGACAAATTAATATTTTCTGTCCTCATCATTTGGGATTCGCATAGCTCCACAAACAAGACCCGATGCTTGTGCATTGAGCAGCCAACACAGTGAGCAAGGTGCAGTTTCCACACAGCTAAAGCAGCAGGGATGTGTATCTGCACATGTACCCTAGGAAATTAAGGATAATTCCACACCCCCCCCCCATCTTTCTATCCCAACTCTAAATTTTCAATAATTTTCAATAAATTTTCAATAGCCTGTAATTGCCTTTCCTTGTCTGTATTTTGCAAACACACTTAACTCACTATATTGCAACATGCTGTTTATCTTGAGCCACAGCTTAGAAATCTTTGTCTCGTCTCCTTCCCTCAGAGTGTCACAAATACATCCTCACTCCAAGGCATGGAATGTGAGGAGTTAAAGCAATCCGACAAGCTCTGTGATGAAGGGCACCATATATAATTTGCTCTCGTGCCCTGAGGATCATTTCATTTGCATTATAAGATGTAAAAAGCAAATCTTGGCTTGGCTTTACGACTGCCAAGTGAAGCTGAGCGGCTTTGTCCCAGGCAACGCCTTGTAATCATAATGATCAATGATTGGAATTCTTAATTAGTTTGAGACTTGTTACAGACATGATTTCTAACACCGTGCCCTTCTGGATTGCCTTCCAGCTGACTGTCTCCAAGCACAGGCTAAACATGAATGATTTCAGTCTCACAGCACCACAGGGAATTGTTCCCCTTTTGCGGGTGAGGCAGTGAAACAGGGCTAAGACCAGAAAGTCACGCAGCTAGTCAGCGACAGGGCTAGTTTCAGAACCCAGGACTCCTGGCCTGCCACAGCTCCTGCTCTATGGAACAATCTCCCCCTAACTCTCTGCTTCAGTCGCTCTCCGCCTATTTTTGAAGTTCAGCTGAAGGCCTTATTTTCTCCTGCCTCTCTCTCAATTTCTCTTTCAAGTCATAGCATGTATCAGTGGGGGTTCAGTCTTTGCAAAAGATGCTACGTAACACTTCTCCTCTTGAGAAGCTGCACTCATTATTTTATATTTGCAGGTGAGGGGCCTGTGCTGAAGGCTCGGGTGCTGACGTGCGTGGAAGGGATGAATCTGCCCTTGCTGGAGCAGGCAATACGGGAACAGCGGCGATATTTCCAAGAGAGACAGGGGCAGATGGAGAGCAGTGCCTCCTAGCCTTGCTGGGGGAAGGTGTTGCTGGACTGAGTCCAGGTCTCAAATGCATCACCTGCCTTCCGTCCTTCTCTGCACCCCGCTGATCTTTTGCTGTTTTGGCACCATGAGCCCCAGTCCGGTTCTGAGGTTGCTGTCCCTTTCCACGGTGTTTCAGGTTTTTGATGTTCTCCGAACGTGCATTTGCCTTAGGTGTTTTCAGGGGCTCATTTTTATCACTCTTTTCTGTCCCGTCACATCGATGGGGATGACCTGAGAGCCTGTGAAAGTCGGGGATACCAGTGGTTTAAGCGGGTTTGCCCTCACACCTCTGTCAATAAGCCTTAGACCTAACCTGAAATACCCTCCACTATTCCAGTCCTGGGCCCCATGCAGCTCTGCCAGTGCACCTCAGTCCTGATCCTTACAAACTCCCATAGTTCCAGTGCTCAAGCCTGTCTGGAAAAGAGGCTGGGAAGCACGCTGAATTGAATGCAACTTTAAGAAAATGTGCCCAGAGGTCAAGACCAAATCCTCATCCCTCAAGAGCTGAGTCAGGATTTGAACCCAGGTTTCTAGAAACAAGAAAATGGCGCACCCGTTTATTACACTAGTTGGTGCATCTTTGCAGTTAAAGTCAATATCGCAGACTGAGACGAGCATGGACAGTGTCTGTTGACGTCAATGGGAGTTGGGTGCATGCGTTTGAGGAAGGAATTTGACCAAATGAATTCTGAAATATAAAATCATGGTGCCCTGCAGATGGAAGTTAGTCATTTGTTTCCCTCTCCTGCTCTCATCCTGTAAGGGAAAGTCCAATCTTGGGGGTGCTTTCCTTTAAGCAAACCCAAATTGTCTCTGGTTTATTATTGTATTGAACATGTTCTTTGACTGAAGTGTTCATAAATAAAGGAGATGAAAAGAGCATGCAGCCTGGTTCTGTTAGTGATTAAAAACTACATTCTTGTTAAGGGGTGTCAGGGTTCCCTCCCCACTCTGAACTCTAGGGTACAGATGTGGGGACCCGCATGAAAGACCCCCTAAGCTTATTCTTACCAGCTTAGGTTAAAAACTTCCCCAAGGTACAAACTTTGCCTTGGCCTTGAACAGTATGCTGCCACCACCAAGTGCTTTAACAAAGAACAGGGAAAGGACCACTTGGAGTCCTATTCCCCCAAAATATCCCCCCAAGCCGTACACCCCCTTCCCTGGGGAAGGCTTGATAATAATATCCTCACCAATTGGTACAGGTGAACACAGACCCAAACCCTTGGATATTAAGAACAATGAAAAATCAATCAGGTTCTTAAAAGAAGAATTTTATTTAAAGAAAAAGGTAAAAGAATCACCTCTGTAAAATCAGCATGGTAAATACTTTACAGGATAATCAGATTCAAAACATAGAGAATCCCTCTAGGCAAAACCTTAAGTTACAAAAAGACACAAAACCAGGAATACATATTCCCTCTAGCACAGCTAATTTACAAGCCAAACAAAGAAAACCTAGTGCATTTTCGAGCTAGATTACTTACTAACTTTACAGGAGTTGAAGGGCTTGCATCCTTGATCTGTTCCCGGCAAAGGTATCACACAGACAGACAAAAACCTTTCTCCCCCCTGCTCCAGATTTGAAACTATCTTGTCCCCTCATTGGTCATTTTGGGTCAGGTGCCAGCGAGGTTACCTTAGCTTCTTAACCCTTTACAGGTAAAAGCATTTTGCCTCTGGCCAGGAGGGATTTTATAGCATTGTATACAGAAAGGTGGTTACCATTCCCTTTATATTTATGACAAGGAGCCTGAATTCATCCCTGCTATAATTCTACTGAAGACACGGGGGAACTGAGTCAGGGTGTTGTTCTTTAATAATGGGTCTCTTTCAAGGGTACCTGGCTTTGGAAGAGCTACGGGATGAGGACGACGAGACTACATCAAGGCTCGTCTACCTTCAAAACACACTGCAAGACCCATCTGTTTACCAAAGCCATACAGCTGTAAATGAAGACAGACAAACATTAACATGGGGCGAGGAAAGAGAATGTCTGTGGGAGGGGAATAAAAAAGACAAACAAACTCAACTGCTCTAGAAAACCTCCCAAGGAGAGGTGGGGAGCAGCATTCACTGTGACATCCAACTGGACAACACTTTGCACTTCAGTTACTTGTTTGGCTTGTAGAATCTGTGGTGATGTACAATAAAAGAAACTCTAGCTAGATGCAGCTGATGAAGTGGGTTCTAGCCCACGAAAGCTTATGCCCAAATAAATGTGTTAGTCTCTAAGGTGCCACAAGGACTCCTCGTTGTTTTTGATGATACACCCTAAAACGGCTACCTCTCCGAAATCTAGCTAGAGAATTCCCAATATGGAAGCCAGAGGGAGTTAGGTGTATATTAGGTTCCACATTACCTGGTGCCTGAAACCAAAGCCTGAGACTTGCCTATAATTTGTGCAGCTTACTATCTTGTATGTTTATTCACACAGTTATTAAGCCTTGTCTTCATGTGCGCTGGGCTCACTGTAAAACCTGAGATGGAGTCTTGAAAGGTAGTCTGGTTCTCCCAAAGGCCTGGACTAGAGCATGCAGACATTACAATTTACTAGTAACATTCAGATACAATTATTTTGTGGGTGGCCTGAACCATCTTAATTTGGGCTATTAGTTTTTAAGCTACTAGCCCAGCTGTGCAACAAGTGAGGACATTTTAGGTCATTATTCTTACAGCCTTGCCCTCCATGCCAAAGATCTGTGCAGTCAATGGAGTGTACCACCCATGTATGCCTTGCCATTTCACATCGTGAGAGGTCATGGGAGAGAGTCGCCAAGGAATAGAACTGTGACTAATACAGTAAATGTGGCATAAAGAGGCCTCTTCCCTTTGCTATACATTGGAATTGAGAGCCTCTTGAGGCAGCCTTACAGAATACTGCAAGCCAAAATCAAATTTTTTTTGGACTGGTAAGTAAAAAAAAAATCCCTCCTCCCCCATCATCTTACTAAGGGCAGACAGAGTCTCCTTGGGCTGGTAGATGTTTGCTGACCATTTTGCAAGGCATAAAGGTGTTTATTAAAGTTATTTGTATTATGGTCGTGCCGAGGTGCTCTGGTCATGGACCAGGACTCCATTGTGCTAGGTGCCGTATTAACACAGAACAAAGAGCGACTCCCTGCCCCAAGGAGCATACGCTCTGTCCCTGCACTGTTCTCAGCAGTCCTGCAGCATGGAGCCCCTAAGTGACTTGTTTCTTGGACAGTCGCTGTCAATCTCCCACTTTTATTATCATACCTATTTTGTTAGCCATTATACTAAAGATTGTGGAAAACGGGATAACTAAGTTGATCCCCCATCATGTTACATTTCTTCCACTGCAATTCTGCTTGTGTCCCTTGTCTGGGTTGTCATCCTCCCCAGCCGGCTAACAGCTGGAAGGGTGTGAATGCCACTTAGAGGAACAAAATTCTTTCCTCTTTTTACCCCAGCAGTGGCCAGCACCAGCAAGTGCATTTGTTTGTAACTCAGACACTCTAACATTTTAAATTATGTCTCCCCCTAGTGGTCAAATGACCTGGGCATGAGAGTGGAATCAATTTTGACCCTTTGGCAACCCTGTAGATCAGCAAGAAGGCTACATTGAGAAGGTGAGACGAGCACGTGGAGCAGGAGCGTACAGTGGGCATGGAGGGGAGACAGCCATTTCACACTGGATGCAGGAAACTGAGTGCAGAAACTTCTCAGCCTGCCTAGGAGGGGCTGCCTGCCTGCCTTAAAACCTACTCTCCAACCTCACAGTATTTAAGTTAAATATTGAAGGAAAGCTGGTATATTATGTATGTTATGGCAAATCCATCTTTAAAGTATTAGATCTCTTTCCTCACAGGCTGCAGAGTCCAGTTTTCATGCAGAAATGCTAGCCATAGAAAATACACGGGGAAGAGCAATACAGTAAATGTGGCCCATCACAAGGGACACGCTTGCAGCTGGACCATTTTCTACAGGCCATCAGAGTCGTCTTTAGGAAGTTTAATACAGGGAGGGCTGGGGCTACTCGGGCTGGGAAACGACAAATGGTTGTACACCTAATTAGGAGACTGTTGGTTGAAAATAGAGCAGATGGTATTGAACTGATAAGATGTAAATAGCAGTAATACTTAGCACTAAGAGGGCTTTTAATTCGTAACTCATTCTCACAGCCCTCAAGCCCATCTGACAGAAGGGGAAGGTGAGGCAGGGTAAGTAAGTGGCTTGTTCAAAGTCACAGGAGGACACTGGAGACAGGCATCTTAGAGAGAGAGACTGATCTTAAATGGCCAGGATCAATCCAGTCCTCTGACTAGTCATTTTCTCCAACGTATTCGCCCAATAACTGTATTATTTAATTCAGGAGGGGTATTTAGTTACTGACGTGTGCATGAGAAATTGAACCCAGGGTATTTGTGAATTGCTCAATGCACTGGATTGAAACAGCTTGGAGGTATTGCACTGGGGGGCAAACATCTTCCCCGCCTTTGTATAGTATGTAGCACAACTTGGGATGTGCACGTTTATTTATAGAGTAGCACTGCCATGAGACATGTCTCTCGGCTGTTGAATGTGGTTACAATGTGGGGTATTATTAAGGGGAGTTTTCTTTGCAGGGGTTAGGGAACGGACGGGATATTGCTATGGGAGGGGTTAATGCAATTCCAATACCTTTTTCCATCCAATACTACCTTCAGTTCCTGGGATGTCCATTGAAGGGTGGGGCTTGTTGGTACTCCACAGCAGAGGGCAATGTTAAAATGTGTGGGACTGAAATGGCAAAGGGGGACTCTGACTAATGAATGGAGGAATGTTTCAGTGACAAGCCTGCCGACGGACCATGGACACGTTCCAGGATGTGTTCCAGAAGGTGGAGAAGATTGGGGAAGGCACCTACGGAGTGGTGTACAAGGCAAGGAACAAACGGACAGGGCAGCTGGTGGCTCTGAAGAAGATCCGTCTGGATTCGTGAGTGTCTGAAATCCATGCTCCCAACTAGGGTCCAGCTTACACTTTCCACCCTGAAGCCAGACCTCTAGGGTCATGCCAACGTTAGGGTTTGTAACCTTGTCTGATATGTTTTCCCAACACAGCTTCTGTTGTAACATGGTTAGGCAACCCACATCAGTAAGCAGTAAGAAGCCATGATAGTGCCCTGCTTGGCCTGTCTATAGCACAGTTTAGACCCCGTAGGATAAAAACCCGGTCTGTAAGAGAGCAGCAAACAGTGCTCTCTCCAGTCAAGCTTGAAATCGTTATCAAGCACAGCTGTGCCCAAACCATACTCGAGAACCATAATCTAGCCAGGCCTGTTTGTGCTTCACTGTAGACAAGGCCTAACCTTCTTAACTGCACACAATCCTCACGCCTCATTCAAACTCACTGATCAGCATGACAAGCTAAAAGCTCCCTGACAGGAATGGGAAACATGCGTCAGTCTGAGAACAGATATTCTAAGATCAGTTTCTGTGGCACAGAAACTGGCCTGCTTTACACTCCTCGTCATAACATTCCCCTCTGCGTGCTCCTCCCCAAGCTGGTTTTAAAGCAGTTCTCTCCTTAGCATGGACAGCATCAAACCAGGGCCAACACTTGTTGGAACTTGGCTAGGTTGACTCTGCGCATGCCAATGGGACAACCAGGGCTTGGGGCTCTCCCTCAGCCGTATAAAGAAAGGCCAGATTTTCAGGAGCACTCCTCCCCCACGATGACATGTATGACTGAGCTCTTTTGAAAAGCTGGCCTCAGTTATGTGTGCTGAGCACTTGAAAATCTGATCCTGAGCTCTCCTGAAAATCTTGGCCTAAGTTGTCTAGATATATATGGAGAGGGTCCTAGATCGAGAAACCTTATATTTTCTGTCCTAAGCCCCTGTGGGTATCCACCAAAAGAAATGTCGGAAAGGAAGATGTCCTTGAGCCACATGACCAGCTGAATTGGCATTTACCTGCTAATGTCACCCCAGGAAATAATGGGATTGCAATAAAGTCTGTTTTCCCCACAGGGAGACAGAAGGGGTTCCGAGTACAGCAATCCGAGAAATCTCTCTGCTCAAAGAACTTAAGCATCCAAACATTGTGAGGTAAGAGAAGCACTCAGTCTGGCCATGGAATTGGGGCAGTCAGGTCATTGCAATACGACTCATTCACAACTGATCAAGTGCAGTTGAGTCAAGCTGAGGAGCATAAAGATGTAAACAAACGTCTCCCAGCTTTGTGCGTGCCATGTAAAAGGGTTGTTGATAAAAAGGCAATGGACAAGGCATTTCCCAGTCAGTCACTTATAAAAAAATGGTTTTCTGCTTGCTCTCCGCCATAACCACTCACTTAGCTATTTTTCAAACAATAAGTGCCGATCAAAGTCCCTGAGTGTTATACAGTCATTACCCTGACACAGGGCAACGGAAAAGGCCACAGTTCCGGTTGATGGATTGTATTTTTAGACACAGACGCACATTAAGTAGTGTCTGGACCTTAAAAATCCGAGGAACAATCGCGGTGAAGAGTGTGAATTAGTGTTCAAAGTGGAGCATGTTTACAAGTCCGTAGTCTTCATGTGTTTTTTCCTTCTGCGGTTGCATTAGTGCTGTAGAGAACTTAACGGCCTTTTTCTCCACTGGGCATCTTAAACGTTTTTTCCCCCTGGAAATTTCCTTAGTGTTTTTGTTTTTTTTAAAACGTGGTCACCTTGCTGAGCTAATGGAGAAGACGATTGTGGCTGCGAGACTTCGGTGGAAAAATTCAAATGCAGGAAACATGATGTAAAAATATGTCTGGGTGTTGACAATCAGACACCAAACAAACAGAAGTGGAGATAGATGGCTAAGGGAACCGAATGCAATGCTTTGGCTATGAAAAACACCAGGGTGTCTTACAGCAGGGTTCCAACTCTCGGCGGGTTGGTTAACTTCGCCCCTTTCCTGAGCATTAGCCAAGCTTTCCTGGTCAAGGCTTACTCCTTTCTGAAAGACCTTGGCAAGTAAGATTTCCTCTCCCCTCCTTAAAATCCAGGCCAGAGCTGCCGCTCAGGAGTTGCTATTTTGGAGAGCAGCAGCAGCAGAGGGCTGCAGGTGACAGTTACCCTTAACGAGATTCGTAGTACAGCTACACATTCACGAAAGAGCCACGGCCAGCCCGGGTCAGCAGACTCAGGCTCACGGGGGCTATAAATCTGCAGTGTAGACGTTCGGGCTCAGGCTGGAGAACCCACGAGGGGGCGAGGGTCTCAGAGCCAAGGCTGCACGTCTACACTGCAGTTTTACGGAGCTGCAGCCGGAGCCCTGGAAGCCCAAGTCAGCTGACCCAGGTTCCAAGACTCGGTGCTGTGGGATTTGTATTGCCGTGTCGACGTACCAATAGATTCCAAGGCCAGAAGGGACCGTTGTGATCATCTAGTCTGACCTCCTGTCCAGCACAGGCCGGAGAACTGCCCCACAATAATTCCGAGAGCCGAGCTCCCATCTGGATTTAAAAATGGTCAGTGATGGAGAATCCACCAGGACCCACCTAGTGCGTATTGGCTACATTTTTGCTTTCATCAGGCTGTCCTTGTTCTTTTCAGGAATGCCCATTCACATGCAGGCTGGTTTGCGCCCCCCCCCCCCCCCCCCACTAAACTCTTCCCTCCAGTCTTACCAGACACAACGGGCCAGCTCCTCAACTGGCATAGCTCTGCCTTTCAATGGAGCTATGCCAAGTTACACAAATTGGAGATCTGGCCCTATTGTCCCATTTACAAACTAGCTGCTGCTAATATAATGTAGAGAAGTTAGATAATAGCTGGTAAGGCGCGAGGCAGTTCAAATAAATCCTATTCCATTCAGCTGCTGAGGAAAAGAAGCTAGCAGAGGGATTGCTAGAAGAGAACCCTATATATATTACCCACTGTCCTGTTCTACCGCTTCTTTCATTACAGAAATAAGTATCGGTTTGGAGCACTGCTGTATAAAGCTGGTCGGGACTGTTTTTAATAAGACAGGTTGTGGTTGTGTTTTGTTCTTAGGCTTCTAGATGTTGTGCACAGTCAGAAGAAGCTGTATCTGGTGTTTGAGTATCTGAATCAGGACTTGAAAAAGTACATGGACTCGTCTCGGACAGGAGAGCTCCCGTTAAGTTTGGTAAAGGTACAAAGTTTAGAGAAGTAAGAGTGCCACCTTGGCAAAATACCTCCAGGCGGTTAAGGCCGTGTTTATACCTGCTGCCCTCTGCTGGATGGACCCAGAACTGCTCAGCTGTGTGTTAGACTTTATACCGATAGCGGAAATTGTTGGTAAGCTGCCATAGTAATTAACGGACTCCCACAGAAGGCAGTGGGAGCTGTGAGTGCTCAGCACCTCTGCAAGTCAGGCCCAAGATGCTGTTTGATCTGAACAATTCTAGACAGTATTGTCTGGTTCGTTAATTTCCTAGCCATTTCCAGACTTCTCAGCTTGGTGGACCAACAACAAAACAAAGTGAAGTTGGGGGAGACAGTCCAGGGAGCTACTGCTAATTATTTTTATATTGAGCAACACGCTGCTGGCAATGTCAGTGTCAGCACACCGTGGATTTGACTCCTTCCCTCCCCAAGACAGCAGGGACAGGAACATTTCAGTGTCTTGCTGGGCTGTGGTCAGAAACTCTGTCGTGGGCTTGGATGGAGCTGGAGTGACAGTATCTGGGCTGTGGGGGCGAAGTTAAGACCATAAGAATGGCCCTGCTGGGTCAGATCAAAGGTCCATCTAGCCCAGTATCCTGTCTTCCGACAGTGGCCAATGCCAGGTGCCCCAGAGGGAATGAACAGAGCAGGTAATCATCAAGTGATCCATCCCCTGTCACTCATTCCCTGCTTCTGGCAAACAGAGGCAAGGGACATCATTCCTGCCCACCCCCCTGGCTAATAGCCATTGATGGACGTCCATGAATTTATCTAGTTCTTTTTTGAAGTTATATTGCAACTGTGAAATATTTTCCATACAGACGTTGGACACTTCCTTAATGAAGATCTACCGTATTTCAAAGGTTGTAATTTAAACAAGCCCAGTTTTCCACATTGTCTCATTGCATGGATGTCTGAAATCTCTCCTTTTAGAGCTATCTGTTCCAGCTGCTGCAGGGTGTGAATTTCTGTCACTCACACAGAGTCATTCATAGAGACTTAAAGCCTCAGAATTTGCTTATCAACGAAGTGGGAGCCATCAAACTGGCAGATTTTGGTCTGGCTAGAGCCTTCGGGGTTCCACTGCGGACTTACACTCACGAGGTAATGGCTGTGTCCCATCTGATCTAAGGTGCCTTCACCTGGGTATTTTAGTGCCACTCTCTCTCTCTGGTTTATCTAATCTGAATTATTTGACTCCTATGAAAAATAATGTAATCTATGAATTTCTAATACGCCCATCACTGTAAAATCTGTGTATCGTTCACTACAGTGGCCTGCCCTGTTGATTACATGACACATCCTGTGTGGTTGGAAAGGGCATAGATGGATGTTGTACATAAAGAATGTTTCCAAGCTGAACACAGCAGGAACTGTCCCTTGCTAAGAGCAGAGAACTGTGTGTACTTGCCAAGTGAAACTAGACTAAAGAAGGGGTAGTCAATAGGTGGATCGTGGGCCAAATCTAGACCACCAGACGCTTTTGAACAGACCCCAACATCTTATTTACTTTTTTTTTTTTTTTTTTTTTTTAATTTTCTGGTCTTGAGTCTGGACCTCGACAAAAAATAATTGTCTCCCCCTGGACTAATGCTTTTGTTTTGGTTTCTTGTAGGTGGTAACCTTATGGTACCGGGCCCCCGAAATCTTGCTGGGATGTAAATACTATTCGACTGCAGTGGATGTCTGGAGCATTGGCTGTATCTTTGCAGAAATGGTAGAATAGGTTTAACCACTTTCTAAGCGAATGGTCCCTTCTTTTTAACATCTCAAGCCGGCTCACGCAGGCTCACGCTTACCCATTTCTTACCATAGTCCTGGGCGGCACTGGGAATACACCATGGAAAAGGCGGCTAGGAAGTCAGCAGCTTCTTAATTGTGCATTCAGAGTAAAATTCACTCCCCGCAGGCAGGCCCCAGCACAAGAACTAGCCCCCACTTACAGCCCATTTCTCTCTGTATGTAGGCTTAAATCTTCCAAAAACTGCCCTCTGCAGCAGGGTGGACTTTAACCCACACTGGCCAAAACGGGACGTATGGTCACAAGAGTCCCTTTTGAAGCCCTGTCCTGGCTGCCCCAACAGTTCTGGTAAAACTGGGCATTTGTCCCATTTGCTCTGGCCAGCTGATCATCGGTTGACAAGAGCAAACGGGACAAACGCCCACTCTTGCCTTTTGCCTAGCGGGGTGCAGAGGAACATGCCAGGGAGAGAGCGGCAACGCCAGCCCTGCGTGGGAGGGAGGCCTTGGGAGAGCAGCTTGGGCTGAGCCAGCCCTGTGTGGGTGGGTGGGCAGCAGGGGCTCTTGGGCTGGCCCATGGGGGGGGTAGAGGCGGCCTTGGGCCGGCCCCGCGCAGGTGGGCTCAGGGTGGCCCCAGGCTGGTGGCAGGGGGCGCTCAGGCCAACCCCCTGCACGGGGAGAGCGGGGGAGAGGAGGGCCTCAGGCTGGCCCCGTGCGGTGTCCTGTTTTCTCTTTGGGGAAATATGGTCACCCTATTTTAACCTCAGCGCTTGGATAGGTGCTGCTAAGAGCTGGGTGCAGGAAGAAGACTGCATTACAGAGCTCATGTCCACCTGCGTCTGAGGTTCTCACGCTGTGGTCTGCGGAGAGCTGGCATTTCACCTCACATGCCAAAAAGTCTGGATTCCTTTAAAAGCAGCTTGGAACAAGGAGAAGATGGACCTAGCTGCCACCACTAGGGGCTGCTGCCACATTAGAGGGGCAGAAGCAGAGGATGCCGTCAGGGAACAGAGCCATCAACGGGGAGGGAGCTTGTGCAGCTGGACACAATCTGCAAGGGGAGCGGAGAAGGGGAGCAGGTGGTAGAGAAATATGCGGAGGGGAACGTGCATGTGTTTGTACCTATACGAGAGAGACAGGAACAGAGCCCGGGGTGGGGGTGGTGGAATGCAGAGGACAAGCAGATGCAATGTTATTTAACTTTCCCGAACACTTACTGTATTCTAGACAGTCACTAAACGCTTCCCTAGTGTTACTTTGCCATGGGCGGGATTGCCCTACATCGGAGACGAACGTTATTCTTATTAGGGAATAATGTGAAGGAGACTTAATGGCCTGGATCTGGCTCTTTTGTTGTTCTCAGGTGACAAGAAAAGCCCTGTTTCCGGGGGATTCTGAAATTGACCAGCTCTTCCGGATTTTCCGCACCCTGGGCACGCCCACCGAGGCAGCGTGGCCAGGGGTGACCCAGCTTCCCGACTATAAAGGAAACTTTCCCCGGTGGGCGAGAAAAGAGATGAAGGAGATCATTCCGAACTTGGATCGGGATGGGCGAGACTTACTGGCGGTGAGTTCTGGGCAGGCGTTGAGGGGCTCAGCTCTTTCCAGCAGGGCAAAGGGGGAGAATGTGTTCAGCTGAAATGACGAATAGCAGGTCAGGTGGTGTGTGCGTTTTGCCTCACCCCTGAACCGTACTCTTGAATTTTGGAGCCATTGGACGCACAGGTTCCCGCATGGGAAGAGGGATGAGTTCTACTGGGCAGTTACACTGTATTCGTAACGGTCTCTTTTGGCCGTAAACGCTATGAATCTTTTCTATTCAAGTGCCTGTAGCACATGCAGCTCTGTGGTATCTGAGCACCTAAAAAGATTCAGAGGGCTGGAGTATTGGGGGGTTGCTGCTTTTCTCTTATAACGGCCCTCCTGTGTCTTGCACACTGAAAAACGTACAAGCTTAGGCTGTATGTGTGATGACTGCACATAGAATCTTGTTCTTAACAACAGATTCCCAGCCCCATTCAGCATCGGAGCTAGTGACTTAGGTTGCTAAGTGCTACACAGTAGCTGTGGTGCAGGATGGGTGTATATTGATCAATCTCAATACACATTCACGCTGTAGTGTTTTTTCCCCTTAGTAAATAGAGTAAGAAAATCCTCCAGTCATGGAGCAGCTGTTTAAAACTACCCTTAGTAGAACCCTCTAGGAAACATAAGCTGGTCGAAGGGATTTCACCATTTACAGTGTTCCTTTGCCTGTGATTTTTTTGATCCAGGATGACGGGTTATTGGGCAGTGATTTACCGGGGGGGCAGAGGAGTACTATGAAGTACAACTGCAGCAGTGTGGCCAGCGTGCTTGTCTGGAACAGACTCCTGCCCTGCACATGCTCGGGGCACAATGGGCTGGCTCTGATCCAACTCAGACAGGCAAGGGCCATGACTGCAGCCCATAGAGGACATTTTGGGGTGCCCTCCTTTTTCTAAATAATTGGGAAACCATGTGGCTTGGTGGTTGGGCACCAGCCTAGCAACTAGCAGATCTGGGTTCCGTACCAAGCCCTGCTTCTCTATGACCTTAGGTGAATCACAACTTCTGTGGACCTCAGTTTCCACATCTGGAAAATGGGGATATCAATCTCTAGCTACTCAACTTGGATATCGCCACACCTGATTAAAGTCAGGAAAGCCCTCTTGGGGCAGCGGATAAAGGCACCATATAATAATTGGTTCTCTTTGGAGGCTAGAGTCTAGCAGAGGGGAAGCGACACTGGCTTGCGCTATTTGAAAGCTTTTGCATTTGGTTCAATTAAACATCCTGCTTTAAAAAAAAAAACCAAAAACCCAAATCCTCTTGGTTTTCTTTTGCAGCAATTGCTACTGTATGACCCCGACAGGCGCATTTCAGCCAAGGCAGCACTGAACCACCAGTACTTCTTCTGGCAAAGCCCCCGCGACCCCAAAGACCAGCATGTGCTGCAGAAACACTGCAGATGAAACGATGCAGCGCCTCCTGGCCTCCTGTATTCCTGATGCTGAGCTCTGTGCATCAGTGCATTTTCCCTCTCTGGTGGCTGAGCAAAGAGGCTGGCTGGGGTTGAAATGCCTCTGTATTACAAAGGAAGCTGGAGGGAAGTGTTAGTTCTCATTTAGACAGAGGTGTTTGGATGCTCTCAGCCCATTGCTGGGGGTATGTGTTAGGGCCGTTAGAGCCTTCTTGAGGTAGTTGTTACATGTGATAGGGACGGGCCTGAGGGCACCATCCATCAGCCTGCAATACTGACTGGGGGTCACTAAATTCTCACACTAGAGAGCAACTTCAGAATCCTTGTCCCCTTGGCTGGGAGCGTAGCAAAAGTGATGGTTGGTGCAATGTAGATTGCTTGTCTTTTCAGCACCCAGTCCTGGCTGTAATTCAGATAGCCCATTGCAAAGAGATTTGTCAGCTTCCCTCCCAGTGTCGGGCAGTGCTTGACCTAAAGCAGCCGGGAGAGTCTCCTGCAGACAGCCAGGAGCGCCGCTGTTTATTGCTATTAAGAAGAAGAGGGGCTGTTAGTATTAGATAAGTCTTTGTGTTCAATTGTTTAAAAATTTTAGAGTTTTAATTCCGAGTTAAACAGCAAGTGAAAATATCTTAAGAACGATCTTCATCGTGCACGAAAGAGAAGCCAAAGGCTCCCACGATGGCAACGTGTGAAGTCACACAGTTCTGGAGAACACGCCCTTTTGCTGGCCAAACAAAAGAAGTTGAGTCACTTGGGTGGCTTTGAAAATATTTTACTGTTTATCTTCCAAGCGATTTAGCACCAGTTTTTGATGCAGTTGTGGGACTTCTCTCCTCCAGTAAAGAAAATAAACACTGTTCCTCAGTCTTTGTGGTTTATGTTATAGGCTGCTCAATTGTTCAGCCACTGGACCAGGGCAGTGATGGAATCAGACAATCTCTCCTGTATGCCAAAACCTCGACCTGTGTCCACAGCACCGGCCTATCCAGCTGGTCCATTTCTTTATTACAGGCCTTCTCTTTTCCCTTTGTCACCTTCTTCATTCAGGGCAGAACGGTCAGATGCTGACGCATCCAATAGTGTTTTGTGGAATAATGGACAGAGAACATAAAGATATCGCCGCTGCAGGGAGAAACGGAGTTTCTTTCAAATAAAAGCTGGTATGAGTCTAAGTTTTATTTTCTGAAATACTCTGAGGACAGATGAGTTACTTTGTTCCATATTTTGTTTTCCAACCTGCCGTAAAAAGGGGGCTGCAGAGACTCTGATAAATGAATTAAACAGCATTACTCTATGGGGATCTATATCCTCTTTCTCCAGCTGTGGAAGGTAACTGCGGTCAAGTAGCAGTGTAACGCTGAACCAGCGGCTCATCATTCCAGCGGGGTACAAGTTTGTACTCTCCCCCTTTTGCAATATTTCTGATTCGTAACAGATATCCCTACACCTCTTTCAGCATTACTCTAGGGGGAGCTATATCCTCTTTCTCCAGCTGTTGAAGGTCACTGCGGTCAAGTAGCAGTGTAACACTGAACCATTGGCCTTTTCTTCCCCAGTACCAATCGATCTTGTACTCACAGTGCAGATTTGGAGGCCAGCAGGGATATCTAAACCCTCTCATTCCTATCATTGGATTTTAAAAATCCCAGAGACAAGGTAGGTGAGGTAATATCTTTTATTGGCTCAACAGAAGTTGCCTCTCCCATTTTGTCTCTCTAATGTCCTGGGACCCACATAGCTACAACACTGCCAATAAAACAACCCATTGGCAGAAGACCTCGTGGAACAGCTGCCTTAGGAGAGCTAGGCTGTCCACATTCAAGGATTACTTTCAGATTTGCTCATTCCTAAGGAATGAGGACCCTGCTGAATCCTCATTCATAGGTGCTGGAACTAGCATCCCCTGGTTTGAAGTGGTTTCCATTATATTCAGGGTTTAGTTTGGTTCAACAGCTCTCAGCATTCCCACTATACAAATACCCCCAGCGCTCCTGTCCTCATTGCCGCTCTCCTAGGAAAGCAGCAGCTAAGACTGTCGCAAAAATAGTGGGTGCAAGGTTGTATTTTAGTGACATTTTATAGTCTCTAAGTGCTAAGCACTTGTAGAGGCAAAGTATTTCCTAGATATAGATGAATGATGCCAAAAGAATTCTTTGCAGCTATTTATTCCAATTTTTAAGTCACTTTGATTGGACAATGCTGGGTTTGTTTTTAAGCAGTACATGGGGAGTAGTACTTGTGTTCTCATCCAATCCTGGAGGGGAGAGAATACCACGTGACTTATCTGACCCATGCCAATCAAGCAACACAACTTGCATGTCAAACATGAATGACCAATTCCTAGAGTAATGATGTGTGTCAATTACCCTTTGAATAGCAAATCTGAGAAACTCATGACCTGCTCATGGAAATTTCATGAGAAAGAAAAGAGGCAAAATCTGCTAAATAAGCTAGTTCAGACTTTGTTGCCAAATCTTTAGCTGGAGGGAACCCCTAGCCCTGTGGAACAGATTGAAATACTGGTTTGATGCTCACTGCTGAAATTCCAGGACTGTGTGGTGTGGTGCGGTGCATGAACTGTTCTTTGCCGATCCTGAGCATCTTTGGGTCAGGAAAGTGGACTGGGGTCAGTAGCGCAATTCATACCTAGTCCTTCTAAGGGGACTGCAAGCTGAACACAGTACACCAGAGACTGCTTGATCAGCTTCCTGCCTCTAAACCAGTTTGCCCATCCCTTGGTAAATATCTGTTACTCCTGACAGTAAATCAGAGAGCAAATTATACAGAGCAATTAAGTATGCACCTAGGTTACAAAACTCACAATCATTTAATTACACCGTATTTGTCAGCACGGAAGGGCAATTATTTAACATTTTTAAAGCAGTACCAGTGTATGCGAGGTTTCAGAGTAACAGCCGTGTTAGTCTGTATTTGCAAAAAGAAAAGGAGTACTTACGCTCAAATAAATGGGTTAGTCTCTAAGGTGCCACAAGTCCTCCTTTTCTTTTTAATGTATGCAAGGGGGCATGTCCCCTTAGTGAGCTGGGAAAGGGAGCAGCATAGGGGTGAATGGTGCTGCAGGTTTTTTAGCCCTTGCCGACAGATGATTAACTGAAAGAAAGGTTGACTCACCTGTCCAGGAAAGCTCAGAGGTTGCAGCACAGTTACACCGCCTGCAGGGGAGACCCTCAGCTTCCTGAGCTGCAGACCCTGGAGAAATACCCGAGACTTGTTATACAGCTGCTGGAAGACAGAAGGAGGCTACTACCTGAGGCAGCTTTAGAGAGGGAGGTCCTCTGTAATTGGCTGGCTACAAGCCTGCTGGGAATCTGCAGGGCTATAAAAGCCCGTTAGCTGGTGCAGGGTAGAACAGGAGCTAGCGCTGACAGGCACTAAACCAGGAACCTGACTGAAAGCATGTAAGATTCTAGTGTACCAGTCAACTGCCTTCATTCATGAGCTGAATGTCTGTCTGCCCCCTGTTCAAAAGACCCAGGCAACCATCACAGGAAATCAACTGACAAGCATCTGATTCCAACCCACAGATGATTAGAGAAGTTTAAAAAACCCTGACAGTCTCCTGCACCCATTAGGACAGGGTACAAGCACTTTGAATCATGAAATGCAGAAGTGATCCTTTCATTTCAGCAGGGGTTGAGCACTGTAAAAAGGCACTTGGCCCAAGTCCCATTGACGTTCACTCCTCCGTGTCTAACTCACTTAGCCACTTCTGGAAACATTATGCTGGGTCTATAGTGTTAAGGAATATAGGGCCAGCTCCTCAAAGGCACCTAAATGACCAGGGGAGTTGGATGCCCACATACCTTTGAGGATCTGGGCCCTGGTGCTTAAGACAGGTGTGTTAGATCTACACTGAAGGGTGGGTGGGGGGGACATCCTCCATTTTCAAAGATAACACAACAGTGGAGAGACACCTTCTAGTTTTATTGAGTGCATAAGAATGAACAAACTTGGGAGCACATTAGCCCCTTGACACCCTCCCCCCACTTCAAGGTGACAGGAAGTCACACAGTTTAAACTACTACAAGCATATTTGTTGAAACAAAATCCCCATTACTGTCCAAACCGGGCACAGATGCCTGTGCTAGAACCCTTTCACCCCAATGAATGCCTTGTCTTCCTCTGTTGCCCCAGTTATGGGGAAGCAAGATTAGCTCACTAGACTAGTACACAGCCAGAAAAGCTAGGCAGTCTGTTCATCTGTGAGTACCACAGGGGCTTAAGATCATTGTGGAATTGGCGAGAACATGGAGCTTGTCTTAGTGCCTGAATCGTGACAGCATGGGAGAATGGTGCTCGGGGCGATGAAACTGAAATCCCTCGGAGGCGGCTGGGAGCAGCAGCAGGCCGCTCAGAGGATCTTTCCGGCAACGAGTCATGGCTTCTTTGTAATTCATCTTTTCCTTGGTGACTGGGTCAACAAGATCCTTCTCATAGTTGGGCTCATCCTGGAGCATCTTAGCCAGGTCATCGTTAATCATGCCTGTCTGGACAGCTTCTGACACTGGGATGCGACCGGTTTTCTTGGGATCAATGAGCCCCCCGGTCAGGTGTTGGACCTGTAGGCAGGGGAAGGCACTGTCCTTGGTCATCCATCCTTTCTGAACTGCCTCCCCGACAGACAGCCTCCTCTTGGTCACTGGGTCCTCTACACCTGTGAAAGCTTTCTGGGCGTTCAGCAGCCTCTGCATATAGGTGTTGTCTATCAGCCCTCTGTCTATGGCTTTGTGGACAGAATACCGATCCCACGTGATGAGGTCTACAATGCCCCCAGTTGCAGCCTGGGCCTCCAGCAGCTTTTGAGCGGTCATGGGATCCACCATCTTCTTGATGACAGCAGTTCTTATGTTGCACTTGGTGTCGGTGGCAGTGTCGAACACTCCGGCAATGGGAAAGGTGTCATCGCAGAAGCTTTTCTGCAAGCTCTGAGGAAAGAAGCTTTGGGTCTTCTGCTGCATTGTCGGAGATGGAAGTGGAGACTTGGAGATGATGGAGCCAATGGACATAGAGGAGGGAGGCTTGGCTTCCCCTGCTACCAGCAGAGCAAACTCCGAGATTGGGATCTTGCCATCCCTGTACAACTGGTACTCCTCTTTTGTAATCTTCCTAAACCTCAGGGCATCCTCGATGGAGTATTGCTTCCCACTCTTCCTGTCGAGGAGGACAGAAACATCCCCGTTGGGGCCCAAGGTAGTGATTTCCTCCCAGTCGCACTCTAATTCTTGCAGCTGGATGTATTGGTTTCTGTCTATGGTTCCTCTTTTGTAGGCCTCATAAGGAGACATATCCTTCCCCGTCTCAGGGTCCACAATGGAGATTTTAGTGGAGAGATTAGTCTCTCTCATCTGGGTCTCGTGGCTCATTTCTTCCCGGTTGACCCCAGACTGGAGTTCCCGGATGGACCTTTCTTTTTCGTAGATCTGGTCCTTCTCCTTTAGGATAGCTGCCTCCAGGAGGGAAAGTTCTTGCTCACGCTGCATCTTTTTTTGCCTGTCATTCTCTGTCTTTTGGCTGAGGAGCTTGGACTCCTCTCGGAGGATGAGGACTTTCTGCTGCTTCTGCCTTTCCAGTTCCCTGAGCTCACTCTCCAGGTTGGCTCTCTCTTGAATTGCCAGGTTTCGTGCTTTCTGGAGATCAGCTTCCTCACGGGACCAGGTCCTTTTCATGCCTTCAGCTCTCTCTATTTTCTCCTTGAGTCGTCGTATGTCCTCTTCTGCATTTTGCCGTGCAGTTCTCTCTCTGCTCAGCAGCTCCCAAATCCGTGCACGTTCATTCTCTAGCACTCTGTCTTTCTCCACTCTGATAACCTCCTTGTAGATGGTCTTCTCCTGCGATTTTGTTTTCTGCAGAATGTCAGTCTGCACCTGCAGGTTCTTGCACTCCCTCTGCAGGTTCAGAACCTGCATCTTTTCATTGTCCAGCTCCAGACGCAGTCCATTAGCAGCCTTCTCAAGCACTGGATCTTTCTCTAACTTGACCACTTCTTCCATGATGATCTTCTCTTGCACCGGTGCGGGGCTTTCCTCTATTTCCTTTATTCTCATGGTTATTTGACGCAGCTCCTTTTCTAATGCAAGCCTCTTGTTTCGATCTTCCTGGAAGTTAAGCAGCTTCTCTTTCTCTTCCACCACAGACCGAAGATGCTGTACCTCACGTTCTACATGACGCCTGTTGCTCACTTCCTCGTCCAAACTCCGGCTCAACCTGTTGTGCTCATCCCTGAGCTTTGGATCCTTTTGGGTGAGAATCACCTCATGGACCACCACCTTTTCTTCGGGCTTCCTCCTCTCCAGCAGTATGTACTTGTTCTGCAAGTCATAGACAGTTTCCTCAACTGCTCTTCTTTTCTGAGACACATTGCGCACCTCTTGACGTAGGCGATCAGCTTCTTTTTCTAAGAGTGGGTCATTCTCATATCGGACAACTTCCTTGTTGACCAGCTTGGTTTCAACCTTGGACCTTTCCCTTTTCCATTCATCCCTTTCGCCCTGCAGCCGGATGAGCTGCTCCTGGGACCTGCCATTTGTGTTCACCAATTCATTGAGCTGTTCCTTCAGCCTGTCAATTTCTCTAAGGAGCTCTGGGCTCTTCTCAAGTTTCACCACTTCCTGGATCACCTCCTTATACTCCACAGTCGGTTTCTGAGACCGGAGGATATTCAGCTCAGACAAGGCCTCTTCCACCTCCTTGTCAATCTTTGTCCTTTTACTAGTAACTTCTTGGAGCTCCTTCTTCAGGCGAGTGATTTCCTTCTCTGTCTCTGGATTTACCACAAAAATCTCATTGACTCTTTCTTTAATCTCTACCTTAGGTTTTTGCCTCTCTGCAATGATGTATTTGCTTTGCAGCTCTGCCAGCTCTCCTGTTAACATCAGGTTCTTGTTCCTCACTTCTTCAATGAGAGTTCTAAGCTTGGAAGACTCTTTCAGCAGCTCTGGATCCTGTTCCACCTTCTTCACCTCCTTGACAATGATTTTGGGTTCTGTTGCTTCAATCAGCCTTTCCAGCTCCTCGATCCTACTATTCAGTTTGATTATCGTGTCCTCCACAGATTTCCTGTTGTAGGTTTCTTTGTCAATTTCCATCTGCAACGTCCTGACGGCCTTTAGCATCTCCGGATCCTTTTCCAGCTTGATCAACTCTTTCACTACCACTTTCTCTCGGATGTTGGGCTGCTTCTGCTCCAGAACGCACAGCTCTTTCCTGAGCCGTTCAAGTTCAGAGGAAGCAGCAGAGCTCTGTTCTCGGAGGTGCTTGATTTCTGCATGGAGGCTAGCTGCTTGGTTATCCAGGTTTGGATCCCTCTCGATTTTAGTGACCTCTTTGGTAAGCAGCTGGGCCTCAACCGCCTTCCTCTCTTTCTCCATCTGGATGAGCTTCTTGTTCTTCATTTCAATATCCGCCTGCAGGCTGTCCCTTTTTCTGCTCTCATCCTTAATCTGATGCGCCATCTTCGCCAAGTTGCTCTCCAGTTTCGGGTCTCGGTAGTATTCGACCACCTCCTTTTCTTCCACTCTTTCAATGGGCCTTTGAGTCTTCAGCAGCAGAAGCTTGTTTCTGTGTTCTTCCAGGTCCTGCTGAACCTTGGCCACTTTGCTTCTTTCCTCCTCCAGCTGCAGTTTCAGTGCCTTTGATTCTCTTGTTGACTGAGCCAGATTTTCTGACTGTTGCATTTGCTCGTGTTCCGCCTGCATCTCCTCTTTTACTTCCTTCTGCAAGGAGAAAGCAAGAAGTTCATTAGAAAGACGAGGAGTTAACGTCACTCTTAGAGTATGGCATCGGTGGCCCTTTCCCTGAATCCTAAAGTCTTACAATGCTGGCCAGTTGGAGAACGGGAATAGGTGGTAGCAGACAAAACTGGTATAGAACTCTAGGTACTTTCTAATGGACAAGAATCACTTAACCTTTGATTAAACAAAATAAGCAAAAATGGATGTGGTTGGGGTAATGTTCTCCGAAGCGAATCGCGCAATATTGGAGTTATAAACTAGTATGATCTTTAGTGTATTTGTCTCTTTAGGGTTGTCCAGCAAGAGGAAATGCTAAATTCCTACCATGCTGGGATACAGGCTGTTGGGTGGTTCTCTCTCTGAAATTCTTAGTATCTAAGCATTGGTTAGACAGAGCTGTGAACACTAGTTAATAATCTTAATTCTGGATCCCTTTTTTCCCATTGAAAACAAACATTTGTTAATACACTCAGTGGCCACACATGGGCAGGACCTCGGTTTATGGCTCACTGGGAAGATGGCGTCTTTGGTCAGCAGTGCAACGCCCCACATGCCATGCTGAGGCAGAGTTCCCTGCTGACTCAGTGGGAACAGTGCCATCTACTGGTTCACCAGGACTACTGCCTCTAGCACAATGGGTCCCCCCCTCGAGAGGTTTCCATCCACATCCAAACCCTGTTGACTTTGAAATCTGCTGAAATCACAGCTTGAGGCAGGACCCTGAACAATTCTGCTGCCTCACACTGATAAGTGACTTCTTTCCCACCTTGCAGGTAGGGCATGTTTGCTAGAAAAAAGGTTAGAACAGTTTGCAGATACCTTCTCTACCACCTTCTTGGCAAACTCCAGCCGGCTGAGCTGCTGCTTGTTTTCTGCTGCTGTCTCTGTGTAGAGTTTTGTCACATCATTCTCCTAAACAGAAACAGCAAGAATGATTTGGGAAGTCGCCTGTGATCTGGCTTATTAGACATACTGTATTCCTCCCGCCTCTCCACCCTCCCGGCCTACTCATCCTCTGTGCAGTAGTTGTAACATGAGGCTCTCAAAGAACTTTACAACCTTTAACTGAGCTATATGATACCTCTGTGATGTTATCATCACCCCTGATTTTATAGCTGAAAACTGAGGCATGGGGTGGTTAAGAGACTAGTCTCGGGGTCATGCAGCAAGTCAGTGGCAGAACTGGGAATAGAACAGGGGACTCTGTCTCACAGTCTAAGTCCTACACGATACACTCCCATATGGCCAGCTACAAAGCAGTAACACTTACAGGTCACAGCGGGCCCAAGTAACGTTCTTGGCAGGTGCCAGGCCTATTAACACGCAAGCACCAGCTGAACCCATACATAGCAGCCTGGACACGCTCAAGCCAAAAGCTTGGAACTGGAAGACAAATGCAGCCCTCAGCAGCAATATTCAGAATGCCAAAAAGGGAACGGTTACTTTTCATTCATGCCAGAGGCTGCTCTAGGGCTGGGTGGATGGTCTGAGGAGCTGCTCTGAGCCCACTCAGAAGAGGAGGTTGGGATTTTTCTGTGTGGAACCAGAACCATCTACATGAATTTGGTTTGGATTCAATTGCCAAATTGTTTGCCGAGCCCTAGGAAGAGGGCTAAATAGTTCTGATTTGTAGTTCTTGTTGACGTCTTGGAGGTGAAAACTATAGCAACGCTGTACTGGTGCAAGCCAGGGGAAAAAGTGTTCACAGGCGAGCATCAGCTATTCTAGCAGCAGCGAATGGCCCATGCAACCCAGCACACCTGTCCTTTTAACAGGTGTCTTCATTGACCGCATGGTAAGGAAGACACCATCAGCAATATTCACGCAAAGTAATTATCTCTATTCTGATATTTCATATACTGCTTTGTCCAGTGCTATTAGACTCAGACACACGAGCAGCACGGCTTCTGCTTCCGGAGTGGGACAATCACAGTAGGGTTGCCAACCTTCTACTCGCACAAAACCGAACCCCCTTGCCCCGCCCCCTGCCCTGCCCCTCCTCCGAGGCCCCACCCTCCACTCACTCCATCCCCCCTCCCTCGGTCGCTCGCTCTTCTCACCCTCACTCACTTGCTCATTTTCACCAGGCTGGCTCAGGGGGCTGGGGTACGGGATGGGGTGAGGGCTCTGGCTCAGAGTGTGGACTCCAGGGTGGGGCCAGAAATGAGGGGTTTGGAGTACGGGAGGGGGATCAGGGCTGGGGTAGGGAGTTGGGGCATGGGGTGGAACTGGGGATGAGAGGTTTGGGATGCAGGAGGGTGCTTCGGGCTGGGACAGAGGGGGAACCAGGGCTGGGACAGGGAGTTGGGGCATCGGAGGGGGTCGGGGTGCAAGCTCCGGGTGGCGCTTATCTCAGGTGGCTCCCAAAAGCAGCGACATGTCCCCCCGCCGACTCCTATGCGGAGGTGTGGCCAGGCGGCACTGCCCCGTCTGCATGCATCACCCCCACAGCTCCCATTGGCTGCGGTTCCTGGCCAATGGGAGCTGTGGAACCAGTGCTTGGGGCGGGAGCAGCATGCAGAGTCCCCTGGCTGCCCACGTAGGAGCCGGAGGGGAGACATGCCGCTGCTTCCAGGAGCCGCGCAGAGCTCCAGCAGACAGGGTGTTCTAGTAGAAAACCGGACACCTGGCAACCCCATCACTGGCTGCAGTGAGAGAGGGGGGTGGGAAATTGGAGGAACAATCAATACCTCCCCAAGGAAAGAGGAGAAACTGGAGGTTGATTTCAAACAAGGTGTAAGCAGGTGAAACCACATGGAGGTCAATGAAACTGCATCTCCTAACACCAGGCCTCAATATGGCTCCACGCCTTTGTCTCAAGGTCTCACCTGGGCCTGGATGCTCTCTTGCAGTGGGGTGACACGCAGTCTTTTGGCAGCGGAAGCGCTCAGGGTGGGGTCCAGAGAAGAGCAGTATTTGCCTGCCTGAATTTCATAGTCCTGTTACAAGTGGAGACAAAGAGGTCAGATTGCGTCTCTGCTGGGCAAGACTAGATGGCAGAGCCACATGGCAAAACCCAAACGTACATTGAGAGCAGACTGCACAGTCTGGGATAGTTTGACCACTGCGTTCTTCTCAGACTCCTTGCCCTGGATTTCCTCCACCAGCCTCTGTGGGAGAAGGAGACAGGACCTGAGTACTTGCATCTCAACAAAGCTCTCAGTAAGGACAGGACGCTATCAAACAGAAGGCAGTCAGGGAGGGAAAGTGAAGCTGCTTCTCCAGGGATTCCCATCAGAAGGGAACAAAGATGCCATCGAGGACATGGGGAAATGCTCTTGGCAAAGAGAGTATGACACAGCTGTAGTCTGGCATTTCTGTCTGGTTAATGGCACAAGCTGACCCATCTCTCAGCAATGGACTCTGAAGAGCTCCAAGCTATAGGGATGGGGGTAGTAATGTCAAATAATGGAGGTGACTGAGCTCTGGCCTTGTGTGCCTGGATAAGAGATCAGAATCCTGGAGCCACCTGGTCTCTTTTCCCCTTGGCTGATAGAGCTCAGGTACGGCATGGAGGGGCGACCGCCTACCGGCTCTTGGTGTTTGCTCAGAGGGTCTCATCTGAGAGGCCACCTCTCTCCCCAGCATAGCACTGGGTCAATCGAGGATGTTGGCAGCTATAGAGATTAGCAGCCAATTCCTGGTATGAATGGGAGAGGGCAGCTGGCAGGAGATGCTTCGCGAGGGCCACCTGGGCTTTGAAGGCCATGCAGCAGCATGCTTGTAGATGCAGGATCTGCCCACCCTGAATTCCCTTCCCTGCTCTCTTGTTGCAAGCTGCCCTCTGCATCAGGCAAGGTCCTGCCTTTTCTGCGCTAGTCACTTCACTGCCGCAGGTGAAGCACGGAAAGAGAAGCAGAGCGGCAGTTACCACTCCATGTAGGTTCCAGGTGAAACCAGGGACACTTCTTTCCCCTCCCCACATCTGTATGTGTCCCGAGGTCTGGCAGGAGGCTCACCTTCTGTGCCTGCAGCTTGAAATTGATCTGGCTCGGCCCATCCGTGGTCTTGACGTCGTGCTTGGGCAGGTTGTTCATCCAGAACATCATGTTCTCGTTGGAGTTTTGAAACTGCTGGTAGGTGAGGTTGGTGTTCCGGAGGGTCTTCTCCCTGGGTAGGTGGGGGACCAGGGCGGAGGAAACCATGGTAATTAAAGAGGTGGTTAGTAGGCCAGTAAGCAGGAAGGCTTGGCTGGCAGCACAGCTCTCTCTAGTAGAGTGTGTAATGAATGCTAAACTGTATTATCATGTTCAACCATAAGTGTCAACATGTGTAACATACCTTACCTGAGAGACAAGCTGAGGGAGGAAATACATTTTACTGGGGAGAGAGACACACAAAGCTCTTCTTCAGGGCTGGGAAAGGTATGCCCAGCCTCACAGCAAAATGCAAGGGGGAACTGATTGTTTAGTACATATTGTAAGTGTTGTGCAGGTTTCCTTTGAGAATGAGGACGGATAGAGAGAGATCGCTTTGCGAAAGGTGTTCACCCACAGGTGACAGGGTCTTGTCTTTTATCATTTTCCTGTTTGAGTTCATTCAGGAGCATGGTGATTGTCTGGTTTCACTTTCAAAAGATGGGAGCCGGGGAGCTTAAATTCATTACTCTGCTAGATACTAAAAATCATGGCCAAACAGAGACACTGGATTTACGGTTTATTACAACAATCTCTGATCCACTAACCCCCTCTTTTTGTCCTCTGACTGCAGAGGTGTTAACGGGCCACTCTACCTGGAATGGTCCCTTACAATATGTGCTAACTACTTACGCTAACTAAAATATCTGTTCCACCTTGCATTTTGCTGTGATGCTGGGAGTATCTTTCCCAGCCCTAATCTGTGTTGCTAGAAAGCTTGTCTCTCTCACCAACAGAATTTGGTCCAATAACAGATGTTACCTCACCACCTGTCTCTCTAATATCCTGGGACCGACATGGCTAACAACACTGCATACCTCACCTGAGCATATGCCAGGTGTAGCTGGCCATGCATTTAATATTCTTATAGAGAACACATCTGTGTATCTCTCTTTAGATCGGGGTGGCCGAACTTACTGGCCCTCCAAGTCCCACACGACAATCTTCAGAAGTTTGAGAGCCAGAACACACCTGCCAGGAGCTGGAGCTCGGAGCTTCAGCCCCACTTCTGCTGAAGGCCTGAGCCCTGGCAGGTGCACCCCGCAGGGCTGAGCCCCGACCCCCAAGCCCCTCCTCACCACTGGGCAGAAGCTCCTACCCCACTGCAAGGCAGAGGTCCCGAGCTCGCTCCCTCCCCCACCAGTCTGGTAGGTGGAGAATGGAGGGGGCTTGCAAGCTGCATTTTAATGGTAAAACAGCCGCGTGTGGCTTGCGAGCCCCAGTTTGGCCACCCCTGCTCTATAAAAGGGAAGCTCTGTAACCAGCCCATATCTGGGAAAGGAGCTTGACCTGTTAGTAGCAGCCCTGCAACCTACCCGTGTACAAGGAGTACACGACAGACTGAATGTGGTTACGGAGAGGGGAAGTTTTAAAGTCAGGAGGCCGATTGCCCTTCCTGCTGGGTGAACTCTGCAACTGCCTGCACATCTACAGTGGTAACTGGGAGAGGGGAGGGCATGAGCAAACCGCGCTCTCCCCAGTCGTCACACCACAGAGGCGAAGCCTACACTGTACACAAGATTGCTGCACAGCATGCCACAGCTGGGCACACTGGATCCCATGCTACACTGGCCTGGGGTCCTGGGACAAAGGGGAGGCCAGAAGATCTCCCCAGAGCTTCCCAAATCCGAAAGCTGGCCCTTCAAGTGAGTCAGGTAAATTTGGGTTTGGGCGATGGACCCAATTCTCTTCCGGCTGGCCTGCCCAAATCCCAGCCCCCACCCTGATCCCACGTAACGGAGGCTGTGCTGCTCACCGGTGATCCAGCTGGTTGGCCACAGCATGGTAGCGGTCGTTGAGGAGCTGGACCTCCCGCTTCTGCCGGGGGAGGTCCGGGCAGAACTCCTGGAAGTTGTTCTGTACAGCGCTGCAGCTGTGCTCAGCGTCCTTGAGGCTGCGGTTCAGCTTCAGCACACAGTCCTGCCGGGCGACCTGATCCTGCTTCAGCCTCTGGGAAGGAAGAAGATGCTGGATGAGTGTCAGTGGGCCCGCTCACACCGCCTCCCCAACACCTGGCCCTGGCCCTGTGAGGCCGTCGGTGTCCAGAGGGGGAGTCACTGGCTCAGTGGGGCAGAAGAGAATGAAAGGAGCTTCTCTTTCCACCCCAACAGCTTTATCCTCAGTAGCGACGGGGATACTGATACAGAAAAAATCCACTGCGGGTTCGTGGCGGGGCTTGGTAGAATGCAAACGTTGCTGAGCGCAAGGGTGGCTCTTTGACGCAGAGGTGTGTGAGGGACAGATGTTGGGGGAAGACTTCGGGAATCAGCTGGAGAGATGGGGAAAGAGAGAAAGGGGCTGGCATGGGTGGGGTCCAGAGAGCCAGAGGAGGCATTGGAAAAATAGTCACAGTGAGTAAAGGGGGAGTTAACTGTAGGGCAGAGAGACTGGGGCTGGGACACGGGTAGATGGAGAAGGGGTGCACAGAAGGGTAGCTGATTGTGGGGTGCTGGGGCAGATCGACTAGGGGAGTGTTTGGTGAGGTACACAGGCAGATGGTTTAGATCTCTGGGGTGGGAGTCGGTTCTTACAGCTGCTGCTCAGCAACTGTGACAGATGTATCCTATTATCCACCTACCAATAAACAGCAGCTTCTGAAATGGCAAAAGTGATTTAGTCTGCAGACACTATGGAAGCCCATTTACAGCAGTGTATCTTGGGTGGCGGGTTGCGCTCCCTGGGGTGTGTGTGGCGGGGGGGTCCCAAAAGGCCATCAGGAGGGTCGTGAGGTATTGGAAATGTTACTACAACCTAAAGCAAAGAAAATCTCACTCCCCGCGTGCCCTGACCCTTCAACATCAGTATTCTCTGCCAGTGCCAGCTTCCCCAAACACGCACCCCCGCAGCCCTAGCACTGCTAGCCTTGATCCATTTTTTGCTCTTACAGCTACAGAAACATCAGGAGGTTGTGAACATTTTTGACTTCAAATAAGGGGTCAGCAGCCTGAAAAGAACAGGAGTACTTGTGGCACCTTAGAGACTAACAAATTTATTTGAGCATAAGCTTTTGTGAGCCGATGAAGTGAGCTGTAGCTCACGAAAGCTTATCCTCAAATAAATTTGTTAGCCTCTAAGGTGCCACAAGTACTCCTTTTCTTTTTGCGGATACAGACTAACACGGCTGCTACTCTGAAACCAGCCTGAAAAGGTTCAGCAATGGTGGTCTAGACGAACGAGTCCGTGGCCTACTGTGAGGTGTGGCCATCCAAGTCTCTTATGAACACTAACAATGGGATAAACAGAGCCCAGGTTACCTGACTCCATCTCTTACTGTGCCCGTATCCTTCTCATTGCTGTCAAGAAGGCAAAGGCTCCCTCACCTGCAGCTCACTGGCACGATCCTGCAGGGCGTTGGGAGAGGCTGGGATGGTGCTGTCCTGAGCCAGCTTGGACTCAAAGCTGCTGATGATCTCATCCGTGATCTCTATCTGGTTCTCCAGGTTCAGGGAAGCCTTGGCTCTGAGGAGGCAGAAAGATGGTGGCATGTGACTAGCTACAAAGGACACACATTGCTCCCCTCGCTTCTCAGAGTCTGCCCTGGAGCCAGGCTCTTGACTAACTGCAGGGGACTTGCTCTCATTGCACAATGCAGACCATTAAGAAGTTGGCCTTGCAAACACAGCCTGTCCTTGACACCCAGCCCCGCTTGGCTCCTGAGAGCAGCCTTACAGACAGAAGAACAGGATAATGAGCCCTAGGAGAGGTTGGCAGGTGTGTCCACCTGCCCATTGGGTTGTTCTAGGAGAAATTTCAAACTACAGCAGCTGATTCACCTTGCTGCGTTTTTACGAAATGGAAACATCGTCTAAACCCCTGCACATATTCAAACTGGGTGGTAATCCCGGTTTGCCAGAAATCTGTATCCTGATTGTTAGGAGGGCACTGTAGAGTGCTCAGCACAATGTGGTCTTCATCTCATTTGGGGCCTCTAAGAATACAGATAAAACAACAATAAAAATGGCTGGGGGGGGAGGGGGAGGATTGTATTTTATTAGAAACTCAAAAATGGCCCCATTGTGCAGAAAATTTCATCATATTTTGTGAATTTTCCACCTGGAAACAGGCCTCTTTTCTAGTGAAAATGAGGCCATCTGAGTTTAAAAAAAAAAAAAGATTTCAAATTCAAAGAGCAACATTTCCCATGGCTTTGATTTTTTTAAAAAGAAGACCATTTATTTATGTATTCGTACAGAAGAGTGAAATCTGAGGTTCCTCCTAAATTGCTCAGGACAAAACACAAAAGATTTGTGAACAGAACTTTGTAAGACCCTGCTGAGCAGTTTCATACAGCTCTGCTCCTACCAATCTAGGGTTACGGTCTTCACTTACTTCTCACCATACAGACTGGACAGCATCTTGACATCATTATACTTGTTCTTGATGTTGTTCAGAGTCACGGGGAGCTGAGAGGCGGCGATGCCGGTGGATTTCTTGGACAGGAAGGCCTCACACTCCTTCTGCATGGCTTCCTTCTCTGCCCCAATGCCCTGAAGTCTCTTTGTTGTTCCCTAACACAGCAACAGAAATTCCCAGACTCACTGAACACACAGAAGCTCAGTGTTAAGCCAATGCGATACAGCGGGATCTGCTGGGAGGCCTTGGCTGAGCCAGGCTGGGACCACGTATCCACGGCACAGAGTGGAGCAAAGCCAGAAAGGAGAGAAACCCAACAGTTCGAGTCCACCCAGGGCAGGACACAGACCCGCAACAGAAGACATAATCAGCACTGAACAGACACCGAACCAGATCGAAGCCCAAAGGAGGGGACAGAACCGCAGGGTTTATGCCAAGAGTGCATTTGTCTTCTCAGGTCACCTCCCATAAGGACCATTCCTAAAGTACAGGGAACATCACCGGTTCAGCAGTGGAAGTGCCCGTATTTCCCCCCGAGTCAGACCTGCACTGTAACAACCTCCAGCAGGCCTCTTTCTGAGCGCTGAAGCCAGCAGAGGTCTCTGCAGCAGCATCAGCAAGCTCTCTCCTTTTCTCTTTGGAGCGGCGGGGCTAATGCCTACATGGTTTCTGTCAGTTCCGTTCTGCTCCAACTATTGGAGCCAGCTACCACGATCACCCCGTTCTCTGTGCTCCTCAGCCCTCACCTCCTGGTCCTGGATCCTTTTGTGGAGGTCCTCTGTCGGGGCACTGTGGCTTACCGGGGACCTCACCCGGCTAAAAATCTCCTTCTCCACTTCGACCAAGTCCCCGCTAATTTTATTCAGTTTAGAGAGGAGCTGGTCAGCTTGGGGATCATCCTGCGCAAGGGTGGGACTTCTGATTGGTGCTGGAATGACAAATTGATATCGAATCAGTGCACTGTTCCATCTGGCATCACACTCTGGGTTATCTTAACCTTTCTCCCTAGATCTCTGATATACAGGCCCGGCCGCTTGGCCCCCAGCTACCCTTTCATTGAGACACCACCTGTACGCATCTGCTTCAAATGGATTATGCTGGAGTGAGGTGTGGTGTATTTAATCCATCATGTGGGTTTGGACACAGATTCTGAGTCTGGGTCAGAGCTTTCCACTGCACCTTGCAGTGCCTCCTACATGCAGATAACTCAGCGCTGCAGGGGGCTGATGGCTCAGATCCGCAAAGGGCTGCTCCACGGCCAGCAAAGTAACTTGTTTGGGTAAGAGAGTTGTTGACCTTCTTTGTTTTTTTGCTGCATGAGTTGTCCCTCTGCAGCCTCCTTATCCGTCAGTCAGCGAACAGAGTTTGCTGATGGAAAAGAGCCGGGGAAGCCAACTTTCAAATGTGGACTCAGCCCTTCTGCAGCACCTTTCACCCAAGGATCTCAAAACACTCGGCAGATACGCCGCACTTCTCCCTTGTGTGGCGAGGTCTCAAGAGATTTTCAAACAGCAGCACAGAGGCAAAGTGACTTGCCGGGGGTCACCCAGAGATTCTGTGGCGGGGCCAGGGCTAGAAGTCAGAGATCCCAATATCCAGTCCTCTCCTCTAAGCACTAGACCAACTACATCCACATGCCAACATGTACTTGTGGTTCGGCATGCCCACGAGTGCCCACAGGTAGGCATCCTGCTGAGACACCCACGTTTAAAAGCTGAGTCTACAGCATTCACTGAATTACTAGCTTTTGTAGACTCGGCAAGTTTCAGTAAAGTCAAACAAAATGAGACCAGTGATCTCACTTTGCGGGGTAGCTTTTAATGTTAAGCTAGAGAGTAGTTAATAACCTGACGTACCCTGCTGGCTGGGCTTAACTGGCTCCTTCTGGCTGCTTTTCAGGGAGTTCTGAACTGTCACTCTCTTCTGCTTCACTGTGTTCAATTCACCTTCCAGCCTACAAGCGAAAAAAGGGAGCATCACCCCCAGCACAGGAGTTAACAGGAATAGAAACTAGCCTGCATAAAACCTGCTTACACACCTAATCCAGAGACGGGCCTCACCTGAGCACAGTGCAGTTACCTGTTCCAGGGAAGGCGTCACTTAATTACCTTTGAGCAGGTTTAACTGGAAGTCTAACTGCTCCCAGTGCTGACACTGTTACTCCTATGACATCTGGAAATGGCACAACTCTAATTTGTAAGAATAGTTTGACTTCAGGGGAGAACTGGGAATGGGAGCAAAAGCCAGGGATTGTTGAAAAGTGACTTTTGCAAAGAGCAATTTGCAGGGACTTTTGAAGGCCCCGAACTAATTCCTGTTACTAAACACAGTGCTTGAAAACAGTCATCCCTAGTTTTGTGTAGATGGCCTCAAACGGTTATCCTTCAGTACAGCGATGACTACATTGCAAGCCTCGTCCGAGGACCATGCTACATGTTCTCCTGCGTATCCCTGTGCAGGGGAAGTAAAAGCTGTGAAACACACTGGAAAGCAGTACAAATGAGTGACTGGTTCACAGGCCTCGGGCATAGGAAGGGTAGCAAATGTCCCTGAAGGCATCAGTAAAACAAAGTGCTAGAGGTGGCTCTGCAGGGGAAATACATCTGACAGGGCACTGGGGGGAAGTCATTGTGCGGTGTCATCAAGACACATAATGCAAGGCAGTGTGCTGCAAAATTTTCAAATCAAACATTTTTTACTGCACGTGAAATTCACAAGCACCAAGGAGGGACAGGAATTATTTAAGGTGATTCTAGTGGTAGGTAATTGGGAGGAATGAAATAAAGGCTGGGGGTACCATTTTCAAAAGTGCCTAAATCTCTTTTGAAAATGGGCTTTGGGTATTGTCTAAACTCACAAGTTGCACTGATTTAATGAAATCGGTTTAGAAACTGCGTTAGTTAAATCAGTGCAGTCCCCTTACATGAACACTCTTAAGTTTTAAGAGTGTTGATTTAGCTTCATATTGGCTTAGTTTAAGTAGGTAAGGAATTAACTTAAACTTAATCAATATAAGGCACTCTTAAACTGATTTAGAAATGTCCACACAAAGGAGCAGTGAGGATTTAACTAAATCAGATTCTAAACAGATTTAGTCAAACTGGTGCAGCTTGTGTGTTGAGACAAGATGTAAGACAGAGAAATTTAGGCTGAATGTCATGAAAACTTCTTGACAGTGAGGTCTGTGGACTGTGGAATATCTCCCTCAAGGGAAGTGGTAGAAACCCCATTGCTTGGTGGCATTTAGAACTGGACAAAGCACTAGAATAACGTAGAAGAGGGAACAATCCTGCACTGGTAGGGAGAAGAAGTAGGTGACCTACAGTAAACGTAACTCCTAAATGAATATAAAGACTGGAGCTAGGGTGTATTCATTCTCCTCTCTGGTTCACACTCCACTGCATACTCACTTGTTAACTCTGCCAGTGGCCTCTGGGTCTGGAGGAGGTATGAAGAAGCAAGCAGCAGGAGCTGTCTTTGTCACCCCAGTGCTGCTCTGCACCACCCAGTTCTCCGGGTTCCTGTTGTCTTTCAGAGTGTACTTCTCACCTCGGCTGAGCTGCACCTGGAAAGAACAGAGAAAGGATTTGATTCCCTAGCTCTGACTCCCAATCTGCATTTTCAGGGCTCCTGGGTAACAGAAGAGGCTTTCTGAAGTCTCCTAACGAGACCAAACTTTTTGCATTCATCAGGATTTGTGGTCTGACTGTCCTCAAGATGCTCCTGTCTCATCTAGAAAACTCAGCTGCTCCACATTATCCCCTGGGAGACCAGTGTGGTTAGTTGGTGTGAAGACATAAATCAACATATATACACGTCCATGGCAGAGCAGACACCTGGGCACTGAGGTATGCATTCCCCACTGGAAATGCTTCAGCAGGTGGGCCTCTGTTTCCCACCAGGTAGGAGGGTGTTTCAGGTTAGCAATTGGCTCATGATCCTCTGAATAGGATCTCTACATTCAAAAAGGGATCATCAACTCTGGAGCTAAGAAGGGGAGAAGCAAATGAAGCCAACCCACGGCACAAGGAAGACAAAAGTTGCCAGTGTTCTCAATAGGCATTTCTCAAATGCTTTGATGGACCTGGGACAATGGGTATGTTTGGTTTTAAACTACCGGCCATTTTCTCCAATGAAGACAAACTAAGGGGAATGGTTCCTAGTGCCACAGTGAAGGGCACATTGGAAATTCAAAAGCAGACAACCCTGGGGATACGTCCCAAAGAGGAATCCAATACCACTCCTCTCCAAAGGGTAAGAACGTTTCCTTACGTCACCAGAGGCCCAGTCACAGAGGGTGTCCAGGGCAAGTGGTTGGGAGGGGCAGGTTCTGCGCAGTTTCAGAGGGCTGATCTCCGAGCTCTTCCTCTTCAGCTCAGCAATGCTTTTTCCGGCTTGTTTCACAGTCTTCTCCTCATTCTAAATAAAGAGAAGAGGCAGAGATTCCTACCAGGCCGGCACTTGGGTGAATAATTCAGCGTAGAGACAGCATGGCATGTTTGGGACCTAGAGGTGGTGGGTACTTTGGGGTTATTCATTCGCAGAGCACAAAGCCTGTGGGGAGAGAGCTGTACCAGAACAGATTCAGAAGCATGACAAGAGCTTCCAACTATTCACCAAACCCATTTCTCTTTTTTCCTCCCTTCTTTGTTTTTCTCCTCTACCCTTTTTCCCGCTCTCCTTCAGCTAGCAGGGCTAGCAGATAGCTCACTGCCAGCTGGACAAGAGTGACCCAATGAGCTCTCCATGGCCCTTCCTGTTCAACGCACAGAGTCTTCTAAAGGCACCTTCACCCCTTTTCCTCATCCTCTGACGGCGATTCTGGTGCTTTCCTCCTATGGGGAGTGTCTCTGCAAATTACCTACTGTAACAACCCCTCCACAGGGACTGCTTCCCACCAGGTCAGACAGGGTGCTCTCTAGCACCCGAACGGCTGCAGGTCAGGGGCTGCATGAGAGTGACTGTGGGTGAAATGTTGCCCCAGGTATTTAACTCATTAATATACAGCCCGGGACAATCCTTTTGGGGGGCGGGGGGGGGGCTTTGCTCACAATTTATATTTGGCGATCCTCATTTTACGGTGATCCTAGAAAGGTGTCGTAGCGTCCAGTCTGCAAGTGAGACACAAGACACTGCTCGGCTGTATTAGCCCCCCAGTAGTCCTCACCTCCAGCTGGTGCAGTAAATCAGACACCACCCCGGGACTGTCTTTGTTGAACTTGCTGTATTTTGTATCCAGGTCCAAGTTCAGCTTCTTCAGTGTCTGGCTCACAGTGTCAGCATCCTCCTGGAACTGAAGACACAAGCCAAAGGATAGTCAGAAGATGCTGGGAGACCATGAAGGCTGGGCATCAGCACCTCTGTGCTCATTAAGTAAGCCCTACTGTCGATCCTCAAACCTGAGCCTAACCCATAACTCCATTTAACTTAATCACGACAGCTAAATAACCCTGATCTGCTGACCTCGTCATCCTTGTTGAACATGCATCGTCTACTGAGGGCTGCTACACCCGCCAGAGTGACCCTGATTAATAGCATTGCACCAGGCGCCTTGTCATGAAGTTCCCAGACCTGGCTTAATCCTGCAAATCCATTAATCTCTGGCGTGACCCTACAGGTGGCGTCAGGGCGTGCACCCCTTCCTGCATCAACGGAGAGTTTGAGAGCTTTGAGTGCTGGGCTGTTTTTGCCCATCGTGGCAATGGGGATGAAGAGCCTGCACTGCCACTTTTTAATATAGTGAGCGACTGCAAGATCTTTTCGAGATCCCAACAACATTTCATACAAAGTCAAGCCACTTTTTGCTCAGGCTTCGGCACTGACCACACATATGGAATCCCTCTAGCCACTCCAATTAACAATTCAAATGAATGACTTGTCCATTGCTACCCTACCTCGAATCAACCTCTCCCTAATCACAGAAATATTAACCCTACATATTACCAACCTTTGGCATCGTCTAATCAGCCACCTCTTTGTAATCCTAACTACCTGGCTCCATCAACGAAGCTTAAATCAACAGTGAAGACTCCTCTGATTTCTGAAGCCAAACCTAAACTGGGTACAGCTCCTTCAGCAGAGACTAGTGGAGCACAGGTGGGCACCTCTGTATTCACACCCGACACACCACTGCAATGATATTGGCACAAAATATGTCTTGTGAGGGATCTCTAAAAACTAACACCACACAGTCAATAATATCATTGTGAAATGTACGTGCCAATGCTGCATGTGGAATTATGTCTACTCACTGATATTTTGCTTTAAAGGCTGTGACTAAAAGCTGTTTAAACCAGGCATGTTGCGGGGAGAGGTGGGGTTAGATAAGCTGGTTTTCTCAAGACAAAGGAAAGAGGCCAACACCTCAAACCAGGTGTGGCCAAATTCAATGGGCTATTCATTTTTTATCAAAGATTGCAGGAGGAAAACATTTACGTTGTAAAATTGCAGCCGAAAGGATCACATTGGAACACACCGGGGGACACTATAATCAAAATGGAATTGCCCTCACCCCCAGGAGACTGGATCAATTTGCGTCTTGAAACAAAGGCAGACTTTGAGCTGTAAGGACAGACAAAGATTTTGGATTATCCTTCACCTGAGGAGATGAGGCGCCGTGGACTCTGTGGGGATCCTGGCTAAAAAGCTAGCCAGCTATTACTGGATAAAGAAGACTGGTGAATAAACTACCTTGAGCAAAGTCTGGATGTTGTTAAGCTGGGTCTGAGCCATTAGAAAGCACATTTTTACCTATTGTCTGTTCCTTTCCTACCTTTGCTCCTTATACTTGATATCACTTAAAGTAACCTAGGATTTCTGTTTAATAAACTTGTTTTACATTTACTACAAACCAATTGAGTGCTGTGTTGGAAAGGAAGGGTATATTGACCTCACTTAACTTAGTAAGCTGTACTGTGCTGACTCTTTAAAAGAGCAGCAAACTTAATATCTTCTGTGAGCATACAGTGATGGGGCTGTGCATTGCAGAGAAACATCCCTGATGAGCTCAGGGGCCGGACGTCCCCGATTGTTGCCTGCTAGGTGTAGGTGCCGACTCACTGGGTGCTCTGGGGCTGGAGCGCCTCCAGGGGGAAAAATAGGGGGTGCTCAGCACCCACCAGCCACCTACTGATCAGCTGTTTGGCAGGTCTCGCTGATCAGCTCCTCCCCCACCACCAGCGCCTCCCACCCACCACCAATCAGCTGTTCAGCAGTGGGCGGGAGGCACTGGAGGGGGAGGGAAAGGAGCAGGGGTGGGAAGAGGCGGAGTGAGGGCAAGGTCGGGGAGGGGCCTTGGAGGAGGGGGTGGAGCGGGGGCAGGAAGAGGTGGAGCGAGGGTGGGGCCTTGGGGGAAGGGGCAGAATGGGGGCGGGGTCTTGGGGTGGAGCACCCCTGGGGAAAGCTGAAAGTTGGTGCCTGTACTACTAGGCGAGGTTTGGGCAGGGAGAGCCTTGAGGAGCTGGCTGGTGAGGCAGACAGGCTGGCGTTGAAGGGAGCTGATCTCCAGAAAATCTCACTCTTGCTCAGGCAGAGAGGTAACACAGAGGCTCACGCCTCTGCATATCCCCAGCAGCACATTCCAGTGGGACATCGAACTTTGACCCAGACCAGATGGAAGCCAGGGCTCCCCATACTTTCCCATTGTCCAGCAGACCCACGGCATGACCTGGAGTCCAGGGCCAATGGGGGCTGAGCCTGCTTGCCCCCGGGGCCGAGTGTGATCCCCACCAGATGACAAATTTTGCACACGCCCCCTGGCAAAAAGTTCCCTGTGGCAAGGCATTTTGCCTTCTGCTGGACCCATTGTACCTTCTTGTAGCTCTCCACGCTCTTCAGCTGACTCTCCTGGCAGATGCAGAGGTTGAGGAAATTCTGCCACTCGTTCCTCAAGGCTTCCTGGTGAGCCTGCAGTGGGACAGAAGCAGTTCTAACCTGTGTCCTTCTAGTCTTAACTCCCCTAGCCCTTGTGTTTCCTCTCTGCATCTCCTCAAGTCCCAGAGATCACAGCAGCAGCTAGCAACTGCGGCTAAGCCCTAAGAGAGACGGCAGGGAAAGAACATTCAGAGCCAGAGCGTGATCCTGCAAGAGACAGTGAACAGCCACCTTACGTTTTTAGGCCCCCGTTTCTAACAGGGCCTCAACTCCGACTCCAGTGTTGTGGATGCAGATTTGCACCCATGTTTAATTGCAGATGCATAACCGTATCTGCAGCATTGCGGTCATCTCTGAAAAAAAATACAGCCCTTCAAATGAGCATCATCTCTAGTGCTCGAGGGCATTGCTTCTCTCGGGACTGGCTGAAGGCTGAGAGCATCATATTTATATGATTTCCAATGGGATGCAAGCAGTCTGTATTGCTCTCAGATTCCCGTTGGTCTGGAACAGTCGGTCAATACTCTCAGCCCTGGAGGAGATGCTGTGATGCAAGTGCTGAATGACACACATGGGGGAGGGAGGGAAAGGGATTTCCATGAGGGGAAGATGGCAGCTCTAACAGAAGGGTGAGAGGTCAAGAGGACCTTGTGACCTCACTTCAACCACTCTAGCAACTTTTGTTTCCCTGATTCATGGATCAGGGAAAGGACTTCCTCTTCTCTTGTGGCCTTGGTCGGGTTCAGATGGGAGAGGCTGAAGCCCAGATTCGGTTACCTGGTGTCCACACCCTAGAAGCTAAGGCCTTTTTTATCTTTTCAGGATGGACTTGTTTTTACAGACTGTCTCTCTTATGCAGGAAAACTCAACCCTTAGACTGCAGCAGATCCAGCATTTATAAAGAGAGTCTTCCAGAGTCGGCCAGAACTGTGTTCTCAGTCGCGCAGCCACAGGAAAAACCTGCTCCATAAGAAACAAAACCAACCCCCCCCAACCATACCATACTGGTGCAACAGGTCTGTTCCCTTCCCTTGCCCTGGAAGGGAGCAGCTGCTGAGACAGCATTCAGGACTGAAGGTTGACTCTCCCCGATTTAGCCTTTTAAACAGATTGACTTTCTGCTGCATTTGATCATTCAGCTTGCTGGAAAATGTAGGGCCCAAAGCAGCCAGGAGAATTTTTGAGGCCCCAAATCAGCAGCGATGGTGCAATTTACACAGCAGGTGTGAGCTGGTCAGAGAGTGCGTGTGTGTCGAAGTGGCACTGATGGTGACTTGCACTGACTTGTTATTCAGTGGCAGTGCAATCCTGGTGTAACTGACATGCCGAGGAGACAGACAGAGGGTATGTTAGCAGGTAGAGTGACAGATAGAAGGGCTGGATGATAAAGCAGCTCCTCACATGATTTTACTCATGCTAACATGGCTAAAATCAGCCTTGGTGTAAGCAGGTGCAGCTCCCTTTGACTTCAAGGCAAGTTAAGTCCTGTAGGGATCAAATTCAGACCCTTGTGTAAGCAAGGGTAACTCCGACTGAAAACAATGGGGACTGAGCCTGCTTACCCCGGGGGCGAATTTGATCCTCACCAGCTGACAAGCTGATGTAAGTTACGCTCACGTTGCACACAGATTAGTTCCCTTCATCAAGTGCTCACTTGAAAGGGCCTCAACAAGCAGGAATCTGATCTAAGGGCTGTCTACACAACAACAGTGAATTCAGCCTGAATTCAGCTAGCGTGGGTAACAATAGCAGTGAAGACAGCAGAGCTAGCGAGCCGAGCTCGTACCCAGACTCCTTGCTGGGCTTATACTACCCAGGCTGAAGCTGCGTGAGCTGGATTCAGGCTAGCTCGGGCTGGCTAGCCCACGCAGAGCTTTTGTTGTGTACACAGACCTTTGTCTGGGGCAGGGAGAACATACTCTGCAAAATCAGCTCTTCCTTCCGTGGGTCTTGTATCAAAGGGAGTCTCTCTGCAATGCCTCGCTTCATGCCCCTCCTTGGTGCATGACTTTGGAGCCAGTGTCTTGGAGGGCAACTCAGTATGGCAGGGTGGGGGAAGGAAAGCAGGCTCCAACCTGGGTCCCCTACCTGTATCGGCTCCACAGCGGGGTGCTTCAGTTCAATCATCCTGTCTCCGTCATCCTGGAGCTGGTTCACATACTCCTCCTGGTTAAGCAGCCCATTAGCCTTGAAGTTCTGCAGGAGAAGTGAAGGGATTTAAATGCCTGGGTCACAAGTCAGGCTGCCCGAGTCAGCGTGGCAGAGAAATGGCAGTTGCCAGGGTGTGAAATAGTGGTCACCTGGCTCACGTGAACGCACAAGCATTCACCGGAAAGAGAAGAAGCAGCAATGTGTAAATGCCGGCGGGAGGCTGGAGACAGCCATGCATGGGGCTGGCTGAGACAAAGCAGAGCCAAGTTTGTCCTAACTACGTTTTCATTCCCGGGTTCTCTGTGACTTGGTGTTGTTTTTGGGTTAGTAACTAATTAGCTGGCTAGCTGTACCAGGAGGGGAGAGGTCAGCTAGAGAGAATCCTCCTCCAACCTGAAATGAGGAGGATTTTGCTGAATAGAGACACCCCGTCTCCCAGACACAGAGAGGCCTGCAGAGCATTTACCTCGTACTCCCGGCGCATGCCCGGTAGGTCAGCCATTTGGTCACTCCAGTCCTGCTTCAGGATTTTGTTCTGCTGGTCCGTGAGGTAACCCAGCTCCTTGGTGCAGCCTTGCAGGTGGTTGTACAGACTGCCCAGGCTCTGCCCTCGCCAGATGGAGGCTTTCTGCCCATTCATATCAAAGAGAGGAGACGTCAGCATCTGGACTGAGAAGAGTCCAGTCCCTTCCCTGCTTGGTTATTGTTCATCTGTTAACAGATCCCCAGAGGCCTTTTCAAACAGCTGCCCCTCACCAGTTCTTATCTGATGTAATTTTCATTCCCTCTTCCCTTACTCTTTTCAAACAGGATGTTTTTGTCAAACCAGAATCTGAAGCCGTGTTGACGCCTCAGGGGAGGCTGAGAAAGGTTTCCACCATGGGGGATATTTGCCCTATTTGTCCTTCCTTGGTTTTAACTAGGGAGGACAGTTGCAAACTCCTCTCCCCCAGCTGCTTATTCCCCATCTGGGCTCCTAATCAGAGACAGGCTTAAGCTGCAAAATTTGGATCTGGATTTTGAATACCCCAAGGTCTAGGGGTGTTTGGATCTGGGGGTTTGGTCCCCCAAATTCCCAAACCATACCCATAATCCCCTGCTTGTGGCAATTTGATCCTCTCCAGAGAAATGGACTGTGGGGTCACAAACAAGACAACGGGTGTGCTTCTCCTCATGTGCACTGGCCTAGTGCTTCTGGATCCAATGAAGCTGCTCTTGATTTGCCCCAGAGAGGGGAAAATCAGGCCCTGTGATGTGAAGAAGCTACACAAAGTGGCTTTTGCCCCCAGGCTCTGCTGCGTTCCCTCCGTGCCCTGGGAAGTGGGTCACCGACACGGCACTGACCCACCCACCAGTTGGAATATCCAGAGAACCAGCCCAAGCCTATTTCCCTAAGGCTGACACAAAGCAACACATCTTGCAAGGCACATCACACTGAGCAAGACTCTTACCAGCAAGTCCTTGTACTGGCTCTTTAAATCTGCTACATTCTGTGGCGTTATCCGGCCCCCATCAAAGGAAGAGGGAAAACAGGGCAGTCAGTAAACTTGCGGGTTTGATAAACACTTGCACATACATTTGCAAACTGCCCAAGAACCGTCCCAGAGCCATTGTGCAGAGTACGCAGACTGGCTTCCAGCTGAGGCAGCTTTCTTGCTGCCTCCACCAAATGAAAACCTCCTTCTAGCTCTCCTGGTAGAGCTGTTCCAGGCCCAGTCTCAGCCGTGTTATCTGCTGTTCAGGACAAATGGAGCAAACCCAGATGCTACATGGATCATGCCACTGTCTGGGTCAATCCGCTTCAGTGTTTGGCTACTGGTTAGCAGATGCTGACCATCAGCGCTTTTACTGTACTTTATAGGCCTTAATTAAACCGTGTCTCAGCAGGATGCTGTTATTCACACTTCACTAATGGGGAAGCTGAGGCGTGAATTGATTAAGTGATTTGCCCAAAGCCACAGAGGGGCATTTCTGGCTCCCAGGCCTGGGATCAAAAACAACAGACCACACCCCTCTCTCACAAAATACAGTAACGCTGGTTACCTGCCCAGCAAATATGTCCTATGATCCTGCACACAGTTACCAGGACCCATTGCTTCCATAGGAATCTCTGGTAATGGAGCTGGGTTATCGCTTAACCAGCGGCGCCTACTCATGGGCTCACAGGGCTCAGAAGAGGCAACAAAGGCCAAAAAGTTGGCCGGAGAGAGGCTTGAACCTCCAAAGGCCAACAATAAACAAAGCTTCAAAAAAACAAAAAAACAAAACAAAACAAAAAAACCTTTTCATGGTGACATTCAACACATGGTGGCCACTTGACAGTTCAAATATTCTGGAGTGATATTTTAGTGAGACTCACTCCAGGTTTCAGGCACGGATTTTGAACTAGACTGGCCCCAAAGAATCCACCCAGGTTTTGCACTGGGCCAAGCCGGGCTGTGGGAGAGTAGTCAGTGCCATATACTAACTTGTGCAGTACAGACGTGATCAGTAGCCCTGTGCGTGGCTGTGATTGCAAGAATGAAGCCGTGTTAGCGTGGTACAGAATGGAGGCGACAATGACAATGGAGACGTTGGATCCCTGGGATTCCCACCAGGACTGGGCGTAGGGCTCACAGCGTTATGAGTGGAGATGGGGTAGGAGACGGAGGGAGGGTACCTTACCGGGCTGTGGAGGTTCTTGATCTGGAGGCCGTAGGCTTCTATCTCCTTCTGGAGGATGTTGTGCTCTGCTATTTGCTTCTCCAGCTCTGGCACAGTGGGGCCATATTGTCCCGCGTTGACTTGCTTCTGCACACAAATGAGCTGTGTGGTGAGCATGTGTTTTTCTCTAGAGGACAGAAAGCACCCTTCCCTAATTTCCTACCGCCAGAGGCTAGTGCAAAAGGTTCCATTGGGAACTTTCCACTGCACTTTGGTACTGGGAATTGGAAACTGGCCAGTACCCTCATGCCTCCCTTCAAATAGGAAGAGACCTTATGGCCAATTTCTAAGCATGTTAGGTTACTTTTATTCATTTCAGCTATTTGTCAAATGCATAGAGGGCAAAGAGCGGATATTCATGCCACATTGCCCAACAATGGGTGGGTCTACACAGCAGTTAAAAACCCACAGCTGGCCTATGCCAGCTGAGTCTGTCTCGCGGGGCTTGGGCTAAGGGGCTGTTTAGCTGCAGTGCAGCTGTTCTGGCTCAGGCAGGAGCCTGCGAGGCAGGAGGGTCCCAGAGCTCAGGCTGGAGCCCAAATTAGTCTAAGTTCACTGAAGCGCGGGTGCTACACACACCCAGATGTTGCAATATAGCAAAGGCCACAATATGCACCGAAGGCACCTGCTAGTTATAGAGGCAGCCTGTTCACCCCACAAACAGGATCAGCATGGTAAATCACCAACGAATGCTCAGAACGGAAAAATATCTCCCATCACATGGGATGTTAGAAAAAACCACTAATACCATTCCCCACCCCCGGAGGGAGTCATACTTGACAGCTGTGGCTAATCTGAAGGGAGAGGGCAGTGGTTGGTAGGTGTGTATAGAATCTCAGACACGTTAGCGGCCTTGTTTTGCTTGCTGATATAGGAGGGCTGGCATCGACGTTCCCAGAGCATGCGTCTGCCCCAAAAAGCAGCTGGAACTGCTGCTTTTACCTGCTTCTGGTCTAGAATTTTGGCCCAGTCCACCTTGGAACCCCCTTCAGGAACGTTCAACTTTTCATAGAGATCTCGGTATTCGGCACATTGGTGTGTCACACGGTCGTGGAGCTGCTTGATGCTGTATGTGAGGGAGGGAGGAACGAGATGCACACCTCATTGCCAATTCTCTGTGGTGACTACAACAGAATGCAGGGCAAAATCCCAGCTCCACGGGACTCAAAGGGAGTTTTGTGGAGCCAGGATTTCACCCAGAGAATCCAGCATGTTCTGCTTTCCCCACTTGACCCACCAGCCACCCTTGTGGTGCGTGGCACATGCCGAGATGCTCTCTGGCTCGGGGGTTTCTCTCCTGAGCTAAGCCCGAGGGGGAGCATGGGAATGGAGCGCAGGCATTGATGCTTGCACAGAGCTCAGGAGGGGCACTTTTATCCCTCCCGAGAAGGAAAATTAAATCACTCCCAAATGTAAGGAGTACAGAGTATTTTTCCTTTCAGATTTTCATTCTAGAGAGGGGGAGAGTGCGTTAAAAATGATTACTCACGTCAGAGATGGTGCTTCAAGCTATTCTGCTGCTATACTATATAGCTTTAACCCAAGGTGCTCTTTTCCAGGGCTCCGCTTTGTGCTGCAGTAGGGAAACCGCCCTCCCACTGGTTGCATTGGGCTTTTTAGGAAGCAGGGTGGCTATGTCTACACTGCACTTTCGTCGGTGTGGACAGCGCTTTGTCAGTGGGAGACGCTCTCTCCCACCGACAAAGCCACTGCCCCTCGTTGGGGGTGGTTTTATTTTGTTGGCAGGAGAGAGCGGCTACACTGTGTACCTTATCACGGCACTGCTGTAGTGGCACAGCTGTAAGATGCTCAGTGTAGACCTAGCCTTAGTGACCAGTGCACTGGTCTGGAACTCAGGAGACCTGGTTTCTATTCCTGGCTCTGCCACTGACTTTTCAGGGTAACCTTTGGCAAGTCACTTTGCTTCCCTGTGCCTCCCCTCTGTACAATGATCCTTTGCAACGTGCTTTGAGATCTATGAATGAACTGTGCTATGAGGTATTAATACTAACACAATACGATATGCCAGGTGGTGATTTTTCAGCTTTGTAGCTAGTTTGCAACATGTCTGGATATTGGAGGCTCAGAAATGTTCCCTTTTAGATGCTATTTGTTCACATATGCTCACATTTGCACATGCAATTACCGCAGTAGCAATGTGTGCACATGGCTCGTTTGTGCGCACACAGGGGGATTCAGATGTCTAAATATCTGTGTCCCTGCACACATAACATAGGTGTGGATATCAGGCTGCACTTTCGGGAATGTGCCCCATGATATTTTATGCTTTGTTCCACCAACGTTTAATCGAAAGCTATTGCATTAGAGAGTGGAGTACAACAAGAACCTTCAGGCATGAGACAGCAGCAATGCTTACAGCTTATACAAAACTTTCCATGTTCAAAGACCCTTATGAACATTTACTATTCTGTCCTTGCAAAACCCCTCTGAGGGAGGTATTAGTCCCAGTTTATCAATGGGGAAACTGAGGCAGAGAAGGTAAGTGACCAAAGTCACAGAGAGTCACATAAGTTCTTTGGGGCAGGGACCACCTTTTGGTTCTGCGTTTGTACAGAGCCTAGCACAGTAGGATCCTGGTCAGTGACTGGAGTTCCCAGGTGCTACTGCAATACCAATAATAAATCTTAATAATTGCCAGAGGTAGGACTTGACCCTGACTGCTTTGCTCAGCTCACTAAGTCACTCAATTAAGAATACTTCGGACTCCCTTTCATCCCAGCTTTGTGCCCAGCCCAGAGGAGAGCAGCATGAGACATGCATTCTCCACTCACTCTTTTTCTATTTCGATGGCTTGGGGATGCTTCAGCCTCTTTGCTTTATCCACATCCAGGAAGAGGTCCTTCAGTAGGGTCTCAGCTTCCTTCAGGTTTTTCGCATTCTCCTGTTGGAACTCTAAAGCCTTGTTCTGCTGGTAGTTACTTATATCCTGTCATCCAAAGAGAACAGCCACAAAGCCCCCCAGAGGCCAGATCCCAGGATTAGTTTGCAATCGAGAGATCTAGGTCAGAGCATTGATACAGGGTGTGATCTCTCCGAACGCCTGGTTTTCACAGGCTCACCTAGTGAGTCTACCCTATCATCATCTAGGTCCCTCTTTTATCTGTAAGTGATCCAGGCTCAAAGTTATCCATGAAGGCATTGCCTAGATGCCATGATTGATGCAAGCACCTGCACAACTGTCGTTGGTACTGCATTTCATGGCATCTCGCTGCCTCACTACACGTTGCCAAATGCTGATGTCCTTACTCCCCACCAGCACCTTTGTCTCATGCCTACATTGCCACCCTTCTCTTTGCCCAGCAGTTACCTGCTTGAGCTTGGCCTGTGTTTCCAGAATATCCTTTTCCACCTGGTCGGCATTCTTCTGCATGCGGGAGACGAGCATGGCCAGCTCATTGGTCGAGGACCTGAAGTGAAGTAGAAACAAGCAAGTAGATAAAAGCAAACCACCCTTGCAGAGGTGGGTCTCACTCACTAGCTGGAGCCCTTCTAAACAGCCACACGGATGTGGGTTCATCAGGCCCGTTACCATCTGATTCTCTCAGGCTCCAGGAAACTCAGGTCTACGAGGCAGCAAAGGGGAGTGGTCCATGCAGTCCCAGGTTTAGTTCAACATTGTGCACGAACCGTCTTACTCCATTTTCCGCCTCTGCCGTCTCTTTTGAGTGCTTTTTGCACACAAAGTGCTGCTGGTGTGTTTTACAGCAGCTCTTGGTGTGGTGAGATTTAGACTTTTGGAGTTGGAGAGTTAACAATGCCATAATATCGTTCTGTTGGGACAAGCAAGGCCCCTGCCATTTCCCTGGATTCTTGCTAGGGCAGTTGCAATCTCCTGCACATTTCACATCACCAGCTGTGGTAATGCCACCTTTTGGATCCTTGTGCACCGTTCACCACTGCATCACTCCAGCTGATGCAACCCAGCTGTTTTCAGTGCAGTTTCACCGGTGTATAACTGGAGTCATGCAGGAATGAACCCGGTCCCTTGTGTCTGTAGCCAGACCTCCCTGCTGGGCTTCCTTCAGATTGCCGCACACGATAAGCAGATTTCACTGCCATCCAATTTCCATTTATTACCTTCACGTTCCCTATCCCATTTAATGTGAAAACCCTGGGAATGCACTCAGGCATTGTTGCCCTTGCATTATAGAGTGCCCTCACATGGTACTGTGTGGGACCCATCCAGGCAGAGCCGGCTCTGCCGCCCTCAGCAAGCCAATAAATGCCTGTCCCTCCCAGCCCTGCGGTTATCCACAGTTACTGAATATTTTGCTGCTTCTGATCGTTTCTGCCCTAGGTGAACACCTGCTTCACCTCCAGGGTGGAGATGGTGCCACTGACAGGCAGAGAGCTGCACCATGAATACGCAGCTACACACTTACGGAGACATACAATATTCACCTGTCAGGCATACAAACACAAGCTTTGTTCAGAGACACACATGCATCTGGGTGCACTTATGTACTAGCTGTACACACACAGGGCCAAAATCAGCAGTGATGTAAACAGTGATGTCAAGTATATGTCAGCTTCCTGGTCAGAAAACAGGACTCCAGTACCATAACCAGCAGTGATCTTGCACTCAGTGGGTGCTGAAAATGAATGTAACTTTCAGCCTGAAGAAATGGAATGGTTGGTGTAGTTGGAGAGGACTGCACAAGTCAAATTCGGGGGCTGCTTCTTAAGCGCTGGGGATGGTGCAATCTGCATAAAGCCTTGTGTAGGGGTGGGGATGGGGAGACACACACAAATGAGTAGCATGGGGGAAGGTTGGCCCTATAGATGTAAGTTACATTTCTTGGCTAGTTACATCTGTTTACTGGCTAACTTACACCCAACATGTAATACACCTCACCAATGAATCTGGACCAAGAACGTTCGTGGGAGTTGTACCTGCTTTCACCAGAGCTGCATTCGGCCCAAAGGTGACACGAAAACATAATAGAAACATACAGCCAGCTACCTAGATTCACTCAGACATGCACCCACGCCAAGACACAGAAACATACATTGCAGCAGTCAGAGATGTGGTTCTGTCTGAGAAGCGCATGCACTAACATGCATTAGACACCTACACACATTCAGCGACAGGTACGCACTCACACAATCAGCCAGAGGCGCACACTCATTCATCTGCTCCGACACGCCCTGAGCCATGTGCCCACTCCAAGATGCCTTTCTAGCTCATGCTCAATTCACACTAGCTTTCTCATTTCTCACTCAATCGGTTTGCTTCACCCCTTCTTTTTATTTCTCAAGAGTGTAGCATAGCCCGCGGTTTTCAGCATCGGCCTGAGAATCAGCAGCTCCTGATTCCCTCAGTGGCTTTGGGCAAGAGTCACAGCACCTCTGTGCCTCAGTTTCCCCTTCTGTAAGAGGGGGGAAATGAGCCTGAGCTGACTTACTGGGGGATTGTGAAGACTAGTGTGTGCAAAGCTCTTGGAAAGCTGTAAAGTGTTGTTCTCCTCTGTGTAGTTCAGCCCCGCTTCCCCGGTGGGAAGTGCACTTTGTCCCGCGGATCTCACCCCCATGTGACACACATGTACGCAGAGAACACATGCACAGCATGTCTGTGAAGCAAGACTCGCGGGATAAATTGCAGAACCCTGGGATAAATTGTGGAAGCTGCAGCCGTGGGCCTGTCCCGTGCACCTGGCTAGACAGTAGGGACTGAGGGGGACTTTAAAGGAGCAACCAGCCAGGAGCCTGTCCCTGTTTCCTGCTTAGTCAGTGCATGTACCAGGCTGTTTTTTTTCATTTTTCAGTCCATTACACAAGATCCTCACTCTTCACTGACACCCCTGGCAGCTCCCCTTCTCTGGAATGAGGAGGAGCTCTGAGAGCAAACACTTGAGCACCACCCAGGATTCCTGCCCTGGCTCTCTGCTCAGGGAGGGGACCATGACTCACTGCCTTGCTGCATGTCGAGACAGAGCAGTGAGTGAATTGTTCCGAATTCCGCTTTTGCATTTCTGAGCCAGCTGGTATGGGCAGGGGAAAGTCACCCCTGTCCTTCTGAATAACAGCCCTCGAGATGGGCCTGGGCTAATCTCCCACAGCTGAACAGCCTTGAGCTTTGGGAGAGTCTGGATTTGGAGCCAGAATTTGCACTGACCCGTCTCGATACAATGGGCCAAACCAACACCATGTACCTGAATGCCACCCCCTACCCAAACTAGGGAGAGTTCCCATCCAGATCTGAAGTTTATCGCTTCTAATGAAAGGTAATTTGCTCATGGACTGTGAGGACTGCATTCCCTTCCAAACTGGCTTCAGAGCTGGCCGAATCACTTTATTCTCAGGCTTCATGGAGTATTATCTCCTTGTGTGCATTCAGGAAAACAGGAGAGGAGAAATCCAAAAGCCATCCTTCCTTGGGCCAGGAGACCACCAAGCCAGAATAATGGAAATTAGAGACCCAGCCATTCATCTAGTCCAACTACTCCCCACCCCCATGTAGCATAACTGTTCCCTACAGTGTACGTGAGAGGGCTTTGTACAATCTTCAGTTTAATGTTCCAAAGCCAAGGGGTTTGGGGCTCAGCCTTGCCTGTGCCAGGTCTAGACTGCTTCTGCAGTTGATGGCATTTGAGGCCTGGACTCAGGTGGTAGATGGGAGGTCACCTGATCCTCAGAGAAGAGGTGCTGTGTCTCATGAGAGAGACCTCCTGCTCAACCAGAGGAACACAGACTTGCAGGGAATAGGAAGGCTACAGCAGGAGATCTGGGATGAGAGAGGACCTGGGAAGGGGCTCTCCACCCCAGCCAGAGAGAAAGGAGCCACCTGCCATGAGGAACAGGGGCAGACAGACACCTTACGGGGAAGAGGTGTTAGGCAACACCAGGCAGAAGGACTTGGCTTTTGGAAAGGAACTATTGAGCCCAACAAGGGGCTGTATGAACTATAGAGTCTGGGTTGACACTAACCTGTTATTTTAACAGCACAGAACCCCGAGGAAGGGATGTACTTGTAGGATATGGACCGTGATCAGGGACCCCAGGAAAGGGACACTGAAGCAGCGGATAGGCCTGACATCAGGGCGGATTGCAGCCCTTCCCTTGAGAGACTGTTCTATTAACTGTTACATCTTACAGAAAGGCAATGCCAATTCCGCTCCGTCTGTGGTGATTACCCCTTTCAGATCTCCGGGCATTATGCTGCTATCCACTTCTGGCTGACTGTTTAGCTGCATAACTCAGCCTTTCCCCAGAAGTCACTCTCTCCAGCCCCGCTGACAGTTCCGGTTGCTCTCTTCTCCCCTGCTTCCATTTTGTCAATATCTTCTGACTACAGATGAAGCCTGGAGGATCAAATATCCTGGGGGCAGTCCCATATAGAGCCTAGCATTTATGATCCAGGTGGCGGGAAGCCTGGAAGCGAGGGTCCTCATGTTGAAAAGCTAAAGCATGGACTATTTGAGCCTGGAAAGAGACAAGTTGAACTAACGAATGGGGCAGGATATTCGGAGCCAGGAACCTAAGAGTGTAGTCCTGGACAAGTCATTTAATCTCATGTGGTTGTATTCTAACCTAATTTACTCAGGTGCAACTATGTTGACTGCAATAGGGATGCACCAGTGTTCCTGTTGGCAGAGGTTTATTTCCTCATCAGTGAGGGGGGATACTAATCTTCCCCCCTCACATGGGATGGTAAGGACTAATGCTTTGAAGGGATCAAGCACTATTCTAATTATTCTTTGGTTTACTCCCTAGGACACATCCCTTCTGTGAAGGAGGCCAGTTGTCCCGATGGGATAGTGTCTTTTTCTTTCTAGCAAAAACATGATCATTTCCCGGCTCTTACTTTAATCTGTCCTGCTGCACTTCAATAGGGCTACAAGCATCATTCCTATTCCCCTCCCCCAAATTCCCCTAGTAATTCCCCCTAACAATGGGCCATTTTCCTTGTAGTCCCAAGTGAAAGCTGCTGCTAATCTGTTTCATTCTGCATCAGGATCAAAGGAACGGATGGACACTGGAGAGCTCCCAAGCCTGCTTAGTGCTTAGCATCTTGGTATGAATAGGAGCCTCTCCTGTACACTGCATGGGCCTCTGCCTGCTGCATCCTGCTACAATTGATAGCCCAATCCTGCAAACCTTCCATAGGTCCTGCCTTGGTACCATACCGTTCTTCTTGTTCAAATGTGGCTACTCCAGAGAGGTGGTAGGAACAGGATACCCAGGGAAATCAGAGTCTGTTAACACCCAGGCTCACCCGGCCACTCCAGGACTCGTTGGTAGACACCTGAAAAACCTACCAATTCCCCGCACCCATGGCAGCAAGCTCTGCCAGACCAGATTCAATTCTCCCTCCTCCTGTGTTTGATCGTATATACAGCACCAGGCCTCCCTTGGGTGCTCTGAGCACAGGGTTGGGAGCCAGGAGACACTTAACTCTCACCAGGACGTAGGACAAGCCATTTGACCTCTCTTCCTTAGTTTCTTCATCTCAGACACAGGGATGATACTGACCAACCCCACAGGCTGAGGCTGGATTAGTTAACGTTTGTAAAACACTTTGGAGGTGCTAGGCATTATCATTTATCAATAGGCTGGTGCCCTTAAATAAACCTGAGCAGCCTGGCTTGATCTTCTGAGCAGGAGGTAGACTGTCCTGAGAATGGCTGCATGCCCCGTCACTCCACCCAGCACAGGAGGCAGGGCAGAGTCCCTGGGGTGACTCCTACCTCAGCAGAGTTGCAGCTGGGCAGTTTGGCCCAGAGTTTCTTACCCGGGAATATAGGGGCAATCTCAGACTGAGACAGTAAACTAGGTCTGGAAAAGCTTTAACAGCAGAAGTGCCCAGCTGACAGGTATTTGGATGGTTTAAATCAAATTTCAGAGGTTTCAATACAGCCTGGTCTGGCTGACATGGACAAGGCCAAATTGCTTCACAAACAGGTTAGAAAAAAGAAGATTGTAGAAATTTAGGCTAAAATACTCAAGCTGGGGGCCTCTGGGTAGGGATCTTATTGCAGAGCTAGGTCTCCAAGGGAGAGAGCCTGCAACCTTCCTCGTCTTCACTGTTAGCCGTGGGCGCTTGGCCCCTCAGAGACTCAGGGCTAGGCCACACTGGGCAGTGCTTTAACCTGGCTTGTGTGGTCATGGCAGAGCGCTGGGAGAGAGCTTGCCCAGCGCTCTAAAAAACCCACCTCCACGAGGGGCGCGGCTCCCGGCACGGTCTACACTGGCACGCTACTGCGCTGAACCTTGCTGTGCTGAGGGGGATGTTTTTTCACACCCCTGTAAAGTGCCCGTGTAGACAAGCCCTTAGGCTGTTGCGCTAGGTGCCGAGCGTTGGAGCCGGGGGCTAACGTGAGACAGCACATTGGCAAATGTAGGATTTAGTTAAGTGCCTGTTTCTTTAACCTGGTTATAGGAAATCTGGGGCCCATACACACTGGCCCGCTTAATCAGGGTACAACCAAATTGAATAGCTGCTTTTAAACACTGTAGTTATAGACATGTAGATGGGACAACCTGCTGGCCCTGGCTCTCAGAGCCCCCACTCTGCAGATCAGCTTTTCTGGTCAGGCCCCTTCTCGGGCAAACAGTGGCTGAGCTAACATGTGCAGCCCTGTACGATTTATGCTTCTGTAGAGCTACAAATGGCCTTGCTTTGTCCTTCCTCCCCTGTGGCCAGGCAGGGAGCAGCGTTTAAAACGAATCCCAGCAGCTGGAATACGATTCTGAGAAAACATGGCAGAGAGGGAGGAGGGTGGCAAACAGGCCTGAGCTGGGGTCTGCCATATGAATAAGGAAAAGGGCTCTCTTTACAAGGCCTCCCTCTCAAAGATGCCCAGGGAAGCCTGTACCTATCAGGAGCCCTCTGGGTTCCAGCTTAAAGACCCCCAAAAGAAGCAACCTCTGCCACCCTATTACATGGCTGTAGCCAGAATGAATTATACCCACAATTTACAGCCCAGCCCATCCACCTCCTGTTTCATTCAGCCAAGAGCAGGGGAACTCTGAGCTGAGGGCCAGCTGGACCCTTTGGTTTGGGTTCCTTTCCTGAAGGTTTTAACGTTCTCTTATGTCCATCTCAGCTTGTAAGGCAGCATCACCCCAGCATCTGCCACCTACCGCTGGGGCTGTACAGGCTGGAGACACTGAAAATGGTACACTGAGCTATTAACAGTCTAGCTACACCTTGATAAGCTGAAGTTCGTCTGCCTGAGAACCTGTCTTGGAAACAGGCAACAGCCATGTCCAGAGGCTGCCTCTTGCACTACAGCCTTCCATCCGCTTACCTGAATTAAGGTCATGCCTCCCCCTTCCAGGTGGCTAATCACTGCAATCTCTCACATGCATCTAGAGCTTTAAAAAAGCTTATGCTGTAATAAATTTGTTAGTCTCTAAGGTGCCACAAGTCTTCCTGTTCTTTTTGCGGATACAGACTAACACGGCTGCTACTCTGAAACCTGTCACAAACTAGATGGTGTTCAGACAGGAACCGTGCAGCTACCTCTGGGGTGGAGTGCCAGGGAGACAATCAGTGCACAGCCGATAGAGGGAGGGGAGATTTTGGCTAAGTTTCCGGGCAATTCCCAAAGAGAACCTTGTTTGTTCAGGTCTCAGTAGGAAGATCTTCCCTCTGTGCTACTCTGTACATCCTTGTTTATTCGGAGACCACCTCTTCCCTGGATACCTTTTCTCCCATCCGTGCTCTAACCCCATCAGAGCTCGGAGAGGATCCAGGAGTCACACTTACTTGGTTTGCTTGATTGGAGGTGCTTTGCTTGGGGAGCCCTTGCCCACTCCCTTGAACATCTTGGCAGGAATTTAGTTCCCTTCCTGGTGTCCACAGAGCTTTTCAGGGCACAACCTCTCTGCTCTAGTCTGCCGAGATGGAATGACAGGCTCCAGCTGGGAAGGTCTGATGGGGGTTAAAAGAGCAGTTTCTGGGTGGCTCCTCCCCAAGCAACCGGTGATCCAGAAGCAGGGATAGAGCCTGGTTTTAAAAATGACTAGCAAAACCAGTTTGTGGTGGAAAGTGCAGAGCCCCGGAGGGAGAGCTTGCGACCCCGCCCTGCTTTTCAGAGGAATGTTTCTCTGCACACGCTGTCTGGCACAGTCAGACACAGGTTTCTCTCAGGTAGAGGGGAAGAATCCTGCCTCATCATTAGCATAAAAGAGGATGAGTCCAGCAACTCCGCTGCAGTTGATTAAATGTCAGTTCTAAGCTCTTCCCTACCGATTAGGAACATCATTTATTGAAAGGAGGAAAGGGAAAGCAGCTTCCCAGTTAGGCAGCAATACTGGTGCCTTTGGACCTTTCGATCAAGTAGTTCAATTGGTTCTGAGTTCTGTTCCCAGCTCCGCTGCAGACTCACTAGGTGAACTTGGACAAGCAATCCAGCCTCTCAAAACGGGGGCTAATGCTCCTGCTTTCTCTCACAGGTACGGCAGCCATCCTACTTACCAAGAAAGGCCCGAGGGGAATATATAGACCAAGCCTCCCTTTTAAAGGGCTGTCACCCACAATGTGTTATGTACACTACAAAATCATACATTTCTATTACAGCATCTGATCCTTTACTTCGTTGCTGGAAAACACTCTCCTCTAGTCAGCGGCTTCTTAATAAGGATCATGGGGCATAAGGCACCAGCTAAATAGCACCCCTTAAAACCAGAATGGGTGGCAACCCCAACTCCGAGGAGTGTTGAGAAGCTGGAGGCAGTGTTTCTGAAGCACCATACATAAAACCGAAGGGCACGGTATTATTCTAGCGCAGGGCTCACAGTCACATTGGAAGGCCACGTGTAATACAATTTAAAATATGGCTCCTGCTAAGCCAGCTAATAAAAATGGATGGGGTGGCGGGTGTGGATGTGGGATTAAAACGGTTCAAAAAGGTTTGTTTTTTTTTAAATGATGTTTACCACTAGGTCAAAGAAGACTATAGATTGGTTTAGTAGGAGCCATAGGATGCAATCCTGGCCTCACTGAAGTCAATGAGAGTTTTGCCATTGATTTCAATAGGGCCAGGATTTCTCCCCCGGTTCTTAGACAGAACTGGAAGGCCAGTGTAAATTGGCCTTGGTAGCATAATCCTTCCTTGAGCAACAGAGTGTACTGTGGAGACTCTGTACTCCCCAGAAGACTCTGCACAGTGGTACAGAAGCCCCTGCTTTTTATAACTTGTATTACAATAGCATCTAGGGGTCCCCATTCAGATAAAAGTCCCATTTAGAGGGAGTGATGCCTAATGGATAGAGCCCTGGACTGGGACTTGGGAGAGCTGTGTTCTATTCCCATTTCTGCCACTTGCATGTGGGTGACCTCGGACAAGCCACGGCTTCTCTCTGTACCTCAGTTTCCCCATCTGACCTCCTTTGTAAAGTGCTTTGAGACCTCTGGATGATAAGATATTATTACTGGGCCAGTTACTGCACAAACACCTAGTAAGAGCCAATCCCCAGTCTGAGACGCTTATAGTCTAAATTATGTGTCTTAAAAATGGAAGGAAATCTGAAAATCCACCAAAAGGGGAGATTTTTTAAGGCATTTAGGGTCTGATTCTCCCATCTTGGCCCTTGTGCTGTCAATTGCACTTGCACAATGAGGGTGTAAAACATGCTCAGTCCCATGTGATTGCATTTTGCACCCACTTTCCACAGGTATCTTGGGTTAAAATTTATACAAGTCAGTGGAGACTCAGGCCCCTTGCTATTCAAGGGGTAAAGCTAGGGCAAATATGTACTACCAGAAATACTTTTTGAACGTTGTACAGGCACAGAGGGGATGGGGGCAGAGGCAGAAATACAAAAAAAATAGTCAGATAGCTGGACATGCTTTCCAGGGCTGCTCCCCTCCCAGAATATTTTCACCTCTAATCAATCAGTCACTTGTCAGATGGGAGTGCAGAGGCAGAAATTCCTGATCTGCTGGGCTTTAAGTTACTAAAATGTTTCTCTGTCTCTCCACAACACACTCAACAAAACGCCCCTGCACTTTTCTCCCCAGCTGGATCCAATCTTGGATTGAGCCCTCTTTTAAAGAAAGCCTCTTGACAAGAGAATGGCCCTATAAACACCTTTCCGCCCCAGCAGCAGGACGCACCTGTCCCACACACAGCAGGCATGCGGGGAGAAAGAGAAACACAGGGCTAATCTCAGAATCAGTGCAAAGAATTACAAGCATCTCAGCCGAGCGCTCTTTGCCAGCTAGGTTAGGGCGTGGCACTGATCGGAGAGAACAGCAAACCATGCTCCACTATGCAGTTACTGGAGTCATTTTCAGTGGCAAGAATGGGGACCTGGCCATGTGCTGAATGGTTAGCCAGAGAGTGGTGCTGCCTTTGAGCCAGGTGGCAACTGGTAAAGATATCGATGTAACGTGTTGGTTAACAGACAAGACTTTGGCTTGTACTGCTTGAAAGAGGAAGCCCTTCTCTTTGGGAGCCCCAGTGAATGCTGAGTATTAATACAGCAGGTTTAAGACAAACAAGACATGCCCCCTCTTCCTCACTCCTTGTGGGTGAGTTACACCACTGGGAGCGCATGGAAGGACGGGCCTGAAATTGTTCCTGGGCCTTGAGTGGAGCATACATGAGAAGAGGAAGGTTCCTGCTTTGCCCTCTGCCCACCTCTGGCGTGGGTCAGTCTGTCTCTTGAGGCCTGATTCTACCACCATTGCTCATGCTGAATTTCCATTGAACCCAATAGGGACTCTGGCTACTTGCAAAGAACTGTATGGCTTGCTCAGAACAAAGGTTGGTAGAACCAGGCCCTTAGGCCCAGCTCCTCAAAGGTATTTAGGGCCCTAACTCCCATTTATTTCCATGGGAGATATAGATATATTTTTGAGGATCTTGCTGAGTTCCCCACAGTGAATCAGTGAAGGAACCAGGGATAAAGCAAGACCCCCTTATCTCTCATTTTCAGTTTTATCTACCCCCCCCCCCATTTCTCCCTTAATTACTCCCCCTTCGGCTGTTCTTACCCTCCTCTTCGGGCCTAGATAAATATTTCTTTCCTTTGGCTAGTATCCCTCATCCGCTGCAGGGAGCGTTAGGAGACCTGGAGGAGAAAGGTGGCAGCAGTTCTTTTCATGAGATATCTTTAGTCTTTGGACTTCTCACCTGTGGCTGGTGCAGCAGTTTTTCTATTCTGTGAAATCTAGTTTTGACTTTGGTAAAGTTGTGGGTATATTTAGTGCTCATGGAAGCAAAGGGCTGAGAGCAGGGGGAAGATCCAGGTCTGCTGGGGACAGATGCTAGATGTGGTATTGGAAATGGTCCTTTTAATTGGTTTAGCTTCCCCCACAGGAAGTCTGGGGGAGGGAGGCTGCAGCAGCCCCTGTGCTGGTAGGTAGAGGCAGTTGGAACCTCATCACAGAAGACAGAGGATCTCATTCAAGCACCTAGGGCGCAGTGTGATTACTGAACAGCACCTTGGGCTTACACCTTACAACAGCACCTTATATCACTGTGCCAAAGCACCTCAGGTCCTGACCTGTATCAACCAGTGCTGATGAAGTTGTAGGCCTTTCTGGGCAGCTGCGATGGTTTTGTAATACAGCCATAGACCAGAGAGGAATGGTTAATGCACATTTTTACACACTCCTAATGCCTAGAGGCCGAGTCGACATTGGAATCTTATTCTGATAGACGCTGTGCAAACATAAGGTGGCATGATCTTTATTTAAGAAGGAAACACAAGCTTGTTTGTGGGCTTCCCAGGTGAATTACCACTGAAGTGCAGAGGGGATGTCTAAAATCAAGCCAGGGAAGCTGCTGTACATAATGGCTGAGGGCCTTGGTTCTCCTGACACTGTTTTTATGGTTACACTTCCACCCTCGCAGAGCCACACGCCCAGGATGCTACACAGCTGGAGGTGTACCAGTGCATTCCGGAAGTGACAGTGCCCAGGAAGGACGAGATCATTTCCAAGGCAAAGTACTTGGAGGGTGGGGTTAGGACAACTGGCTGAACTGGTGCAGCTGTAGTGCCTGTAACTCCCTGTGCAATGGGCAGAAACCGTTGTAGGCTGCACCGGTTCAACAGGCCCTGACTTACCGTAACTCAGCACAAGTGTTACAAACAGGCCTTGTAAACCCCCTGGCGCCACTGCTGAGTGTGGGCACAAGGCAGCAGGCAGACACTCTGAGCTCGTGCCTTCCAGCCAACGCTTTCCTGCAGCATCTTTTCCCCTCCTACAGACAGTATGATAGCACTGTAGGGGATGTTTGACATCAGGGAGCAGAATCGGTTCAGGCACAGGGAGCCCAGGGCCAAACACTGCAAGGAGGTTTGGCATCAGAAAATGGCAATCAACTGGGAATCGGGTGAACCTTTAATAAGTATGGCAGGGAGCGTATCCTTCCCAAACATGGCAAAGTCCTGCCATCTCTTGGTGGCAGAGCGTGATGGGGCGCCTGCCCCACACTGGGCTCTAAGGGGTTAAGAGAGCCCCTGGGGAGGCTGCATAGGAGGCAGCCAATCAGAGAGGGGCTGTGCAGACCCATATCAGAAGGGCTGCAGAACAGAGCAGCAGTCCCTGGAGCTCGAGGAGGGAGATGGACCGACTGCCTGGCAGGCTGAAGACAGCAAACACCCTGGACAGAGCAGTGCTGCTGGCAGAGACCCAGGGAGCTAAAGGCAGCTCCTGATGGGCTGCAGAGATCTGCAGGCTGAGGTCCTGATGCAAGGGCAAAGAGGGTGCTGGGGCCATGGGGAAGTGGCCCAGAGAAATCTACTGAGTCAGAGGGGGTGCCACAAGCAGCGGCCATGTACAGGGTCCCTGGGCTGGGACCCGGAGTAGTGGGTGGGCCCGGGTCCTCCCCCCCCCACTCGTCACCGAGGAAGTAGGTGGACTAAGGAACTGTGACACTCCCTGGAAGCAGGGGGAGCAGAGTACGGCATAGGGGTTGTGTCACGAAGACGACGCTGAGGTCCTGGGAATGACGTGGGTCCCTGGAGCAGAAGTTACGATGGCAAGATGCCACCAGAAGAGAGCACACTGGCTAGCAGAGCTGATCCCTGGGACATCCAGCAGGGGGTGCTGCAGTGGTGAGTCCCAGACCATATCAGAAACACAAAACCAACCCTGGACTGGAGCTGGGAACAGCCCATTTCTGTGGAGAGTTAGTCTGCTGGTTATATTACAAGTTGCTTGGTATTCAGATATGCTGAAACATTCCTAAAATAAGCACTACACCAGCTCTTCCAGACAGAGTTGATACCTCAGAGGTATCAGGGAGCCTATGGGCTCTCTGAATTTGCGGGGATTGGTACTACTGCCCTCAACCAGGAAGTACCTGCAGAGGTTTTCTTAATGATGGAGCTACACTATTTGCATTTTTATTTGGCCTTCAAGGGTAAGGAATCTCCAATTGCTTTACCCAGTTAGTGATATAAGGTACACCCAACAATCTCCATTAGAACATAAGAACAGCCATACTGAGTCAGACCAAAAGTCCATCCATCTAGCCCAGTATCTTGTCTTCAGACAGTGGCCAATGCCAGGGAATAGCAATAGTTAATACATCTAGTGATCTGGGTACAGACAGCAGAGCTAGCCAGGAAATCTTATTCCTCTCTCCATGAGAGTTCAAGACTGACTTTCTTCCCCATCCCAGATTTTAAACCAACAGTTGAAATCTCAGACATTTTGGTGACTGGATAATTGGACTCGCAGTGAGTAGCGACTTACTCCATGAGCAGTCTCAGTGACTTCAGTAAGACTCTTCACAGAATTAAGGGCTACTCAGCAGGAATAAGGTAACCGCTTCTAGTCCTTTGACCCCAAAGGGGCAGGGGGTGGTTCAGGAGTTCATCCCAGGGAGAACCGCATAGTATGGTACGCAGGTGATCTGCTGGGAAAAGAGCTGACAAAGCTGAACTGGCCAAGGGCTGTTGTGGGAAAAGGAGGTGCTTGGAGTAGTGAGTCTGACCAGCCACTATAGCACCAGGGCACGGTCTTCCTCCCCGCATTGCATTTCAGAAGCGACTCCAGCAAGAGTAATGGAGTTACCCTCAGCGGAGGCTGACACAATCAGGCCCCTTGTCTAATCTCGAGGACACCCGTTTACAGCGGGGACACTTTTCAAAAGCACTGGAGTGCTTTTCAAAAGCACTGGAGCTAGAATCCTATTGAATTTCTATGGCACTTGGGCTAAAACTCTCAAAAGCTCCCAAATCACCCAGGCGCTGGTGTCTCCATTTCTGCCAGCTTTGTAAAGTTAAACAGATGCCAGCCCTGGAGCATAGCATCTGCCTGCAGTGCCTGTCATTTCTCCTCCCTTTTTGTCCCCGCAGTGCTGTTTTCATTCAAGCCAACAGGAACCCTTACAAACTAGCTCTAAGAACAGCCAATGTATTAAAATTGCTGCACCAGTAAGAAAACAGGACACCTATTCTTTCTCTGTCTTGCCATCATTATGCAATTTAAAGTCTCCAACTGTTCAAGTCATTTCTTTCCCCCCTTTAACAATTGGAAAGTCCAAAAGCAGCAGCCCTACGGGAGATAAAGACTAGGAGATTGCAGGATTGATTTATTCAGTGCTCAGAGCAGCATGAAAGTGATTGAGCGCAGTGCTTTGATTTCTCTCAAGCTGATCAAATGCTGGACTAAGGAGGACACAGCAGAGTTTTACATGGTTGCAAGACAGACCCCCAGGGATGGATTCAGCCTGGAAATTGAACTAGCCTTCTTCAAAGACAATAGTTCCTCTGGTGAAGTTCAATGTCTCAGTACAATGAAGTGAAGAGAAAGGCAGACTTAGAAGACTGAATTTCCCGCCACCTCTAGCTGCACTTCGCAGGCCTAATCTAACCCCCATGAAGGGCTTCTATTGACTTCAGTGGAGCTTGACCCTACACAGCAACGAAGTCAAGCTTTATTGCAAGCTGGATCAAACTCTTGGGCCCTGAAGAGTCTTTTCCAGACTCCAAAAAAGGAGCAGAATCCATTCAAGCAGTGTTCTTTTAAGGCCCTGTGGCTCATCCACCACATAACGGGCGCTTTACTTGCCAGTATTGGCTGCAGATGGGTCTTCCATTGGGTGTGCCCTTGCATCCCTCCCCCTTTCCAAAAATGATCAGAGTCTGACAGACTGGCTAGCACTGCCGGTTTGACAAGAGAACGGTTTAATGCTTCGCACAGGATTGAGCCCGCCTCAGATCCTCGCTTTCTCAACTTGCACTTGAAAAGACAAGGTATAAAAACAAAACCAACAAAGCAGTCTGTGGATGCAGAGCGTGTGACACTGGATGCAGATCGGCTATTGCTCTTCCACTCCAAAACCTGTTCAGTGGAACAACCAAATCCTGCTCCCTCTTGCTTCTTCACGCAACAAAATTATTTCCAACACCCCATCTATTAGTGGCAATCCAGCCTTTTAGGCAGCCTACAGGCATCAGAGCAATTTCCACATTTTTGCCCAGCATCTCTCATGCACCCCCTGCCCTTTGATCATTTCGCCTTCCCTCACTCTCCTCCCATCCTAAGCCTTTGAGCTTGCGGCCAGGACATCCGCCTGAATTCTCCATAGCTCCTTGTGCCATAGCTTGATGATTATTCGCCATCAGATTGCAAGAAGCCACACTCTTTGCCCTCATTTAGGAGGCTGCAATAGTGCTGAATGAATCCAGTAATATGTTGCACATCTACCGCAGCTTGCAGCAAAGGATCTCAAAACACTTTGGAAAACTTGCCTCTGTTTAAATAGTGTTAGATGGTGCCTGCCTGTATCACATGGCTTGGCATTCGTTGACCAGCTTGCTTATTTATGTGAACTGTCCCATGAACTTGGTAGAGAGATCTGCTCCAATCAAGGTGTGACCTAAGCCAATTAACCATACAATGGGAGAGAGAATTAAACCTTTAGGCCAGATGTCCATGCACGCCTCAAGCCGGTTAGTGCAACATTCATGTGCAATGGAAGGCAAATGGAGTAAAAAGTGCAGTTCAAAGGAGGAAGTTGGCATTAGGATTATTCTGAGAGAACCTGTGAAATCAATATCTTTTTGTAGACCCAATGCTTTCCGATAAAAGACAAATATTAATACCTAGCTCTTATCTAGCACTTTTCATCAGTAGATCTCAAAGCACTTTACAAAGGTAAGTAGCATTAGCTCCATTTTTAAAATGGGGAAACTGAGGCATGGGGCGGGGACGTGACTTGTCCAAGGTCACCCAGCAGGTCAGTGGCAGAGCTAGGAATAGAAGCCAGGTCTCAAATCCCAGTCTGTTGTGCTATCCACTAGGACACACTGCCTTCTCTATAGAGGAGGCTGGCCTAAGCATTATTTGAGGATGTTATGTCAAGCCAGCAGATAGGCCAAGAAGGAATAAACCAGCCTGCAGTCAGTTCCATGCTGTGGAAAGAGACAGTAGATCAATCAGTTACTGACATATGGCCATCAGAAAGCAAGATGTATTCCCACCCTGAGGTAGATTTTGCTGCAAAGACAACAGAAATACAGGAGCTACTGGGTAGCCCCTGTATGCTTTGCCCAATTATGAAAGACACACACACAGGCACTCACAATGACGAGGAAGTTCTGGAAATGTGGCTCCATGGAGTAATCCAGTGGGGATCAGCCTTTCCCAAGAGAATAAATATGGGCCTGACTTGAATGGTTTACAGCCTAATACAAAGGGCAACAGTTTCAGGAAGGGAGGGCATGGGGCCATCATGGCTAAAGAGGCCCATTAAGGATAGTTTTGAAGGAAGAGAGTGTAAAATGTATATAGCAAACATAACAGATCAAAATCCAGAGTGCAGAGACAATGGTACCGCATGTTCCTTTGTGACTATCAAAGGTAACTATGGAAACAAGCCCATCATTGAATGCAATCCAGTATCAATTGATTCCTTGCCTCTGTGCCCCCCCCCCCAAACCACCTGACTGCTTGGGAGAATTGCCAATGGACAAACATGTGCGAGAGCAGATGGTGTTTCACTGGAGCTCAGAGGCAGCAGAGGGAGGGTTAATTACATCCATATGCACACTGGGCCCAGGGGCTGGAGTCCAAATGTGGTTTCATGGGAGGGGAAGTTAGTGATGATTTACTGAGATTTATTAACCTTTACCAGCTGAGTTCCTGTGGGCACAGACAATACAGAGGAAAAAGAAAACTCCCATGGGTGTCTCCCTCTGGGCTCCCTCTCCATTTTCTGCACTGCTGGGCACAGGTCAGAGAAGGACGACTAATGTGACATTTTTACACTTAAACTCAGGATGCCTAGAGTTAACAACATGAATCACACAGGGATGCATGTCCTGTACGTGTGCTCTTCCAGTGCCTTTCATCCGAAACCCTCTAAGTGCTTTCCCAACATTGGAACCAAAGGAGGAACGCAATAGCCTTCCCATTTTCCAAATGGGGAAATGGAGGGACAATGAGGTTAAAGAGCTTGATTTTTAAAGGGCTGCGGCTGAAGTGTTAATGATTGCATCATATTCCAATGGCAGAGAAATAGGCAGAGTAATTCATCCCCTGCCTCCCAGAATTGGTGGTCACCCCAGACTTCACTTGTTTCTGGTTAATTCATGGCTTTGCTTGGGAAAATTAAGCCCCCAGTCCCTCTTCTCAAAGCAGAATGCAAACATTCAAGACATACACATCTACCCATAGTACATCATCTTCCAGGCTTTAAATAGTCATACGCTGTCACCCCCATCAATGGGTGTCTGCTTTCCAGATTGACCATGGGGTTGGGAGCCAGGAACTCTTGAGTTCTAATTCTCACTGTTTGGCCCTGGGCAAGTGACAGTCTCAGAACTAGGATACCTCCCCACCTGCCCTGCAAGAGGAGCTATGAGAAAGCATATCTGCAAAGTGAGAGTTTTACTCTCAATAACTATTCTCAACATGGATGTCTAGACATGGATTGTGACAGTGAATTGTATTGTCTAGAGACCACCAGACCTTCTTTGAAAACAGAATATACCTTTTATAGTATGATGCAGCCTTAAATCAGTGGAACTGGAGTTATACCCAGACACTTGCACATTTTGCAACAAATACTGAATTTGCAACCTGATCTTCTATTCTTAAGATCCACTTCTGGATTATAGTGAATTATGTCAATCCCACGAGAGAAAGCAAGGGATTTAGAAAATTTTCACCCTGGTTTACATGACCAGCAAAGGATCAATTTACACAGAAGTTTGGAGAAACATTTAGGAGCACGGTTGAGGAGGACAGGCAAGATTACCAGCCCCGTAAGTCAAACTGATACTGCACTTGTGCTTTAATATCATTGGTATCCAAGACGCCACAAAGAGGGTAGGGAGATTGGAGCATTGATTCTACACTGGTGAAGAACCAAGACACTGCTATTTTGACTGTAAGCACTATGGGGCAGGGATGGTCTTTTTTCTGGCTGTGTAGAGCACCTAGCCCAGTGCGGTCCTGGTCCATGACTATGGCTTCTAGATGGTACCGCAATATGAATAGCTAATAATCAGCCAATAATTGGGATAGCTTTGCATCAGGACAGCAAAGCAGAACACAAAATCTCTATTGGAGGCAGGCACACTTAACAAAACAAAAAACACACAATGTTTTGCTGAACCTGTTCTCTTAGTCCAATGACAATGAAACATGAAAGGAGAGGTTTGTGCAAGGGAGAGGTGGTATCACAAACCTGTTCCACAGTACTTGTCCCTCTGCATATTTTCTACTGTTTTGGTTCTAGGTGAGGCAGCAAAGAAGAACAATTTGCAGAGGAGACTGAACTAGGGCTGGCTGGAAAACAAGAATTCTCTTTCATGAAAAAGCTTTGAGACTTTGACATTTGAACACCAGACTTTTTTTTGTGAGAAACACCCCACAATAGCCAATGATTCAAGACTTGAACCTGGGTCTTCCCCATCCCATGGGGGTGGCCTAATCCCTGGGCTATTGGCTACTCTGGGGTGTGGGTTTGTGTTTCCCCCTCCAGAAATTCCATCCTGGACCTGAGAAACCTTCCTATGGAAAATTGTCAAAATAAGGTTTCAATTTTTTATTAATAAAAATAAAAATCAGCATTTTCTAACAAACATTTAATAAAAAAATCCCCAGCCAGCTCTATTTAGGGCCCATGATTCTTTGCATGAATGTACAGACCTTTGCCGCCGGTGGTGTCCTTCCAGAGCAGAGTTCTCCATTGCCTCAGAGTCAATTATATTAGGCGGAGATAAGCTGCTCCACATGGAAATCTGACGGTAAAGGGGGAAGGAGGGGTACAGATGGTTAGCAGGAGCAAGTTAAGGTAGTCCATTTATGAGCAGTAGCTGTCTCATCATGTCACAATTTCTAACCAGCCTTTAATCAGAAGGACTGGAGTTGTGCTCCTGCAGTCAGCAGTGCTCACTGGTACCAGCTCTATTTCCTCAATAAAACACAGCGAGAGGGAGGGGAAGAGACTAATCATTTCAAAACAACTACTGACTGTTCCATGCAGCTGAAACAAAGCACAAGGGAAAGAGGAAGTGAAGTACATAGCACACAATGCAGCAGTCTAGAATTCTTTTGGAGGAACAACTGTTCTCCCATTCCCTCCAGCAGATTTCAAGTATCATTGCTACACTGGAACCTGCATGCTTTTATTGCTGTATTTGCCTCCCCAGTCAGAAGGGCCCACACCATTCAAGCATGGTTAACTCTCCCAAACAGACCTTGATGAAGGTATAGCCAAGGGAAAAAGCTCAGTCTCCGCAGAGTAAGGAATTTGGGTTGGCCTTGAGGTCATCTGCCTACATTCCATCGATTTCCCCTTATTAGTAGATTGTCTTCTCACCTTTAATTTTCTTCAGGCATCTGATAAGTGTGGAACTCGCTTGTGGCTGAGCGAACAGGCAACATCCCTGAGGACTGCAACATCATTCCACGGGCGGACACTGGATGTAGAAAACTACCTGCTACCCTCAAGGCTGCAACAATAACTTGTACTAGGGTCCCATACATTCCCCCAAAGCAGGTTCTTACCTGAAAGCATAGTGCCAGTTGCTACTACTCTTAAAAACAGCCAATCCAATACCTGATATAAGACAGGGATGACCACATGGAGTCAATATCAGAGCTCTAAAACTTTGAAGTTGCCGCATCATTAGATAAAAATCTAGACTTCAGTCTGGAGCATAATTCAAACGTAGCTGGCAGTTTAGACTCCTTGCCAGTCCAGTAAGGCTGGTGAAGAGTACTGTGTCCTTTAGGCAACAGCACACAAGCATGGAAGCTAATAAAGGCTTCTCCAGCAAGCTGGAGAAACAATACGCATGTTGGATCAACTGCCGGGGATCAGAAACATAGGCGAGTAGCTCTGTTGCAACATTGGCTCTTTTCAGCTGTAGGTGAAATGTGACAGGGTTCTCTGCGTTCTTGGAGAACAGAAGTAAAGTCGTCAAACCAGCTGGCAACTGTTCTCCACACAAAAATCCTCTTCTTTCCTTTTAAACAAACTGAGGAATTAGTTTGGCCTGGACTTCGGGTGCAAGAATGAACTTCAGGGGTAAATGAAACGTAACTAACTTCTACAACCCATCCCTTGGGCAATAGAAGACAAAACAGTCTCAACACATTATTCAACACAACCAGTGACCATGTGAGATCAGGCCCCAGCAAATAGGAGGACCTGAATAGGAAGCAGGGCAATAAGTGTTTTCATACACGGAATGCTCACCTGTCAAATGATGCCCTGTTTAAGAGGCTCTGCTCTTTGCCACTACCATATTCAGATAGGGATTTTCCATACCACATCAGAACAAAGGCCCACCTAGCCTCATCTCACCTCCAAGACTGACCATTACAAGAGGCTTCAAGGAAAGGTGGAACACTCCTGTAAAAAGACAATACCATAATCTGTCCAGGGGGAACCCAGGCAGTTACAGTAGCTATTATTCATGCCTAGTTTTTTGTTTTTTTTAAATTGTAAGGAGCGTTGTCTCAGTGAATTATGACGAGCTCCCCAGGTTAATAATTCTGTAAAAAACCTTATTTCTTTTAACCACTTTTAAAAATTTACCTTAAATTCAGCAATATTCCCCTTGCTATTGTGTTATGAGAAAAGCTAAAATTAAACCTCCTAATGAGCTTCTCTAGGTTATCCATCCATATGCCCCTGTGTCACTTCTTATTCCTGTCTTCTCTAAGGATTCCTAAAGCTTTTAAATCTCTTTATAGATGCTGTTCCAGAGCTATAATGATTTTCATTGGCCTCTTCTGGAGCTTTCCATTATTGCTGGATCCCTTTTGAGACAGGGTGATTAGAGATGAAGATAGCCTCCAATGGGCAGATGTACCATTCAGATTTTTATAAGTAAAATAGCATCAATTAGTCTTCATCCCTTTATTATAACCCAGCATTTTGTTCCTCTTGACTGATCAGTAGTTTTCATTTCACCCTTTATATTATACATTTCAGCAGTTGCTTTAAGCAAATAGGTTCTTCCAGCCAACAAATAGGTGGACAAGGAAAAATGCGTGTAGAATTAAGGTTCCTATGTCAACCTTTAAAATCTTTACATTTAACAACATTTTGCATGTGAAGTGTATTCTTCCCCACTAACAATTATACTGAAATTGTGTCTGGGAACTAGCTTGCACGATATCACTCAATTATTGCAAAGGTACTAAATGCTGCAAAGTGAACTCTGCAGTCTAAATAAGAGCAATTCAACGAACAGCTGTGTTTTGAGCATAGAACAAGTTCATCACTAGCGCCAGCAGCTAGTTTGTAAAACATTAAGCTTTGCTCTGATCACAAGAGCCCTGTACTATCTCTGATAAGAGAGCTGAAGGAAAGGTTCACATACCAGGGTCATAAATATCAGAACTGAATTCAGCTTTTTGCCTCTGGGTGTGCAAGCATTGTGAAGGTTTGGCAATTGACCACAGCTGACCAACCTACTCCTTTTACTCATTGCTGAGGATTTTGGCCCTTCCTTGCAGATTCTATTAGTAGATGCTTCAGATCCTTGATCAAAGACTGCCACACTAGTTTCCTTACGACCAATACTGTCAGACCTTAAGGCAGCAGTTCTAAATCCAGTCTTTGTGCTAGGAACTTCAATAAATTTAACACAATCTGGTTTTCATCTTGACAGCAATTACTAACTACTCAAGGGAAAGCAGTACATATTTTTACTATCTTTGGATATTTTCCTAGTGCTTCATCAGTTCCTTCTGCGTCATTCAAAAATGCAAAGAGCAACACACTGCTTATAAATCTAGGATCTATTTTTTTTTTTAATATGAACGCATTAAGAAGGAAAAGAACAAAGTTATATCTGATAATGGTGCACATTTGAGTCTTCATTGATTGTTCTTGATTCTCCAGTCACAGGATTGAATAGCCTCAAAGATGATAGCATGAGATTGATCTTCTGAAAACTCTTTAGGTAACGAATGCTCAGTGTTTCCTCTGCTTCATATAAACTACATGCCACAGAAATCAGGAATAAAACTTTATTATTTTAGGATTTCTTGTGTGTCCAAACTAATCAGTTGTGTGTCACAGGATGTTTAAAAAAGAGGCTAACTGCCTTTAACCATTTGTAACAGCAACCAATCAGAAACTGGCTTCAACCTAAGTTTCACTGGAATGAGGCCAGAGCCCCATAAACTTGGGGTAGGAGAAGACGAACAAACAAACAGTTTGCATTCCAAACAGAAAAATAATTCTCAAATTGATATAATGTAAAATCTGAAAAAGGAGAGAAGTTCAGAGCAAAGTACAGTCAAAGAAAAACACCATGAGGCAAGTTGCCAGAAAAGGGCTGGGTCAGTGTATCACATGACTATGTCTTCGTTCTAAATTAAACAAACAGGCTTTATGGAGAACTGACAAATCAGTGTTCTAGGACCACAACTGTTTTTGAAATTCCATCATTTGATAAATTAAAAAATATTCTTTAACATCCAGCTTTTCTTCAGCTTAAGTTTGTTTTCTTCTATAAAATCCCCCTCCCAGGTACATACTAAATGAAGATTCAGAATATCAGGAAACCCACTTGATTTTCATGTTGTAAAATATACAGAGAATAGGGTCAGTTTCCTTTTCCCTCCCACCACTCCCTTGACCTCTAGGCATAGGAATCCTCCTGCAAGAAATTGCCTTGTACTTTAAGAATTAATGAATCAGATCAACTTGGAATACCAAGTCTACGTTAGGTTTAAAAACAATTGGAAAATCTTATATTAATTCCATATTGCTCTCCAATCTCATGAAGAGAAGCATCTTTAATGGAATATTTCCAACACTGCACAATCCAGATCTGCATAAACCAGTTTTTCTTGTTTCCAGCCTGTGGACTTCCAAGCCCTCATGCTGAAACAATGCAGCAGTGAGAGGCAGTATGAAAACCAAGACAACTTGTAGGCTATCAAACTGCTACATCTCAGCATCCAACTACAGTAAACTTCAGTGAAGACCCAAACATGGCTTATGGAAAAGTTCCAAATTTTATTTAGGAACAGTTCTGCCTTTTTTTTTTTAAATTAAAGACAGCGATATGAAATTACCTGCATTTCAAAAGCATCCATCACCATAGCATCCGGGCAATCTTACAAAAACGTAGCCTAGTACAAGAGAGGATCTTGTTGCTTAAAAATCCACTGGGCTCCTGTTACTTATTCCTCATCTTAAATTATTTCCATAACAATCAAATGCAATAGCAAAGTCAGAAGACTGAAGATGAGAAATAAGCAGGAGATCAACTCCAGACAAAGATCATCTTGTTTTCAGGCAAGCCTGCTTAAGTGAGAAGAAAGGAAATGAGCATGTAGGATAAACAAACAGACTTTCAGTTTTCCATGAAGACTGAGAGCAGCTCCTTTTAAAACCACCCATGAGCAACTAAGTTCCCAAGAACAGCCTTTTTGGAATGGGTTCTATACTGTAGTTAGGCATTTACCCAGATGTCCCAATGAGGACGGATTACACAGATGCTGCAATGTGTAAATTCAGACAAGACTCCACCACGGATTAGGTAATCATTAACATTTATTAAAGTATTTACCACCCCTGCTCTTAGCACAGAGTTTCAGCTCTCGTTTCTGAATGCAACATTTTTTAAAAATAAAGACAGATTTCTCTTTACATAACTATATATATTTTTAAGTCAGGGTGTGGTAGGTGGCACACTAGCAGGAATCCAGTCTCCCTAGCTAGTGTTTCATATGCTTTGCTTAGGCAGACCCTTTTGTGAATTCTGGTTCCTCAACACCTGCCCTCTCCTGCCCTCCTCCTCCTACCCCCAAAGAATGTTCTGATCAGAGAATCAAATTATAACGTCAACCATCGGTGAACATCAAGATACGTCTATGCCTGGTCGATTGTGTGTATTGACCCTTAATGGGGCACTGGTCAAAAAGCAAACTCCAACTTTTCAGAGGACAATGGAATTTTTCTGCTCCAGATGTTATCAGACATTTATATAGTACACATGGTCCTGGGGTAGACTGTTTTCCTCTAATACACTGGGAAAGAACGCACGTGCACAGGCACATACACAACACAGGGAAGATGGTAAGAGTCTCCCCTTATTGGTTTCAGACGCAGATATTTATGTTCTGGACCCTGTTGGAGCTTTCCCACAACAGAATAAGACCTCCTTTGAAGGCCACGAGTTAACTTCTGAATCCAAAGATGCCCTTGATATATCCTGTGAGACCACTCTTTGCTTTCTGCTCCACCTTGTCCTCCAGAGGTGGGAAAGCAACATGGTTGAGGGCCAGGTCAAAGAACAAGGGTTTGCATGGGACTGGCTGGAACCCAGGAGGGAAATGCACCAGGCTGGCTTGTTTGCTGACAAGAGAGGGATCCAGGCAGAATGTCTCAAACCGTTCAGAGAGTAGCTGAAAAGAGATCCAGACACCAATATTAAAGAAGCTGATGACCTATCATAGCTGGCCCGATGGCCAAGCAGCAGCATCTAGACACGCAGGATGAGCAGTGGCATTGAGCTAGCTGGACTGGCTGCATTCTGGTACTCATTCATCACCACCACAGCTAACTAAGAAAAGTGTGGCAGACTAAAGGCAGCTTTCCCATGCCCTCGGCACAGCAGTGTAAACCCAAAAATGGAGACTCCAGATAAGATGATGTAGTGGCAGCCTCAGTTTCCCGTACCCAAACCAGCTGAAGTCCTGCAGTTAGCTACCTTGAGGTGACAAGAAACCCTCTCTCCCTCCCACATATACACACCCATTTAGTGCTTGTGGGGAGAGGGAAAACAATCAGCTTAGACCATTCTGTACCCAAAACTGACCATATTACACAACCCATTTTGAACACACTGGTCTTAAGTGTGTGCATCTTAGGTTAGTTACAATTTAAAATAGAAATTGTCAAAATAGACACATGGATTACTCTTAGGATAAAATTAAGCTTTACTTTTCCCAATTACTAGAAAATTATCCTCTTGCAGAAAAAAACTAGTGCTAATGAAATTGCCTCCTTTTCACCACAGTGCGCAAAGCCGTGACTCACCTTGCCATCCTTGACCTGGGAAGGAGACTCAGTCTCATGGGTGTCATTTGCATCTGAAAGATTCACAGAAGTGCCATATGAATATGCAGACAGAGACTATTAGTGTCAAAACGCATAAGATGTGTTCAGAAGTCACCTTTGGGCTCATGCTTTTCAGCATATGGAAGACTGGATATTCTAGCAGAGAACTTGCTTAGTTTGTAAGTCAAAAGAGGTCATGTTTACAAGCACCCCACCTTTCCTGTTTCTAAAGTGGCACAGAGAGGATCTCCCAGTCCCAACAGAGGCATGGCACTGTGGTAGCTATATGGAAAGTCGGTGAGGGCAAAAAGCCCCAAGGTATGTGGCAAGTCCACAACGTTAGGGAGGGGGGAAAAAACAACAACCACCACCTCAGATCTATACTTCCCTGGTTCTTCTATCTGCAGGCAAGGCAGATTTAGCAGTTCTTGTCTGCCAGAGATGAGTACAGGCTGGTATAGGTCACAAATTCCCCAATTCAGTTGACACTGAATGATGACTCAGTACAACTGTGTCAAAATAAAATTAGAGCTCTTTCCTCTTTCACTGAACCTCCTAGTATCTGCTTGTTAAGCCAGAGCCAGTGAGAAGTAATAGACGAGTCAGGAAATTCAACGCACACCCTACTGCTATGAAGGTGCCATACACTGGATGCTGTTTATCTTTGGTGGTACCTAAGAAGTGCTCGTAAGAGTGCTCTTTGCAGGATGGTAAAATGAATAGGAGTCCTTCAGAAGATTTCAAACCTCTGATTACAGAATAAACTGGGAAGGCTCTAGTCTGCCAGTGGCAGCCCCAGAGGTACCACACAGAGCATCTAGAAGAGGCTGGAATTGGAAAGGAACAGCTTTCAGAACACACTATAGATCGAGAAAACATGTGGGAAGCAACTTTAGTATTGTAGCATTTACAGATGAAAAAGCCTAAGTGGCTGCAGTATGTGTAAGTGATTGAATTTGAGGGAAGCCAGTTCTTCTGCAGGATTGCATAACTCACCTAATATAGCAGCTGCCTGCAGGGAGTATTTCTCTGCATTCACTTGATTGATCAGCTCCTGGACATCAGGCAACTCCTAGATCATTAAAGAATACCCCTGAGACTCAAATAATTATATAAAGCAAAGTTTTAACAAGAATTGGGACAGAAATGTTTAAAATTTAGACTTCAACTCTGACAAACTAAGAACTTTACAGCAGTGCCAATCAATTCTCAGAGGAGAGATGAACATATATAATAGCTCTTATGGTACCACATAAACCTTATTTCAAGTGAAATCCAGACACGTGGACATAAAAGTGTATCAATCTTTTTTGGATAGCTACATAGGTAGGCATCTTGTTACTCTGGTGATAAGCTGTATAAGCAGCAGCTATATTCCTATCTTTACGTATCTAATAATAGTCATTGATATTTATTGGATACTTTTGTTGCAAAAAAATCTAGGTTTCCTTTGCTTCCCCCTCCAATCATACAGGGCAGGACAGAGGGAGCCATGCCTGCACTAGCATACTTCATCATAAAGCCTGTAGCAAGCACAAGGTGTTACAGAGCTCAAGGCAATATTCTTCCCACCATTTAAAATTTGAAATATAGTGGCCTACTATTTAGTTACTGGTAGTTAACTGAACTCTCAAGTGTGGAAGAGTTTGGTTCATACCTTCAAGCTGTTCTTATAAGCACCAGCCTGGGCCTGGACTTCACTGGCATACTTCAGGACTCTGTCATACAAAACAAGGGCTTCACTCCACTTTTTCACCAGTACATAGGACTGGGCAATGAAGAAACACCTGGCAGGATGAGGAACAAAGTTAACCCTTACAATGACTAATTGCTTTGCCTTGAGCATATTTCTTGAATATCTAAAAGTATATCGTTTTAAACAGGTTGCCCCAATATTGAGCTATACATCTGGGTCAGGCTGTTCTTCCTCAGCTTGCACGTGCAGTCCCACTTATTTCACTCTGAGATAGAGTCTCCCACCCTTTCCCCCATCCAGTCCTGTGCAGTTGCACTGGAATGTTAATTATGTGACTTCCCAGAGTTCATGCCCGGTTAGCTCTAGAGAATTCTATTGCTTACTGCCAGCTAACAAAACAGCCTTGCTATTCCCTCCAAATGGTTACCTATAAGCCTTATACACCAGTGTCTTCAGTCCTATCTCCTTCTGGAAGTTCTTATCCTCTTCCAGGCCAGGAAGTTGTGGCAGTTCCACCAGATTCTGTACGAAGCACAGAAAAATTGGAATGCAGCAAACGCAAATGAATGCTCTTGTCTGGCATGTGAAAGAAGAAAGCTGCCCTTTTACTGAGTCAGAGCCTAGGCAAATATGATGTTTTCTAGTTATTGATATATTAACTTGAGACCATCATTCAAACAAACTTGTGTAGATTCACCCTAAGGGCAGAGTTTAAGGCTTACTGACACAAATATGCATTAGGACAGTGGGCTCAAACTTTCATAGCAAGAACCACATTGTTAGTTTCTTTTATGCAACATCTCCCTTCCCACTAAACAATGGAACATGCATGTGGTAACTATGGTAACTGCTTACAAGAAATAGTATAAGGGAAGTTTCTAATGTTACTTTTAGCTGTCAATTTAATTTAGCCGTTGGAAATGAGACAGCATCATGGTGATACATGGAAGCTTGGGAACTTCTGCATTAGGGAATGAGATTCAAAAGACTTTACTCAAATCAGCATTTTGAGATTACATTTAATACACTTTTTAAAATATTCCTAAGCGGTTACTGGGTACCATGGACTTTTAACTGAACCTTTTCAGCCAATCACATTAATTCAGACTGTAGCTTCCTCTTCCTGGTTCGTCCTTTTGGCACCCTACATTTTTAAAAAGTCTCAGTGAGACACCTGAAAGTCAGATTTTTCTGCCCTGGCATTACCTGCAAGATGATGTCATAAAGGCGAATCAGGTCCTGAGGCCGTGCTGTACGCTTGCCATCATCCTCTGACTGTTGCTCCTGCAGCAGTGTCTTCTGCAAAGCTTCTGCCATGCTCTCATTGCGCTTGATGGCTGTTGACAGCTTGATGTATGTCAGGTAACTAGAAAGTATCATTTACACAAGCTGTGAAATTCTGTCAGAAGTCATTCACAGCTGTTCTTGGATAGAGTTTCCACTACTAGCCACGCTGAACCCTTGCTAGAATGTGCGTCTATATAACGTGAATTCCGATAGAATGCAGTCGCGGATCCCAAATTTAGTAACAGTCATTAATTTTCATTGTAACGTGGTCCCTGCTAGAACACGGGACTTGGCATGGATCCCAAATCCCGCATTCTAGCGAGGGTCTGGTGTACCAATTTCCAGGTAGACCAAGTTCTGGGGCGGGGAGGGAAGGGGAAGGCATGAAAATGGGACGTTGGGAAATGAATGAGGGAAAACCAGATTCTACTTGATCCACTAGGTCTAGGTGATTTAAGACTGAGGTGGCCCAAGACAAAGGATTAAGATGAGATTCTCAAAATCTACATGGGAATGCAACACTGCCCTAAGCATGCAAACACTCTTACCTATGAAGGTACTGGATATTGGACACTTTCCCAGAATCCACTTCCAGAGAATGTTCCCGTTGCTTCTGCAGAAATTGGAACAAAGGTGTGTGATTTACTTAAACTGGTAACTGGAGAAAAAGGATAAGAAAACCCAAATTTTGAAGGACATCTGGAAACTGAATTGTCTCATACATAAAATACGCATTGGATGATGTTGGAGAAGATGTCCAGGCAGAGTTCAATTATGATGAGGAACTTTGGCCACTGATGAATTACTCTGCAGCACACCTTGTTATTGATGGATCCAAAAGTAACTATGGCCATGGTAGATGTGGGTTTAACTTCACAAGAGACGCTAGGAGATGAAATGCTATACACCTCTATCTTTGGAAATAGTAATATGTTTGGTGCTTACCTGGTCTGGTTTCAGCTCTTCGCGAACAGCCTGTATGGCATCTCGACACTCGCTGAGTAAAGACTCAAACAGACGTTCCTTTGTTTCCTCTCCTTCTGCCTAAATACAACAGAAAAGAGACAAAAATAAGTATTTCTCAAAAAAAACACATTTTCCTATTAGTGAGGTTGGTACTGTGGAAGAGTTGGTTAATCTTCCTTTATTAAGTCTTTTCAAACTTCTGCCAAGTTATTGCTTTTAAAATGTTGACCACAATGTGTAGCTGGATCATGTAATTGTACATGCTCAAACCGTTGCTAAACAGCAAAACTGTACTACAGAGCAACAACTCATGTCTGCACGTTTGATGAACTTGAGGCGTTGTTTCCCCAGTGCCGGTATAGATAGATTCCAGGAAAAGGAGAGATGCATTTACACGGCCTGAAAGTTTCACTGTTGTCTAGCATGGAAGGTGTTTTTGTAAGAATTCCTTCCAGGCAGTACAGTGCAAACCAGTTTTCACGTTTACAAACTAAGTTAATTCTACACACTTTGAAAGGAGGAATGAAATTTTGGCAGATTTCTGATCAGTAGCACAATGGGTTGCAGAGCTAGAATGCATGTCCATACTGAAGACTGGAGTTCTCTCCCTGTTGATACTGTTACTTGAGAACACCAGAAGAAAATGCAAAGAGGATGATATATGATCACGTATGATGGAGTAAAAATTCAGCAGAGTAAATGCCAACAGCCTGATTTCCCCTCTGCTGCCATTTACACATTGACATTTTTGATGAGTTACATCACAACCACCACCCCTCAGAATCTGTCATAGCTGTTCCTTAAACAAACTTGAAAGGACTCCAGGCACTCACTCCTTCATAGATGGATGGCGCCCACCAGCAATCCCACTGCTTGCCAGGCCAAGAAACAAGCCAACCTCCCTGTTCCCCTACATTTAACATTAACTGTCTTACTCCATTTCCCTTGTCTGACCCAAGAGCACGAGAATTGCATTAGACAACACTCCAATATTTGCAATGCATATTTAACATCTCAATATTTACTACATTAACTGTTTAAGAAAAAGCTGCAAAGTAAATTGAAATTTTGGTTTGAAAGGCTATTTATGTGAAAATACTGCTAATCTTCCCCAAGGCATGAAAGATGAGTGCTGATCCAGTATGACAGCCTAGGAGACTCAAGTCTCTTTAAAAGAGGCAACTCAAGTTCAGTGTCTTGTCAGTCTCAACTGACATAATGAAATCACTTCTAGATATGAGTTTAAGTTAATTTTCCACGTCCCAGTCAATCTATAGTCCCTCTGCTACTAAGATACAAACTAGTGACCTAGAGGTGAAAGTCTCCATATCCCCATTAATAATCCTCAACTCACCAGTACCTTCAAAATGCTTAAGTAATTTCTTTTCATAAGCACAATGAACCAGAAAACATTACAGTAAACACAGTCACAGGCCTGTTTTTCCTTTTTCCCCATAGAAATAACCCCCAATGTCACAAGATGTGCCAGGTTTCAGAGTAGCAGCCGTGTTAGTCTGTATCCCCAAGAAGAACAGGAGGACTTGTGGCACCTTAGAGACGAACAAATTTATTTGAGCATAAGCTTCCGTGAGCATCCGATGAAGTGAGCCGTAGCTCACGAAAGCTTATGCTCAAATGAAGATGTGCTAGGTTAGTATTAATCCTCTAATTGAAATCGTTTCTGCGTTACAATCTTTTAGAACTACATTTTATCAGCAGCCTGATTTCCAGTAGGTCAGAGCAGGAAGTGGTGGACAACTGTTTAATGCACATTTTCAAAACTCAACCCTTCTAGTTCATTTGGTTCATTACAAACATCCACACAAATGGCAATGTTTCTTCTCATAACAGGTCAACTACTGAAAGAATGTGTCATCTGATATTTCTGCACTTTCTGGACAGACAAGAATGCTAGGTTCAAAAGTGACCCTTTGAATAGTGCCAGAGCATTTCCACACCACATACAGTTGAAATAGATATGGTCAGTAAATAACAGACAAGCTATCTTACAGTACAGAAAAATTTGAGCAGGGGTAATTAAAGAAACAAGGGGGGAGAAGATGAGAAATAAGCTGGGCTCCTGTTATCAAAAAATACACAGAACTTAGAGACAGCATTCCAGAGCGCTCCCTACTGTTTGCCTGCCCTTCCCTGACCAAAGCTACAGTAGTGTTAATCCATGACACTTTGAGAGCTCAATTTCTTTGCATTTGTAAGAGTGATAGGAGATAGGAATTTCACTTTCAGTTGGCCTTGTTAAACTATCCTCTTTTGCAGACTATGTGTGATCCAATCCAGATACATTTTTAGCCTCTTTGGTGATAACTTGGGCTTCCTGACATCAAAGGCTAAGCTAAACTAGCTGAAAAAAATCAACATAATGCTGAAAACAGACATGAGAGGAGGCTGACCTGGTAAGAATGATATGCTCTTATGTAACTTAAAGACCGAAAACTAAACACTAATCTAAAAACCAAATAAGGAAACCCCAGGTTGTCAGGTCTATCAAAGACAGGGCATCCACCTATGGGTTATATGATTTGGTCACACATGATGAACAGAGGGTGCACCTTGCTACTAACCAGAGAAGCAGCAAGGTATTTTACACTTCCTTGCCTACCCTATGCCATCGCTCCTGGATCAAGTTAATAAAGCAACAACTTGGAAGTCAGTGCGCTAAAATACTGCATTCATTACCATGGAAACATAGATGGGATCTAGCCTTATTCACTTATTGTGCTTAGTGCAGTTCAGGACACTAATAGAAATCATTCCTGCCCGTAGCAAGAAACTTGAGATAATGCATCATGTCTTAGGAACCCTAGATGGGAGTGCAAGTTTCAATTTGTTTTGTTATTCTGATCTCACTTCTACTACAGCAGTAAGAATTTCTAAAATCAGGTATCCAGTTCATTTTCCTTCCATAATGCTAATCCTTTAATAGCACTTCAATTAAAGCACCTTTAAAACTACAAAGCTCGCATTGCACTAATATGTAAAACCAAGGCAGAAAAGTTCATTTCCTCAACACCATACAAGAAGTCTGTCAGAATCATGGTTAGACCTCAGGAGTTCTTGCCTTCCAGTGCTGTGCCTAAAACACTCAGAAGAGAAGAAAACTGAGAATACACACTCTTTTGAAACATCCAAGCAGGAGGATCCTGATCTTCACCTAATGGACTGACACATTGTGCTACCAATCGAACAATCCACTGAGAAACTCACTCCATTTTCAACTAGATGACTATTAAAATAGTAGTGAAAGATCATTTAAAATAAATGCAAGGCCACTCTGATAAAGGAAGGAAAACTGCCTGCAAATGAATTCACAAAAGGCCCACTTGGGTTTAGAAAGGGTAGAATTCCTTTGGGGAAAAAAGAGAAATTGTTGCCCTGTATTCCATGTAATACACCACTGTGTAAACGGATTATTCGAGTCTGCTGCAGCAATCTAATTTCCCCTGAATTCAAACTGCAATGAAGCGTAGAGTTTTGAAAGGGTCTAAAAATAATAGCATTATCCCAATGCAGCTTGTTACCTTTTTTTGCTCTGGGACAGAAGTCCTGTTGCACGTGTCCAGTAAATATAAAACTCAACTGCTTTTCAGACCGTTTATCCTCCCCACAAAGACTGTCCAAATTATTAGGTTTAACAAACCCATTCAAGAATTTGTTATTTCACCCCTTTATAAAACTGTAGGCCTGCAGACTGCAAACATTTTTAACCCTTTTATTTAAACTTTTTTTTTTAAACAACATTATTAAGGCAGGACTAATTGCTGTGAATAACCAGAAACATAAGACACATCTGACTGCATTCTTAACTCCACCCACAGGAGCATTTCAACTTCAGTGGACACAAAGAAAGGAAAACAGACATATCAATATCAAGTGCAGACAAAGACAAGCAGGGTACAGCAAGATAAATACTTTCCTTTGGGGGAGGGGGAGGGAGAGGGAGCACGCATGTGTGTGAGCGAGCAAGAGAGAATGAACACAAACATTGGCATCGGGCGGGCGCAAGTTTTTGATGAGGGACAGAATTAAATTGCTTGAAACTGACTTGACAAAGCTCTAGTTCTGAAAGTTTAGAAATGCCCAGTCTTAGTTTGTCCTTTTCACTCTATCCATAATGGACTGTCCCTGAAAGTTATTTTCCTTCCACACATTTACGCAGTGCTCTCCTTCTACTATAAAGATGATCACAGAATCCTTACAAAGAAGTACAGCGACAGAACTAATTGTTACAGCACTTAGAAACTCTACACTCTCTTCAATTCAACATGGCTATGGGTTAGCTATGTGCCTTCAAGTCATGGCATCTAGTCTCTATACAGGGGAATTCTCACAAGTGAGAAACACCTGGGTCAAATTTGAATGAAACTGGCTATTGGAGTTCATATTTTAACATTTTTTCTCTGCTTCCCAAATTAACACAAAGCAGCTAAAAAGTACACGCTTCAAGATTCTGCATTTATTTTACTCACAAGACTAAGGCATAATAGGTTTATGTTCACTTCTGGTCAAATGCAGCTGAAGGAAAATCTAGTCCTTACCTAAGCAACTGAGTTAAATGCAAGCACTGCCCAGCTTAGCAGTCTCTAGATACAATGGGGCATGGACTTTTAGGTACTGCCACAATACCGTAGAAACTCAATTACAAACACTCCAGGAATGGAGGTTGGTCAGAGTTTGCAACTCCGAACAAAATGTTATGGTTGTTCTTTCAAAAGTTTAAAACTGAACATTGACTTAATACAGCTTTGAAACTTTACTATGCAGAAGAAAAATGCTGCTTTTAACCATCTTAATTTAAACAAAACAAGCACAGTTCCTTTAACTTGTCTTTTTTTTTAAACTTTCCCTTTAATTTTTTAGTAATTACATTTAATAGTACGGTACTGTATTTGCTTTTTTGGGTCTCTGCTGCTGCCTGATTGTGTACTTCTGGTTCCAAATGAGGTGCGTGGTTGACTAATATGTTCGTAACTCTGGTGTTCATAACTGAGGTTCTACTGTACAAACAGGACAACTGAAGAATCTCAGACACCAGCCCCTCTTGGCTGAGTCCAATATTAGAGCTTTGAAAGTCTGGAGACCGCTCCTCTCTGTATCTATAGCAACAAGGATAGTCAAATCTGGTGTCATACCATTGTCCTCTGGAAGCCCATTAGAAGTTTTCAATAACTATTTAAAAAACAAGATGGAATCAAATTCAGCATTCCATTCTGTCACCATCATAAGGAACAGGTCACCTGAAGAGCAGGGGGTAGCTAATTGAAAGACTCCCTAACAACGGTTAACCTGCATTTATCAAAAGAAAGAAAGTGACAGAAAGTTGATGAACACAAAAGCAAAGCTATACCACCACCTACTGGTCATACTACAATATTACTTGCAGGGAATTCTATTTTGAGACGATCGATTTAACCCATAACTTGAACTTAAGCACTACTTATTCAGAAATCAATATGCTTGCATAAAAATAAAAGTTTCAGGTGAAATCAATACAAATAAACTTCTAAAGGCTGCACAACCAAATTCCATTTCTTAGGTTTCCTTTAAAGCACAGCTATGATTTTCTACTTTCACCCACTGTCTCCATTCTGTAAAAAATAAAGGTTAGAGAGAATTAAATCAGATCTTCGTCTTTTTTAAAAACTCTTAAATTTGAGCTGTGTGCCCACTCCACTAAACTTTTCTTCCTGCTTGTAGAGAAAGCCTTCCCAACTTCTGATGTAGTCAGGAGCAGGCCAAGAAACAAGCAGCAGTGACTGCTAAAGATAGACTGCAGCAGCTCAAGACCTGTAGCCAATGGAAGGCAGGAGCATTATTTCTGAACCCTTTCCCTGAGAAATCTAATAATCAGGGAAAGAAAAAAAATCTCGTCTTCGTTTTACAGAATTACTCTGACTGCAAGTGTTTTCTGATAATTGGGCAGTTCTAAAACATCTGGGGCTAAATTTATCCCCGGTGTAACTCCAGGGATGAATTTGGTCCCTCCTATTCATCAGGAATCTTTTCCTCCATTCCTTTATAGTGTTCATGTAAGTCAACAGCATGCCACAACTCCCAGATCTGCTCCCCAATACAGCACGGTACTTGTTTTCTCCATGGAAAGGGCTAGTTACATGGCCCTTTTGCTTCTGTCTAATGGCCAGCACAGGTGATATTTAAAGAACCAGGGTTTTTTTGGAAATGGTAGCTAATCAATTTTCATGTATACAGCATCTTTCATCTGAAGATCCCAAAGAGATTTACAAAATATGTTCAGAGATTACTACACTCACCATTTAAATACAGCTATTTCTGGGGTAGAACACATCAGCATACAGCAACAATACACAAATAAGATAGTCTGCCCAGGTCAAACATCAGCATATAGGTTAGAGAAGCAGAAGATATTAGAACACTGGCATAGAATACCTGGAAGTGATCTCTTAGTTACCTGAGCAATGGCTGCTTCATTATCTGCCAGCCCCAATAAAAAGATCCTCACTTTGTCTATCTTCACTGGGACAGTTCTTCCCCTCCATTCCACCTCACTCATGGTAGCTGCCTGCTTTGCTCGAGTCTGGGTGATCAGTGACTGAAAAGGGCAGACAGAGGTAAATGACTGACAATTTAAATGAACACAACTTTTGAATACTTGATTAATAATCCTCACATTTACTTTAAATTAAAGGTTGGAGTATATTTCAGGGTTCCATTACTTTCTGCAGGATATGACCTTACTCCCTATACAGGGACATTGTTCCTCTGTCTGTTGGTTGTACAATGCATGGATATTTAACTTAAAAAGCAAAGCCAAAACGGTGAGCCGGTCACCATGTGTTCCAAATTTTGGAGCACGCAGTAAATTACCTCTAATTTTTCAGCAAGAAGACCCTCTGTGCCACCAGATCTCAGTCTCATCTGCATTAACTCACTGATAGCAGACTGGTCACCTGAGAGAGAGAATTGACAGATTGAGTCTGAGACCCAACTCATTTTCATTTGTCACTAAGACAGGATTTGGACCCGGGCCTCTAGAACACAAACTAGTGCTTAGGTAACGTTGGGAAGAAGGAAAAAGTTACTTTGTATGAATCTTGCCCAGACTATGTATTTATTCACACTACATAAAACCATAGTGTTGCACAACTCAATATAAATTCCACTTTGATAATCAGGTGCAGAACTGAAGGGCCTTGTCAGTCACATGGATGAGTCTGGAGGGTTTGCTCAGAGCATTATGTATGGACTCATTCCCATGTGTCAACAAGTTTAAGATAAACATTCCAATAACCCTTGCCTCGAAAGCAATCCTTACTTTAAGTATTTGGTCCCCTACTTTACTTACCAATATTATAGGCACAATAGCGAATGTTGGGTGAAATCTCCTCCACACGCTGATTATATAGCACAGCCTGTTCCTCTGTGAAAGCACTGGCCAGTTTTTCATATATCGTCCTGCAGCAGGAAAGTGAAAACTTACACTGTAGCATTTGTTTTTAATAAGATATTAAGCCTTTGCTAAGGGAAAGGATGGCTGCTGAACACTAAACCATTACTCTGAGGGAAGCTGTTTCAACACCACAGCTCAGCTCTCTATCATCATGCTACTGGTTAGCACAACGGCAATCAAAGAGCTTTCAGAACTCTGGCAGAAACTAAACAATTAGGGTTAACAAGCAGCTCACCTAGACTTATCTAGTCTTGTATCAAATTGTATTAAGTAAGTTCAAGTTGACAAAGATGGTAAGGAAGAGAAACTCACTTGCATTTGTTGAAAGCCTCCATAGCCGCCTTCCACTCCTGGTGTTCAAAGTGCAGCATTCCTGTGAGGTAAGCCATGTACGCCTGCAGATAGAGCACAAGTGGACAAGTTAATTGTTGTGAGCATAGTTCCATTCTGTGTGTCCGTTAACACTGATGCCACTACAAAAAAAATCCTAATTCAAGCAATGTTATCCATGAAAAACAGTTTTGATTTTACACTTACATGGATGGCACAAGTTAACAGCATCACTTTTTCACTGACAGTTACAAATTCCTGATGTGAGATGAAGACAAGCCAGTTGGTCTATCTTGCAATCACTACTCACACTGCTTTTGTCAGAAGATACTTCTGTAGCCCAGCAAAGGCCCACAAAAGCTACAAAATGGCAGGTTTAATCACACCTGAGCAGCTATTAGAGCTCCCTTCATAGGAGGCTAGTATCACAAAGCGATGATTGTTTCCTGTCTCCACTGGCCAGTAGGCAGTCACGTTACTTGTGATCCAGATATACAGTAGAATCTCAGAGTTATGAACCCCTTGGGATTAGAGGTTGTTCATAACTCTGAACAAAACGTTCAGGTTGTTCTTTCAAAAGTTTACAACTGAACATTGACTTAATATAGCTTTGAAACTTTACTACGCAGAAGAAAAATGCTGCTTTCCTTTTTCTAATGGTTTATGTTGACCACAGTACTTTACTGCACTTGCTGTGTTTTATCTCTGCTGCTGCTTGACTGGGAACTTCAGTTCCAAATGAGGTGTGGGGCTGACTGGTCAGTTTGTAATTCTGGTGTTCGTAACTCAGGTTCTACTATATATTTTAGGACTCTGAAAAAACTGGTAGCTTACATCTGGTAAGAAACGTTGCTCAATCCTATGAGTTTTCAGAATGCTGCACTCAGCAAAACGACAGCACAGCTTTCTTTTCTGAAGTGAGGAGTGCTGTACCCTCATCCTCTCCCCTTATTCCTCCCATTTAAAAAAAATCTTTGTTTAATCTTAATTTAAATTAAACTGAGGCAAGGGCCATTGCTTAATGTGTTTATACAGCACATATACAGTTGGATCCTGATTCTGATTGAGATCTCAAGGCATTACTGTAAAGCTTCTAGTGCTACTGCTCAACCAGCTGACTGGATTAGTTAGCAAGTCTAACTACACACACAGTAGAGCTCAATAACCGGTAAACTAAAATCATCCTGGACATTCTTAATTTGAAGTCAGAGCAGGCAATTTAGTGTCAGTTTACAAAGAAGGACCCTTTGTTCAACTAGAAACAAAAGGTTAGTTTATCCTTTCTTTGCCTCTGCTATAAAACAAAACTGAATGTTAGAAGTAACCTGAGCTTCCAGCTTAGTCTTGGCATCCACCCGATTGCTTTCACACAGGCGCTCCAGCTCCTCAGCATGTTTCACGGCTTTGCGCAGGCGAGAAAGCAAATGAAATCGCTTGCGGGGTTCTGTGTTGGCTTCCTGCTTAAGCTGCATTGCGTAGCTCCAGGCTCTCTCTGCATCCATCAGTATCAACAGCAAGTACCTATAGGACAGACCCAGGAAGGCTATAAATAAAATGAGTCAATTTTCCAATAATTTTTTTTCTGTTCCTTTTTATCACTCAATGAGAAAACCTTATGAATTAAAGCTTTGTTTATGCAAGCACCAGTGCCTTTGCCTATATTTCTAAAGGTAACCATGAGTGAGTAAACAAGGCCCCATTTTGTTGTTTATCTTATTCATTGTGTGGCTGCTTGTTACTGAGATGTAACTACTGAAAGATGTCTTCAGGAATTCTAAAGCTGTGAAAGAAAATTTGATATTAAGTCTCCGCTTTGCAGCATCACAAATTCCTGTGGAAGACAACTAAAAGTAGAATAGTCTCTTATTGCTTTTCCGGGTACATAATTAAAAATAATTTTCAACAACCAGATGCATTTTAGAACATTAACACAAACCAGGTGGAAAGAAACCCCATGGGCTAAAAATCCACATTTTCATCCCCCCCAACGAGGAAAAAAAAGATGAGAAAGCAGACAATCAACTGTTTCTAGCAGCTGGGAAATGAGCCCAAAGCTCTGGTGACCCTCCAGTTGTTCTACCAGAAAAGACATTCTGGTGAATTTTGAAGGCACAAGTACAAACTGCAAACAAGTGTTCCTGTTCAAAGATAATGGATCATGTCCCCAATCTCATTCTTGCTGGTAACAGCACTTTAGTTGTCTATATTCAGATGGCTATTCTAAAGAAGTGCTGACAAAGCACTTCCCCTAAAAATATTTGAACTTTACTGCTCAAGAAACCAGCATCAACAGCAGTAGCTAGGGCCAGGCAGTGAGGGCAGGAATTATGTTTTCCCCTCACACTACACTATCAATGCCCCAGTTCCCCATATTCTAGTCTGAACTTGGGTCTTTATTTTAGGTTTTAAAACTCTTAAATTAAAAACTCCCCACAAAAGTAAGTGGTTTAGAACTGTGAACTAGGAGAACACCCAAACTGTTTTCATTTGTGACCTATGTGAAGATAAATTACCTCCAGGAGTGATTCACTAATGCACTGCTACCCAACACCAGATTCTCCCCATGCCGAATACCTGTTGTCAGAGAGAATCTCCTCAGTTACTTTCTTCCCTGTGAACTTGTGTCTATTTCCCATCTTGAAGCTAAGAGTTTTTCGGAGTCGTCTTAGCCTGCGGGAGCAATAACCCCTGCAAATAACCACAAAATAAAATCAGTCCTTTCAAAGAATGTGACTTGGCTCCTATGTATCCCTCTTCCATTGCCAACCTATATTGAATAATCAGAAAATGCTGGACAAAATGTACCTGGTATGACAATACAGAAGTTTTTGGGAGTGAACGTTTCTAAACAATACAATGCAGAGCCAAGTTTAAGAAATGTAACAGGAGCATTAAACCTGAGATATGGCAGATGGTTAAAAAAGACAAGAAAAATGTAGCAATAAAGCAATATGTAAACAGACATGTCATGGCCACTGATTTGGACTAACTAAAAGAGTGATGCTCTCTGCGTTCCAAATGATTTCTTAGAAGAGGTAATGTACACACAGACACGCACACACAAAAAATCAGTTTAAGACAAGTTCAGTGGCTATTAACAAGGTATTAGTGAGCTTATTAACGAAAATATGAGGGAACAAAAACCAAGCAACAAATTAACCCCAGTATTCTAATAATCTGATTAGTCAAAGAGCATTAATTTCATTTACAGACAATGGGGACATCCATTTACAGTAAGGCCCCTACCAATGGCTCTTTATTTGGCAACTGGTTTTCAAAGAAATCATCTTTTGCTGCCTATGGCAGCAAACTGGCACATAAACATGCTCGGAGTAAAATTGACTTGGCATGGTGATTTACACTAGTCAAGGTAAGTATATTGCCTATTACATATAAAATGCCTTGGCGTTATTTGCTAACATACTAACCTGTATCTCTGGAAATCTCCGTGCCGTAAACCATGCTGCTGTTGGGATTCCTTAATAATCTGAAGGACTGGAATTCACATTAAGGAACATTTATGATTGTACAGAGTTTAGTTTAGGATAGAATGGCATACCAAGACCAATGGGAGAAGACAGAACTCTACAGGATTTTTTCTGACACAAACATTAAAACAGCTATTGGTCCGGTGCACAAGAGAGGAATTAGTGAAACCTTTCAACAAGAAATGCAAGAGCTGATTGGTCTGCAAAAATTCTCTCACCACCATATTTTATTTTTCAGAATCCTATGGATACAAATTAAGGCCAGGTCTACACTTAGGTCTGCCAGTACAGTTATACCAGCAAAACCCTTTTACTGTAGATGCAATTATACCAACACAATAGTGTTTGTCAGTATTCCAATACAGTGAGTGAAATGAGCTATACCAGCAAAAGCATTTATGCTGGTATAACAATGTCTACCCTACGGTTTTGTTGGTATAGCTATGCGGCCAAAAAACCAAAAAAACCCACATCTGACACAGCTATGCCAGCAAAGTTTTAATTTTAGAATCATTGCTGAGTTTTATTGTTTGATCTCTCCTGAAAAGGGTGTTACAATGTAGCAATTATAATACATTCAGTAAACTGCCTGTGATTTCCTAAAGCAGTCTTCACCAAGTGAACCATATCTTAAGTATATATATTCCTGTAAAAAGGATGGTAGGAATAATTTAAGGTTTAATTTTGCACTAAAAATTGGTTAAAACTAGTAAAGCAAATTTAAAAAACAATTAAAATTAATATTACTTCCATAAATGTTTTGTGGGAGAACAATGTAACAGCATTTACATACCAATTCTTTTTTCATGTAATGGTTTCCAGACAAGATTACGATCTTTAGCATAAACACTGACTGATTTACTGGTGTGTCCTGTGTTTGCTTCACTCTCAAAAAACTTTCAATTAATGAATACTACACAAAAGAAACAATGCACTGTACATTTTGGTGACCCTCATGGATTTTACTCATTCAATTCATTTAAATGATAATCAGTGTTTTTATTTTGGGGGAAAGACACATGCAGAAAACATCTAGCTCAAGAGAAGTGTTTTTGGACAGAGTGCCTCACTTATATTTACGAATCAATCTCCGCAATCTTTACATATAAACCCTACATTACATTTCCTACAGCACCTATCAGCACTACTAATCTTGTCAAAACTAATACCAATTATAGTAGTTATGGAAGAAAATAATTCAATTGAAGTCCCTTTCATTCAGAGGTACTTTAAGATAAAGATGCTGCTTTTAAAGTACACCTAAAATACAGTGCTTGAACTACTTAACTATTAAAATTACACCACTAGTTAATATTTATAGAACAAAGGAGTCTTCATTTTGGAGCATGGGGAAGCTTTACAACAAATTACTTTTTTCTTCTAATTTTTCCTAATTCTAAGTATTTACCTTGAATTTTCTTTTAATTTATTTTAGATTGTTTAGTTATATAAATATATTCATTATTATATTATATTCATAAGAGCTCTTTTACTTACAATTTTGTTGATTTGGGCATGCCTACCACCACTGATGTGACACTGGGGCTGCCACTTTATCTACAAAGGCTAAATTATATCACTATTGCCAGAAGTTAAGTTATGACTTGTGTCCTCATTTCAATTTGCATTTCTTCCTACTGCAAGATACAACTCAGTTTCGCAACAGCTGTGCAGCTAAGCTAGTTTCACACTAAAACATCTCAAGAAAAAGCCTACAGCTTTAATTAAAGTACCAACAGGTAAATCAACTTTATAAAAAACTACCTCACAGATCCCTTCACAGTGATTGGACAGAATCCCAAGCTTCTGGTTAGGCTTCAGGTTGACACATGGCAATATGTATGAGGCTTCACTTAGCCAAAGTAATTCCTAGCTTTTCTATATTTTAGAAGCATCTTGTGCTCTCTGCACAGTGTGATAAAAAATACAAATGTGGATAAAAGGAACTTTATGTGGATTACTATGTATTTTTAAAAAACTGTTAAAGTGCTATTTTGTTTACAAATTCAGAGAAACCGAACACTTTACTTTCCCCTGAGAACAATAATGATACTCCCATATAAGATACTTTATTTAAAACTACCAATTCTGATTCTTAACTCCATTATAGTTATAACAACTGCCAGGAAAGATCCTCTGCTCTCCATAGCTTTTTGTGGAAGTTACATGCTACACAAAACATACTTATCACACTAAGATGATAAAAACTGTAATTGCTAATGTTCCAGTCACTCACCTATTTTATCCACGATAACAAGTTCTCTTGGAGAAACCAAACATTAGTATTGAGTAAAATTCATATGCCACATGCCCATACTCCAAGCAAATAAAATCTAGACTGGAATTTTCCATTTTTGAGGGTTAGTGATATTTGTTACACTGGCTGCAAGGGTGGTGTCAAGAGGATAAAATCATAGTTGACATCAAAGATGAAAAGCTTACATCCCGTTTTCTGCAGAAGCAGGGTGATGTTACCAGAAGCCTAACCCAGTGTCATCCAGTGTTTTTTTTAATGCTACTATACCAATTTATATTATTAAAACATCCCAGCTATACCAGCCAGTGCCTGACACCTCCCATTTGTTTCTCCATGTTCTAATCCATAACAAATCTCACACTACTCCTCACCTCATCTCAAAAATACTTCTATTTTGGATGAAAGAATATACAACTGAATGACAGCTCAGCAATGCCCAGCACAAGGGCCCATCAAAACAGGAATGAGAGCCTTAGAGTACCAAGAAATACCAGTAAAAGCAATATGCAAACGAATTACTTCAAACCTCAGGTCTAGTATTCTGAATAGGATCCAATTTGTCTTTGCGTGGCGAGCAGCTTCAGACTCTGGAGAGGATGGCTATATATGCATAAAGCCATAAACATGCTTCCATTATAGTGTACAATTGAAACTCTTCCCTTCCCACCTGCCAAGTCCAGTCTCCGCTCTTTCCAAACTGACTAGTTAATGTAACTTAATTACAACACAGAAAGCTGCCCCTTATAATAATCAGTGTGGAGAGAGCGTGAAAAAGAGAGAAAAGCTGTTTTCCCGGTCCCTTTCCCCAGCATTTTTTCCAAAGCCACATGACTACACGCCGCCACGCTTTTGTTTCTCCCCTCTCCCGAATACCCCAACCTCGTCTGTTAACAGTGCAAAGCGAACACCCAAGGCAGACACAACTGGGCTGCCTGTGGACACATTGGCGGGGAGCACGGAGCCACGCTGGGAATCCACCCAGCTCTGTAAAAAAATCTCCGTTTTACAGAGCGCGCGCGTGTATGGGGGAGGGGGTGTTTTTTGGGCTTCCCCGCCGCCCGGCCTGACTGACACGTCCTCACTCGCGGCCCCTCCGCCCGGCCGGCCCGGCAGGATACTCTCCAGGCCCAGGCTGTCCCCGAGGCTCCCCGCCTTCGGCCCCGCGGGCTTCTCATTCTCCTTGTTCTCCTCCGGGCCTGCCCCGCCGCCGCCACCGCCCCCGCGGCGGCCCCCGCCGCCGGCCACCTGCCGCTCCGCCGCCATCTTGCGCCGCCGCCGCGCAGCATCATGGGCCGGGAGAGTAGAGCTGCGCGTGGAGGCCATGGCGCGGGGAGAGCTGGGAAAGAGGAGGACCCGGCAGGCTGGGGAGCTGGGGGCGGGCTCCAAGCTGCAATTTGAGCCCTTTCCGGCCTCGTTGTGAGAGCTGGGCCCGGCCCGCGGGCGGGGGAAGGGCTGCTGTCGTCACTCGAGGTGGGGCCGGCAGCCCCTCCTCCCCACTCCCCTGCAGGATCCGCCCCGCCCCTCACGCCTTTACCTTGCCCTGGGTGGGGCTCACACACGCTGCCCCCCACTCCCAGCCCTGCCAGGGGCCTGAGCCCCAAGCTGATCGAAGCCCTGGTGCCCATCACCCTGGTGTCTGGGCACCAAGCTTTGGGGGGCGCAGCGGATTTGCCTTGCCCGCCCCCTGGGCCTGAGTCCTGCGGGCGGGTGGGAACCTAAGCTGGACCCTGGCTGGTAGTCTGGCTGCACCTGTAACCCGCCAGGCCAACCCCCCGGGTGTGAATGCCCTGCGCTTTGCTGGGAGGGGAGGGTGAGAACCAGAGCCCAAATCCTGGCACTAGGGTTGCCAACCCTCCAGGATAGGCCTGGAGTCTCCCAGAATGGGCATCGCTCTCCCGATGACTATTGAAAGCGATCCAGGAGATTTTAATCAGATATTTTTAAGAAAATGACATTACATCATGTTGGGGAAAAAATCTCCCCGAATAGTTTCAATCAGAGTTGGCAACCCTACCTGGCACAAATGTTGCAGCTGACAGGCTGCGCCCCAACCTCAGGTGCCAGCACCCCATAACTCCAGGGAGGAAGGGAGTCAATCCCCAATTTGCATCTTGGGCCCATCTCTAGCTGATGTAGGGCCATACTGTAACCTCCCTCCCTTTGCGGAGCCCCCACAGGATGGGGAGAGAGGGCTCTGGAAACTGCTGGGATTTAATCCTTATCCTAGACATTGCCACTTTTCTACTTGCCAGTCATCCAGCCTCTTCCCAGTCCTCCTCCATACTTGTTTTGTGAGCTGAAATAGTTGGGGACAATTGCCCTGCTGTGTCCCTGCCTCATTGCTTCTCCATTTCCTTTCAAATCACAGCTGAAAACACATCTCTGCTCTCCTTCCCTCTGGTGCTGGATTTATAGCTGGATGCTTTCATTTAAGCCATGTCTTCCCTGCAAAAAAAGTGTGATTTTACACAAAGATTTCTATCTCAATGCAACATTCCAGTGGAGACAAGACACTAGATGTTACTTTGATGTAGGAAATGAGGTAAAGCACAGGTAGGAGATACAGTGTTGTTCCTGAAAGTGCAAACTATCTATGCCTTGTCTCCATTAGAATTTTACAGTGATAAATAAATTGATGTAAAGACACACCTTTTCTGCAGCAAAGACAAAACCTTATTCACCATACACAGCATTTGCCCCACTGCTTCCTGTAATTTATGTCATATGTGGCCTTGTATTATTTAACTGTTCAAATCATTGTAAAGTTATATATTGGACTAGGTGACCTACTGAGGTTGCTTCCAGTACTACACTTCTATGATTGTTCAAAGTTGTACTTATTGTGTAGATTGCAGTATGGCTTAGTCCAGGTGTTCAAAAATCATATGACAGGCCCTCAGAAATCATGACATTGGCTTACATTTTTTCAGATATTTTACAAATAGTACAGTGGAGGTTGTTTTTATTTGCCTGTTAATTTTATGGCCTTTTGGACCCATCAGTGTCATATTTTCAAGCTTTTCTCTGTGAGGGTTGGAAGCTTAAAATGAAAGTTGAGAGGGAAGGATAGTACAGTGGTTAGGGTACTAGTCTAGAACATGGGATTCAGATTCAGAATCCCTGCTCTGCCATGGCTTTCTGAGTAACCTTGGGCAAGTCATGTAGTCTTTCTGTGCCTCAGTTCCCCACCTGTAAAATGGGGATAATAGCACTGCACTACTTCACAGGTGTGTTGTGAGGATACAGACTGAGGTGCTCAGATATTATGGTGATGAGGGCCAGCTAAATAGAGAGTGATTCTCATGTAAGACCAAGAGATGGGGTTTTAAGAAAAACACTTCTCATGAGTCTTGCAACGAAAGGGGGAGAGAGTTGGTGCCAATTAAATTGGGTAAAACTCTTTAACTCTGTGTAATTATTCAAAAAATGTGCAATGAATGAAGCAATGTTCTCTCTTTATAAAGTGTGTATTGGCCCTAGCCTATTTTTGTGCACTGGACTGATATGCACACCTTATAAAGCATTATATACATGGCCTCATGCATTGTTAGGTCTTGATTCTGTAATTGCATGCATGTGGTTGGATCCCTGAGCCCACGCAGAGCCTCACTGACTTCACTGGGTCTGCACATCTTCGCAAGCATCCACTTGTGTGCATGTACTTTCAGAAACACGGCTTTACAGCACGTGCAACGTGCAACAGGACTCATTCCAGGAGAACCTGTGCCTCTTCCCCTAGGCATGCAAAATACAACCCACCTTCATTGCAAATAAATTCTAAAAACATCATACCAATTAGTTTCAAATGCTCATAACTGAAAAATCAAACCCAATTTTCACTATACTGTATTCAAAAGCCACTTCTCAGCAGGGGCTGTTTTCTGTCAAATTTCATTTTTCTATATCCAGCTAGAGCGGTTTAAAAAAAATATTCACAATTCCCCCCTCCAAATGTTCTCATATGCAGAAATAGCTGCACCATTTTGGTTCCCCAAGGTCTGAAAAATATAAATAAAAATTCACCTGGCCAACCCTGGAAAATTTCAGCCTTACAGCTGAAAGTTTTAGAAAATCATAAGCAACAGAAAACAAGAGGCTTAGAAAGGAAATGCTTGGGCAACTTTTACCATGACATTGTATGTGTTTGTACCATCCCTAGCACATTGGGGCCCCCAGGAGGTCTAGAGTCTCCAGACACTTCTGCAATATGGTTATTAATAAATACCAACTCTTGTTAATTAATTTAATAATAATAATTTAAGATAATAATAGAATTCAAACAGTTGTAATTAGTGCACCAGCTCTAATAAAACCAGCAGGTATTGTAATCCAAAGCTTGGAGGTTTCTGCCTCTGTTTATGTCCTAGCAGGATATTTGCACAGGATGGTGATATGATAAACTAATCTAATCAGCAGTTTATATTGTAATTCTTTTACTCCTCCAGAGGGCTAAATTAGGCTCGTTTATATCTGATTTTCTTTGACTCTTGCGCCCTCTTGGGGACATGAGGGCCTAAGTGAAAAATCACAATTTGCATCTTTTCTTTCCATCTTAAGTTTTTGACTTCAGTCTTCTTTTTAATATTCAGTGTGTTTCCACCTGCTCTTAAGTTTGAGATGAGACTCTCTGTATTGGAGTAGGTTTCTTTACCAAACATGTTTTTAAAGTGATGTTCATTTGAAGCAGAGAGGTGGGATTTGATTCAGCTAAAACACCTTTTACAAATGCTTGCTGTTTTCATTCATATATGTCTCATTAAGGCAGCTGAAGTCTATTACGTTGCAAATGAGATATGCAGAGCACAAACATCCTCTCTAGTCTTCTGTCAAGGGAGTTCACTCGAATGATAAAGAATTGGTGGAATTTAGCTCAAGCACATTTCTACCATGCCATTTCCCTCTTGATACTTAAAGTGCTTACGTTTGCCAGGGGCTTTGAATCTGCTCTGGAGTCTGTAAATCCTAAGGATAAAACTGTCACCAGTTGGCTCATTGCACAGATTCCATTTGGAAACCGGCACCTTTTCCATCCTCTGGGGCAGCGAGGGATTGAAAGAGGGGATTTGATGTGACTTGACAACACTGCATTGTTGGGGGAGCTAGTGGGTCATGCATGGGATACAGGGACAGAAGGTGCAAGGAAATGGAAAACTGAGTCTACAAACCCAGCTTGGAAGTGCCTCAAAGTTGTTCTACCATCTGAGGGCTGCTAGCTGTCCTAGGCAAAATGACTTTGCTGGTTTCAGTTCAATTCCCCATGGGTAAGAATTTGCATCACCAATGGTGGGGTTTTTTTAGAGCTCCAGTGAAGGACCTAGGACTGAATAGGCTAAGGAGAATGAATTATCTTCTCGCTCCAAGAGGTGATTCTTCCAAGGGTCAGGATCTATACAACGAAAGACTTCGGTCTGCAGTACCATCAATCCAGCCCTCAATTTGCACAAACATTTGTAAAGAAGCTTTGAAAAAGATCTCAGTGTGTGTACACATAACTGCAAATGGTAAAGAGAAGAAACCCCTGCAAGTCAATTTACAATTGCAATAGCCTGAGAAGGAACAGAGGGGCCAGCAAAATCAATAAAACAAACGCTCAGTGTCTAGGAACAGGCTTTACAATGGAAAAGGGGGTTATTATTCATATTATAGTAGCGCATAGTGGTAGTAGTAATATTTACTACTAGTAGCTCAGGGCTCTGTTGTGCCAGATATTGTACAGACACATAGTGAGAAATAGTCTCAATAGAGGAGACAAAGTATTGTTCCCATTTTACAGATGGACAAGGAGGCACAGAGAGACTTAGTGACTTGTCCAAGGTCACACAGAAAGCCTGTAGTTGAGCTGGGAACTGAACACAGATCTCCTGAGTCCCAGTCCAGGGCCTTAACCCTTTTCTCTTGTTTTCAATAGGATGTCGGTCTTGCATGGTCTAGTGGCAGCTGTCCATTTCTGAATCGGGGGCTCAGGCAGTTCCATGCTGCAAGGCTCTTTTTGCAAATTGATAGCTTTTCTCCCATGCATCCGATGAAGTGAGCTGTAGCTCACGAAAGCTCGTGCTCAAATAAATTTGTTAGTCTCTAAAGTGCCACAAGTCCTCCTTTTCTTTTTGTGGATACAGACTAACACGGCTGCTACTCTGAAACTTTTCTCCCAGAGTGACTTTCTTCTTCCCTGCTCTTTAGTGGAAAAGTGTTATCATCTTTGACAGCTGTTAGGGTACAATTTTGATTCTTAATAAGACTCCAGCTGACTCCGGGCTCAATGAGAATTTATTAATCAAAGATTATTAGTCAAAGATTAACACTGCACAATACAGAAAGGAAGGTTATACATTAGCAAACTGATTCTGGAGAAGCATCTCTGCAGCTGGGTTCACTCCTAACTCTCAAAACCTCAGTTCCTTATATACCACAGGTGTATACAAAAAGAGAGAGAGAAATTCCTCTCCCACCACCCAATTACAAGTGGAAATTCCTTGATGGTACCTTAATTTACATGGCTGATAAACTAAAGATATTTCCAACCAAGTCATTATTACGGAAAATATATGTGACAACAAGAAATTCCTGATGAGTTAAAAACATTTCTTAATAGTTTATCATCTCATCAATTACAGAACACATTTGCAATCGCAAGTATCCCTCATCGATAACAAAGGCTCCTTTGTGGACATCTGGACATATTCTCCAGGGACCACTGGGATAAGAGTAAAAGATTAGACACTTTCTATCATTTGGTCACACATTGAGGTTTAACCTAAGTTTAAAGCACCTAGAATTATAGACACAGAGCATCAGTACACTGTATATTCAGAGGATTGTGGGAGTTTGGGTCGGGTACTGTACAAAGAATCGTCGGTGTTTGGTATCTGCTAACATAGCTCGTTGCAGCATCCTTTTCCTAATCAGTAGAGCTGAGCGTATAATTCACAGCAAATACTGTATTCAACCTATTTAGCCTCTTTGTCTGTATGACCAGGAACAAAGTAGGATTTCCTACAATGTGTTTGTTCTCTGAATGCAGACGCAGGGCCTAGTGGTTAACGCATAGGACTGGAGCCAGCAGATCCACACTACAACTGATTTGCCTCCGACTTTGTGCAAGTCACTTCATTGCTCTGTGCCTCAGTTTACCCATGTGCACAGAACCTCACAGGGTTGCTGTGAGGCTTACTTCGTTAATGCTCATAAAGCCCTTTGATGTCATTAGGTGCGAAGTGGAAAGTATCAGTGATTATATTTCTTTGTATTACTACTGATCACTAATCCCAAGCCAAGCGAACATCGGCGAAGTGAAACATACTCAAAGAATTGATGGTGTTCTAGGACGATAAGAAAATACTTTGGAAAGGTACCGAGGGGAAAAAATGCAATTTCGTAGCTGGTTGAGAGGAGAGGTGTTAAGGATTTGTTCCCACTGTGGATGGGTTTGCTGGATTTCCTCTTTATTGCTCAAAAGATGACAAAGCCAACAACTCTTCTGCAACCTGAAAGCCAAAATAGATCGTTTTGATGCAGGGACCATTTTCTGTGTGTGCAGTGACCAGCAAAATGCAGCCCTCATGAGGCCTGGAGATGCTACCATAATAAAAGAAATAACAGGAGAAAAACTGGCCAGATATTATTCGCCTAATATTTATCGGATATTGCACCCAGCTCCTGCAGTCTTTCCTTCACTCTTGCAAAACTCCCACTGGCTTCAAGTTGGAAGGACAGGGGACTCTAGGATTTGCCTCTGCTGCGGTCTCAGAAGACAGGAGATAGCTGGATCATAGAAACAAATCAATAGTCCAGCATCTAGCCGCTCTGTTGGATCCAGCCCGCAGAGCCTGTTCCACACGAGCTCTGCGCAGAGCTCTGACACGTCTCAGAGCAGCCCTTTGCAGAAGCAGAACGCCAGCCTGCCTGGGACAGCTACTGCCTGCTGGGGTAACAGGAGGCATTGTTGGACTAGGAACATTTCCCTTTACCCCCAAGTTTTCCTTGGAGGAGAACTAAAGCAGCCCTTTGCCCCTCACCTGGGCACCCTCTGGACCCCCCTGAGGTGTAGGCACGAAGGAACAGACCAGGGTTCTGGGGGAGGCCAGGAGGCCAGCCTTAGGTTTCCATAGACAGCATTAATTCTATTTCAGGGATTTGTCAGTGAGGAAACCAGAGCCTGGCTCGGATCTATGCAGTTTTTCCCCCGGGTGCCGAGCCACACAGAGCGCTGGGCTGCAAGGAGGGAGGGGACAGATAAATAAATAAATAAAAACTGCCAAGAAGTTTACTCCCCCGCCCCCCGATCGCTTTCAAGAGACCGCCGCGGTGCTCTCCAGCGAGAGAGGCAGCAGGCGGTGCGCGGAACCCGCTCCCGCGCCGCGCGAGAAGCCGAGCCGCGGGCGAGCGAGGGCGCGAAGGGCTCCGGGGCCGCTCGGGCGGCGGGCAGCACCGCGAACTAAGCGAGGCTCCGCGGCGCGGATGAGGGCAGGGGCTGGAGCGGAGAGCGCCCGGGGGATGCCAGCGAGCAAGGCGCCCCACGCCACCCCCGGCCTGGGTCTGCCTCGCTGAGCAGCTGTGTCTGGGGAGGAGCCGGGGCCACCGCGGCGATGAACAGCTCGCGGGCCCAGCTCATCGCGTCCGGCGGCGAGGCCGGCTGGCAGCCCGAGTCCGTGCTCATCCCGCTGGCGTACTCGCTCATCTTCCTGCTGGGCACGGTGGGCAACTCGCTGGTGCTGGCCGTGCTGCTGCGGAACGGGCCGGTGAATAACACCACCAACCTCTTCATCCTCAACCTGGGCGTGGCCGACCTGTGCTTCATCGTGTGCTGCGTGCCCTTCCAAGCCACCATCTACACCCTGGAGGGCTGGGTCTTCGGGCCCTTCCTGTGCAAAGCCGTGCACTTCTTCATCTACCTGACCATGTACGCCAGCAGCTTCACCCTGGCCACCGTCTCCCTGGACAGGTAGGAAAGCGGAGAGGCCAGGGCAGCAGGGGGGCTGCCCTCCTCCCAGCCCCCGCCCCCCCCCCCCACCTTGGCAAATAACTCTCAGCAACTTTCCTTGGTTACTTTCCAACCTGGCCAGCCAGCCAGAACCTCTCCCGCTCTGCCCAGAAGTTACCAGAGAGAGCTGGAGGGCATAGGGAATCGGGGGCAGAAGGGGACTAGCAGCTGCAGCAGCTGCACTGGAAGGGCTAGCAGAGGGGTGCAGTGTGGGAGCAGGAGGTGAGCTCCCCAGTGGGACAGAAGGCTCTCACGGCTTCTTGCGGGGGGGGAGAGGTGTTCCTGGAAGTTGCAGTGCCCCAGCAAGCTCGGGTCTTCGCATGGGTGGTGGAAAGAGGCAGCTTAGAGGAAATGGGACTGTGCTCTGCAGGGGAGAGGGGGGGATTAGGCACCCGTAGACGGCTGAGCTGGGGATGCTACATTACCTGGGACCAGTTCCTGGCCCCAGCCCAGCTCAGAGTAGATGAATTCGCTAGGGGGACGGAGCGGAGGACCGCAAAGCATTCCCGTGGCTGAAGGAGAGAGACAGATGAAACCAGCAGCACTGTGCTTTTGGGAGCTCAGCCTGGCTGGCAGAGTTCAGAGTCATCACACAAATCGTGGTCCACATGCAGGGCCAGAGTCTCTTCTCACGCGCCTGGGAGGAAAGCCGGAGTGGGTCCATTGACAGGAGAGGTGCTACATCAGTGTGAGTGAGGGGAGAAGCACGACTGCTTTCCCTTGACTCAGCTCCCCAGAGGGGCCAGGAGGTTTTTCAGTGAAAGAGAAGGAGGGACATCAATGGAAAACGGTGTGGTTTAAGCAGAGTTCAGGTAGGGCCCAGTCTACACTTAAAGATTAGATCGACCTACCACTGTAGTGTAGACACTTGCTACAGCGACAGAAGGAGTTTTTCTCTGGCTGTAGTTAATCCACCCCCTGAGAGGCAGTAGCTAGTCAATGGAAGAATTCTAGCGCTGTCTACACTGGGCTTAGGTCAGTTTAATAATGTCTCTCAGAGGTGTGTGTTTTTCACACCCCTTAGAGACGTAGCAAGGATGACCTACATTTTAGGTGCCAACTGGGCCTATGTTGCGGGTTTGCACCAATGTGACTATATAGGCTTTGTCTCCACGGCCAAAGAGTTGGGTTTTTACCTCAGGATAATGAAGGCGCATTAGCCAGCCTGCTGCAAAATCCTAGTGAAGACAAGGCACCTGTAGATTTTCCTGCAAGGGAAAGTAGGTGAGGTCAGCCATGAGCAGGGGGTGAGCTACAGGTGCCTTATTTCCACTAAGATTTTACAGCAGGATAGTGAACACTGCCCCCTACCACCTTTTTTGCACAGACATAGCCTTTAACTCGACCCGCTCACCCACGTGAAAACGACAACTGCCTCACCTTCTCTCGGATTTTAACTCAACGTAAAAACACACCTTTGGTTTTTGTTGTGAAGACATACCTGTGACATCAGGTCACACCTGTATGATTTTCTCTGAGGGCCACAGAGAGATACAGCAATGGGTAAATGGGTGAAGCATGCAGGTCAACCACATGAAAACCAAAGGGCAATATTTGCATGAAACAGGTCTCTCTCCCCTACAGAAGCTACAGTGGAGACATCCCCATCCCCAAGGAAAGCAGGGCATGAAAAGAGGAAGCTTGCTCTTGTAAATAAGGGAGCGTGTAAATTAAACTGAAGAATTTAAATGGAGGTTTCGGAAGTGTACACTTCCTGAGTCTCCTGGGGGCATTGCCAGAGCTGCTTTTTAAGAGCAGACAACAAGAGAATGCTGGTGTAAAGCTAACAGCAGAGAAACTCCTGAGGGTCAGAGTGTGAATCCCTTATGCCTACCGACGAGCATTTACTTATCTGACAACAAGGTTACTTGTACATGTAACTGCTCACTATTGTAAGGAATGGGTTCACAATCTGGCCCTAGATGATCAGAAAGTTTTCAGTGTCTAGAATTGCTAAAAGACAACAAAGTTCCTGGGAAACGTGTGGGAACAACAAGGAGGCTGGGGAAAGGATTTCAAAAGAAACCGGCAGCTAGATTCTGATTTCATGTACACGGACGTACATGTGGAGAAAGCTATTTAGTTCACTGGAGCCAGTCTAGATTTATACTGATGTAAGTGAGATCAAAATCTGTCCCTGATCGTTTTAACTCAAGGCTTTGGGAGATAAGGTGAGCAGGTTATCAAAACCAGAGAGAAAAACAAGCTATGACTGTCCGTGATCTTGGCATAGAGGCTCAGAAATAGATGTCATAATGTAAGCAGCAGCTCTTAGCTCATTTGAGGAATTACAGAAATCACACCTGCTTTGTAAATAGCATTTGATAAATGGCAAAGTAGGTAAATTTTTTAAAAAGAGTTACGAAAGTTAAACATTTCCACTCACCAACACCTTTTATTTGCATTACTCGAAAGAACATTTCTCTCTAACATACATTATTGAATACTATTATTATTAATTATTATTATTATTAAAACGCCAGATGATGATTCTAGGCTGGCCTGGGGGCACCTGACAATACTGTAGATTAGAACGAATGCTGGTTTTCAATTAAAACCGTCATGTACAACAGCGAGGTTTGGAATTGGAATTCTCCCTAACGAAGGCAGCCTGCAGTGTCTGACATTTGTAATTGTGATTTGCTCCTGCTGATCTCTACCACCAATTCAGCATTCAAGAGGCTGAGAAGTAATTAATTTGCAGCGAGAAAGATAACCGTGGCTCTTTAAACTTTTCTATTAGAATATTTTCTATTTAAAGTCAAAAGTACTCGGCGTTCAGGACTTCAAACCTGCAAGATCTGTGGATCTTAGAGCCAACTAGAAAGATGCCAAAAGCCCTTTTTGCAAACCCTTGGCAGGCCACTATAGAACAGAAGCCAGACAGAAAGTTGTCTTTTCTTTGCCTTTCACAAAATTGTATTTTATTTTTTATGTCTTATTTGTTTTGCAATGAATAATTGCTTTATGCAGCAGCCACTTGTCACCAAAGGAGCCGTAGAAGGGCAGGTATAATTCAGCTTGGCAGAATTCAGTTTTTATTTTTCTATAATTTTGACAGATAAGATCACTGTTTATCTTTAAGCATTTTTTCTATTTTTAATCGATGTAAATTTTCACAGCTGTGGGAAATCAGAGGGCAGGAAGACAATTATTTAGTGACAGACTTTGAGATTCAAAATATAAAAGCTTTGTAACCCAAATTATCAACATCACATGTGGACATATAGAAAGTAAATAGCCTTGCGTCAAACTCTAATATGTTCTCAAGTAGCATTTTTCTTACTTTGCCTGTCCGTATATTTCGAGTATTATCAATGGAAGTATTTTTTCATCAGTTTGTGTATGTACAGTGGTGAAATCAATGTTTGATGACATTTACTGATAAAAACCTAATCCTTCCAAGCCTACGTATATTTAAAGCAGGTGAAGGGCCTGATTCTCCTCTCCCACCAATGTAAAATCAGGAGTAACTCTATGGACGCCGGTGGAGTTACACCAGTGTAAAGCTTCTGAGAACTATGGGAAAAGAGAACTGAGGCCACAGGAGTTTGATGTATAATCGGGAGATTACTAAACTATCATTTAAATCTTTCCTCTGAGTGATGATCGTATTCCCACTGTTCCTGACGATAGTTTTCAGAGGGAAAAGCAGTGGGAGCTGTGAATGAGATTAAAGGAAACTCACATCCTGTGCCTCTTGTTTACTGTCTCTCACTAATCTCATCTTTCAATGACATTTCCAACGTGCCTATCTTCACAGTATTTCGGTGCCAGTCTTCTGATACAATAACCAAGTCAGTCCAAGACTAAGGATTCCAGAAATGAGGCTGGCATAAAATACCCTCAGAGTAGTACAAAATGGATCAACTCATTTGTTTCCATTTTCTGAGGCACCTCTCCCTTGTCAAATCCTGCCCCTCGATATATTTCCCTTCCAGTCTTGCATTTGACGCAAGCTACTTAGATTCAACACTCACTGGTGTGTTAGTAATGTACGAAACAAGGGACTCAATCAGTGACATCTCATTTGGAAGTGGAAGGTGCCCAGAACCTCACAGGAGGCGCTCAGCTCTTTGCAGGATCAGACCCAAAATGTAAGAGGTGAAATGGTAGGAAATGGCAACGATTCTCTAGTAAAATTTTGCAAGCCAAAAAATTTATGAATTTCTTGCCATCCGCTGTGCTCTCTTCTCGCCACAAGAGCATCAATATTATGTTGCAGGTTTCAGAGTAACAGCCGTGTTAGTCTGTATTCGCAAAAAGAAAAGGAGTACTTGTGGCACCTTAGAGACTAACCAATTTATTTGAGCATGAGCTTTCGTGAGCTACAGCTCACTTCATCGGATGCATACTGTGGAAATTGCAGAAGACATTATTATATACACAGACACCATGAAACAATACCTCCTCCCACCCCACTCTCCTGCTGGTAATAGCTTATCTAAAGTGATCATCAAGATGGGCCATTTCCAGCACAAATCCAGGTTTTCTCACCCTCCGCCCCCCCCACAGACAAACTCACTCTCAAGTACTCCTTTTCTTTTTGCGAATATTATGTTGCAGTGACTCACTCTGGGGAACTAACCTTCTGGATGACACATGAAGGTCTGAGCTACACCTAAAATGTAGGTTGGCCTAGCTTTGTCGCTCAGGGATGTGAAAAATTAACCTCCCCCCGCCCCGAGAGACATAGGTTTGCCGACCTAAGCCCTGGTATAGACACTGCTAGGTCAATGGAAGAATTCTTCTGTTGACTCAGTTGCCACCTCTCAAGCAGGTGGATTTACTACAGTGATGGAAAACCCCTTCCTGTCTGTTGCTGTAGCAAGTGTCTGCATTCCAGTGACTCCTCTGTTGCTGTAGTGCTTGTAATAGAGACATACACTTCAGACACTTAGCATTTAAATGGTCATCATTGCAACAGCGGGAGGGGCTGAATTCTATAACCACAAAGAAGAGGCTAGAGGGTAGTTTCCACTTTTCTGGGTGTGCAGGCTTCCCTTAGTTGGTTTCAGTGGACATCAGTTTAAACAGGGGAGGCTTGAAAAACAGAGCTCTGAAAACTTCAATTTCATGACTCTCCTCACCTCCCCCTTCTCCATAAAGGAAAGGTTAGATCCTGAAGAATGCAACTCTGGTTGCCAGTGAGAATCCAAAGGCTGCAGAATTGGGGGATTTTCTATACCTGTAGGGTTTGGGCTTCACCCTGCAATCGGAAAACAACCCTTACTCCAGCAAACGGTCCCACAGGCTTCAGGGAAAAGGGCTGTGGGGTTGGGACTTTGATGGATCAGTTCCTCTCGAAATAGAAGCCCTCTAGAATCTTTCTCATGTTTTATCTGGAGACTGTTTACCAGGTAATAACCATCAAGAGGAATTCACTAGTGGGCATAGGTGGATGCTAAAAACATGTTTTAAAAGCTTGCTGCGAATTAGATGTGCATTTTAAAATTCATGCAGCTCAGGATTAGGGTAAAGCTATATGCAGAAGTCTCTAACCAGTTAGATCTCAGTCCTGCAATGCACTCGGTACCCTGACCTCCCATTGGCCACCTAGTGCTGGCTGAACATCAATAGCTATTTGCACATCCTCCCCAGAACATTATACATAATAATCCTAGCTGATATCTTTGTGCCTGTGGTAAGACTGAATATACTTTGGGAGGTGTTTGATGGGTTTTGCAATGCAAGTCTATTAATTTATGCTAATTTATGGTTACAATTAATAACAATGAAAACCCCCCTTTAAAATGGTATATCAACCACATGTAATGACCGCCCAATAACCCCCCTCTCCCCCCAGGGAACAAAGCTGAAAGTCAGAGCCATTACTGCTTGAGCTGAAGGATTCTGCATGAGAGCTAGGAGCTGCAGCAAACTCACATCCTCTGTGGTTTGGGCCCAGGTGGAGATGGGGTGTTGGGGAAGGGGGAGATGTGTAATCTACAGGACAGCTGATTACACGTCATCATCCTGGCACTTCACAAGCTTGTTTTGAAATGGAGCTTCAATATGGGAGGTAGCCAAGAGTCGGCAGCATGCCCTGTTTCATGAGAAAAGGATAGGAACGCTGCATCTTTATTAGATGAAGTTCCTGCTCCTATTAAAGTCACTGGCAAAAACTCTCAGTGGCGTCAGTGGAAATGAAGTTTATAGTGCTGAAGGAAAAACCTTAATCCTGATTCCCAACTGTGTCACTCCAGTTTTAAGCCAGTGTAACTCCTCTGAAGTCAGTTACACCAGCATAGATTGCAGTAATGAAATGGGGAATCAGGCCCTTGTTCCCTCTCCCTGATGGAGAAAGAGAAATTCTTCTCCTTGAAAAAGTGATGGGTCATGCTCTTTCCCTGAGGACAGATCTGTTGGTAACCAGGAATTTTGCACCCTTAGTGCCAGGTGCAGACATCAGAGAGCTGACTGTTTGTGGCAAATAAAATGATCCTCCAGCCCATACACCGGTGCACCATCAACCATTGTTTCAGAGCCAATTCCCTGGGGAGGTTCTCTGACGGATGTGGAGCTGATGAGATATAAATATTTTACATCTCTTAAAGAGCCACATGGTCAAAAGACCAGAGCAACATGTGCCTACAAACAACAGCAGTTGCATGTGCATAAAACAGGTCACTGCATTCACAAGTACAAATGTGCATTTTTGCAGCTGCATTTTCAAGGGAGCACCAGTCGCTGAAAGCACAGCCCTTTGAGTCTGCTGCTTTTACTATGTCATTGTCATATACAGAGATGGGCCAAACCAGAAATTCAGATTTAAGTCCCTTTGGATTTTGTGGATGGTGGCATTTCAGAAACTGAAATCTCTTCAACCCTATGGCTTTGGTTCCAGTTGGATCCCAAATGGAGGAACCCTATTTTCTAATTCTGTTCTTGATGTAACCAAGATCTCATTAGAATAAGCTTAGGTATCCATCCAAGGTGACCGAGCTGGTAAGTGGGTGAGCTTGCAAGATTCTGACATTTTGGAAACTGCAGCTTCCAAGATGTAGGTGCCATTTAATCCAAACCAGATTCGTAGCCCTAATTCAGCCTTAAACTCAGATCACACCCTAAAAATGGTTTGGATCTGAGCTCAGCCGCCATGGCCCATATATTGTTATTATATAAAATGTAAAAGACATGGTGAAAATCAGTGACAAAGAGAAGTTTGAGTTACCATCTCCTCTCTACCAGCCTGGTCAGGCACATTGTCTACATGGAGATTTGACACCAGGCCAGGGTGTGACGCTACAGCATCCTAGCTAGCTAGCCTTGCACTAATTGTCTGTTTCGACCCAGCTACCATGCACTAAAAGTTTGAGACAGCAATACATCAAAGCACACCATGGAACTTTTAGTGCGTGGTAGCAGGGTCCGCCTGGCCAGTTAGCACGTGGCAGGCTAGTGCGCTGTAGACACCCTGGAGTGTCTTGCACAAAGGTTCTGTGGAGACAAGCCCTTGGAAATGGGACAATTAGTTAAACAAGAAATTACATTAGAAGTGCAAAGTTTTTCATTTTAACTCTTTTTCTCCTTCTGTTCTCCCCATGTAGCTGGCCTGATGATGTTTTCTCCGTTTTAAATAGAACTGTAGTTTTGTTCTGTTCTCTCCCTTGCAGGTATTTGGCCATTAGATACCCTTTGCATTCTAGAGAACTCAGAACCCCTCGGAATGCGCTCACAGCCATTTGCCTCATCTGGGGTCTTTCCATTATTTTCTCCGGCCCGTATCTCAGTTACTACCAGGAGTTCCAGATGGCCAACCTGACCGTCTGCCATCCCATCTGGAAGATCTCCCAACGCAAGATCATGGACATCTGCACCTTCATCTTCAGCTATGTCATCCCAGTGCTGATCCTTAGCCTCACCTACATGAGGACTATCCGTTACCTCTGGACATCCGTGGACCCCATTGAAGATATGTCCGAATCCAAGAAGGCCAAGCGCAAGGTCACCAGGATGATCATCATTGTAGCGGTCCTCTTCTGTCTCTGCTGGTTGCCCCATCACCTGATTATCCTGTGCGTCTGGTTCGGCTATTTTCCTTTCAACCACGCCACCTACGTGCTCAGGATCCTCTCGCACTTGATCTCGTACTCCAACTCCTGCGTCAACCCCATTGTTTATGCACTGGTCTCCAAGCATTTCCGCAAGGGCTTCAAGAAGATCTTCAACTGCCTCTTGCACAAGAAGGTGGCCAATAAGGTACATGTGGTACAGGTAACCAACACTGTCAGCACCCTGGAGGCGGATCTGACTGAAGTGACACATATCAACGAGCCCCCACCTGCCAGGTCCTTCACCAGCTGCCAGATCCCAGGCCAGCCATGGGGGGAGACGGAGCAGCTAGGGCGCCAGCAGAAAGTAGCCAACTCCTTCATCACCTTCAATGTCACCTAGTGGAACTTCTTTCCTACTGGCTTTAAAAAAAAAAAAATCTTCTGACTCTAGGGCAGTGTCACGTGGACCCAGGTAGGACTGAACTTTGGCTTTAATGTACTGCTCACAGGAATCCCAGCGTTTTAAAATGCTGATGCTTTCTAGTCTCTCAGCCACGTGAATGATTAAGACGGCTATGTGGAATGTGGTTTCATTGCCCTCCTCTTGGCATCATCACGTAGCTCCAGCGATCAAAACCTACTTTCCCCAAACCAATTTCTACATGTACTAGTATGTGGCCCTCCACTTTGTGATAAAGGTCAGTCAGTGTGTGTGTGTGTGTGTCGGGGGGGTACCGGAGGGGGTTAGATTGGAAGCAAATTATTTTATTTCCTTTGAGAAAGAATTTTGCACCTTTGAAAGTCTTACAGAGCCACTTGGCTGCAGGAGAAAGACTTGTGGGAGACCTTTAGAGCTCCCCTCACTAGCCTTGGCCCTAGAACATTCTCTCCAGATTGCTCTGCACTTCTAAAGAAAAGATCCTGCTTCGGTGCAGGTGGCCGACTGGGGAAGCTCGTTGCTGCACTGGTAAAAGTCATTCCATTATAACAGCCAAAAAAGGGGAGTGGTTTGTTCAGTGACCCTTCTGCTGTCACACAGGAGTCTCCAAAAGGGATGAGTGGGGGGACAGGTTTCAGAGGGTTTGTATATAAAGGTGCAGGAAGGAAGCTCAGTTCTCTGTGATCTCACCTTTTTGCATTTATAACAGGAGTCTGTTGCAATGGAAATGACGGTGATGTCACAAATGCAGCATTATGAGCCGGGTTCTTCGGTGCCATGCCCCTGGTGTGGTCACTTGCACCAGTGCATGCAAAGTGCATGTAAACAGCAGCCAGCCTGATTAGTGTAAATAGCAATGCAAGGTATGGGTGGAGAAGTTGTCACAGTGGGATTGACAGGGAGGAGAACGTGTGGAAGGACAAGTGGGTTGAAACACAAAGTGCTCTTGTCTCCTCCGACAAGCAGAAAGGGGCCAGTTCAGTTGGAACCTGGGCAGGGGGCACAGAAGGGAAGATTTCAAATAGGGTTGCACTAGCATAACAAACAAGAATTTGACCAACTCCCTTTGGCATCATGTTGGGTCTGCAGGTTCTTCAGACCCAACCGAATGACTGTACTCACATTTGGAACTCTAAAGGCTAGATTCTTTGGAGTGACTCCACTGAAACCAGTGAAGTTCCTTGGCTGAAAAGAAGAGCAGAATCCGGCTCGTTATGCTCCCACTCCTTGAATGTTTAAATGCCTGTCACTTGCTTTGCACACCTGCCCTGACTGCTACACACACTCATGTTACACCACATTGGTTGTTACACCGCCATTTTCTGAGCAACTTCCACCATTAATCTCACTGCAAATTCCATGGAAGTCACGCCCCCTGACTCCAGGCTGCATTTAGCTGAATTAGGTTCGGTGTCTGGGAAGGCCCTTTGAACCCCATGTGACACCTGTGTAAGTGTCTAGTTGCTACTGCTGAGTACTTGAGCAGGGTCACTGGAACCATTTTTATAGCGGGGGGCCTGAGAGTCATTGAACCAAACTGCAAACCCCTTTATATGACGGAAGCCAGGCACTGGGTTGCTATTAGTGCTTCAAGCCAGGGGAAACTGCTTCACCCTACTTCCCTTCCAGCACTCCTGGACATGATTCAGGCTCCAAATTGAGATGTTTCTTTCCCTCACCTTCAAGGTCTTTCACGGTTCTGCCCCTCCCCCTTAGTTCACTCATCCCCCTTCCTGATGACAGCCTCAGCCAGCCACTTGTCAGCGTCTCACACAAACATCATCTCACTGCCCCTCCTCTGGAATTCCTGCCCTAAACTGACCTGAAAGCCCCCCCCCGCCCGCCTTAACCCTCCTCCTTCAAATCCCTCCTCCACCAGAATCAACCAGCCAGTCTAGGCTGAGGCATAGCTAAGAAAAGTTGGCATTTTATCTACCATAATACAAACAAACAGTTACCAATGTATATTACAATTCTCTGTATTTGATTGTATTGCATACATCACTGTGTTATTAGCTTGTAAGATCACTGGGGTCAGAGAACATGTCTTCATATATGTGTGTACCGAGTCAAGCACAATGGGGCCCTGATCCTGACCAGAGCTTTCAGGTGCCATTACAACACAAATGTTAAATAGTATTAAGAAGAAGGTGAATGTTTCAAGTGTATCCCTGTGGCTTGGGCCACTTTGGACACGTGGCTAGCCCAGTCACATGGTTCCCATCCTTATCCCTGACTGCCTAAGTTCTAGCCATGTGTCCCCTTTTTCCACAGAACGACAAAGCCAGCCACCATTTTGAAGATCATTGCCATATATATCAGAGGTGGGTCTGAAACAATCCTCTAGGTACAAACACCCCTAATAAAGTTGGCATGTCTGGACCGGGAATGAAATCTTGGGGTGTGAGTTTAGTCTTCCTGACAGGTGACAGTGTGAACACCTGCAAAGGAAGGTGGACCAGGGAAACTGATTTTTAGCGGCATGGGTTAGCCAGGTGCTGCTACTGAGGGGACAGTCTGCCACTGTTGAGATTAGCTGTGCTAACCAGATGCGGGATCATGGGGACTTTTATGTCATATAAGTGGAGCTGTGATTCTCACCTAATGTATATATCTGTACTTACCACCCTGGTCTGTTTCATATGCTGTGTATACATTAGCACCTTTAATTGCAATGTGGTTCAAAGTGCTTTGCAGAATGTCCAGAGAGATCACTTTCTATGCGCCATTGAAATGGTGGAATACAGCAGCAGCCCTACACGAGACATCTTAGGAGGCAAATGAAGAATTACATATCCAGTTGAACTTAATGGGCATATAAATCACCTATCTTGACCAAAGCACCTGGGTTGATGCCAAAAAGAACCATGGGATTTTAATTGCCACAGACAATCAGGACATGAGCTTGACATCTCATCCAAGAGAAGGCACCTTCAGTAGCTTGCCAGCCTGGGGCATCGGCTCAGTACCGGCTCACCTAGAAGAGCGCCGCCCACTGCATCACCATTCTTCTGCAGCATCTGAGTGCCCCTTGGAGAGCTTCTATGTAAATACTGACTCCGCCATGTAGTGTAGCCAGCACTGTATTCCATGAATGCTTAGTCCTGACACTGTGTTGTGACACTAGGCCAGTGATACTCAGACCTCAGTGGTTCAGGAGCCAAATGATCAACATTACCCAAAAGATCCACAGTCGTGTGAATTCATTGTTCCATTTACTATAGTACAATCTAGTCATGTTTAAACGGTATGACAGGGGAAATCTATATTATTCTCACAGCAAAATGACTGACCAAACATTATTATTTTATCAGCTACAATTAGTTAATAGCATAGTAAAAGCATCCTGACGGGTTAATAACTTGGATTGGTTAACAATGAAATCACAGTGTTTTAATACCATGTGCTGCAAAGAGCCTCAGGAGACATGTTAAAGGGCCACTTTTGGTTCGTGAGCCGCCGTCTGGGTATCATTGCATTAGGCAGCATGGGCTGCAGTAACCAGCATGGGAGCTGGAGAGCCAGAGCAAACCCCAGGGTCTGCCTGGGTCCAGCTGCCTCAATAAAGAACCACCTTTATATTCATTACAGCCGTGTCCTGTCTCCTTTCACCCGGAGAGATTCTACAGGTGAGACGCTGCTTAGCGTCCGACAATCCGACAGAGGTGGTACAGCAGCTGTTGGGGGGTGGGGAGTTGTTTTTCTTTTGTTCATTGAGGGACCCTGAGTAGAACCTAGTTCTGTTGATGACGAGGCCATGCCCTCTGGAGGATTGGGGTTTTTCTCTTCATCTGCCCCCCAAATAGGCATGTGCTAGGACTCCAGACCACACTTTATGTCTAAGAGATGCCATGATGAGTGCAGTAGGACATACTGCAGGAGAAGCCAGCCAGACGTACACTGCAATATTTGGTGTGTCCCCCCGCACACCTTTGAACACAGTTGACCAATTTTAGCCCTGTTGCAAGTGGGAGTTGCATATACTCACATCAGGCTGAGTCCGACTCAGGCTCCGTGCTCTTGGAATGAAGGGCTCTGTGAATGGCTTTATAATTACAGCTGCGCCCAGTCTGTGGAGAGTGGTTGAGTGCTCTGTTTGGAAACTATTATTATGTCCACTCTGGGATTTGACATTAGCAGCACTTAAAAACACAAACCCACATGCTTCACCGCTGAGAGGTACGAGACCACGAAAGCCATACAGAATCCTCCTGAAGAACCTATTCTGCATTACAACTGGGAGGGAAATGGTTTGCCCTTCCCACAAGAATTTGAGATTTTGACTTTTTTTCCCATCCCGAAACAGGACAAAAAGACAAAAATCTTGAAAATTTTCAAGAACCAATAATCTGAAGGAAAAAAAAAAGTGGCTCGGGTCAACTGAAATGCTTCCTTTAGATAATTTCAAACCATTTTGATTTTGTCCTTAAATTTGGGAATAAAGCGTCATTTCAGATTTTAAAACTCCAAACTTTTTGTTTTGAAAATGTTGAAACAGGATGTTTTGACAATGTCTGAACTTTTTGTCCACATTTTTTTTTCTTCGAATCAGGAGATTTGGGGAAGCCGACCCTTCCTTGCGAACAGTTTTGGTTTTGATGAATTAACATTTTCCCATGGAAAAAAAAAAGTTTTGTCGGAAAGTTTCCAGCCTGCTCTACTCTTCATCCATTCCCATCCCTAAGAGCCAAAACACTTTGCTCCTTTGTTACTGCATCCAATAACAGTCACATTTCAGCCCAGATCTCAAGCCCTTTGAGTCTGCCGGACCCTTATCTGATACCTGGATTATACCAAAGCTTCTGGGACTGGATTTCTTTTTAAATGCGTTTGGCACAGTTGTGGATGCTAGATGCATAAGTCATTAATAATTATAACCATATTAAGCGCCGGATCTGCTCACTTGGCCCTGGTCTGTTATATAAATCAGTTCACATTCAAAGGAACCAGAAGTAGCAGTAAATGGGCTTTGCAGATTTTTCAGGGGCTCCATCCTTGCGGCCACATCCTGAAATCTTCATTAAGGCAACCCTCAATCAACCATCAGTGGGAGATTGAAGGCCCTATCTTACATTAATGGAAGCCCTTCCATTGACTTCAATGGGCTTTGGATCAGGCCTTCAATAAGGAATTCAGGCTCTGGCTCCAGAGACGGCCCCAAGGTGCAAAGTTCAAACCCTGCCTTGGATCTGAAATTTCCCAGAGTTCAGGGTGGTTAGCTGCAGGTTTTGGGCTGAAGCCCATCTCTGATCTAAACACCTTGGGAATACGTACTCTATTTACAACAAGCTCCTTCTCCAGTCCCTGTTGCTTTGATCCCTCCCCTGAGAAGTACTTAACTGTCAAACATTTTATCTTTCCCATTAAAACTTATTATAACCAGATCCAGCTAGCCCTATGCCGAGGACCATAAATTGCCCAATGCTTCTTTATTAATAATTATATTTAGTCTAGCCATGCACCCAGCATAAGTCACAGACATTGATTGCATAAACAGCTCCATTATTTATCTCTGTATTTATCTTCCTGGTTGAAACCTTTCATGGCAAAGAAAAACGTGTAATAAGCCATAGAAACATGGCTAATAACAGCCTTCTCCTACTCCTCTGCTCTTGGGCTTGAGAGAGTCTCTTTTGGCTGATGGATGACCTCTCCTTGCACTGCCTACATTCACCTTTCAGAAGCAGGATTTGTTCTGTCTCAAGAGACCAGCTGCTGGCTTATTTTAGTCACCCATGGAAAAGTTCAAAGGCAGAACAGATGAAGAGAATGAGGGGGGCTGGAGACTCAAGTGATTTATTTGTGGGGGTAAATCTGGCTTCACCCCAAACTGTTCCCTGACTCTGAAAGTTTAATCAGCAGAAGTGCATTTCCATGCACTTGATAGATCCTTCTGTGCTTTGCCTTATCAGGGACCATATAGGTAACTAGACTGATGGACAAATCTGTCACAATACAAGGCAATATTTAATTTCATTGCAGCCTCCAGATCTCTGTGTGGTTCACTGATATCCCCTCACTTCTCTCCTCTACTAGTAAAATTCACATCACATCACTTTTACATTGTCCTTTGGTTAGAAGTCTGTTGCAGAGCTGGTATGCTCCATTGTGTTACAGCAAGAGCTGATTTCTCTCTTCCTGAACAACTTGAGGTCACTATGGCTAGTCCCGCCCACTGTCTATACCTCAGTAATATTTGTACATCTCCTCCCAGACGGTGCCACACATTAGGAGCTCAGCAACTTTTGACATGTCAACTGACTTGAGGAAATTCTTCATAATGAGTGGTGTCCCGATGAGAACGCCTCCAGATCTCAGCATTGGGAAGGAGGAATGCAGATGAGGGCCTGGGATAGCCATCAGCCATCAGAGCTTCTTTAATAACACTTACATTGGACACATATGTGATAGCTGCCATCTTGGCCAATGGACCCGGGATTGCATTGGGGACTGCCAGAGCTAAAAGCATGAGCTGCTATGGCTTGAGTCAAGGCTTTCTAGCCTCTGTGGATTGGGCACATGGGAGACTTGTAACAGACTTACTAGTGGGTTACCTGTACAAACCACATAGTCCAATAGGTAAAGGAATGGACTAGAAGTCAAGAGACTTGGATTCTCTGCCTACAAGGCCATTAACTCATTGTTGAGCCAGTCACTGCCCCTGTCTGTGCCTCAGTTTCCCTGTCTATAAAATGGGAGTGATTTATACTGATCCTTCTCTACAAAGTGCTCTGAGATCTTTGGGAAAAAAAGTGCTTCACAAGAGCTAAGTATTAATATTAGTACCTTTGACGTCACTCTTAGGAGACGTGGCAGTAAAATGAAAAAGGAGAATAAAATGAAGCCCATGATTTCTAAACTGTCCACGAACATCTTTGCAGGTGATCAGAAAGAACGGCATGGGTTAAACACCAGAAGGGCTATACTGAGTCTTGTTCGCATTTAAAAAAAACCAAACAAACCATGATTAAGGCTGTAAATTCAAGATCTCAAAAGCAAGAAAATGCCAGAATGTAGGTTGACTGTGAATCTTAATTGGGCCTCCTTAGGTATGTGCATTATGATAGGCTTTAGTTACATGACCACATACTATTCTATTCCTTCCACACAAGCGCTGCCTCGTTCAGTGCCCAGGAGAGATGGCATTCATTTAACAAGCAGCTATTCAGTATTCCTTTTTAACCTCTGTGGAAAAAATAGCATGTGATCATATAACTAAAGACTGCAGTATACTGCATACCCCTTCACTCCCTCTGCCTTCAAGACAGGCTATTACTTCTTCTCCTCCATACGTCTGGGTGCCAGCCAGCAGGGAAGAGCTGCCAGCAGGGAAGAGACTGTCTCCCTGCTCTCAGCCCCAGCCTCCAGCGCCACACAGATCCCGGCAGCCAGCAGGAACCCACCCCACAGCTGCGGCGCTCGTGCCCCCCAAGGTGAGTGGGTCATGACAGAGGGCTGGGTGGGCCAAATTGGAGACCTTTTGTGCCAGGTTCCAAAGCCCAGAGCAGGGCACCGGGCCCAGCCCCGTGTGAGAGCAGGATGCCAGCCCCAACCCCGTGGGACCTGGGAGCAACCAGAGCCACCGCTGTGGGGTGACTCACAGACACAGTAAAAAGTCACGGATAAATGGCGGGGGCGGGGGGGGGGTAAGTGAAATGCCTGGCAGAGCTCTGAATCCTGCCACTACCATCATCCCCCATTTCCAACACCGAGGTTGGGTAGCGCCAACATCTGACAGTTTCTCAGCTAAAGTACCAGCGCACAGCCCATTTTACAGTTAACTAAGGCACAGAAAGACCAAGTGACTTGCCCAAGGTCACACAGGAAGTCTGTGGTGGAGCAGGGACTTGAACCTGGTCTCTTCTCTCATAAGCCAGTGCCCTAGCTACCAGCCCATTCTTCTTCTCTGCCACCATCATCCACTCCGCCAATCAGGCCACTCCGAACGACTTGAGCAGGGAGTAATTTTCCTCAAGCACCAAGGAGCAAAGCTCTGGAGTTTATCCTTTTCCTTCCATTTGGCCTTTTCTGCCTCCACTCCCTTCCCAAGCTATCGTCAGTCTTTTCATTCTCTCAGTTATTATTTGTATTACCGCAGCACCTCGGAGCTCAAGTCATGGCCCAGGACTCATCGTGCCAGGTGCTCTCCAAACCCAGAACAAGAAGATGGTCCCTGCCCCAAAGCACTTCCAATTTAAGTATCAGACAAAAGACAACAGATGGAGACAGACAGACAGGTAGACAGGGGAGTATAAGGAAACAATGAGACAATATTAATAAAGGCAGGCTGTGCTCCTAGCCCATGTCTGGGATTGAGGAACGCCAAAGTTTGAAAACACTGGTTTTACAGCAAGGACAAATTTCCATCACGTGTTCGCAACCCAAACATTACAGCACTGAGAACTTGGAAGCACCTTAATTGATTTTCATTGTCCAAGATAAGAGATGCGGAGACTGTGAGAGAGTCTTAAATAGGTAAAGAAATACTTGTTTACAATATATGGCTGTCAGGCTGGCCATGTCCCCAATAATAGAGTTTCGCATTTACCTCCCTGTGCATGTTAATGAAGATTTTCTTTTAGATTCCTTTCATCTTGGTTACTAGGCTGAAATATTTGTATAATAGTTAAAACAACAAATCCAGTTAAATCCGTGTACATCCCCAGTAGTAATGCTCTGCACAGCCATGTCACTAATCCAGTTCTGCCTGCTCTCCAGCCTGGGAGAGGAAAGGAATATTTTACCCCTCATCCCCAGCCCCACCCCAGAGCCCGCACCCCCAGCCAGAGCCCTCATCCCCCCCCTACCCCAACCCTCTGCCCCAGCCCTGCGCCCCCTCCTGCATCGTGAACCCCTCATCCCCGGCCCCACCCCGCAGCCCTCACCCCTGCACCCCAACCCTCTGCCCTACCCTGAGCCTCCTCCCACACTCCAAAGCCCTCGGCCCCAACCCATTAATTTTGTGTAATAATAACCAACAATGGATGCATTCTTAATAAAAAGAACAGGAGGACTTGTGGCACCTTAGAGACTAACCAATTTATTTGAGCATAAGCTTTCGTGAACTACAGCTCACTTCATTGGAGATGCATTCAGTCCAAGGTAGATGTGGGCGGGACTTGGACCCGTTGTAGGCACCACCAAAAATTATACAAACCTGCCACCACTGGGAACTGGGTATGTTTAGTTTGGAAAAGAGGAGATTAAGGGGGGACAAATACTTGAAAGGCTGCCATAAAAAAGATGGAGAAAAGTTATTCTCTCTTCTCACAGAGGGCAGGACAAGAGGCCATGGGTTCCAACTACAGCAGAGCAGATTGAGATTAAATCTCAAGAAAAACTTCCTAACTGTAAGAACCGTCGGCCAATGGCACAGACTGCCTAGGGAGGTTGTGGAAGCTCCTTCCCTGGAGGTTTTCAAACAGAGGCTGAATAGCCGTCTGTCTTGGATGGTTTAGACACAACAAATCCTGCATCTTGGCAGGGGGTTAGACTAGATGACCCTTCTAACCCCATGGTTCTAGTCCCATCTCACCTCACTCTCCACCGTCTCTGGGCTCCTTGGCCCAGATCTGCAAAGGTATGGAGCCACCTAACTGCAGTTGATTTCAATGGCAGTAAGGCAGTTAAATACATTTGAGGATCTGGTCCCTTCTGACAAATGGTGGTGCATTCATGTAAAGCTTGGTGACATTCTTAAACACATGGCTCCCTGCAAAAGAGCTGAATTCCATCAAGCGGGAGGGGGAAGGAGGAAGCTGTTTCCGAGTTCATCTCTTCAAAATGCCTTTTCTTTTTTTAAATGAAATGACGCACAGACTCACGAGACAGCCAGGATAATGCAAATCGATTAGCTGTCTCCTGCCCAAGGAAGGGCCATAAATCCTACTAGAGAAAGACTTTGCTTTACTTAACGTTGTGGAAGAAGGGAAAAAGAGGCACATTAGTGCCTGGACATTTGTTCTCCTTGACTGGAAGAGTTTGGGAGGGGGTGGGGGGGGAGTTGTTGCAGGGATCAGATTCAGGAGTTTTAAGATCTCAGGGCCAGCTCCTCAACTGGTGTAAATTGTCATAACTCCACTGACTCCAGCTGAGGATCTGGCCCTTAAAGTTACCCTTTTCTTACCGCCATGAGATTAGTTGCTGGTCTAGATGAATCCCACCCTTTCCCCTCACCTCCCACCCCGTACACTCTACAGACCAAGATAGTCAACATCACCCAAGGGTAAACGGCCAAGATGGTCAGACATTATATGGGCTTTTGTCAACCCCCAGGAGCTGTGGTATCTAAGACCACTTCTCCCAGCAGCTCCTCGAACGCTCATACACACAGTTATAGGACACAGAGGGTGAGTGCATTAGCCTTTGACATCTGTGGATCTGAGGTAAACCCCAGCTTGGGTGGTCTCTGGTTCTAATCCCCCTACGTGAATCACAAACCCATACACAATGGGGGTGGGGGACACACATATTTCAGTTTCAGCCCTGAAACAGCAGGAGGTGCCACAGCCCAGGCTTGAGATGCCTGGGAGGAGGGGTGTGCAGGAAGAAAGCCACTCTAAGCTATGCCAAGTTCAAGACAGTGCTGAGAGTCCCTCCCTTCATGACATCCGGACATTTTCAAAAGAAAGAAGCCATCCTTTCAAGATAAACGGCCCCTTGTGTTAGCTTGCAAGCCCAAGGCAGAGCACAGGGCAGATGCACACGAGGCCGGACATGACATACTGGCTCAGCAAAGGGACACCCGCTCAGATCGCCCAACGGATGGGTATCAGCCCACTGAAAGCGATGGTACCTCCCAGTTAAATCATGCATCACAGCCTAGCACAGGAGGGGTTAAATCCGCCATTCCACTTCGCATCCAGGGCCTTACCAGTCTATTCATTCAGTTTAAGCCCTGACCTGTCTCAGCTGCCAGAACGTCACGTCTCCATCCGAGGGCCCTGGGAGGTGCACACAGGGACAGCACTCATCAGCTGCAAGACGACCAAGGACTTGTTAGCACCCAGATAAACCTTGGCTCAGTTGGTCAGGACTGAACTGGGGAGTCAGAGCCCTGAATGAAAAGGAAGGCTGTAAAGCTTAAAGAGTTTCTCATTTGCTCCCCTGCTACGTTTTGCTTTTTAATTATACTTAGTTGGAAGCCAGCACAATGCTAGGTAGGTGGCAAGAGCGGGAATAAGCCCAAGCACTCAAGGTAGGAGTGGCAAAGTTTTAAATGATGCTGAAAGGACAGAGGCTGGGTGAGACGGGGGTGCCGGGCAGCGGGAATAGGTGGAGCTCGGTCTGAGGGACTAATGACCTCCCAACAGATTGCTTTGAAAAACAGCTCGTGCAGATGTGGCCATAAGGGGCTGCTGGGTAAAAATGAGCTAGTAACACACACAGGAGCTGCTGCCATCCATAATAGGGCTAGGGTACGAACAGAGAAGCTTGCCGTGACAAGGCACCAAACAATAGCCAGGAGGTTTTCCCATAGATCATTTTAAGTGAATGATGGATCAACACTGTCAAGTCTTGGGTACCCAAAGGTAGGCACCTAAATCCAGACGTAGGCACCTGAAGAAGTGGCCTGAAGCCGAGCAGAACTGAGCCCATGTAGCTCTATCTAGCTGCCTACATCTGGCTTTAGGAGTGCTGGTGAAAGGGGCCAGGGTTGCTAATGCTGGCGAATACGGTCCTCTGTCTACCCATAGGCCAGGTACAGCGTGGGCAGCAGACAGAGGGCTGAAATTCTGATCTGGTGGAACAACTTCTAGTGGGAGGTGGGAGAGTTAGGCCTTTTCTGCACTGGGGATGTCAGGCACCCGTGGGGAGGCACCAGTGGAAACCCTGGCCTGAAACCAGGGTAGGCTGCACCTGTGCACCTGTGCATGGCCCAGCCTGTCTACAGCAGAGGGTTGCAGCTACACTTGTGGCTAGACACCAATGGCTGCAAATGCTCACTAGAAATGAGGCCCAGCTAAGATTCCATGGCGCATTCAAACATCTGCCCTGGTGCTGGGATTGCTAACAAGAATGGCTTTTAGCACTGAGATCTATCCACTATGACCCGGACTGAGAACACCAACCTCCTGGGCACATGGGCCAAAGTGCTGCTAGATACCAACTGCTGGCCGGATGGCCAATCCAGTGCCCTAGGGGCCCCACATTAGTTCCATCTCCTCTCAAAAGCCACAGGGAGGAAGAGGGACTTTTGGCCAGTTGAAGAGAAGAAACTGTAAGGAAAAAGTTACATTACTACAAGAGGGTATCTTACAGGAAGCCTCTGCTCAATCCACACAGTGTGGCCCTTTAAACCACTCACGTGCACAAGCAACAAGGGGACTGAAGGAGCCACGAAACCGATCATGTCGAGCTGTGCCCCCGGGCCAGATGATTTCTAAGTGCTGTGAGTCTTCTCCAGAGAAGGGTCGCTAAGCTCCCTCCCAGAGATTTCTGATGTTTAAGCATCAGATTGTCTCCATACAGGCAGGAGGGGCGGCTGTTCTGACCAACACCCCCCCAAAGACAAACACCAAATGGATAATGTGTCATTACATGCCCAGCTAACCTCATGAGCTGCCAGGGGAGTGAGGCTCTGAACTCTCTGACCCACTGAAAAAAATATAGCAGTTTCTTAAGAACAAAACAAAGGTTTGGTGGAGTCTCCGCACCACAGGGCTTTGGAAGGGGAAGGGTTAACACAGTCTTTCTGGAGCCAGCAGCTGCTGAAAGCAAAAATGTGTTTTGCTTCTGCTTCAAGATTAAGATCTAGTGAGAAGGGATCTTAGGTTAAAAGTTTAACCAGCATATCAAATAGATCATAGCAACCTGCCACCTCCTAAGATTTCAGAGCTAGCCCTGTGGCGCACATGCATAACTTCATGGTGACAGGCTGGATAGAATTCAGGTTCTCCAAACAAAAAAAAACCCAAATAGGCCTCTACAGCGTGAGCTAAAGGAGAATCTCCATTAGGTGTTAGTAGTATAGGGTCTATGACACACAGCAGATTAGTGGCCAGAGGTGCATGATGAACTATACTACATGGCTCTGTGGTTTCGCATGGCTGTGTCACCGTCATGTATGTGATACAGACACATGCAAATCAGGGGTAACACCAGCCATTCTCTACCCCAATCACCAGTGCTGGCCTGGGATCCTCAAGATGGCTGGGGGGGGCGGAGGGGTAATTTACCTGTAAGATTTTGATCTGGTGAAAGGACAGATGTGGGGCCTTGGAAGCAGTAGCGAATTCCTTGCTTTGTTTGAGGCGGGTTACAGCTGACTCAGCATAAATCCGCAGATACCAAGGGACCCTCTGCAAACACAGGCCCCAGCAAGCATCACTGCAGTCCTTCAACGTAAGGGCCAGCCGGCAAGTTTCCCAGACGGAGCACTTGTGCACAGGCTGCTGATCCAAGTGTCCCTGGGCAACAGCAGACCCGGCTCCCCGCACTCTGCAAGCAGCATGCTCAGCTGGCCGGGGGCGCTCCTGGCTTTGACTACCTGTTCTGGGGAGCTGGTGTCTAGGCAGGTATCCACGACGGCTGGCAGCCCTGGGAGCTTCCCCTCGCCCTGGGAAATGAACTAGTGGCTGAGGCTGTGGAGGTACTGGCTGTCTTGGAGGGATGGGGGAGCTGGGGAATGTAGGGGCTTGAGCTGCCCAGGGTTTTCCTGGAAGGGACAGTTCTGCTGCTATGGAGCCGCTCATCCAGCTTCCATCAGCCAACCCCACACTCCTGCCTCCGCCCCAACCAAGCAACCCCTCCTCCTTCCCTCCCAGGCCTCCAACTCAGAGAACCTCCTTTCCCCTGCCAAACCCTCCAAATCCAGTTGCCCCTCTTGCCAGGACCGGCTCTAGGCTCCAGCAAAGCAAGCACGTGCTTCGGGTGGCACAATGCCAGGGGTGATGGCATTCCCGCATTCCTTTTTTTTTTTTTTTTGGGCAGTTGCGCTCTCGGAGCTTCGGGCGGCAAGTTTTTTGCTTGGGGCGGCAAAAAACCTAGAGCCGGCCCTGCCCCTTGCCCTACCCCCAAGCCTAGCAATCTCCAGTCTGTCTCTCCTCCAAGCAGAAAGAAGACCACCCCCCTCCCTCCCTCATGCTAAAGCCCATAAGAGGGAGGGCTAAATGGTTACCCCCTTGTGAGCAATGCAACTGCACCAAGTAGGTACCTGTGCCAAGCAGCCAAGCTCCTCCTTCCTGGCTGCTCCCTTTACAACCACACAGGGCTCTGCCCACAGATCTCAGAGCCCCAGCAGCAGCTCCAGGCCGGCTGAGTCAGGCCAAACAGGAAGACAGACAGATTGAAAGCAGAGCTAGGGTGTGAATAGAGGGAGACTGACTCGTTCAGAGCTCACAGACTGGTCCAGGCCAGGCGCATCTGATGGAACCAAAGGTCCGGGTCACATTAAGCAGCTGTGGCACAGAAACCAGGGCCGCTGACTGAAGTTGCTCCCAGTAAATTATGAGTAATAAAGGGAGCAAATGAAAGAGGATGCGGCAAATTGCCGCCGGCTGGTTCCTGCATTCCTGGTATCCAGGGGAACAGCTGCCCAACAAAACACTTGCAGCTTCGAGATGAAATGGTCAAAGACATTTTTATTGCATTTCCTCTCCGCCTTTGGTCACTGAATCCATGGCTACCCCGAGGCACTCCCTCCTCCACCCAGCAGGTCAGGCTTTGCCCAGATCTTCTGGAAGGGCCCCTGTTTGCTTAGCATTTCCCCATCACCGGTTAATTTCCTATTGTCTGTTGCACTAATGCCACCATGTGTGCCCCCTATCTGTCCCCTGTCCAGTGTTCTCCCTCGGATCTGATCCCGTCTCTTCTTGTCAGTCAACCTGCTCTTCGGTTTGAGCTGGGAGTGTTGGCTGGGGGCAGGGGATGGAACCGATTGCTCACAGAAATGATTTTAACATATTGAAGCCTTCAGCATTAGCTTCAGAAGGACAAAGGAGGGGCTCCCCTCCCCTGCAGTGGCCACTAAATATATACACACCCCTGAAATGATTGTAATAGCCACAAATGGGCCCCCATTAAGCCCATTATCTCATTAAGGGAATCACAGCCTGGCACCATCTCCGTTCACCTTCGGAAATGGAACTGACTGGATGCCTCTATAGGAATCACAACGCACTGTCCGCTGTAGACACACCTTTCGGAATTAGGTGTTCACCCTAGAAATATTTTGTTACAGCAGTTCTCAGAATTTGATCCATTTCCTCTCCCGGCAGCTCACATGATCATTTAGGTCACATTGTCTTTAGAACGAGGGCCCAGATCCGGCTTACGGCTGGTGCGTTGACTCTTGTGGTGCGAGAGGCTGCACAGAGCCTATTCCATCACAGGTGATCACGCGGTCAGTGGGATGCCATCATTTTGCTCCCCAAGCGAAGAGCCTGACAGCACCGTTCGTCGTCTACCGTCAGGTCGGCAGGCAAGCTGAGAACTTCAGAGACAGGGCAACATCAGGGCTCACAGCAAACCACCATCAGCTCTGCAGTCATGTGTAAGGAACCGAAAGGTCTTTTATTTGGCTGTTGCCCCCTACAGGCAGGGCACCACCTGCAGCAGGTTTATTCAGCACCAACAGGCAGGACACTGGTGGCAAATCAAGTAGCCCCCTGCCAGGACCACCTTCCCTCAGTCTCTCAGGCTGTTCCTGGCCCTGATCTGCTGAACTGGGCTCTCCCCTTTAACTTCTTCCTCCAAGCCTGGCACCTGCTGTGGGCATAGCGGAAAGGGGCCGACCGAGCCCACAGCAGCGTGTTACCCCTTTCTCAGCCAGAGAAGGGTTGGTATACCCCCCATCACAGACCCAGCAGAGTAATCAGTAGCTAAATAACCCACCCTGAGCATGCAGGTAAAGTAATGAACGTCACACGTCTCTTTACACTCATACTGCCCCCATTTAAACTGCACCTTTTGTCTAGCAACCTCGGACCGCTTTGCAGACACTAATTGAGCCTCAACACCCTTGTGAGGTATCGCCCCCATTTCACAGAGGAGAAAACGCTTAAGGGACTTGCCCAAGGTCACCCAGCAAATCAGTGGCAGAGTTGGGATTGGCACTAGGCGTTCGCTGCCTGTGTACAGCATGCGGCACCAGAGCCTGTTCAACCCGTCCAGCTTTCGGCTGGCATTGCTGCCATGCTGATGGGAGGTGGGAAGCCTGGAGGTAGCGGTGAGACTAATGAATAACAAAACAGGAGGAATGTGGAAGACAAAAAGCAAGAGAAACGGAGGGTCAACAGCTCTTCAAAGGAAGCCTTGCTAGGCTGCCTGGTGATGGAGTAGCAAAGGGACCCGAGTAACCTCTCTCTTGTTTTCCCTCCCGCGTGGCACTCCGTGGGCAGCGGCAGTGGTGTGTTTCATTACCGTGAGGGGGCTTGAGAACAGGAGATGCTTTGTGTGGCTTAGAGGAGCCATTTGATTTCATTCCCACCCTGATTTGCTTGCTGCAGTGAGGCTGTTTCAATGGCTCTGTTTTGTTTTGTCGAGTCTCTTTCCTGGGTGGCTTTTCTAGGTAATTGCTCTCTCCAGCATCCCCTTTATGTAATGGGCCAGGGGCTGGTCAGGTGCAATCGGGCCAGGTACTGCTATTCTGTTCAGCCCAGGCTCTCATTCCACCCCCGTCGCTGCAGTACATGAGCATGGAGCATCGTCTAGTACTGCAGCAAGTGACAGGACTTACCCGTCCCCCGGGGGTCAGTCTCTCCTTGGGGTAGAATTGTGGGTGCAGTGAAATGGTTTTCTGGTTGTTAATGTTCAGTGTTTATATTGGAGAAGGCAGGTTGGAGAAGTGCGCCCAGCACTTGGAGTGGGGAGATTTGGGGTGGTTCTCAGTTCCTGTGGGAATTTGTCCCACAGTCTCAGAGCAGCCCCCAGGAGAGCGCCGGATCCTGCACAGACAAGCTTTCCCCTTATGGTAGGAAGGGGCTATTGTGAACGACCTTCCCGTGGTGGGACTGGGTCCCCTTGCCTGTTAGGGAGGGATTCCTGGACTGTTTGGAGGGTTCTCTCTCCTCTGGTTTTATTCCAGTGGAATACAAGGGACTCTCTTCCATTCCTAGACCCTGGTTTTGCATTGCCAAGTCAGAAGGGGAGTATTGTGTACCCAATTTGCACTGATGTAACTACCCAGGGTGTAGAGCAACAGCGAACCAGGCCTTTGGTGTGCAAACCGTGTCTACATGGCAAGTTAGACCTGCACAAGGGGGCATAATTTGAGTGCTGTTAGTTAGTGTGAAGCCACCTAAGTGTAGTGTGGTGTAGCTAGATGCATCCACAGCAGACAGGGGCCTGATTTGCAGGCACCCACCTACCAAAAGTAACTTCATTGGTGGCAACCAGCAGTTGTTATACAGCCAGACCAAGACAGTGACCCTGTCCTGGGGGACAAGGGTGTTTTTAAAGGTAGAGGATACAGGAATTTTTTTGCCAGTGGTCCCCATGGTGCACAGTTCCCACCGCCAGGGGGGTCACAGCTGCATCGATTGTGCGGTCATTGGACATGATACCCAACTTGCAGTAAGATCATTTTGTTAAGCTGTATCATGCTTCTGTCATGGCCGTTGAAGAGACACGGTCCCTATGCAGCCTGGTGCAAGTCTGTCTCTCTCAAACGGCACAGACATTACATTCTCCCTGGAAGCAGTATGCACTGCTGGATATGCAGGAGACAGGGGCGGCGAGTTGTATGGGCCCATGGTGCATGGGCTCCAGCAATATTCAGGGCCCAGCTCCATCAATGTTTGGGGCCAGGTCTCTCCTCCGGCCCTACCTGCCGCCCCCACACATCTCCTCCAAGTGTCCCCCAGCCCCCACATGCTGCCCCAGTGCACCTCCCCCGGAGTCCCAGAGCATTCCTGCCTCTCCCCTGCAGCTCCAGGCTGTTTTGGCTCTTCTGGTTCCTGGCATCAACTGCTGCCACAGGGTCCCAGTGCCCCCCATCCACTAGTGGAAGGGCAGGCTGCCCTTACCCTGCCCTTCCACCTTGGACCCTTCCCTTTTCTGGCAGGATCCTCCACCAGGACAGGGGGCCCCTCCCACCACCTGCAGTCACCACTCCTGCCCCACACTGGGCAAGGGGCAGCCCTATCCCTCGCCCCCATTGAGGCTACAGTGATGGGCAGCAGCAGGGGAGGAGGGGCATATGTGATGGCAGCCTCCCTGGCACCCACCACAGAGGAGGCAAGGAGGCTTCCTGGACCTTAGAGGGGCCCTAGGAGCAAGGGAAGTGACAGCGGTGTGAGGTGAGGGTGCCGCTGGGGGGAGAGAGGGAGGCCCCTCCCCAAGAGCTCACTGCTCACTTAAAAACTCTTGCTTCTATTTTGCTCCACCCTTTAGTTGGTCAATGAATAAAGCCCTCTAGTGTAATTCTTAAAGACAAGATCTATCTCCAGGAGCAAAAGATGCCCAGACACTTGAAGGGTGCATGTGGGGGATCTGGAGTTGGAGAGAGGGTAAGATACGATAAAAATGGACACACACAATGGAGATTAAAACAACCTACTCCATGACATAAGACAGTGAGAAATAACAACTGGAAAGTGACAGACTTTGGTCCTTTCAGTAATTCCCCAGGGACTGCATTCAAAGGATGCTGCAATTTACCTTCCTTCTGAACATACGGGGGCTTGGGATTCACTTCAGATCTTTTGTGCTTTGTTCAAGTGCCCTCCACCCTCCCCCTCAGCAGACCAGACACAGAATTCATTTTAAAAAGCCCTGACCTAGTTCAGCCTTTTTAAAAGCTCTCCTGGGTGTTTATTCCAGTCAGTGCAAGCACTAAAGTCACATTCATTTCCTTTCACTTTTCATGTGAATTTGTGGCTCATGCAACAGAGGGACTAATGACTCAGGCTGCAGCCAGGCTCCTGGTAGGTGGGTGCAGTGAGAATGCTCTAGACACCAGGCACTGTCCCCACCTCCCACGTACAGCACTGCTAATGCATTAAGTGATAGGTCAGTGAGGCACTTTGGCATAGGACTCTCCCCCCAGATCATCCTTGGTCGCAGAGGAAGCAATTACAATGCCAGCAGGACAGACCTGAGGCAATCTCTTAAAGACATGCACCTGCACATCTCTGCATCTCTGATGTGGAAAACCATCCACGACCAACTCCTGACAGGTTCATTAACACCTTGTCCATGGAAGGCTTGACAAGGCTCCATCTGTACTAGACTCTTCTTAAAGTTCCCCACCATTGCACACGTTAGTGTAGACTAGCTGCTAGTGTTTTTCATGCGGTCTCATTTCACAGATTCCAAGGCCAGAAGGAACCATTGTGATCATCTTGTCTGACCTCCTCCACAACACACATCAGAGAACGTCCCCACAGTTATTCCTACAGCAGATCTTTGTCTTGGAGATTCCACTGCCACCCTTGCTAACCCATTCCAATGGTTATTTACCCTCACTGTGAGAGATGTACACCGTATGGTCCATCTGAATGTGTATTTAACTGAAGTAGAACAGCTCTGGATGACATAGAAGTTTTTAATGCTAGCAGTGATCAGTGGTGTGGCTACCCGTGGGACGTTAGACAAGCTCCCCCCAAGTCCAGCCAGTTCTTAGGAAACCAGTGCTGGATGCCAACAAACCCACTGTTCTTTACCTCAAATTCCAAGGCAAAAGCATGGGGATGGGGCAAAGCAATACAATCCAGCTGCTGCCAACATCCTGAAGTCCTTAGACCAGGTCACAGCATAGAAGACGTTTTGGTAGCACACAGGGATGATTTCAGGGCTATAGCCAGAGGCCAAACACCTCTGCTCATCCTGCCTGAGGTATCTGCAGGCCTTCAACACAGTGAACTACAAAGATCCTGCTGACTCACCTGGCTGGGATGGGGCTTAGTTTTATCCTGGAGCCAAGCTTTTATCGCTGTGGATTAGTGAGGGGCAACTGCTCCTGTTCTTCCAGAACCACCCACTGAGTGGTACAACTGGGGTCTATCCTGCCCTCACAGCTTCATAACACATGCTACAGGCTTGGAGGAGCAATAGCTCAATGTCACAGATTCCACAGCTACCAGCCTGCAAGTAACACCCAGCTTTCTATCTCCTGATAATTGACCATTAGAAGCTCAGCTGAGTGTCCAATCCTGGTGAAAACAACCACCAACCAAGCAAGAACTGACCCTTCCACTGGTCATTTAAATTAAAAGCTCAGAGGTTCCTTTCAGCCTGGGGTCTAAACCAGCTTAACCAAAGAAGAGTTTCTTTGTGGAGCCAAGATTTAAGCAACACATGGGCTTTTTCTAGAGATCATGGTCCTCCTTACACCCACAAAAGGACCGACTGCTAATATCAGCCTAGCCTACCCGACCTAGCAGAGCAGAGTCTTTATACCTGGATTGAACTCATCACAGCTAGCCTAGCTCTGCTGCCCTGTGAGAACCTAAACATAGGACATGCACCTGTGCTCTTTCCTCTGCTCAGGGAGATGGACAGCGAGCTGGAAGGAGGGGAAGGTTAACCTTCTCCTTGCCAGCCCCCAGGCAGGCCTGAGACACTCCCATCAGAAGCCACGTTCCTGGCCTGCACACTCAGTTGCTGTGTGATGCTCAGCTGCAAGCCCTCCAGGTGATTTAGGAGAGGGCAAGGTGACTCTTGTCCACCCTCTGTTGTCTTGTCCACATAGTTGTCTTTACAGATGGAGAAGGGAGTTGGCTTCTAAAATCTAACCACTGCCAATTCCCAGGTGAGGTACTGCCCCACGGCTGGGGCAGGTATATTGCCGAGTCCATCTCCACACCACCAGCTGTTTATGGAACAACTCTGACTGCCGCAGGCTTTCAGTGATTAATCACCCTCCAGGAAGCCACTTCGCTGTTCAATTCTCCTGAACTGCTTCCCCAGCTCAATGTTCTTAAAGGCTGCCGCTCAGTTGGTGCCCTGCTGCAATCAGAACAACAATCCAGCCTGCTGCGTGCCTTCTGCCGAGCAGCAGGTAGGCCTCCAAACCAACATTGCCATAACAACCTCATGGAGAGAGAGCCCTGACAACATATGCTGCCTGTTTCCACTGCCCTGGTCCCGCTCACCAGGAGTTATTGGGTTGGGAGAGTCAGTCCAGCCCTGCTATAAGCAGACTTCACTCCATTGAGATTGAGATGCTCTTACACGAGGGCTGAATTTGGCCCATAGTCTATTGGAAGCTCTAACACACAGTCCTTAAGTGAAGGGACACAGGGTTGGACAGCTTCCTGCCCCGAAGCAGGCCTTTACCCAAAGATGGGGGCAGAACTAGATTCTTTGCCATTTACCCTGCAGACATGGGGTACTGGCCTTATATTAAACCAGGCGAAAAGGTCTCTGGGTTCCTGAAGGCTGATCTGTGCCACATGAGTTCCCTGGATCTGCTGTCAACCTGGTACTAGATATGGCCTGACAACAAGCTCACGGGTCCAGAGATTGGGAGGGTCAGCCTTTGAAGTATGTGCCATACACAATTGGGATGTGAGTTTATCCCAAAAGCACAGAAATCACCCATGCACTGTTATTCATAGAGTACAAATGAGGGTCCTTTAGGAGGTATGGCCCTTTCATGATTAGACCAAGAATGATTGGTCCTTGCAGAACTTATATCATCCAGGCATGATCCTTCCCCTTTTGGGTTAGTGGAGATTTGAGGATGGCATGAGAAAAAGGACCCTGTAAATCTTATGTAGGGGAGGAAGTTTTCTTCCAGTACAGCAGGGTACTAACTGGGGAAATAGAGCAATACGGGCGTGCATGCACATGATCCAACGATGGGGCCTTGCAACGGAGCAGAGTGGGTGAGAATATCCAGGCCAGTGCTGGAGAACCAGGGATTTCTCTGCTTCGGAGCCAGCAGCCTCCCTCTTGAATTGGACAGGTTATGTGTGCACCAACGTGCATGGGAGTCACCTTGCTTGTTAAGTAGCATTGTGGTAAACATGCAATGGAGAGATGGGCTCTCCCCCGACAAACTCCTGGGATCCAGCTGAGTAGCTTTTGGATAGGAGAGGCAGTTAACTAGTTGGAATTGAAATCCTCCTCCTCTTCTGATGTCTCATGTCAACAGCCCAGAGAGCAGAAACCTCAGAGCTCTCTACAGACACATCTGTCCACGCCGGCAAGATCAGCTGTTCCTGTGGGGCATGGAGAGAGATGGCACAGCAAGGATTCTCCCGCTGGAGCTGTCCCAAAGGGTAGCCTGCCAATAAGCTGCCTGCTTGCCCTGGGGCTCTTGTTTAGCACTTATTAACAGCATGGTTGGCAGCTAAGCATCCCTCTAAGCTGCACAGCCATGCGGCCTTGCAGCAGCCTATCAAGGGCCGCGCAGGTGGGGAGAGGTACCCTCCCCCAGCCCAGCCCAGCCCCACCCAGCCAGAGTTGCTGCAGCCAAGAAGAGGCGCCCCTCCCCCAGCCCAGCGGGGGCCGGGGCCAGGTGGGGGTGGTGTCACATGCCGTGGAGAGGTATTAAAACCCTGAGACAAGCAGCACCACCCCTGACCCATTGTGCTACGGCCAACTCGTCTGGTGGATTTAATGAGCAACTGCGAGTTAACGGCAGGTGCCTGAGCCGCCCCCCACCCCCCGTGACCCCGCTGCACCCCGCGGGATGGAATGCCACACTGCCCCCCATCCCGCTAGGCCTGCCCCCGAGCTCGCCCAACCTTGCAAGCCAGCTGGTGGGCTTGGGGAAACAAAGGCTGATCCCCCACGTGGCACATGGGACACGTGTGCCCACGCGCGGAGCTCGACTGGGGGGTGCGATTCCAGTGGCTGATGCAGCCAAGGGTGGTTTTAGCCCTCCCGTGGGGGCTGGGCAGCTCAAACCCACCTGTGAGCACCTCCCCCCTGGGTGCAGGGGGCAGGAGACAGAGCCTCCCCTCCACCTATGCAAAGTTGCCCACTTGGCCAGCAGCCCGTGAAGCTGGAGGTGCCTGCAGTGTTGTGGGGGGGGGGGGCCTGTGCCGGGGGCACCCTGTGGGCAGCCCTTCCCCCGAACTTTGCTGGGCTGGAGGGGCTGCAGGTAGTGGAGCTGCACGTGATAAGAGGGAAGGTCCTCTCATGGATTGGTAACCGGTTAAAAGATAGGAAACAAAAAGTAGGAATAAAGGGTCAGTTTTCAGAACGGAGAGAGGTAAATAGTGGTGTCCCCCAGGGGTCTGTACTGGGCCCAGTCCTATTCAATGTATTCATAAATCATCTGGAAAAAGGGGTAAACAGTGAGGTGGCAAAATTTGCAGATGATACAAAACTCACAATAGGTAAGTTCCAGGCAGACTGTGAAGAGCGACAACGGGATCTCTCAAAACTAGTGACTAGGCAACAAAATGGTGGATGAAATTCAATGTTGATCAATGCAAAGTAATGCACATTGGAAAGCATAATCTCAACTATACATATAAAATGATGAGGTCTAAATTAGCTGTTACTGCTCAAGAAAGATCTCAGAGTCATTGTGGATAGTTCTCTGAAAACATCCACTCAATGTGCAGCGGCCGTCAAAAAGTGAACAGAATGTTTGGAATCATTCAGCAAGGGATAGATAATAAGACCGAAAATATATTGCCTCTATATAAATCCATGGTATGCCCACATCTGGAATACTGCGTGCAGATGTGGTCACCCCATCTCAAAAAAGATATATTGGAATTGGAAAAGGTTCAGAAAAGGGCAACAAAAATGATTAGGGGTATGGAATGGCTTCCGTTTGAGGAGTGATTAATAAGACTATGATTTTTCAGCTTGGAAAAGAGACAACTAAGGGGGGACATGGTGGTCTATAAAATCATGACTGGTGTGGAGAAAGTAAATAAAGTGTTATTTACTCCTTCTCATAACACAAGAACTAGGGGTCACCCAATTAAATTAATAGGGTTCAAACAAACAAAAGGAAGTATTTCTTGACACAACGAACAGTCATCCTGTGGAACTCCTTGCCAGAGGATGTTGTGAAGGCCAAGACCATAACAGGGTTCAAAAAAGAATTAGATAAATTCATGGAGGATAGGTCCATCAGCGGCTACTATGATGATGTCTCTAGACTCTGTTTGCCAGAAGCTAGGAATGGGCGACAGGAGATGGATCACTTGACGATTACCTGTTCTGTTCATTCCCTCTGTGCACCTGGCATTGACCACTGTTGGGAAACAGGATACTGGGCTAGATGGACCTTTGGTCTGAGCTAGTATGGCCATTCTTACATTCTTATGACCGCAGGCTAGGGCGGTGGTGCTATTTCCACAGCCCCAGATGGAGAGGCACTGCTCCCCTGGCCCGCCAGACCTGCTATGAACAGGGAGCGGCGCCCCTCCCTCGACCTGAGCTGTTGCAGTAAGAGAGGGCTTAGGGAGCCCTCTCCCCACCGCAGCTCCAGGGCAGCCTGCACCCCAAACTCCTTATCCCCAGCCCCAGCCTAGAGCCTGCACCCCCAGCCGGATCCCTAACCACCCCACACCCCAACCCTCTGCCCCAGCCCGGAGACCCCTCCCACACTCCAACCCCCTTGACCCTACCCCCACCACACATCACCTCCATATTGGTGCACATAACAAAATTCATTCCACACATGGAGGTAAAAAATTAGCGGGAACACTGGTTGGCAGTGGCTGTGCATCATTCCAACTCACTGAAGGGTTCCCCTACTTCACCAACATGCCGCTCTGAGGCAGCTTTCAGACACAAGGGGGTAAAGCCCAGACGTCGGAGCAAGCGTGTTCTCCCAAAAGGGACACTGGGCCAAAGTGTCACAGGCATTTAAGGGGCCTAATGATGAACCTTGTTGGGATTTTTAAATGTATCTAAGCAGGTTAGGTGCCTAACTCCTCATGGAAGTTCTCTTGCTAGTTCAGGAGTTAGGCACCTGATTTGCTTAGGCACTTTTGGAAATCCCAATATGTGCCTAGAATCACCTAAGCACCTTTGGAAATTTTACCCTGTGCTGTCTTCAATAATGATGCTACTTCTACCTCTGCCTTTAGGAAGATAAGAAACGCCAGACTGGATCAGACCCATGGACCATCTAGTCCAGTACCTGTCTCTGACAGTGGCAAGTACCAGATGTTGCAGAGAAAGTTCCAGGAATCCCTGCAATAGAGAATTATGGAGTAATTTACCCCTGGGGGAAGTTCCTTTCTGACTCCAGGCACTTAATGACTGACCTATGCCCTGAAGCATGAGGGTTTAGATCATTTTTAACCCTCTCCAGTATAACTGTGGATATTCTTATTCATGTAAATTTCCAGTTCTCTTTTGAATTCTGTTAAGCTTTTGGCCTCACTGATATATTGTGGCAGTGAGTGTCACAGGTTAATTAAGCACTGTGTAATGATTCCCTCTGATCAGTTTTAAATGCTTTTTTCCCCCCCAACTGTGTTCTGGGAAAGGTTATGCCAGAAACGCTCAGTGCCTACTACCACCACATTGTGCAAAGCCAATAGGCTGCAGAGGCCCTGTGTGGGTTCAAGCAATCAGGGAGTTAACCCCGGAGTAGATTTCGCACAGGTACATGTGGCTGAATAGTGAGGCACTGAAAGGCCAGTCAGGCTCTCCGAGCCAATACAGGAGAGTACAAGCAGAGTGAGATGTGATTCAGGACCATGGACAGAGTGCATGGGGCAGAACGGCCTTTGCAGAATTGGGAGAGTCTGGAAAGTTGGACATGGCAGGAAGTCTCCTGCAAAGGCATTAGAAGAGTGGCTTGTGTTTGATGCTCACAGAACTCCCAGTTATGGTGGCTCGGACTGAAATGTCAAAGCAGTGCAGGAGATTCAGGCAGCCATGCGGCTAACTTGCCTGCCCTGTTTGACCGTCTCAGCCTTTGTGTTGTTACTGTGCTCTTCATCCTCACAGAGCCCTTCATTCCTTCATTGTCCCAGCCCCCTGGGAGGTAGGAAAGTAACATAATCCCCACCTCACCAACGGAATAAGCTGAGGACCAGTGAGGCCGTCCTTCTCAGACTAGGGTAACCTCAGATTACGCACTGAAATAAAAGTGTCCTGATTTGCTGGCCCATCAAACTCAGGCAGACCCTCAGGATTACTCTGAGCGATGAACCCCACAGCTCGGCCCTTCCATCGCATCTACCATCTGAGGATCTCAAAGCACTCTGTGAGGGGCCAGTCCTCAGAGGCAGTAGCCCTCAGCCACTATGGCCACAGCCTTTTCTCCAGACATGGGGCATTCAGACAATTGCAGATGCTTTCTGGTACAACCTTCTCCGATGCTGGAATCCGCACCTCAGGAGCCTTGTGCTGAAGGAAGGGCAAACCCAGCGCAAGGACTAAGACATAGAGACCCAAATGTCAAATCCCCTTTTGAAGCCTAGTAAGCTTTTGGCCTCACTAGTAGATTGTGGCAGTGAGTTCCATGAGTAAGTTAAGTTCCATTGGCAACTGAAGCAAACACCTGGCCTCGGAAAGCTATAGATTAGCTAAGCCTCCATGCCCCCCTAATGCCAGCAGCATCCCAGGTGACTGGGCACTGTCAACATGACGAGTATCACCTTGCTGTAAACATCCATAGCCAGGACGCAAAAACCCAGCGAGACAGAGGGTTACATGGTCTCTGGAGTAAAACAGGAATTGTGATGCAGCTCACTGATCCTCCATCAACATCTGGGAGCAGCATTTTTACTCACTTAACAGCAAATCAAAGAGAGGTGGGAGGCAAGCCGCCAAAACTCCATGCAAAATTACAGCGCTTTCCTCAGCGGTTTGGAGCTTAATACATGGCTCTCTCCTTCAAACACGGAACGGAGTAACAGGATAAGCTGCTAATCAGTGGCCCATCTGCCACTCCGCCTCACCACTCATGTCTGAATCAGAATGTGCCAGGCAAAGCATTTGCCCTAATGCAATCCATGGGCAGCTGGCGCGGGCTCCTCTTCCAATCCCTGTTTATCCTCCTTACTCCATGTCCCAGAACAACAGAGTTCAAAGCCATCAGGCCCTATCTCAGGTACTTACCTGGCCCTCAGCATGTAGCATCTGTGATGAGCCCAGGCTGAGAACTTTGAATGCAGTGGATTCGAGGCAGGGCCATGCTGTTTTACAGATGAGGCACAGAGTGGCTAAGTGACTTGCCCAAGATCACACAGGAAGCCTGTGTTGGAGCAGGGAAATTGAACCCAACTCCGAGCTTAGTGCCATAACCACTGGACTATCTGGCCTCTCCTGCTGTCAGACCTTGGAGGATGTTTAGCTGCTGCTGACTGCCCCTGGGGTTACCAAGGCTGATGCCAGGCTGTCAGCGTCCGCCTCCCTGCCAGATATGGAGACAAACCAGTGTAAGTGTGAGACTAAACTAAAGGACCCAATGACCCTGCAATGCTCAACTCTATGCTGGGACACATTTCCAGTGAGCACTCTTCATGCACAGGGGACCAGGCCAGAAGTCCAGCTCAAGCCCCCTGGGAGCACAAGGGAAGTGGGTGTGCTCTTATGCAGTGGAGGACAGCGTGACCCCCAAAGGACCATGGCCTGCCAGCTGGTGGGCACACCCAGTCTTCTCAGCTGGCTAGCAGATGTTAAGGTCTGCTGCATTTCCATAGCCCTGCTGCACAATGGGGCTCTTCGCCCTGCTGTTATGGGCCTGTAATTCCCCAGCCAGGAGAGAGCTGCAAGAAAATTAGTAAAGAAACATGATTATTTTCTGCTGGGGTGGGAGGCCAATGATGTACATTCCCCTGGCTCCTGGCCCTCCACTCATTCATGGAGCTCTGGAGCTACAGCTGCTCTCCCATGAGGTCAGGGGCAGGGAGGGGACATGGTACAGAGGCAGCTTCCCCCTCCCTCATGTCAGAGTTGCCAGTTCAGACAGCAGTTCCCCTCTGTCTGGGAGTCACAAATGCCCTTCCCTTCGGTTCTTACTCAGCCAGACTGAAGTCAGCCTTGGAGTTATGCTGAATGATGCCATCAGGGTCGGGCCCAGGGCATTTCTGAAGTAGACAGTCCTGTGCTACGGGGGGTTAAAATGGACCCGCTGCTCTAACCTGAGATGGAGCGGTCTTTGTGGGTGGTGCTGGAGTACACCCTGCTAATTCATAAGAAATTGCTACTGCCCTTTCTGTGGCTCGGCCTAATGAGCTACCTTCTCCCACTCAAAGCCTCGGGAACATTCAGCCCATGTGCACTTATTGCCATTACGCTGGCTTTCCTGCCCGAGTTCCTCAGCTCGGAAAGATGATGCTTTCCCATTAATTTCACACAAAGAGCCAGCATTAAAATACATACTCATAGGGAATTCAATTCCTGCAGGATAAAAGGCTCAGAGCAGCCCTACTGTTTGGAGCAATATCCAGGGTGTCTCTCCCCTTTGGCTACACGCCAAGCAGATTGCAGACCAGCTCCTATGTGCATGGTCAGGCTGTCTCAGCTGGACTAAGCCAGACTGGCATGGGGCACCATGCTGGGAACAAGGCTAAGAAGGGCATGCAAGCAGACCACAGGGGGAAACTGCCACATTCCAAACAAACCATTCATCTCCATGGAAAGGTGGGGATTTTTTTTCTTAGTAATGGAAAATAAATTTGCAAAGCAGAGAAGAGGGAAAAGCTACGAATGATGGACTGAGAAAATTGCTAGGTTAAAAAAAGATTTTAGGGGGAGGTCGTTTTTGTTTTCTTAAAATCAGGGAAGAGAGCTAGCTCTTAATTCGAGGAGCAAAGCCACTAAAGGTCACTGGATAATGCCACAGGGATTGGCAGATGCATCAGGGTATGCATCTGGTGCCAGTCTAGAGGTTGCTACTGATTTCATACCAAGGTTACACTTAGCATCAGATATAGCATCTTTCCCAGCTGCAATGCCTTTGTGCTCTGATAATCACCAGCTGTTTTGCCGTTACCTGCTGGTGAAAGTTAGAGAAGCCCTGAGGTTGCTCTAACTTGTGCCAGTGGCTGAACCAGACCCGTGCAGACCTGAGGCTCAGGAGAATTGCAAAAGCAGGTACGCAGCCATTTTTGCCCCTCTCCCTTCGGGCCAGAACCATCAACATCACAACTGGCTCCCTTATTGGCTGAATGTTCAAAGAGGCCAGACACTGAACATTTAGGCTGCAGAGTGAACTCCCCAGTCAGCCTCAGCAGCAGCCCCTGTAGTCTTCGAAGGTCTGAAGCACAATGGTTAGTTAAGTGTCTGCTAGCTGTCCTGGGGATAAAGAGAGTTTTGCTTGCCAGGGCTGCCAAGCTGGCATCAGCCCTGAAAAAAGATGTTGGAAAACTGTTACCATAGAAGTTACAGCTGAATCGTAACAACCTCAGCAGGGTGATGCAATTATCATTGTTCAGTTGACACCACTCATATTCAAGCATCTATCTGCTGAAGTGCGGGAACGAAGCTTGAATTCAATCAATTCAAAAAGCTTTTTTAATGAGACCCACTGGATGTTCAATCACTGTTCAATGTGGAGTTAAATAAAAGCAGATTCAACTGGAAAGAGAAAATAAACAGAACAAATTAGACTTCCATCCGACTCCACGGAAGTTCAGTCTGAGAACCGTCATTACACTGGGACCTTGCTTTACTTAGATCCTTCTAAAGGACAGAGACTTCTTATCATTAGATTATATGGGCATTGTGTATTAATAGCACCAAAGTCACTCCTTGATTTCATCACGTTTATAGTCAAGGACATCTGGGAACTGGGATTCTGAGTTCTTCGCAATTAATTAAAATATTTAGAGATAAGTCAGAACCAGAAAGTAGAGCCCAGTGAGAAGGTGTCTGGATCTGAGAAGTATCACTGGATCAGAGTCTGCCTGAATAGACTGGCTCTTTGCCAGAGTTTAAACAAGAAGGGGGCTCATTTCCAGTCCTTTTTTGGATGTAGCAGAAGTCTCACCACACCAGCCCTCTGCATGAGCAGAAGACTCACAAGATTAACGAATCTCACAGCATTTCAGTCAGTGGAGGCCAAAGTCTGATGAGAACATCTTTACAGAGCTTGGTGCCAGCCACCAAATTCCACCTCCTCCCACCACCTTCCTGGGTTTTTTTATTTACTTTAATAACAGCAACAAATATAAGTCTCAACCTAAACTTTCTCCTGAGCTTGACTATTCCTAGGGCTTTTCCCTGCAGCACTCCTCAGTTTGTGTCCCTAGTGCCCTCAAACCCTAAAATTCTTCTATACTCTGGGACTGTTGGTAACAGGACCTGCCTAATCTGGCTGCCAAGGTGAGTCAGCAGAAGAGCTCTACAGTTCTCTGAAGGGTCCTAGAACATGACACCCTCTTACATGGTAGATTTATGACATGGACACTTTTCAGCTACAAACTGGACAGGGATCCAGTTCATTTCATGCAGACCCCAGAACACTCAGCAGCTGGTAATAACTGCCAGTCACTACCAAAGTTCTGTCAGCATATAAAACATTATTTGTGATTATATTTTATCCTGCAAAGTCGGGGGGTGGGGTGGAAGTGGAGCATATAGACCTATGAAAAGTTGAGTGGGAAACAAGGTCTGGGATGGGCAACACCCCCCCCCCTTTTCCCCATAGCAAATGGTGCCTCTGCTTCTCCCGTGGCCCATCCATTCCTCTTTAAGGTAGGGTAGGGAGAAGTTGGATTTAGATTTTGGCCCAGAAATATCCCAGTTATGAAGAGCAGAACAGGTTTGCTGTCCCATGGGGTTCACCAGTAAAAATGTAATAGGATGTTGTTTGTCCTCATAGGATTGTAATCTGATTAAACCCAAGGAAAAAGAAAAAGCTAGACAGGGAAAACAGGGAGGGAATAATGCATTTATTTACCATAAGTTTTGCCTGTATGAAGTCAAGAAAATCTCCATTCAGATTTCTGGTCCTGTCCGTCGTCCATTCCGTTTCTAGTGCATCTCTCTGTTCAATTGTTTCAGCTGGCAGGGTTCCAGCTGCCATATTTGTGTTGCTTCCAGCGCTACAGAACATACCAAGTGCAGACCACTTGGAAAAAGTCTTGTTTTGAAAAAGGTGGGGTGGGTGTTTCCCTGCTCAGAGCCTGGATCTTTGTCAAAGCTGGAGTCAATGACCATTGTTAATTAACACGCCTTGCCACGTCCAAAAGACATTCCTTACCATAAAAGCCAAGGAACTTGTGATGCTCTTACCCCGAACGCTGTGCACTGTTTGATCAGCCCTGAGCAATCAGGGTCAATCTGCTGCAGCCTGGAACATGAGAGTCTCTCGCCTTTGTTCCAACCCCAAATAAAGACGGGGAGACGCGAAGGAAGAGGCACTGGTGTTCCAAAAGCAGGCGTGGCACTATATCCACTTCTAGCTGTCAGGGGGTCCAAATCAGTTTACAGCACATTCTTCCTCTCACGGGATACAGGTATTGAAGCTCAGTGAAATGGCGGCTCTTTACCAGACAACCGCCAGAGCAAGTTTTTAAAGTGACAGGGATTGAACAGAGGCTAATGTCTTCCCCCTTGTGACTGCAAACAGGAAACCCTGTTCATGGCTGTCTTTTTAACGACCTTGGTTTCTAGAAGACAGTCCCTGTCATGCGATCAGCAACACATGAGATCAACCACATTCCACCCATATTTCCAGGGCTTTACAATGCAGCCTGTGAGCACGGTCTCGGAGCACCTTCCATGAGGAGTCGGCACAAAAAACCTCTCTCTGTGGGCAGGAACAAGCTTCAAGTTATTGACTTCTTTAGATGTAAATAACTAATGTGATCCCTAGCCCATGTCCTGACAAACCATTAACAATACAATTAAATATGATCGGCATTAAAATGATCAGCTCAACAGGAACTCTGCCGGCAACCTTCAGAGACTCCTTTCCACTCTGGCGTTGTCAGAGGAAGCAAACCTCCAAGGCCCCCTCCAAAAACCCTGATTGCTGAGTTGTTTTAAAGATATACAGTTAGAGTTTACCCATGTGGCTGATGGGGGAACTCCAGGAAAGCTGTGTCGAAGAGACAATATCTTCTCACCCCAGAGGAGAGTCCAGCTCACGCCCCCTGACTTCGAAGCTCTCTGCCTGTCCATCAGACCCTCAGGGTTAGTTAACATTGGCCAATGAAGATGACCTTTGCTGCCCATTTGTGTAAAGGAGAGAAAGACACAGAAGTTCACTATGTCAACACATTTTGGTCTTGCCATGGCAGGCAGGGGCGAATGCAAGAACGAAGCCTGCAGTGTGCTGAATGCCTTCATCTTCACAGTAGTGAATAGGAGCAGGATTGGGCCATGCAAACTAACTTCAGAAGGGAGGCCAAGGGCACCTAACCTTATGCAACTTAGATGTGACCCCAACAGGCTTGCTAACATGTAGCCACATGGAACATGCCCCATCGATGACACACCATCTTAGAATCTGGCCCATCCAGTCTACGGGGGTCTGAGCTGGTGTATCATGCATGCCGAGGGAGCGGGGAGAGAAGTGAAGGCAGAAAAGCAGCTAACAAGGTACCTGTTAAAGCAGCACACGCACCCTACTTACAGTAACTTGCACTTTCTTCTAGCTGCTTAGTGTGTCAGTTACACCAGCTGACTCCTTTGCGCTCAGCACATATTGGGGCAATTTACACAGCACCTTTGGTTCTGGCCTTTAGCAAAGCCTTGGCCACTGTCTGGAGTCCTGGAAAATTGATTTCTCTACCTGGAACTGCACATCATTAGTCTCTAGGGAAAGAGCACCAAAGGGGCACAGCATTGTTTATTTGCAGCCACTCAAGGCAAACAGCAGCCACCCAACCCAGGCATCAACAAGGCACTTTGTACAGAGCCACTGCATACAATAGAACCTCTGAGAACAATACATTAGCCACAAGCACCATGCCTTGCAAAACAAAAAAGAGAAGCACTGAACAAATGAAAGCAGCAGCAGCCCAAGTGGGAGGGCTGGTGTACAATAATTGGCATAACAGCTCTGCTGTTTCCCTAATAGGGGATAGGAGAGAAAATTGAAGCAAGTTCCTCTTGAATCGAACATTATCAGGCTCTGAGCAACAGAAAACAAATCGTACCTCAAGAACAAGTACGGGGCAGCGGGGAGCCAGCAGGCCAGGGGAGGAGATCTTGTACATATAAGCGCAGGAGCAGTTGAATCCCGAGCCACGTCCACAGACTTCACCTTCCTGGGCTGCTCTCATGGTCCCTCTTGCCCCGCCACTGAAGCCAATTAAGTTTGGGAGCCAGTGCCCTGAGTGCTGCTCCTGACTTGGGTCTAGCTCAGATGAGACAGGAACTCATTTGAGAGTCACTGATTTAGCCACTGTTTCTGCATGGTCCACAGCTAGCAAAAAGCCATTCGGGTTCCTGTGAGCTAGCTAGCTGCACTCAGGCCTGATTAATAGTGCGGTTTTTGCCCTGGATGTTCCTGCCTGCCTGCAAATGGCACAGAATATTCTGAACTCTAATCTCCCTAATAAGAGAAGGTCAGAGTGTCCCAGGCTTGACATGCAGGCCCTGTCCATGGTGTAAGATCCCGGCCTGTCCCTGCCAGTCAGGCTGGGATAAAACACTCATCTTCTCTCTGCTATGTTCTACAGCTAACACCTCCATTGCCTCCTGGCGTGTTGAACGGCCCTTCTGATAGCAAAGGTGTAATAATCCTATCCCTATCGATCACAAAGTCCACTGAGAAACACAACCATCAAGAGGCAGATCCGAGACACAATGACTGGGGGGGCAGAGAGGGAGCTTGGGTAGAAAACATCCTTGGGTAACCCCAGTCCAAGTGTCGAACCATCCAAGGATGGCCCATTAACCCCCCCCAGTGCAGATCCTCCAGCCAGACACGAACTGGCACCTTACCAGCCTCTGCTGAGCCCCTCTCCATGGTGGAGCCCCAATTCCTCAACATTTGGAAATGCTGAGACTCCCCTGAGACTGAAGTCCACATGTGACCTCTGCTGGGCAGTGGCAGATGTCTGGGAACACTGCCAGGAATTAAAAACACAGCAGCCTCTTGACAAATGTGGCTCCAAGGGGTCCAATAAACAGAGTTTTCTGCAAATCCCCAAAGACCTCACTTGCTTTACCTGACGGCTTCACCCACCTCCTGTTCGTTCAGCGATCGTCAGACTGCACGGGGTGGCATTTCCCCAGCTCTGGAACACCCCAGAAGCATGAGGGAGTAAGACACCGAGAAGGCAGCAGATTTCTTAAGGGAAAGATCTCCCTGTGGGGCACTACAGGGGCCAGAAATTCTTTTGGCTCAACCCCTGCCCCCTTCGAGAGTCCTTCACAAAGCAGGGTTCTGCCCTTTCCCTGGACAGGAACCCCACTCCCTCTTAAGTGGGGACAAAATGACAGCTCGGTTTCAGTAAGTCCATTGGCATCGCAAAGTCATGGCATGAGTATGGCGCCTAGCCAGGGATTCTCAGTGGTGCAGGGGCCAGATGGGTTTGACACGGTGGGTGAAACCCTGCCCTCGGCAGCCTGGGTTCACTAGGAGAGAGTAGGCAGAGAGTGCAGGGACAGCCGCACCCCCAAACCTCCACCCCCAGACCCTCCACCCCCCTGTGAAACAACAAGATTGGAACCTACCGCTTGAGAGCTTGTCAGCTTGGGGGACTAGCTAGCCCCCCAGGTAACACCCACCCCACTTTGTGTTGGCACATCTCCAGCAGAAGGGTTCCTAAGTTAATACCCCTCCAGTACCTTTTCCTTGGCCTCACACAGCTGTGTCAGGCCTCATCTCTTCAAGTTCCACTCCCCGGGAGCTGCTGACAGTGGCAACCCCATAGGCAGGCAGAGCAGGGGTTGGGTACCAGATCCAACAAAGCAAAGGGGCTTCTCTCTCATGTGGGTGCTCTGCCCAGAGAGGACCCCCGAGCATCTCCCCCTAGCGCACAGCGGGTGTCATCGAACAACACGCTCACATCAATAGCGCACAAAGGTTCCATATACAAACACTATGAACAATTAGGAACTAGTAGCTGTAGGCACAGTGCTTAACAGCTCGTCCTGCAGCATGAGGGCAAAGCAAGCTTCACCACAGCTCCAAGGACATGGGGCTATAAATCCTGATACAACATGCTGCGAAGGGTCTGCCTGCTTAAAGACACGATCAGGTCAGTAACACCCCCGCCCCTCCAGGAACCTCTAGCTAGTTTATTATTTTAACAGTGTGAATTGTGCATTTATGAATAGTCTCAAGGCTTTTCAAGCTAGTACCTGAGTCTCATACTCAGCTCCAGGATAGGCACAGCATGGGGAGTAGCAGGGCAAATCTCCTGCCGATGGGCTTCCACCTTCCTCTGGAAGGTCCAAAGGGTCGAAATGTCTCCATGCTCCTTTTGTCTGGGGCTGCTCTGGTTTGTCATGACTAGGAAAAGTGGTCAAGTCTAGGTTAAGTTTAGCTTAACATGTGCTAGCTAAGCCTGACCTAAACTTGACCTTTTCCCTAGCATGGATGCAGGGTACAAATCTAGGCTACAACTCAACCAGCTAAAGATTGAGCTAAAATTAAATTAACATTTTGAAATCTCAGCCTTAATGTATAGCTTCACAGACAGACTTGTGTGTGATGTACTGGGTACAGGTCTGGTGAGACAAAAAAGATCCCATGGTACATTTCATAAGGGGAGTGTCCTGAAATTCTCTCCCCAGCTTTCCCTCCCCGCACGGCTGTGTGCTTGCTGGCCACACTAGAGATGGCTGCATTTCAGCCGTGCTCTCTGTGCATAGGTTCTCATCTTGCATTCCTTGCAGATGCAGACATTCACTGAAGTCAGAGAGTGGCTTGCATGTGCAAGGGGGCACCTTTGCAAAGTGCTTTGGAATCCTTTGCTGCTTTAACGACATGGATTATCACCATCACCTCGAGCCATTTAAAATAGCCGCAGTGTTTAAATGTTTTCAAGGTCTAATTGCGCAGACCTGGCCCACCAGTTGGAATTGGCCTAAATAAACAAGTACTTTAAAGTTAGCAAGAGTTGAAGAGGATATTTGTATCCCAGTCAGTCAATATTTAACTCTTCTTTTTGTGTCCACTGAGGGGTTAATGATACTTTCAGAGAGTGAATAAAAAGACCAAAAAACAAAAACCAGAGGGAGAAAGCAGCATCTAAACAAACAAGAGTCTAGGCATGGGTCTGATCATAAACATGAGACACAGAGGAATGGAGATCACTGCACTGTACTGCAAAGGGAAACAACTGGTCCCCCATGCCACACTCACAGTGGGTGTTGGTTACCCTTTGTGAGTGATCATTGAAAGGTACATGAAAGCCCAGGTACATGAAAGTCCAGGAAAGTACTCACTCAGGAACAGCTGTCAGACAAAGGAAAAGGCAGATGGTCCACCGAGAAAGACAGCTCTGTATTGTCAAATGGAGAGGACGAAAATGGGGAGAAGGGCTCTGGCACCATAACCAAGGCCAAGCAGATACCCCGATGATGGGGGTCCTATAAGAATGCAGACCTGAGCATTCCTCACACCACTTCATGTCTGGATCACCTGGTGGAATCCCGCAGCCTGCACTGATGCAAAAGGGCACCTTACCCAGGTAAGACTGGCTCTTCGCTTACAGCTCACCGATTGCAGGCAATAGTGGCTGGGGCTGTAGCTGGGATTTCCTGTTTAAGCTGACGCCAGGGAACAGTGTGGTGCAGCTGGTGGGAGCACAGACACGGGGGCCAGGGTTCTGGGCCCTGCTCTGCCGCTGACTCACTGGAGGACCTTAGGCAAGTCATTCAGAGACAAATTTTCAAAAGTGGCTTCTAATTCTGGGTCCTTTGGTTATCCTACCTTCAATACCTACGCGCTGATGTTGAGCACCCCAACTCCCACTGCCTTCAGAACCTCTGAAAATCAGGCCCCAACACCAGCATTTTCAACGTGGGGTCTCTTACGTTAGGCCACTACATCCACTACAAGCACGCCTTATAAGGTAGCAGGGGACAGGTTATGATCTGCTGAAAGTCATTTCTCTATCCGTGTGTGTGTATCCTTAATGCATATGAAGTTATGAGAGTTGTGTTGTATGGTGGTCACTAAAACATGCTGTAAGTTGGGAATCAGCCAGATATTAGCTACCCAGGGGCAACAGCAAAGAAAGTAACAACGCCTGGGTGGGGTGTCAAACAACCCACCAACAGTCATTGTCCAGCAAGGGAGCTACAATGCAATGACTCTCCTGCATGAGGCCACACCAGGGGAATTGCTCGACCTTGCGTGGAGAGACTCAGCAATGCCCCCAGACATGCCTGGACTTGTGCTCCCCAAGCACATGGACTGAGGGTATAAAACAGACACAGTGGACACATACTGGGCCCTTCTCCTGCCCTCACCTTCACTGTAAGCAACTAAGACACTGAGAAGACAAGACTCCAACAGAGGAGATTGGCCCAGGTTTAAGGAACAAACCTGTATATTAAGGACTGCACTATCCAGTGGGGTGAGAAAAACTGCTTCATCTAGATGTTGCCCAGTCTAATAGGGTTGAGAGTTTAGACTGCATGCTTATATTTTCTTTTCTTTTGGTAACCACTCTGACTTTTTGCCTATCACTTAAAATCTATCTTTGTAGTTAAAAAATCCGTTTGTTTATTCTACCTGAAGCAGTGTGTATGCAGACCGGTGATCTGCTAGGTCACTCCAATCCTTGACTCTGGGAGCCAGCCTTACCCCGCTCAGCCCCCATTCCTGGGCTGACAGCCTCTGGCATGTAAGCTGCTCCTTGGATTGTGCAACCAAATGACATTAGCCAATATCTCCGGTCCCAGACACAACCCTAGGAACCTCCATCTTGCAGTGTCCAGTTATGCCCGCTGGACGCTGCAAGCTTATATGAGTTTGTCAATTTAACAAAGAAATTGATATGCACCAGGCTTGTTATCCCAAGGGGAGTCTCTGACATGCTTCAAATCAAATGCACTGCTTCAGGTAGAATAAACAAACAAATTTATTAACTACAAAGATAGAGTTTAAGTGATTATAAGTGATAGGCTCAGATATGCCTACCCAAGGAGGAGTTGTTATGGTCCATTCAAGGTGCAAACCAGGCCAGTGAGGGGTTGTGTCACTACCTGCCCTGTAACCTTGGGTGCCTCACAATGCTTTACTGTTGTAGCTCCCAAACTGGGCTACTCATAACCAGCCTACCAGCATGTAGGTCACACCCTGAGACTGCCTGGGTTCAGCATCTCTGACCCCAGCTGCCTGTCTACCGCTCCCACCAGCCTGGTCTACAACTTGCAGGTGACCCCAACGCACTCCCAGACCCGAATTTTCCCAACACCCGTGTACTCTGTAATGTCCAGCCCTCTCCTAGCCAGGTCAGTGAAATAATATGGTTAATTTTTTCCTCTAAAGACACAAAAACACATGCCAGCTTATGAACTAAACTGGGGGTCAATACGCCCTTCCCTTTAAACACCGCACTGAGTTGGTTTACGGTAAAAATGAAATAAATGTATTAACAAAATATACATAGGATTAAGTGAGTTCAAGAATAAGGAATGAAGACAGTTACACCAAAACAAAACATGCTTCTAAAGGTCTAAAGCTTAATTTAGCAAGATACAGCCTTTGTTCCAGATGGTTTCTCTCACCAGTCATTTTTCTTCCCAGCCATGGCTGACTTTCCCTCAGTCAAGACCTTCCACCAAAGTCCAGGGTGCTGGCTCCCCTTGTCTTCTTAGGTGAACGATCTTTGCCTAAGCAGGTTTCTCACCTATCTTCACTTCCAGAGACTTCAAGCCCCCCCTCCCTGAGGTTGAAGGACCCATCTTTCTCAGCTTGCCCCAGTTCTGGCCTCGTGTCTGTCTAGCGGTGATGCCAAAGATGGCTTCTGGCTTGCTTATAGCTTTCTAAGTTCAATGACCTTGTTTCAAGAGACAAGGGGATTTCATGCTCTTCTTCCCTTCCTGTGGCCTTCCCATCCCCTGTACGTAAATGGGGCTTCCATTGTTTTGATTCTATCATGCTTAATTTACACAGGAACCAGGTAAATAGCTACCCCTCCCCTCATCTGGGCGGGAACTATTCCTTATTTTGTTCAGCCACACTCTTTAAAACACTATAAATGAGTATTCATAATTCCTCCTATAGCATTCATACAGGCATTTTACAGTATCACCCACCAGTGTATTACAGGCATTCATAAAAGACCTCACATGGTGCACAAATATTGCATTCAATTGATTGATTCAATTGCTTATTATTTGAGGCTTAGCCTCCTTGTCTTTATAGCCCAGTAAACCTTTGAACTAGATTCTTCTGAAAGTGAAACCCAGACCAAGCCTCTCTCTCCTGCTGGGTACAGCCATGCTGTCTCTTCCCCCACTTGTTAGCTTTATCTGCCATGCCAACGTGCCTGGTCTAGACATGCTGACCCCCAACCATCTTGGAGCTTAATAATTCTGTTTACTGCACATGTAAATTGCAAGCCCATTGTATCTACTCAACCCTGTGTCATTTGTATTCAAGACCTGGGCAGACCTGTTTTCCAACTCCCTATGGCATGCCTGGTTTAAACACACTTTAATCATAACTGCAGACTGTATTCATAACAATGCACGTCGTGTACTTCCATCACACAAGAATATTAACAATCAGCGAGTTATTTGTTTTCAAATGATACTTCACAAGGCATATTTTGTACCAAGATTATTCCAAAAGCATGTAGGGTGTGAATACAGGGGTGCTTAGCGTCACAGGAGTGGAGAAGAGGACACAAGCAGAGGTTACACGGTGGTTGTAAGAGACCTTGTGTCCCACACCATAGTGCAGAATGCCTAGATGGCTTCCCTTGATCTTGGCCAGCTACAGGGTCAGGAAGGCTTGACTAATGCCCACTGGTGGAATGGACTCTGGGAGCCAGGGCACCCAAGAAAATCATAGAAGCCTCATCCAGCAGCCTCTTGGCCCTTGCCACTTACAAACTGATGTGGATTCCTCTGAATTCCTCAGTCGTGGTATGACCATCAGCTGTCATGGGACAAGAACAATTTCACTAGCGGGTGCTTAGAAGAACCTCCCATCCCATCCCCTCTCCTCCCCCACTCACTCACCACACAGTCGTTGCAGAACCTGGAAGAATAAAAGCAGACGCAGCAGGGAGCACGTGCAGTGATCTGCATAACACCACACAGCCTGTGGTCCCTGCCCTGTCTCCCCATCAGCTGCTTGCAGCCAACATGCTGCAGGACCAGAAGATCTGGACTGGCCATCAGGCGAGCTGGGGATGAAAAACACTTGTTCCCCTTTCATCTTTCCAAAGCCTTCCAGCCACACTCCCTCTTTCACGGGATGCAGTCACGTAGCCATGAAGCAGAAGTGAGACTCCAGGTCGTTGTCCCTCTGCTGAAGATTAGATATGGCGTGGAAAATTAAATCCCCCCATGTGACACTCCAAAGCAATGGGGAAGTGCATTTTTATGTCCCTCTGTGCACTGACAGTAACTGAAACTACAATCTCTTTTACTAACCTTGCGATGTCACCAGCTGTCATCTGAGCTTCATCTCTACGAGCAACACAGGTGGGTGAGTGTGAGCTGCCGAGCCCAGCTCCTGCATAGACAATACCCTCTAGAGTCAAGCCACCGAGAATCTCCTCTAGTCTCCTGGAAGTCAAGGCTCAGACTCACTAATCTCACATGAGGCAGCTTTGCATTCACCTCTACAAAAGGCAGAGCCAAGGGGTCTCGGCAAATGACATTTTAATTAAAAAAAAAAAAAAAGACATGAAAGTGCAAGTGAAGGGTGCTGGATTGAAGACTGACTTCATTATGCATGGGACATGGCAGCGTTCACGGCCACATGTGTTGCAACTAGGACGGGCAGGAACCACTCAGACTGGAGAAAATTGTTCTGTCTACAGGGCCTAGAAAAGGCCTTGGGCTCTCTGCAAAGATTGCCAAAAAGGAGGGTGGCTGAGGGGGCGACTAAGATGTGGCTGCTTAAAATCACCAACTCATTTCACAGAAGGCGCCAAAAAACTGCCAAGACAATAATGGCTTCTGGGTACTTGTATTGAGCCCAAATGGGTCAGTTCCAGAACCTGCCATATTAGCAGATGCATAGCCCCGGCACTTGAGTTACATTCCAGCTGTCGTGAGAGCACGGGGAAGATCTTCTGTCTTGTAGGTATATATGAAGCTGGATAAGAGAGAGTCTATAAGGTTTATCATATATAATTGGGGGCCTGGTTTTCTTAGGCCCCTTTGAAAAGCCCAGCCTAAAGTTCTCAGAGGTTGACACACACACCGTAGCTCACTGCAAAGCTCTTACACAATGGGAAGGCCCAGGGTTTATTTCTATTTCGCTCTGATTCTGTGGAATAGGCTCCAGGGCTATACTACTTATTGCCATGCGGACACAGCAGGAGTGCAATCTCACACCAGCACACCACAAACAATACAAGGCAGGGACCATCTCTAACAGCCCCCCATGCACTCCTTTCACATCAGATGCAATCAGACATTTCTTAAAACAATGCCGGTGCTGGTTCCACTGGACCGGGGGCTTAGGGCTGCAAGTCCAGAAGTCAGAGGCCTCAGAAGCTCAACCACTGCACAGTAAATTGGGCTGGTTCATCCCCAGCCCACTCACCATGACTTATTCAGTAAAGACCTAGCTCTCCACAATACATGAAACCACAAGGAAATGAGCTAAGCCAGGAACTCTCCGGTTACAGAGGATGAACAGGGCACTGTAGCTTTCTGCACAGCCTCCTGTTTGTACAACTGGCCTTTCTAAAGGGAGGGCCTGAAGTGGGAGTTGTGTTAATCTTGTCAAAGAACAACCAAACATGACACAGGCAATCCCGTTTATTGGAGTAACGAAAATAAATAAGGGTTGGATGGCTCAGAACCTGGGTGGCCCAATTCAAATCTAGCCCTGGTCAGCCAAAACTGAAATTTGTTGCAAGCTGATGGCTATTGGGTGACCTATGAAAGGAGAGTCTGGTTGCTGTCACTGTCCAGTTGCCTGATCTTTAAATCAGACTACTAACAAAGCTGACAATCTCGGCAGGAACAAGGACAAAACGGGCCGAGAGACTTCCTAGTAGGAAAAATACTCCAGGTCCAGGTGGGCTGAGGAGTGGGTTTGTGGGGAATCAGCTCAGTCCCTACTGTAACCGTTCGGTAAACGGAGGATTTCAATCCAGTATCTTTTGGCAATACCACTGTAAATTAATTTACACATGCAGATTAAAGCCCACTAAGCCTTTTTCACCCTGATCTGAATCTTTCCATTTCAAATAGCTATGTCACAGACTTCTAGAAAGAGACTCAAAATATACAGCAGAAGTTTGCAATATTTTCCACTATAGAACAAACGCCATTATAATATCCAAACGCCCTATAATCCTTATCCTATAGCACAAGACTCTCCACTCACTTAGCAGGGACTGGCTTACCAATGAAAGAGAAACACTGCTGGGCTCTAAAAAGAATATTCTACAATCGTCAGTGACTAATATATGTTTGCAACTTATGGACTTTAGTGCAGTGATGTGAAAATCCTTAGAGATCTAACAGAATCCCTCAGTGGGAACTGAGATACCAGAACACTTCTCTTAGCACATCAAAGTTGCAAAGAAACCCATATATTCTCCACCAGGACCAAGGATTTCACCCTGAGGAGATAAGTATTTACAGAGCTCACACATCTTGCCTCTCCACTAAGAACCTCTCCATCTGGAGACACATGAACATAACAGAAACCACTCTGGAGTATTTCATCTGTCATCTAAAAGCTTTCTCCGTGATCCACTTTAAAAAGGCAAAGGCAGACAGGATGGAGTGTTTTCACATGTTTATAAATCCAATAAATACAAGTATAACACCAACCCACCAGAATGGGGCAGGGAAGGAGGCCCAGAGGTGACCGGGAAAACACTGACTTGTAGATGGGAGCATACCAGATAAGTCAGTGGTTCATGCTGATGTGTCAAACAGCTTCTCAATCATCTCGCCCACCTGGTCAACTCTATACTTGATGTACTTCTCAAGGTTCTTGGTGAAGGACACATTGCCATACCTGCCGAGGGCAAGCAAAACAACCCCAGTGTGACACACAGCGGACACTGCACAAAGCCACAGCACCTGGGACTTCCCTTTTCACTACCATCCAGTGCTGCTCTGCTTCTGCCCCCCTCCCAGAGAAACAATATTCCAGCTCCCACATCTTCTGTTTGAGAGGGTGACAGACACTTGGGTAGAGCTCTTCACAGCAAGAATACCTTCTAGCAGGGTTGGTTCAAATGGGTATTCCTGGGTTTCCATTAATATCAAGAGATTTCTCAATGGAGCCCAGCTTTCCACTAGCTAGAACATGGCCATCAGTTGTCTTGCAATTAGAAGCCATTCACGAATGCCACGATCTAACTGAGAACAATCATATCAGCCAACCTCAGCTTGCAGAATCTCAAGGGCATATTATACAGAGCTGAGGATAGCTTTGGAAAGCCAGAGTGCAGCAAACTGCCTCACTTTTGGTCTGCTCTGGGCCCAGGAGAACTCAGCATATCCCCAGAACCACCAGGACAAAGGACACTGCTCCTGGAGAAGAGTGGTCACCTGTGTAAAAAGGCACTGTAGGTCTCTTTCACAATGGTTTTCTGGGCCTTGCGGATTTTGTCCCTCTGCTCCATGTCAGGGATGGCCCAGGCCTTCTGGATTTTACACAACTCCTCCAGGCCGTCATTGAAACCCTTGCCATTAAAACAGGAGAAAACGGTTGGACACAGATGTGTCTAAGTTTCATATGGCGCACTGTGCCAGGCAAGCACAGGTCAGGGTTAGCATTGATCCAGGGAAAGCTCTCTGGCCCCACAAAGGCTTCTTACCTTAAAACGCTCCTTTATCATCTGCCTCTCCTTATCCTTGAGCTGTGAGGAGAGAAGAAGAGACGTTATTTCCCCCTCCCAGTATAAATGTCCTCACTGCTGCTCACTCTCTGAATTCATGTTTATCTCCACCTGGACTCACCAGCCTTCAGGAGAAAAAGCCAAAGGCTTTATTCCTCAAGAGCCTCCAAAAGGCTTTTAGAATCCCACCACCCACATGGTGCCATCTTTATTATCATTCACTGGCTCCCACTCCCCACACCAACTCTCTCCTGGAAGTTTGTCTTACATGCTTTAGCTAGGACTCAGGAATGGGAACATGTTGGGGAGGAGAGAATCCCACTTTCAACGAATGTCACTCATCTAAAGATTATTTAAATAGGGAAATTTGGGGCCAGGACAGGTATTACTGTGCATGTAGAGCAGTTGTGCTAGGCTCTCAGGAGTTTTACAAGTAGCATCATCTGCCCCAGTTTCAGAGAGAGGCACCGAGTGGTGAAGGGATTTGACCACGGTCACACAGTAAATCTGTGACAGGAGAAAACAGACCCCAAGCCTGATTCCCAATGCACTCTCCACAATGTAACTCTGCCTTCCGGTAGTATTACTGCTTTCCAGAGACATTCGCCCTGGATTTTAAAAATATATATCTATATATAGCAGAGAAAATGCTTTGGCCGATTTCCATTGTCTGAAATTCATCCTTATCTATCACCTCACCTTGACTCCTGATTGAAAGACAGGCAAGTTTCTCTCCGAGATGTATTCTGTTACTTTTAACCAGCTGCAATTGACACGAGAGGGGATGCATTACAGACATAAGAACAGACACTCTGGGTCAAACCAATGGTCCATCTAACCCACTATCCTGTGTTCCAACAGTGGCCAATGCCAGGTGCCTCAGAGGGAATGAGCAGGCAATCACTGAGTGATCTATCCTGTCGTCCACTCCCAGCTGCTGGTAAACAGAGGCTAGGGACACCCAGAGCATGGGGTTGCAACCCTGACTATGCTGGCTAATAGCCATTGACGGATCTATCCTCCATGAATTTATCTAGTTCTTTTTTGAGCCCTGTTATAGTTTTGGCCTTCATAACATCTCCTAGCAATGAGTTCCACAGGTTGACTGTGCATCATGTGAAGAAGTACTTCCTTTTGTTTGTTTTAAACTTTCTGCCGATTCATTTCTTTGGGCGACCCCTGGTTCTTGTGTTATGAGAACGAGTAAATAACACTTCCTTATTCACTTCCTCCACATCATTAAGATTTTATAGACCTGTATCATATTCCATCTTAGTTCTCTCTTTTCCAAGCTGCAAAGTCCCAGTCTTTTTAATCTCTCCTCACGTGGAAGCTGTTCCACACCCCTAATAATTTTGTTGCCCGTCTCTGTACTTTTCCAATTCTAAGATATCTTTTTTGAGATGAGGTGATCAGATCTGCATGCAGTATTCAAAATGTGAGCATACCATGGATTTATATAGAGGCATGATGATATTTTCTGTCTTATTAGCTATCCCTTATTATCTATAGACAGTGAGTTATCCAGCAAGGAATCTCACAGGAAGCTAGTACATACTCTCCTTAGGGCTAGAAATTGGGCAGTTTCCACATCACATGTCCAAATGTCTTTCCATGATGAACACTTCCCATACTATGTTAAACTCTTTCAAATCATATTGTTTGTGGTTCCCTTTTATACTGTTCTCTCCCACCACTCAGTTAGGACTGGACATTAAGGTCTATGCAGAGAGTTGACGGTCTCTCAAGCCATAATGAGGGCTAAGGAAAGAGAAAAGACAATCCCTCCTGACCTGCGCTGGTAGGTTTGGATCTGCTGCTCAATGTGCTCCCTGTAAGACCTCTCTGCTGTTTTCTGAGTCACTGCCACCAACTGGATTAGCTCAGACCTGGTAGAAGGAGAGAAGAGCTTATTGAACACCCACAAACCAGCTCATCTCCTGCCAACCCACTGTTGCTAATTGGGTGGTGGGGTTTCAAACCTTCATTAGCAAGGCCCCTTGGCCCTTTTTAAATTAACAATCCCCCATTTTGGAGTGACAACATTCAGAACGTACAAGCCAGGACACAGAAATTGCTCCAAGCTGGATGCTTTCCAGTGCTGGATTCTTACTGCTGAGAAGATGAAAGAATCTGATGCACTAAGAGGCCTGTCTTTTCTTCCCTCTTGTGCAATATAAGAAAGACTTCAAAGGGCAGTTTCAAAGGGGGAAAAATACCAGAGAAGATAAACCAGTGAGGAAATGCATTCAACATATTGGAGTTAAAAAAAAAAAAGGGGGGGGGACAAAAAAAACCCCACAACACTCAACCTAAAGCCCCTACAGCAGTGAAATTCAGTCTGTTTGGAATGCACGGGGATTTGTCGAGAGATGCACTTACTTTTCAAGGGATTTAAGGATGTAATTGTAGTTGTTGTGCAGGAAGATGGCACTCAAAGCTGGGTCCTCATAAACCTTGGATTTACTGAGAAGGTTTAGTTGCAAGTTGCCCAATACTTTGCCTTAATGAGAAAAAACACATTAATAGAGGACAAAGGATTTTTAATCAAGACTGCGGAAGATGATGGCCCACAATGCCTTATTATTACAGAAGATAACATACAGGGCTCAATCTTCAAAATCTTTAGGTGCACAACTGAGCATACATCTACTGCGTGCAAATCTGCTTAATAATTTGTACACATAATCATAACCGTGGACATGAATTAGGCGTGCAAAATGCACACAATTACATCTACCTTGTCTGAAGTTCCCGCACACAATTCCTAGTACTCATGCAACCATTTCCTTCAAGGAGCAGCTGAGAGCTCCACAGAGCTCGTACCCCTGCTGCACCATTTTCTACAGTGGCATCTCCATGTATTGCATGCCATCATGGATTCCATTAGCAGCAGAGGACCAAATTTGGCCCTCACATCAGCAGCCACTGCTCCCATTGAAATCAATGAGTATTCCATCTGCTCGTGCCAGGGCTAAATTTGGCCCCGGACCGCTCTTCTGACATCAACCAAGTTTAATGCTGACATGCCCCATCTAAGTGGCTGCTGCATGCTGAATTCAGTAATAGTCTGGCACTTTGGTGCCAGGCCAGAATTACCAATCAAATAACTTTAACGGCAACTACAACAGCCTTAGCTGTGCCACCCATCTGAACAGTCCAAACACTGCACCAGAGAACATGCCTCGAGGGGCACAAGCAGAGGTGTGGAGAAAGCAATTGAGGGAGAGCTGTGCATGGTACTCACAGATGTAGGTGCTGAGCAGACGTCTGCTAAATTCAGAACTGTAGCTGCTAGCTGAAGAGCTGGTCTCTGTAAGGAAAAGAACCTTAAACCAGTTAACATGCCACCCACGGGGCCTGGTTTGGTTAGTCTGCCTCTACTCAAACATGTCATTTTATTGTTGCTATGGAATTATAATGCCAGACTCAAGTTGTCAATGAAAATTACTCTCCCTCCTCACCCCAGATACGCATCAGATTATTTAGAACAAGAAAGGACAGACTGCACTCAGTTTGACCCCAGTATTTGCACCAACTGCTAGAAAGCCATGCTACGGGACAGACCTATTCCTTCTTTACTATCGTTTTAAGATTAAGAGAATAGGAACTGAGATATAGAAGACACCCTATTAATCAGAAATCAAGCAATTGAATGTAATAAAAGGTCTTTTTTTAGCACTAGATGTTCTCAACCAAGGAACAGAGAAGTTATTTTTGTTAATAGCAAGCACTTATTGTGCCGTACCTGCAACATTAATCCAAACAAGCAGCACCACTCTGGAAAGTTTCAGCTAACACCACCCTTGCTGATAGCAGCCTCCCCGGGCTCTGCACAAGCACTGTTCAAGTACCATACCCCATCCACACAGGTGATGGGCTTGGCTTGTGTAAATTCTATTGCCTGCAGGTGCAAATGTTTTAAAAGTGCACACACAAATATTTTTCTGCAGGCCACACGGTCAGGAAACAGTGTGGGAGCAGAGTCCAACAGAGGCCACTGTCGGAAAACTTGGCCCATAGAATTCCGCATGGCTGTAAGCCAGACCAAGTTTGCTTGAAGGATTGGGAGCCTTTTGAGTTTGTAACAAAATCCCAAACTCCTTTTGGAGCTGGGTCTGGTGGCACCACCAATGAAGCGAAGAGGGTCTTTCCTGCTGTAAGAAGTCTGGACAGCTGTCAAAAAAAGAGCTGGGTCTGCAAAGGACAGTATGACAGAACAATTGGGCCAACTCCCTCTGGAAAAGCCTGTCCCCATCAGCATAACAGAGAGCATTCAGTGCAACGATACAGACTTTATCCCATTTTAACTAACATCCTCCCTACAAATTAGCAGCTACATCCACATGTTCACTGTAATACAACACTGACTCCCCTCTCCCACTGAGTCAGGGAGCTTCTGGGTTATTCATTTTTTTAAAAAGACAACTGCTTTTTAATCATTAGATATTGGTTTAAGAATCAACAGAAATATGCAACTATAGTCAAAGGCGATATAACAGGTCGAGTGGGTAACGCACACACTCTGCTTACCTCTGGGATCTAAAGGAATATTGTATGTGTCCCCAAGAACTACAAAGTTTAAGGCAGAGCAGAGAGAAAAGGGGAGGGAGGAGAGAGAAAGAAATGCAAAGTGCAAAAAGACAGGTTAGAGACCACCATCCCTTCAAGAAGAACAAAGCAGATATTAACACAGAGCAGCCACGGAGCTGACAGCAGAGCAGGCAGGATTCGCTCCTTCAAGACAACAGAAATGGTGCTGGAGATTAAGGAGGAAATGTATATTTTGTACTAGCGCAAGGCAGGATGTAATGTAACACTGTCATCACTCAGAGGATAAAAAGTATCACCAAGGGCCTGACCAAACTCCTGTTAAAGTCAATTATTTCAGTGGGATTGGTCCCCCAAGCAAACTGGGTATTGCTGAATAGAACTGAGTGGCTCTGGCCCCCTCCCTTAGTGCGAGCTACATACCCTTTCTAGGATATAAGTGGTACGTCTGGATGAGACAGAGTCTGCCTGGGTATTGTTCAATGCAGGCAGACAGCTGGTGTTGGTGTTCACCACACTTATTTGTCCTCAGGTGAAAACTCATGTTTGAGTGAAATGTTTCACCAGAGTAAAACACCAGCCAATCACTTCAGACAGAATTAAGAGAGTGGCCACAGCAATAGAAAACTCTACTGAGATGAACAACTCTGCACCGGCAGGGTTAGGTACCCTGTGCTGGGCTAGGCTACCAATGGCAGCGGGGCTAATTTCTTTGATTCAATGATAGAATTCCCTCGTGTTGTTGGTGCTGCATGAGAACACTATCGGCAAAGGGAGACGAGTTCTTCTGACACTGGGGATCCTGGAGGAGAGAGGACAGGCTATACTACTTTGGTCACGATTCAGCTCACTGCCAGTTCTGAGGCACCAGATGCCAAGCTGAGTTATCAGCTCTGGAAGCCTGCAAAGGTCTGTAATTATTCTGACCTATCATTTTACTGAGTAAACTCACTGAAGCAGCGTTTTCTCCTGCTGACTTCCACCACCATCTTTCTACACCTGATGGGACAATATGTTATATTTAAAAATTGAATGAGCTTCAGTCTGATGGTTTCCCAGGCATTTCAGGATATGAACCACACTAAAGGCCATTGTAAGCTTTCTGTATGGTCTCCTACGACAATTGTCTTCCCTGTGACACAGCTGCACTTTCCCTCCCTTTAGTAAATAACGTGAGCCTCACCTTTCAGGAAACAAGAAAATTGAATTTGCACCATCTGTTTGGTCAATGAAAGAGTTAACTCCACAGATGTCTTTCGCCATGAACATAGTTTATCAGGGAAAGAGAAAGGCGTTAGAGTGGAGGAGGAAATTATGGTATGCTGAGGAGATAGTCGCTGAGATAGTCGCTGAGATGGGTTAGCCACTGATATGAATATTCTGACTGCTGTTAATGATGACTGCATGAGGGGGCATAGTGTGAACATGACAGGTAAAATGCAATTCCTCATTAGTCAAACCTCATTACCAGGAACTCAGTTGGAACAATTATTATTCTATAATTCACTCTAGAGATTAGATCTGCACTGATCTGCCTTGCCTATTCTTTATAGGACAAGCCATTTGTTAGCCATCTTACTCTACCTCACTTCATAGCTAGAGAGTAAAAGTTACCCAGCTGTGCATGACAGCAGCACATCTAGAAGGCGAAAAGGGAACCAACTGCAGATCCGCTTGAGCTCTCCAGGAATCAGGTCATGGCAGATCAACCGATAAGACAATCTACTGGCAGAGGAGAAGCTGGCATGCTAATTAGAGTTCTTGTTAAGGAGGTTTAACCTTCAGGAAAATGGCTCAAACATTGTGGGAAAGTCACCCCTGCAGCCAGGGAGTCCCATGCATGTACCTTGGGATGCCAGCATGGCACCTGCTGTCTCCTGGAAATCCAACAACTGCTGCAGGAAGAGAATGGCCTTCAAGAGAGGGGGGAATAGAGAGGAAAATTCAAACAGAATTCACATTGGGTTTCTTATCTTCCCTTATTAAACACAACAAAGATGCCCTCACCCACAAAGTCAGCCACAAACCTGCAAGAAACAACAGTACACTCATTTAAAGAGGCATTTAATAATATCTTGTCGGCTCTCAAAGCAAACTTTATAAACCTACACAGGTACCAACTGTACAAAGGTCACCTGAAATGCAGTCATCTCCAGGGTGGAAGACAGCACCTCTTTAACTGTACACTACAGTTTAGGACTAGAAGTGAAGAGGAAGAACGTGTTTAATAGTAAGTAAAGGGGGAATTTTGGCAGAAGGATGTAGTTTGGAGTTTGGCCAAGCCACTGAAGTTGGCCTCCCTTTCCAAGAATTACCATTTGATAATTAACATGTAAAAGAGGTCAGGGAATTGGTTTCACAGCATCTCCAGCAGCAGCACAGAGCCCTCTAACACCACGCTGGGACACTGGTTCTGTAAAGACCGCCAGGGAAGAGCGCTATGTACTGAATCACCAACACTATATCCTGCAGTTCTGTTTTTCCTGGAAGTCTCCCATCCACATACTGACAGTTACCATCCTGCTTAGCAATAAAAACAGGCATTTTCCAGGCTGTTGGCTAAGTATATGTTATATCTGTGCAGTGGCCAAGCACTGCATCTTATCTTCAGATCTCCCAGGTTTGGTGGGACACATAGAAACCTTTAATTGCAGCCCCAGCCTCCTGCATCCCACATACTACCCTAATGCCTTGGGGAAGAAACCAGTGCAGGAATCTAGAAACCATGAAACCTAATCTCTTAATGGAAGCCAAATAATTCCTCTACTGATATCAAAGACAGCCTAATTTAAACACATGCAATTCCCCTGTTGCTCCTGTTGAAACAGAGATACTGGTCTCTGGGGGACTGATGCAAGCAGGAAGAGAGGAGTGGATTTTACAAAGGGATGTTTCAGATCATTGCCACATACATTGCTGGTGAGTTCATGAACTGTCCCATCTTTCGGCATGTTATACTCCTTGTCTGGATCATTCTTACAAGGGAGGAGAGAAAGATACAGATAAAATGGTTAATGAAAGTAAAAAAAAAAAAAAAAATCAAACACTGCTTTTCAGGCAAGTTTATTGACAAGGTTGTTTTTCCAAGCTTCCTCAATACTGTCCTCACCCTAATGCTCACAACCCCATCTACTGGTGACCAGAGTCTACAACTTCAAAGCAGTCCATAGCAAAGGCGGAAAAAGACAGCTAAAGGCACAACCTGCTTGCTCCAAAACTTATGGATTCATTAAAGACTATCTTATGGTCATCATAAGTTCGGTTCACTAATATTAATGGATTGATTTAGCGAGAACTCTCCCTTTAGCTGGAGACTGTTTCAAAATTTGGGGCAGGTAAATTTAACTCAAATATTTTCTTATTTAAAAAAAAAAAGATCTCAGGTCATTTTCAAAACATATGTGCAGTCTTCGCTTTCCCTGTGAAATGATTTGCAGTACTGTACATTAGGGACATTAAACAGAGAACTGCATTACATGCAGCCTTAATTATAAATACATTTTAAAACAAGGGTTAGCAAAGCCTATTCCTCCTTACCCTAACAAGTCAGCACTCTGCATTTCTTTTGCAACTGATACCTAAGGCAATGAAGGGAATGCAGCTCTTGAATTACTTAAGTTGTTGGTAAGGTTGCCATCTCGCAGAAGAAACAGGAAGCTGAACTCAGGTCATTGTTCATTAACATAATATCACCACAGTTCAGCCTGTAATTCTCTTAGGTTACTGAAGAAGAGACCAGTGGAGCGGAAGTTACCTTAATGTTGTCTGCAAAGTCCTCCAGTGCTTTTGCACCTGTGGTTTCCATGGAGGTGATCAGCCCTGGAAGCTTGTTCTTTGTGCTGGCTGCAGTGCCCTGGAATGGCCCAGTGCATGGCATAAGATGTCTCAGTGAAGATGGCTGTCACTACCTCCCCTTTCACCCACCATCCGACCTTCCCATCATCCCTCAGGGCATCTCTCAGTCTCAATTCCCTTAGTGGTAGGACTTCGCTGGAAGAATATTTACAGTCTAGTAAACCATAGATTCTCATCAGAAATGCCACTGATTGGTTCAGCTGGCAGCAGAGGGGAAGTCCCAAATGAGCCTAGAGCTGAATACCCATTTTATAATTTATTGATTTCCCCTCTTAAAACACTTGCAGCCACGAGGCTGCACATTGTGGCCACCAATCTCCAACCATGTAGGAACAGGGGGAGGGGGGAAGGGTGTGTCCTTTGGAAAAAAGAGTGACTCTTTACTCAAACTGACCAGTGGGGGGGGGGGAGGAGGCAATTTAACAGCTGAACCCAATGCAATGATAAGGAGCCTCACCAAAGATGGACATAGTACCTGGCCCCTGGAGACTCTTTTTGCAGCCGAGTGGCACATTGTAGTTTTTAAACCCATTTACAGCAGTTACAAATGAGCTTAATCCACCAATCTCTGACCTAAAAGAACCTCTATTTAACACCATCATCTGCTAGGCCCCTCCTCAGAACAACTAGCCTTTCAGATGACATGAGAAGACTTCCTTAAGAGCACATTCTTAACTAGATTCAATGGTATTGAAGATTAATGACCGCAGGCGTGGTCGGAGGTGTGGTACAAGAACCTAGACATAGCCCGTCACCTGGTATCTGAGCTCCAAATTACTACTTTAACTGGAGAGAACTGTTACTAACTGATGCACGATTCTCCTTTCTCCAGGGATAGAGCAAACTGCCTCTGCATCATTCCCAGTCCTTGATGGCTCAGGGAACGAGAAACTGGGACTCCAAGCTGGGTCTACTGCATGTTAGTGAGTGGCACAACCATATTGCTGGTTGGGTTCTGTTCTAAGGTTTTTAATATTTTTGGCTATTGTAAAAGTCACTTAAGAAGCACTACAGACAAAGCTGCAGGACTTTCTCCAGTCACCACCTACCTGTAAGACTTGATCAAACTCTGGCTTCGTCTGCTTCAGGTGTCTGAGGATGGGGAAGATGGTGAGCACAGCTGAATAGTCATGCCGAATGATGGCCTTCCGGGCTGCCGAGACAATGTTATCCCCCTCTATCATCAGGTTATCCAGAGACTCCTATAAGACAACCACCAGAAACAGAGGGATGTGTCTTCCACTCAGGAAGCACCAGGTGAACAGAGGGAAGTAGGCAGGGAATGGTTCTGCAAACCAAACAATACAAATCAAACCAAGATGATGAGCTTAAGGGACCTGAATGAGGGAGTCAAAGGTCTTCTTCTGGTGGTGCTCTGGGATGATTTCTGTCAGGAGCTGGTACTCGCTCTGGGCCAGTTTCACAAAGGCGCTAACACAGTGAATGTACGCATCAATCTCGATGTCCAACATGTCATCCCTCCCTGTGGGAACAGCACAAATTTATGAGAGCCAGGCCCGTACTGATCCCTCCAGGGTCGCATTGACCCCACCAATGACATTTCTCATTCCAAGACCCTGGTTTACATACAGCTCTCTGGGTTTCCTCTGGAGCAGACAGTTCAGATATTTAACTTTAAAGTCATGTGCAGATGTGACCAGTCTGAGCACAAATCCCAAGACTGTGCCACAGATCCTGCCCCATAAGATTTGCTCCTGAAAGTTGCACACACCCAGTAATGAGTGCACATGGAGGTTTCAAGCTATGGAAACAGGGACGCAGGGGTGCCATTTGCTCTCTCCAGCATCACAACAAAGCTTGTATTGGAGATGTTTGCTACCAGGACTGCAGGGTTGTGACTACATTTATTAGGGGTAGGAACAAGCTGTTCTAAAACTGGGAAGGGATGAGAGGACTGCAGTGAATTATTCAACACCTTTTCTGGGGTTTTATTTTTAGTGAGTCTAAATGGTTTCCACCCCTCACGCTGATGAACTACTGCCATTGTGAATCGGCATTTCTAGGAGTGCAACGCTTCCCTGGAAGACATCTGCTCCCCACGGAGAGCAGCTCAGTACTAGAGTGCAGGAGGACATTTAAATCCTATGCTCCTGGAATGTCAGAACGGTTATGCATGAGATTTGCCACATGGGGCTGGATGTGCACACAGGACAGCCAGGAACTCTTAAATCATCTGCTATTTGAAGAGTCTACCTGTATCTGCTACACAGCGAGAAAACCGGGGAGGGGCTGGCTTCTCCCAGACACTATACACAGTTCCTTTCCAACCCAATATCTGCGGCATGTGATGGAAATAGAGTCACTCCATCATACTGATGGAAGTCCTTTAGGTCAGCCTGTAACAGGGATGCTCAAAGTCTGGCACAAACATGACACACAATTCTAAAATTGTGGTCTACAGACTAGAATGGACCAAAATGGAGTATTGCATGCTGGGACCTGTAGTCTTTTGGCTCCTTCTCAGTACTGAGGAAGCCAGTAGCTGCAATCTGTTCCATTTTCTATGAGACAGGAACAGCCCTCCAGACAGATGATAATCTTTGGTTGGGCAAAGTTTGGGCCCCCCTGCTTTAGAGAGTAGGGCATGCATGCCTAGTAGGAACAAGTTCTCTTGAACAGACAAGAGTAAAAGCTTTATAACCAGAGATGGCCCCTGCTCCATGACTGCCCACATGGAAGGAAAGTCACTGGCTAAGAGACTCCGCGAAACATGCTGAAAAGAAGGGACATTAGCCAGCTTGTTATTACGACGCGGTACTTACCAGCAGCTGGCCCATGCTTGTCGTTCAGGGTATCGGAAAGGTGTTTAACTCGTAAATCATGCTCATGACCTAGTGAGATGTCAGCCGGCACAAACAGAAGGCTCAGTTTATCCAGGGTGGGTACAGCATGGATGCTCACGCAGGCCGGAAGCCACTTCAAGCTTTGGTTATTCAGTCTGTCAGAAACCTACACACACATGCTGTCCTGGAAAGCCCACCCACGTCCCCTCTCTGGGCACCATAGCAGGAGTAGCCTTTTGAAGCCTGATGGGAAGTGTGAACCAGACATGTCATTTGCCAAGCCCAAGATGCCCTTCACACCTCTTGGCACAAGCTCTACCTGAGACAGTGGGCATGGGGAATCCAATTTGCACATTGGCTGTTAAGAGCCAGAACTCAGACAGTCACCTCTGCCACTCAGTATTTGGGAAGTGTTTTTGAAAGGGTAATTGTAGCTCCTGAGGTCCCCTTTACAGTTGTGTGAACTAAAATATAGGTGAAAATATCTATATGCAGATGAAGTTGCAATCATTTCCTTCAAGCTGATCTCTTTATCATTACAGGAATAGAAAGAGCCTGAAGATATTTTAAAGCAAGTGATCTCTCTGCTTGCCCATCTTGTTCAAGTCCCCAAGCAGACAGCAGTGCCAGGGATGATGTTTCGGGACGCAGGGGCAGGGGCAAACTTGCTTGTTGATGCCTTTTGTGCATACCTCTGAGGAGGAGGAGGAGGAGGACAACAGCAAATTGGATCTTGGGCCAGTGCTGGTCTGACACATTATCATCAGGGTTGGAAGGGCCACTACCAATCTGAAGCCTTCTTAAAGTTCAGGCAAAGTGAAACAAAGACGGAAACACCAAGGGGGATGTCACTAAGGCAGTGCAGAGCTTCCCTTAGCCAGCCAACTGTATAATGGATTGACTTTTCCAAGATCAGTTGGCCCATGACCTTACAGAGCCAGCTGAAGAATGGCTTGCTACCCTGGTTTTAATGTTCCATTCCTTTATCTTCTACCATGTTTTGAGTCCTACACAAATTAACACTTTTCAATCAGTGTAGCTCCTTTGTCAAGTTACCCTACGATCCCCATAGGATAAAGGTTAACACTACCCACACAGTGGGGCTGTGGGCTAATGGAAGCCCTGCCTGGGGAAGTAGATCTGATATATAGTAAAGATCCAAGGGTGAAGAGTGAGAGATGTGATTACCTTCCATAGGAATGAGGTTAGAGGCCCCCTTTTTCCCATCTAGACCATGCTGAGAATACTGTTTCAGAAGGTTCTGAGCCTTCCGGATCGTGCCTGTCACCAGAGCCACAAAGAGAAGAGACAAGAAGACCTAGGAAATGAGTGAGAAAAAAAACACCAGCAGCCCTCCACCAGTGCTAGTCATTGCAACCCAGTGAGATTATAATGGGCAACAATGAGCATGCTCAGTACACACACACGAACCCCAAACTGGGTACCAGATGTGCCAACACAATGGCCTATCCAAATCTGTGGCTTCCTTCTTACTTGAGAAGGCAGAACTCAAACCAAGCATTGCAGAATCAGCTTCAACATGCTTCGGAGGTACTGGGGATGGGGGAAAAGGTCAAATCCGCTGAGAAAGGAGGCCAGCAAGCATCCCTCCAGGGACACTTTGATTGAACTTGGGCACAAAATGCTTAAGACGACAATTCCCTGCTGTGTGAAAGCAGGTACTCACGATCAGTCCAAACCTTCATATTATCCACCAACAGTCCCCCACAAACCAAGGGCATCCAGTGACCTTTACTACACACCAAGAAACCTGACCAGGCAATTAACACGACAGAAAGATATGCCCACCCTGGGAGGTGTTTTATGAGCATGCTCAGTGTGGATCAACGAGGATTCTAACAGCAGAGGGGAAGGAGAATCTCTTGCAGTACAGGGCTAATAACAACAGCATCAGGCACCAGTAGCCAAAGAGTGATTAGGGCACAGAATCTGCTCATCCCCCTTCCCTAGTTCTAGAGTTAAAGGGGGCAGGGTGAAGCCAATCACCAGGACACTATCCTTTTGAGGAACTGCAAATCAATTAAGCCACAGAAAAAGACAATTAATATTAAAAAAATACAACAGACAGCATTAAACAATAGCTGGTGCTGGACCCCCTGGCTAGGAAGCACTGCAAGCACAAAACAGAAAGCATTAAAGTGTCAAGTGTAAACTAAGCACTGCTTACATATGGAAAGGTTAGTTTTAGCTCATGGTATGAACATTAACAGAAAACCCCACAGACACACACACACACGGACACCCCAAGGCAGATACTGCTGTCACATTGCTGCATGAATGTGGAATTGAAAACTTTGGAAAGGTATAAGCCGCTCTCTGGAGGGTTAACATGAAATGCAAATAAATTAACAAAAAAATCAAAACATAGCCAAAATACAAAGCAAAACTTGCACTTTTTATTTTAAAAAATCATAACATGCACCAACGCCCAACTTCCAGCAGCAACTCTGGCTGCCACATCAGAGGTGCTATTAGCTAGTCTGGAGATCAGTGTTAAGAGAACTGGTTTATACTGTCTGAAAAGTGAGAAGTCTTATCCTAACCGCCTGCCAAAGTTTAAACTATAGGACAGGGCGTAGGGGTGCTAGCTGTTCCACCAAAGGACAATGGTAGCTTCCCTCTCCCCTTACCCAGGTGCTCAAGGGAAGGTTTATACATGTGTGGATAACTGGGAGACACAGGAGGTAGAATGTCTTTGGGAAGATCAGGCTCCCAAATTGGGAAGGATGGGAGTGGGTTGAAGACCCCAGGTGTGTTAAGTTCACTTCCCAATTCTAAAACATTAACCCTTGAGTAAAACACCTCACTTGCAACATTTTCTTTTTCTGATTCATCCCACCAATTTACAAAATGGTCTTAACCACTTATTGAAAAAATCTCAATAGAACAAATTCACACGGTGGTAATTTTCTTACTTCTACACATTCCAAAGGCTTGGGAAGAGTCACGTCCACTTCCTATACTGATATCATTTACTCCACAGGCCTCTGCAGTATTTGTTTTTATGTAATCCTCTACCCAGATCCTAACTGATTCATCTGGGGCAGTTTTAAAACACATGAGTTCTTTTCATACCAATGCCTCCAATTTGTTACAGGCACTTTCAGAAATCTTACTTGCAACAGAACTTATTTTATTGTTTCCAATGGCCTAAAATGTGTATGAATCCTGGAAACATTTCTGGTGGTCTCTGGTTTTGTAAGCATTCATGCAACCCCTCTCTCCACATATATTATAAATTGGAGTCAAATGTAAATTGCAGATATCACTCCTGCTGATCTGTCATGTTGTCAGTAAGAATTCATTTAGCATGCATGCAGCACACATCAGTAGGAATAGCTAGTCCTAGTGGCATGGCCCACAACCTCTTGACATGCTTGTCTCAGATAAGAGCTGCGCTGTCAGTCGTGCATTTTCTCATTTGCACACAAACAAACAATCAGATGCATTTACATTCAGACATAGTGTTTGTGTGATTATTTCAATGCTGCTGCATCCCTGGTACTTTGTATCACAATTAGGCCTTAATGGATTCTATTGAAGCCAAATGCCTTTGTTCTATGATTATTTCCTCTGATTAGGCAGCTTTCAAATCAAATGGGACAGTGCAGCAGTTACTAATGAAGGCATCAAATTCAAGAGCTGAGTAGGGATATAACTGGGGACACAGAAACAGGCTATTCATCCTGCTGCTCAAAGATTATATTGCCTTCCCCATGGTACCACCTCCCCAACCGCTAGGTAAACTGGAACAAAGAAATTAACTGATATGAGCATAAGCTGATGCTTATGGAAAAAGGCCAATACACTCCTGGAGAACAGTCAAGGTCACCTCCAGAAAATTAATGAGCCTTTCCCTCCCACTAGGGTCAAATATAAGGTGCAAGTTCTCAGACTGCTCTGCTGTCCTTTCCAATATGGCAGTTTCCCATCCTCTGAGCAGTTTTCTAATGCAACAGAAGGTAGCTGTGCTCCCTATTTCCTTGTGAATTGACAGCAGGGTGTCTGTAGGAGAGTGGGTGAAATTCAATGGCCTTTGTACGGAGAGGGTCAGACACGATGATCATAATGGTCTTTTCTAGACTTACAAGTCTATGAACACCCAACAGTTCTGGAAAGAGGTTTCTTTAGTTAGCGCCTCCTACTGGCTCTAGAACAGCAGTTAACACAGTGGGGTTTGGTGTACCACACAAAAATGGCAGCTTTTTAAAAGCTTCTTGCCAGCAGAGTGGCAGATGTTTTAAGAATGATATTTAAAACAGGGGGATTTTTCTCGCCATGCTGTAGCAATTTTAGGGCAAGTACCCCTTTGGAGCCCCAACTACTCTTGCTCTCTTCGATGCAGAGCTAAAATTTAGGAGTGGGAAGTGATCAGCGTTTTAAAAGGGCTGTAAAGCATTATGCCTCCAATGAAACATGTTGTGACAAGTTCCACTCATTTGCCAGCAGACGCCTTCATTTTAGGTTAGCTTTAAGAGCGTCTCCATCTCACGATGAAGGATGTTGGAATGCATTTCAATGAATCGCTGAAATTTCATTCCAAAGCTTTAGAAACCTTGCTCATTTTGTCTAGCCCACAGCTGTGAAAAGGATCATTCTGGAGAACTATGAAGGCCTTACAAGTATGTGATGTGACCTCAGGAGGGTGCTGAAGTAGTATGTGGTACAACTGCAAAAGAAACGGTGATGGTGATACAAGACTGCATTGACACAACGAACAGGTATTGATAATAAGCTCCTCAGAACCCAGCTTAATCCTGGTGGGTTCTCTGGCTTGCAGCCCTGCCCTCATACCTTGCCATCATTTTCACAGACACTAGCACCCTTGGACTTTGCTTAGCATGTGAAAGGGCTGTAGCACAGATTTATTTAGTGATTTATTCTTTGCAACAGATTAAAGTGTGGGTCAGGGTCTGTGCTGGGATATTGTTCCATTAGGACTGGGGAGCTCTTAACCTATATGCTTGAACTACCAGATACCCTCCTCTTAATGCTGCCTGAGATTTGACCTGGAGTTAGCTTTGATCACTGAATCAATGGCATAGAAAACATAGCAATTTCCTTGCCCAAACTTCAGAACTATGAAGATTAAAATAAGGGGCAATTAAACCCCAATAGAAGAATTTTGTTATGGAGTGCCACAGTTCTGATTTGGAGATTGGTTAGATCTTCATCTCCAGAGCCGTCCCTGAAAGCTGATGAGTCTGTGGGAAATAAGACGGGCCAATGCCAGGAGGTGAAATAGGAAAGGCTAGGAAAAGATCTCATTTCTGGGTAACTATGCAGTTACAACACATGGCAGGTTTATTTGGAGATGGACAAGCCACTAAGAACTTGAGCCTGGTTCAAAGAGAGACTCTGTCCTTGTCTGAGAATATGGAAGAAACGAATTAGCTACTATTATTTCTTGAGACTCACAATACCCTAGATGATCACTTTATTGGATCTCTATTTGACACATGTAATGTCATCTCCATTTGCTCATCTTCTGAGTTTGTTTCTGTAACCCAGAAACACAAATACAAACACAGCCACTGCTTGGCTTATCCTACAAACTCTCTGGCTAAACACAGATCTAGGCCAAAATTTCCGAAGTGACCAATGGTTTTGGGTGCCCAAATGGAGAACCTTTTGGGCCTGGTTTTCCTGTATAGTTTCAAACTCAGACGGTATTGAAGATTGGGGGGCAGATCCTAAATGTAAATCAGCGCAACTAGACTGACTTCAATGAAGGTAAACTGCTTTACACCTACTGAGGCTCCAGCCCTAAGCCTTTTTTGCCTGTCTAGCTGCAGCTGTCTAGCACGGAAGTGCTAAATAACCAGGAAAAGTTTTAACATCTGCTTTCCTTATTGTAATTATTTGATAGAGCAGGTGTTCCCATCAGGGATGCAGAACACAGAATCAAGTGTTATTATGCTTAAGAATTTGGGCTGGATTAAATATGGAAAAACACTGACTCCCCTTAGCAAAAATATCTACACCCACAGCCATTATCTTTCTGGACAGAGGTTTACATGATCTACTCCATCCTGCAAAACTCAGCAGTAATGCCAATGGCAAGAATGGAAATTCACACCTCTCCAGGTGGCTCGCTGGAGACAGGAAGAGTTCTGTCAAATGCAGGTTCACTGTAGCTGGTTATAAAAGTCGTGCCAAAACCTTCCATGTCTTTCATAGCTCTCTGAACTGTCAGCTTTCAGGAACAGCTCTGATGCATGGTACTGAATGTGGGGGTGCACATTTTAATATCTAGTTATGTGGTCACCAGTTTTAAAGGTCTTCACTAGCAGATTTTCCCTTTAAATATCCCAGGCACACCCTTTGCTATTAGCAGGAAGAGGACTGACTAGGAGGTAAAGAGGGACCTGGCAAGCTGCAGAGGAGACACACACAAAAACACAGTTTACCTGGAATGAAGACTGTCATTCACATAAGGATTATAAAAATAAAGACAACACAATTAAAATGCATACTTTCCTTCCTCCTCTCTGGGCCCTCCACCAATTGCCACTCCCTCCTCTCCTCTCCAATTTTTTTTGCATATAGGAAGAGCAATAATCTGGGATCTGTACTAGAAATAGCTACATTTGAAATGATTTCTTCTGCACAAGCAAACAAATTGCATATTAAGTAGATTGGACCAGATGTGCCAGAACCTTGTGAGGGCTATATTGAAAGTAGATCCTAACAGAGGATCTGATATTCATTCTGAATTTGTAGGTGATTCTTTTTTAGTGCTACTGAAAGTGTTAGACAGACAGCCCTGGAGAGTAAAGTCCTTACTCCACAAAACAGGGACAGCGGCGGGGGAAGCTTTCCCCACAGATATGCAATAACCATGACCTGGACAGTCCATGTCTGGGGGGAGTGGGCAGTTCAGTTTCCATAGCTTGCTAAATCCTTGGCCTCTGTGCTCAGACACAGTTTTAGGATCACAGGACTTCCCATACTGGATCAGGCCTACTGTCCATCTAGTCCAACATCCCATCTGACAGTGGCCAGAACCAGATGTTTCAAAGAAAGGTGTAAGAACACCGCAGTGGGCAGATATGAGTTAATCTACCATCCACATGGGTCTCTCCTCAGTGTCTAATAGTTAAAGATTGGCTTAGGCACAGAACCACAAAGTTTCCAAAACTGTTATTAATTATGACAACTCTGGATAGTTACAATATCAATATACATGTCCAATCCCTTTGAGACCAAAAATTTAGCAAGATTCAAGATGACTTCCTGTGGCGGTGAGCTCCACAGTTTAATTACATGTGGTGTTAAACAGTATTTCATTTTGCCTGTTTTGAATTTCCCACCTTATAACTTCATAGAATATCCCTTTTCTCTCACGTTATGAGACAGAGAGAACAGAAGTTCTCAATCTGCCTTCTCTACATCATTCACTATTTACTGACTTATGTTCCCTCCTATCTGTCTCCTTTCTAAGGTAAGCAATCCCAATCTTTGCAATCTCTCTTCATACAAGAGAGTTTTTTTAAAATGTCCCCTGAAATATGGACTGGATGAGTTAACAAAATAAGAGATGAAAGAGGGTCTATAATCTAGGAGCTTAACCCAATGTGAAAGTCCCTTATAAGCAAAAAGGTGTTTGCCATTCAACTCCCACCCACCCTGCTGCCTTCAGAACAACTTTTGTGACTAGATGCTACCCCATGAGATGGAGAGGCACAAAGGAAAACTCAGGTCAGTGAGAGAGACACCCATCACAAACAAGTGGAACAACATGCTTGGTGGATGTTCTTTCGCATCAGGGCAGGAAACTGATCCTTAAATTCTGGAACTAACCTGGTCTCTTGATTGGCTTTTTGGTCGGTGTGTCCTTCCTCTTGTTCTGAATGGCGGGGGAGTACGGGATGCCTGTGGAGGAGCTGTTCTTACGGAAATGCTCCTTCAGACCTTTGATGGAGCGGTCGAGCTGGCTAGACCGGATTTGGTAATAAACATTCATGAAGTCTAAGGAGACAAGACAAAGGTATGACTGGTAACCAAACTCAAGGCATTCTTTCAATGAGGATGCTGTTGCTGGATCTTTCCTGAAAACAGACTCTGAACAAAAGAGACTGACCTGCTTTGACTGGGGTCCCACATTCAAGTTCTTACCTATAGATCTGTCCTAGGGACCTTTTGCTTTAAAGAAATTGATCCTACATTGTACACTCTTTGGGGAAGGGAGTATCATTTGCTATTCTCTCTATTTAACAGAGGGGGAAACTGAGCACAGAAGGGTTAAACGACTTCCAAAAGATTATTATAAGCACTACGGAGAAATAGGATTTAAAAAGAATGATAAAATGGGTTGATACAAGGAATCTGATTTACACTACTCACCTAGAAATGCCTTTAAAAGACAGTCAGACGCTTTGCTACCATTCTTTGTCAGTTTCCAAATGCAATGTGATCTCTTGGCTCCTTAGCTGCAAAACTACCCTGAAAACAGACCTGACTGCTGAGAGGAGAGATAGCTTACTGGCTGAGTTCCACAGTGACACAGACAGCCCTCAGCAGACAGGTTTTGCTCTCAGCAACGTGCAATAACATGGTTGATGGAGACCACTGGAGTGATCAAGATAAACATATCATGTATCACATATCTGCTCGTCTCAGAGATTGGCTCACTTAGGGATTCGTTTTAGTTTACCTTGGTTTCTTCCATACTCCACCAGCCAAAGGGAGATACGGACAATGTCTTGCAAGACACTCTCAGGGAGGTGTTCCAAAATCATATCTTCCTGCGTATCAATCTCATCGTCCCCACTGATCAGATCCAGGATGAGGATCGGAGGAACTGGCTTGGTGTGTCGCGTCATCAGACTGCGGAATTCTGATTCCAGAGATTCCTTCCCCCTTTCAAACAGGGATTTCTGGAGGAGAGAGAGCAGAGACAAGAGAAACAAAAAAGTGTTTCTGCAACCTCTCCCAAAATCTTTAAACATCACCTAATCTCTAGCGTTCCTAAATACTGCGTACCACTGACATCTGCTACCAAATGCAATGTAGCCTATTGTCAAGAGAGTTTTAAGAAGTAAGGAGTTGGGAAAAACAAAGTCAAGGAATTACTCTGCAGCTGAGCAGCACAAAACTTCACCCCCTGCAACCTCTCTAGCTGTTAAGGAAAAGGCAATAGATATTCAAAGGGAGTTCTAAGCATTTGCAATGATCTGGAAAGATGAGGTCACATTCCGCTCTCAGTTACACTGCTGCAAATCCATCGAATTCAATGCAATTACTCCAGGTTTACACTGGGGTAACAGCAGATCTGGCCAATAGTATTTACAATAGGAGGTCTTGAAAGAGAGGAGGAAAGCGATCAATGGTCCAGCATTAGTGCTTGGAATAACTGGTTCTGAAAGTACTGCCTCACCAAAGCATCCATAGCCCAGGTAGCTTAACAGAAGCTAAGTTTAGAAAGAAAAAAAAAAAAAAAAGTAAGAACTTACGAATTGTTCTGATTCCTTTCTTGTTTCCCCCACAATGCTTCAGTTGGGACAGTTTTAGCAGCTGAGATCTCAAAATGTTAGTTAGCAATTAATGCTTCATACCATGTGAAAGCTGGAATTTCAAGCTGCTTTCAGATAGTAAAGCCTTCTAGCTCTAACTGTTCTTGTGACAGCAGCTGTTAAAATCATGCCAGAATTTAAGCTGTGGCACAGAGTGGAGAAGGGATCACAGGAGGTGGTGAAAGAATTCAAGATAGCGATGAGCATATGGGATTAATTTAAGTGTTGATACACTATTTGATCTATTTTAGGTACTTATATGACCTCCATTAGTGCACTATATGAATGCTTCATAATCTCATGTATTTATCCTCACAACCCACTGTGAGGCAGGGCAGTGCTATTATCCTCACTGTAGAGATGGAAATGGAGGCACAGAGAAGAAAAGTGACTTGCTCAGGGTCACACAGGGAGTCTGTGGTGGAGCAGGGAACTGAACCCAAGTCTCCCAAATCCCAGTCTAACCACTGGCCTATCCATCCTCTCATATCACCAGAGCTAGAGACTAATCTGTCATGGCCTAAGGGAGTTAGGCATCCAAATCCCATTAAATTCAAAGCACCTAACTCCCTTGGGCACCTATACTAGTTAGCAAAGCTCAGTTTCTCTGTTTTCGAAGTGCATGAACATTTGTTTCTTATCCTGGGGATCCATGGGCTACTGGACCATTACCTCACACTACCAGTGTTTCATAATGATCCAGGGAATGAGCGTAGCAAACCCTGGGTGGTGGATTAAAGATATTTTCTATCTTTGCTAGGAGTAAGAAATAATTTAGGTGCATGCAAGGTACATGCTTTCAGCTATTGTAGGTCTTATTGGTACAGAATACTAGGAAAGTTAACAGTCAGGAGGTAAAGCATTATCCTTGCTAACAAATCTAATCGGGATCCTAAGAGAATGCTCCTACAAACAAACCTCACTTTGCCACTACTTGCCAATATGCTGCAGATGTCAGAGAAGCAGATACCCACACAATGCCCCTGGTTTTCAAGCACATTACATACCACCCGGTTCAGTTCTGGGCTGTCAGGATTGTTGTCCTGGAAATATTCTACAGCCTTCTGGATTCTGGCCATGCAGCCCAAATACTCCTCTAGTCTCCCCGTAGGGCTGAAATTGAAATAGTGCACGCATGAGAAAGACACCAAAAACCTCTACAACAGTTGGAACAAAACCAGTGAAGACCTCAACTCCACTTTCTTCAGTCAGAGATTAAAGGGAATTTTACAACTGCCTCCACTCACCGCCACCTCCCCCCACCACCCCAAATCACTAGGCAACTTAGAAAGGTTTGCTTTAAAAAGACCTGATTCAAGCAAAAATGGAAGCCCACACAGCAGCCCATGGTCAGTGTACCACAGTGCTATGAGACTGGGTTCAGTCTGCAGCCTCTCACTTCCCAAGCCAGCAATTGCTTTCCTCGGTATTCCCACCAACACACTCAGCTCCTGGTGGGATGGGAGCATTTCATACAGCACCACAGTAACCCCTCTGGGCAACCAAAGTGCAAGCATCACTAGCTCCATAAAAGGACACCCATCCAGTCCACGTTGGCTGGAAAGATGGAGGCAACTACAAGAAAGCAAAGTGCCGCTGTAGAAAAATTTGGAGAATGGGAAGAAAGGAATGAACACAATGGATGGGAGCTCCACACAGGGATCAGGTGCAGAATATGTAAGAGGACCCCAGTGTGGATGTGAGAGCAGGATTTTACCCTTAGAGGTTTTGCTAAAAGTTCACGCTGAGTTTCCTTTGGGGTAGGCACATAGGTATATAAAAATACAAAGAACAATAACAAGATTTTTGTAGAGACCTGCCCAACCAACTGCCCCTATTCAAAACAGACATGGGAGAAAGAGATCCAGCAGAGGAAAGTAGGAGCCTGCTACTTGACTTACCCTTCCTTTATGATCTTCTCTGTGTCCTTAGCCACATGGTAATAACTAATGACATGATCCAGACAGGACAGGGTCTTCTCAACATTCTCCTGCAGACGTTGTAGATTCTCTGTCTGCTTATGCACAGGGATGATAGAGTTCTCCAGCTTCATCAAACGGCTCTCAAAGGAGGAGAGGATGGAAACCTAAACCCCCAAAAAGGATCAAACAGCATGGAGTACTTCCTTCCACATAAAACACAACTGTATTGTGGGCTCGTAGTTAGAACAGGGTACTAGGAATCCTGACTCCCAGCTTCTATTCCTGGCTCTGCCACTGGCTTGCTTGTCTCCTTGGGCAGGTCACTTAACCCCCCTATGCTTCAGCTTTCCAATGTGTATATGGAAGTAATATTTACCCACCACATAAGCATATGGTGATGTTTAATTAGCATATGTATAGCACTCAAATCATCACACAAATTATTTGACAGCCTGGGAAACCTATCCAAAAGGAGACAAACTGTAGGTGCCTCAGGTCAGGGGAAAGGCTGAAGCAGAACCTACCGAATACTTTGCTCAGTTGCACTGAGTACATTTGAATGAATCTTACAATGAAGAAGCCATTTGACTGATGTTCACAGCTCTGCTCTGCCATGGCTATTTGGCTGTCAAGAAACTCCAAGTTTGCAACCTACTGAATTGGCGGGCAGGTGGCCTCAGGAAAAGGGGATGTTATGGAGGAACAAAGTTCGTCAAAGTCCTTCCTGCTTTTCGCCAAGATCACCTGTCTTGTCTTGGTTCAGCACAATCTCTCAGCTTTCCCAATACCTAGCTGAGTTCAGGTCCTGGACAAAGAGCAGCTGAAGCCAAAACTTAGCAAGAAAGAGGGGATACTGGCATGAAAAGTACGTTAAGAACTCACCTCCTTTATATCACCCCTTCTGTCAGAGGTTCCTGCCATCAGATCATGACAGAGGTTTACAATGTTAGGGTTATTTTGGACATCTTGCAACAGCAAACAAAAATACAATCCATCCGTATTCCATCCAGTCAGACTCAGATCTCACTAAGCAATCCAGACTCAATTACTGACATTCAAAAGTAGGAATAAGGAGTGGTGGTGGTGGGGGGGGATTCATTAGGCACAGAATGCAGCAACCCACCTGTTAAGCAACACAGGTGCCCATGAGCACATCAACGGTTTCTCCCTGTGCATGGGCTCCCTAATTCATACCAAATCCAATTCTGGGCCTCTGTTCTGATGCGATAGATAACCAATCACCTCTCCCTCCACAGCCAAGATTACTAACATCAGCTACATTCCACTGACACTACAAAACTGTCAACCAACATGGGAAAGCTTATGAGCTTAGGAGACAGATCTTTCAGAGAGGAACTGGACCTAGGCTCCAGAACTCACTACCAGATGAGTTCAGAAAGATCTCTAAGTACATTGTATTTTTAGAAAGAAGTGCAAAACTCATCTCTTCAACTTAGCTTTCCAATAGCTCTTCACCCCTGAGCCCTGACACACAGAACATTAGCTGTTTTCCCTGCTAGCTGGAGAGAGTTTATTTCTATTGGCATAGACTTGGGAGATACTACAATACTGAGATGAGGAGAGCCATATAGGAACCTAGATAGATTAGATCAGATTGAAGGATCATTTGGACCCAAGTTTCCAGAACTGACAAGCTTGTGCCCCAACACACACTGTAACCTTTCCTCAAGATGTCTAATCTAAAGAAAGTACCTGTTGAACCCACAAGTTCCGCAAAGCCTATCCGACCCTTTTAACTTAATTTACGGGACTCTACTTACCATGTTTTTGGTGAGCTGATCACTCTTTTCAAGACTCTCTCTTATAAAGGACAGCGTTTCTTCTTCCTGTCATTGGAATGAAGTAGGATTCAATAGTTCTGCATGATAGGTGAATTTCAAACCTTACACAAAAGGGTCAAAGAATAAATACTTCTGTGCATTTCTAACTCCTGATAAAGAAAATGGCAAGTAATTTCGGTTGAGTTTAAAAACACATGCCTTTAATTAGAACAGAAAACTTAACATGATATAACTATTTTTTTAATTTCAATAAAGAGGTATCCTGGATTTAGACATTTGTCTCTGGTGTTACAAACTTAAAACACAACAAAATAGTGCTAGTGGGTGAGAATCAACTGATAATCTACATACAGAGTAGCACCAGTTAGACCAGGGGTCTCAAACATGCAGCCCACGGAGTTATTTGTTGCAGCCCGCCAAGCTCCCCATGCTCCCCCCGGCCCCGAGTTATTTCCTGCAGCCACCAAGCTCCCCTCCCCCGCAGCAAGCCGCATCCCCGCTCCTCTGCCTACTTCCAGGTGCTTCCCACCGCCAAACAGCTGTTTGGTGGCGCTTAGCGCTTTCCAGGAGGGAAGGGGAAGGAACGGGGAGCTGCACACTCAGGGGAGGAGGCAGAGAAGAGGCGGAGCAGGGGTGGGAATTTAGGGAAGGGGTTGGAATGGGGGCAGGGAAGGGGTGGGGCCTCATGGAAGGGGTGGAGTGGGGGCAGGGGCAGTGGGGGTGTCAATGATGCAGCCCTCGGGCCAATGTACTAGTCCTCATGTGGCCTCGTGGTGATCCGAGTTTCAGATCCCTGAGTTAGACTGTAGGTTTTAATTTGTTTAAAAATCAATTAACCCCGTGTAGCAAACCCTTTTAATTCAATTTAAACCCGTCTTACGCCTGGTCTACACTACAAATTTAGGCCAATGTGAGTCACCTTGTATTGACCTCGTTGTGCATGTGACTACATTCAAATTTGTCTCCCACCAATGGAAGCGCCCCATTACGACAAAGCAATAAACACCACCTCCCTGAATGGCACTGAGCCATGGTCAATGTACTGTGGTTGACAGTGCAAGCGTAGACACCGCATGACCTATATTGAGCCTAACAGTCCTCCAGCAGCTTCCCACAATGCTCGACATCGACTGCTCTAGTCACAATTGTGAACGTCACTGCACAGGGGGCATAGAGACACGGAATCCCCGCTTTAAAACCCCCCACGTATTTTCAAAATGCCTTTCCCTGAACTCTCAGCTTGGCAAGCACACATAGCAGCTCTCCCTTGTTGTGTGCAACTGCCCAAGTGAACATGCCAGCTACACGCTGCTGACGCACTCCGGCCTGGAGCAGATAGGATGTCCTGATCTTCTGGGATTGTGGGGAGAAGAGGCTGTAAAGGCACAACTATGGAGCAGCTGTAGAACCGTGGACACTGGGCATGCCGGCGAACGGACATGACAGGGATCAGCAGCAGTTCTGCATGAAAGCAAAGGAACTGAGGCAGGCATACAGAGTGGCCAACAGTTGATCTGGTGCCAAGCTGTATACCTGCCACTTTTAAAATGAGCTGCAGCCATACTTGGCAGAGACCCACCAGCACCTTGCAGAGCATCGTGGATACCTCAGTGGAACATGAGGCACAAACCCCTACCATGACCGGCAAAGGAGGAGGAGGAAGAGGATGGGGGACGGGTGACCTGGTGGTCCAGCGATACTGCAAGCCAGGAGTCATTCGAGACTTCACTGTAGACTAGTCAGTCCTGGCAGCCAAGCATGGGCAAGCCCTATGCACAGGAAGAAACCTCAGGTGTGTAAACGTATTTCCCATTACAATCTTTTAATGAACAGATGGTGCCTGACCCCAGTGTAGCAGGACACAGGTCGTGACTTTTCATTAATTTACTCGTACTAGAAGAGGTAGCGGTACAATAGAGGTCAAGTTGTAATTTGCTGTTCATTCCCCTCTAGGGTTGGGAGCAGGGGGCATGAGGAGCAGTTTGTTCATGTACACAGGGATGTCCCTTGAATCCTGCTGAGTGATCTCGATGAAACTTTCATGGAGGTTCTCTGAAATCCTCTTCCTAATGTTTCTAGGGATGGCAGCCATCTTTCTTCCTCTGCGGTAAGGCGCTTTCCCACGCTAGTCCGCAGTGACTTCGGCAGGCGCCATTGCAGTACACAGGCTAGTGGCATGTGGGCCTGGGCAGCTTCAGGACAGCTGTGCTCTCTGTGCCTTTGCTACCCTCAGGAGCAAGATAGCAGCTAAAATCACTGCCGCCGGTGGAAAACAGTGCCAGTGCTCAGTGCCATTGCCCTGCACTCGTACCCAGGGAAACAGGCTGAGATTTTAGTGCTTCGGGTAGCCGAACAATTTCCTCCTTGTTTCCCCCTCCCCTCAACACCTGTTAGGCCATACTCCCCATGGCTGGGACCACACAGCAGTTCTGGGTGGGGGCGCTCCAAAGCTGAAGTGTCAATAAGCATGTCTTGATTAAAACATTTGGAGAACAAGGGGAGGGAGTTCTCAGTCTTAACCTCCACTTTCCGTTGTGATTATAAAAACAAATGACACCTCTGTGTGCTTTATGTGTAGCTGCTCCCTTTGTGGCCTTGAGGGGTCCCCACTCCACACTTGGGAACACCCGACCATGATAAGGAGGAGAAAGAAGAGGATACGGAAGGACATGTTCAGCGAGATCCTGCAAGCCAGGATTGCACTGGATCGTGAACAGAGGGTGTGGAGGGTGATTACTGCAGACAGTACGGGAGAGGGAAAGAGCAGACAGGAGAAAGGTGCAGGAATCAGAAAGGCAGGTACACCAGGAATAATGGGACTTCTCCGGCAGCAAACACAAATGCTGCAGACTCTTGTGGACCTACAGGTTCAAAAGTCAGGATCTTGCCTCCTTTTGCAACGAACAGGGAACTCTAACACCTCCCAACACCCCCCTCAACATTCCACTTCAGGGGCCTTATCCCTACCCCCACCACTCCACACCGGGGGACAGTAAGGAGAACTATAGCTTCACCTACACTGAGCTGAGAGAGCCATGGTTGTTGTATGTGTAGCCAAAATGGACACAAATATTCTTTTCCACTTGTTAAATTCTGTTCCATTAATTTATTTCAGAAGTATTTATTGCACTTGTTTTTTATTGCATATTGTTTTTCTGCAGTGGTTTTGGTATGCAAAAAAAATCTGTTCACAACATATGCTACAGAATGCCTAGCGTGAATGAAAGCACCCACAACTTCTCACACTACAGTGACAGAACTCACAGATTCACTGACAAAAACTGTGTAATCATTATAAATGTACAGCAAGCACCACAAAATTAATAGGTGCATTAACAGATAGTGTTATAATAGATGTACACCAAATATCACACAATTCCTACTAGTGGGGGCCTTCCTGGCCCCCCAAATTAGCACAGGGCACCACACCTCATTACGGTTGCTGACTGGTAAAGTGCTCTTACAAGGCCTACCTCACCCACATAGCTCTGCATTGAGCTTTTCTAACTGTAGTTATGTCTAGCTACTCAGAACAGCGGCCTGCAGAGTTTATCTCCACCCCAGTGGCAACATTTCCCTCTTTGCTACACACAACAGGAGACAAACAAGCAGATACAACCATTGGGATATTTTTCTCACTGAGATCCAATCTGGTCAGTAAATAACATCAGCATCCCTTCAATCTACCAAAAGCACATTCAACTGTCATTCTAGACCTGCTGTGCTAATAGCTGAATCTTTTGCTGGTGTATGGCTCCAGGAGCCAGGGTAGCAAGGCGAAGGCTGCATCCCTCAAGATCACTATTGGCATTTCAACATTGCCAATGGTAATCTGCCAGTCAGGAAAGAATGTCCCTGCCTGCAGCTTTCTGAACAGTCCTGTGTTCTTAAAGATGCAAGCGTCAAGCACCTTCCCTGACCTGCCAACACTGATGTTGGTGAAGCGTCCCTCATGATTCACCAGCGCTTGCATAATGCTTTTGTTGAGTTACTCTGTGGCAAGGCGAGCTGGTGCCAAAATAGGGAAATGCATGCTGTCCATTGCCCACTGCTGTTCAGGAACCCCATTGCTGAAAATCCATCTATGTCCTGCACACTGAGTAGCAGGAGACGATTAATGGCCGTGCACACTTGCATGACAACAGCCCCTACTGTGGATTTTTCCAAATCCAAAACAATTTCCCACTGACTGGTAGCAATCTGTCATTGCAAGCTTCTACAGAGCAATCAACACTCACTTCTGCACTGTCACGGTAGCTCTCATTCAGACGTCCCTGCGCTGGTGAGCAGGGGCAAGCTCAGCGCACAGATCCAGAAATGTGGCCTTTTGGATCTGAAAGTCCTGCAGCCACTGCTCATCATCCCAAATCTGCATTACGATGAAATCCCACCAGTCAGTGCTCGTTTCTCAGGCTCAGAAGCGGTGCTCCACTGTCTGCAGCTGCTTCGTGACCACCGTTGCCAACTTCGAATTAATGTTCAATATGTTCCATAGCAATTTGTCCTCCACCAAACTGTCATATTCCCCCATCGCTGTGGTTCTTCCTGAAGCTCTGCAAATTTTGGAGGATCGTTCATCCTGGGTTTGCAATGCTCATGACGACAGCACAGAGCTGTATGGGCTCCATGCCTCTGTCAGAGATGATGGACTGTGAGAAGTGCCGCATGGGGTTGTGGGATTTTTAAAAAGCATGAAAATTATGGGATAAGGATGGCATCATGGGATGGAGAAAGTTGCTTGATGGAAACTTGACCCCTTGCTCCTGGCCACCTCTGCATGATTCATTTCTGCCTCACCATGTACTGCCACAATTTCACAAAAGACAGCAAGCTGGATGATGGTAACTTGCATACTGGGACACCTGTCCATGGTGCACCACACTGTGCATTGACCCAAGCACTCTTGGGTGAGTATGTGCAGTGATGACACAGGAACCAAGTATGCATGCACACGAAAGCTATACTGTGGTGGCTTTAGGCTGACGTAACTTGCATCAACCAAAGTTTGCAGTGTAGACATGGCTTATCAAGTTAGTTTATGCCTGTAAATTTAGGCAACAGACACAAGCTAAACCATTTCTAAAGTGATAAAATTCTGCCCACACAGGGGTTTGCACCAGTTTAGTTAAACTGGTTTAACTGAGGCTATTGGCATTTCAATTGTTTTTTCTCAAAGTCCAAATTTCTTGGTCAAGGTATAGTCCAGGTCCAGACTCCAGAGAAAAACAATAATAATGATAATAAAAAGAAAAGGAGTACTTGTGGCACCTTAGAGACTAACCAATCCTTTCCAAATGCAAACAGATGGACATCATACCAAAAGGACTGAAGGTAAAAACTGGTTAGTCTCTAAGGTGCCACAAGTACTCCTTTTCTTTTTGCGAATACAGACTAACATGGCTGCTACTCTGAAACCAATGATAATAAAGTAAATAAAAAATTTTTGTGGTTCGTTCAAAAGCATCTGGCAGTCCGGAATTGGCCCCAGGCCCACCTATTGATTATCCCTGGTGTAAATTATCTTAATTAAACCGCTGCAAGTTGTGTGTGCAAACAAGGCTGGGGATCAAGAGTGAAACTGAACGGTCAGTTGTCATTATCCAGGATCAGAGAAATGCAAGAAGTCACAAGAAATGAGTCTTCTCTTTGCAAGGGAAGCATCCCCGGACCCTAAGGAGTGCTGTAATCACACCAGGGGTGGTGTCTATATGTTAGTCTCCAGCTGGGGAAAGGACAATTCTCATGGGTGGCATCCAAGGCCCAAAGTGGGGGAGGGTCTCTCTGGAGGGAGGGGGTGTCACAGGAGTAGTGCTGTCTAGTCTGGCTCTGTGGGAGCAAGGAGGTCTCAATTCCAGGGAGGTCTATCTGGCAGGCTCGGCTCCAGAGAAGCAGAGCAGTCCAGGGAGGAATCTGGCTCCAAGGAGGGTCCCCTGAGCCCCACAACGGGGGAAAGTTCTGGGGTGGGTCTCTTAGAGAGGGCCAATTCCAGGAGAAATGAAGCTGTTTAGGGAGGGAGGATCTCAGATGGCAAGGTAGGAAGAGCAACGAGGAGTCCTTGTGGCACGTTAGAGACTAACAAATGTATGGGGGGGTGGGGTTGTTGGAGCTGCCCGGGGGGGGCTATTCCGGGGGTGTCTCTCGGGGGTTGGAGCAGTCCAAGGCCGAGGAGTTTTGGGGGGGGAGGATCGGGAGGGGGTATGTCAGGAGGAGTCTCGGGGTAGGGGTGGGGCTGTCTCGGGGGGGGGATGTGTGGTGGCCCTCAGAGGGTCGAGCCCCTGCGGGCTTCCCGGGGAGCGAGGTGGGGGTGCCTGGGACTCCCCGGGCCGAGCCGGGCCCAGCGCCCCCCTCTACCTGCTTGAGCTTGTCCTCTATCTCCCTCCTGCGGGCGGAGGCCTCCTCCGGAGGGATCATCCTGCCCCGCCCTGGCGCGGGGGCTGCCGCGGGACCGCTGGGAACAGCCAAGGGGCACCGGCCTGCCAAGCACCCCCAACACTGCCGCGCCCGGCGCTGTCAGCCTCCCCGCCCCCACTTCCGCCTCACGCCCACTGCCGTCAGCGCCACACCGCCATGTTTAGCGTGGCAGACGGTGATGCGCCGGCGCCCGTCCACAGGCAGCCATCTTGAGTGTGGTGGGGATCAGTACGCATGCGCAACTGGACGAACCGACGGGAGTGGCTCCTCCCTACCAGTAATGCGCATAAGCATGAGCGCCTCCAATACGAGCCATATTAAGAGTGGCAGGCAGTGGAATGACTGTTCAAATACCACCATGTTGGGAGTGGCACTGGGTCTCTCCTGGCATATTTAGTGCTGGGCTGGGCGTATCACTAATGACTGGGGAAGGAATTAGGAGGCACATATTAAATACAAAAAGGAAAGGAGTACTTGTGGCACCTTAGAGACTAACAAATTTATTTGAGCATAAGCTTTGGTGAGCTACAGCTCAAATACAGCACACTTGTTATTACACCCCCTGGACCATATAGCTCCCCCTCCTGCTAATAGCGTGATGGGGTGGGTGGTAGATCAGTGTCCTGCACATATATTCTCCACTCCATTAAACCAGTTTAACTACTCCAGTGCAGTTTCCACACAGTAATGGAGTGGGGGGACCAGGCTCAAAAGATCCTGCACAGATCCCAAAAGCCAGTGTCCATTTTTAAAAGATTGTGTCCACATCTGTTACACAATTAACATTCTCTTCAGTTCAGGGGGGCAGTTATGTGACTATTAAGACATTTTAGGATTAGACAACCTTCCCTTTTAAAATACCAGTTGAAAGTAAGGAGGGGAAATGTTGGCTCGTGATTATAGCAGGGATCTGGGAGTTAGGACTCCTGGTTTCTTTTTCTAGTTCTGCTACTGGTTTGGGGGCAGTCACTTGATCTGCTTTTGGCTCTGTTTACCCAATCTCTCACTTTGTTCTTCAGTTTACCCTATTACAAAGTGGGTATACCACCCTCACAGACATGTCACAAAGATACATTAATACTCTTTAATTCTCCGAAAAACATGGATGGAAAGTGCCATCAATGTGCAAAGCTGTATTATTAATATCACTGTGTGTGAGGTGTCTGTGGTACTGCAGCTACAAAATGGGCAGTTAGAGGCCAGGGGTCAGGATTTCCCCCTCAGTGCTTCGCTACTGCCACAGAGGCACACAATGCCAATTTATGGGGGCTACACACTGTACTCCCTCCACATGGAGATGAGGGTAAGTCCCTAGACATTCTCTCTCATTTTGGGAGTTCGCATCAGCACACTCACCTTCTCTTGATAATTCTGCTCCCCGAGTGGCTTGCCCAATACAGAGATGCTCAGAAGATACGATGGTGAGGAGCAGTGTAAAACAACCTAGCGAAAGTACACATATAAGGACAGGTAGAGAACATCTCACGGCCTCTAGCAGCAGATCTTGATTCCTTTTGAGCCTTCCAAACTGAAAGCCACACAAGAAACACACATCAAATACTGTTGCTGTGATAATGAGAAGAGCAATTTCAGTGGGACCAAAGATCAGCAACATGCAATGAATTCCCAGAACCATTAAAGTCTGAGAATTACGTGTAAAATGCAGCACATCCACCAGATGTCCCCAAGCACCAGCTTTCCTCCTTTTGCTACTTAGTAGGGAAGAAAAGGGAGTTATACAGTAGAGCATCCGATGAAGTGAGCTGTAGCTCACGAAAGCTTATGCTCAAATAAATTTGTTAATGTCTAAGGTGCCACAAGTACTCATTTCCTTTTCTTTTTGCGGATACAGACTAACACGGCTGCTACTCTGAAAAAAGTTCTCAAACTGTGGCTCGGGACCCCAAAGTGGGTCGCGACCCTGTTTTAATGGAGTTGCCAAGGCTTGTATTAGATTTGCTGTGGCCAGGGTCAAAACCCGAGCCCCAGCTTCACCACCTGCAGCCAAAGCCTGAGCGCTTCAGCCCTGGGTGGCAGGGCTCAGGTTACAGGCCCCATGCCTGGGGCTGAAGCCTTGGGCTTCGGCTTTGTCCCCACTCCCTTGGGGCAGCGGGGCTCAGGCTTTGGCCCCCGGCTCCTGGGGTCATGTAGTAATTTTTGTTGCCAGAAGGGGGTCACGGTGCAATGAAGTTTGTGAACCCCTGCAGTAGAGTCTCTAGGGCTAGCCCGGAGCCAAAGAAATACAAGAGAGGACTTTCCAACTATTAACCAGAGCAGCCATAGGAGGGAAATTGTTTTAGGCAACTCGTCCAATCCAATCCAATCGTCCAACACCCTTCACCCCTCATGTGCAACATGTGCCAACTGTAATTTATTTGAGACATTCCTTTGGGGGTGGAGGGAAAGGTCTTAATGCCACAGATCAAGGTAAATATTATGTCGTAAGCTATTTAGCAAACAATAATGCTAATACACAGGGAAGTGGGAACTATGTTACCTGGCTGGGAAGTCATTAACAGCTAGAAACATAGCATAAAGAGGGGAATTTCCCCACCTTGGTCCCCGATAAATGAATCGGCACATCATGGACTACCCAGTTTCCCTGAATCCATTACTGGGGAAGGGAGCTGTATTTTAATGATTAGAAGAAGTCTGAGGTGTTGTCTGTTATTAAATCAGAATAACAGCTCTTTGGAGCAGGGACTGTAATTTACTATTTGTTTATACAGCATCTAGCACAATGGGACTATGACTTATGGGAGGCTTCTAGGCAATACAAAATTGTAGTAAAATAAAAAGTTTATATTTTGCCCTTCACAGCATCTCAAAATGCTTTACAAATAAATCACAGAGTATCACTGGTCCCCTGAGGGTAGGAATTATTATCCCCATTTTACTGAAGGAAAAACTGAGCGAGAGAAAGATTAAGTGATTTGCCCAAAGTCACATAGTAAGTCAGTTGCAGAGATGAGGATGGAACCTGACTTCCATTTAACCCCTCCCAGCTCCACGCATTAAAAAGCATTACCTCCCAAGCAGAAAGGGCACCTTGCCCCTATGAGCATCCATCTTCTCTGCTCCACAGGGAGCTGGGTAGAGTAGTTAGATTTATTTGCACAGATGATGCCACACTGTTGGCACCAGACTCACTTGCTGCCCTCACACTGCTCCCAGCAACCAAGAATGTTGCCGTTTACGGGGCGTTGCCCTTTCATCGGGACACCATCCAGTCGTTTTGGGTTGCTTGCTTTTTTATTTTATTTGCAGCTAGTAAAACCCTCTTAGAATCTTGAGGGAGAAGGAAAACGTCCCCTTGCCTTTTTCCTTCAGTTGGCAAACATTGATTCCCCCGCCCTGGTGTTTTGGATGGAGCTGAAAGTAACCAGGGGCTGTCTTTGTTCAGCGACAACTTCAGCATGTATTACAGAGCACCTTATCTTGCTGCAGACAGCTGTGTTTGTGCACCAGCTTCATTGAATGGGGTGTGCGCAACAGTGTGTTTCGCCTGTGAAATTACTTGGCTGTGAACATGTGTGCAGGCTCAGCTGAGGTTCCTAGTTTGGAGACTTTGGTCCTATGTGTGTAGGGAGAAGAACCTCTCTCCAGACCCCCCTGCGTTGGTTCGGTGCCCGCGTTTCAGATGCCTCATATTGCTTCTGCGACAAGCTTTATCCTACAGATATTTGAGACATTAATGGGAACACAAAGATGTCAGATCAGTTCCTTCCCCCCCCAATGGCTGCCGTCAATAACAGCCCTTCTGCTGCTCTGGCTGCATAAGCAGCATCCTTTATGTCAAAGCTTGCAGTCTCATTCAAAGGAAAGCGCAAGCTGAAAGGGCTACTGATGAGAGCTTTCGAAGTTCCATCCTTTTTCTGCACCATGCAATGATCTTACTGTATGTTTGCTCCCCTCCCACTGTCTCACCACCTCCCCCCTGCCCTCCACTAAGGGACTTGGATGCCAGAGGTGCTGGCTAGACTGTGGCCCCCTTGACATCAGCCTTTTGTTTGAGGATCTTCTGAACAGAGCTTTATGTCTGTCCTGAAAGGCCAGTGAAAAGGCTCTGCTCAATCCCTATGGAATTACTTGGCCCATTAAGGGAAAGAGGTGAAGCTGGGGTCAGATGCCAGAGAGAGCGACATAGGCCATTTCTCAGGAGCTGACCCTGCCCCCTGCTCGTGGCCTCCTTACCAGGCAAGCTTGCTGTTTTCACTGTAGGAAGGAATTGAATTTGTGTTGGCAAGTTTGGGCTGGAGGGTTTGGAGCGTCTGAGCTGATCTAGTTTTCAAAAAGCCCCTAGGAAGCACCTGCCAAAAATAAATTGGGCACATAATCAGGCAAGCGTAATCAATAAACGTACAATAACCAGATAATCACAAATCACCAATAAATCATCAGCCCAAACACAAATCACAGATATAGCGCCACATCAAAGATAAGACTTCAGATCAAACACAGAGTGTTGGTAAAACATACTGTCATTCAAGAGGGGACAGCTAAGGAGTTAGTAAAAACACCAGTTATTTTTAAAAAATTTGAAATAAAAATATGAAGGCCGGGACACTGGGTGGCTCAGGGGATTTTATCTCCAGGCCTCCAGATTCAATCCGTCCCACACTGATAATGACTGAAAGCTATCACCTTCAATGGCTGTTCTGTGGCCTATGTGAAATTAGTCTCAGTCCTGTTCCCTGGTGCAGGGGTGACCCCCCCCACAAAACAAACTACTTGTCAATTGTTGTCTGACTCAGGAGGGAGAGTAAGGATTGCAGGGCCCGTGAGGACTGAACCCCCTGGGATTTAAGGGCAACACATGTTGATGTGATTGGGTGAGGCAGCCTAAACTATGCAAGAAATTCCAAGGAAAAGATTAAGGGGTTAAATATAAGGGTTCCAGCAAAGCAACAATAACCCCTGTTGCACCCAGCACATACAGGCAGATTAAGTGCTGTGTCTGGATTTAGAGCTGGTGAATGGGGCCAGCCAGATAGACCTGCAGAAGGAACTCTTCTCTCCACAAAACAGGCAAGGCACGGCAGCAGCAGTGCAAGCTTTTAGATGAGGAATGGGAGCTGTACTCCCACTGCACCCCCTTTCTTTAACAGCTGTGCATTCCTGACCCTGTGGGACCCCCTGGTCTGAGAGGGGTGTTCAGTCTCCAGGCCCCGTTGAGTATTTGGCGTCTGCTGTTCTCCAGCCAGTGGCAGGGCTGAGTCCGACTGGCAGGCAAGGATTCCAAAAGGCAGAAGAGCAAAGGCCTCCTGTTTCAGTGGCCTGTCCCCTTTTCTCTGCCTCTCTTTAGCTTTGTTCTCCAACTGCTTGCGTGGACCAACCTGCCAAACCACCCAGGAGAGGGAAACTTCTTGACCACAAGCTTCTACCTGCTTGGCCAAAGGGAGGGAGGTGGAAGGCCAGGAACACAGTTATGAGTGGCTATGCCTGTTTTGGATCCATTGTCTCCAGATGAGAGACATGCAGGGCGGTAACTCTGGGGAAATGGGAGGGGAGGGGTGAGCAAGGCCTACATGTTTCCTGAATCTTAAAGGAGGAGGAAACACTAAAAAGGCCAAATTCTTGCTGGTGCCCCAGCAACGAAACGGCAGTTGCTTGTAGGAATGGGAGGTCAGGGGTGGAGAGTCAGCGGAAATTGAGTGCCCCCGTGCTGGCCCCTCTAAGAGTCATGGAGAAGCCACAGATCTTCTGTAACCAGAGGGGGCATTGCAGGATGTGCCCTAGAGTGGTCTAGAGGTCAAGGGGCTTGATCCAAATATCAGTGTGCGGCAATGAGCCAGCAACGGCCTTTCTGCACAGCCCTGTGTCCACTTAGAGACCTGAGGGGGTTGGCAGCCTCTTCTACTGGAGCTGGTAGCTGTTTTGGGGCTGAACCTGCAGTTCCTGTAGGAGCAGTACCCTACATGACCACCCAGGTATCCTAGGCCGCCAGTGGGAAGCAGGAAGAGCTAAATGCCTGCTCTGGAAAGATTTCCAGTCCCTCTGTGAGTCAAACAGCCATGGCATTCTAGTTTGGGAACATCCTTAGAACCTGCGCCCATCTTCAGTGCAAGATGCATCCTAATGACTTTTTCCACCAAGGATTTTCTCAATAACAAGCTGCAGTATTTAGATTACTTGTGTCTCCATGAAAACTGTCCTGCAGTTTTGCAGGGGGCAGGACTCCCCCAGGCATCTCTTCCAGTTCGGAAGAGCAACTGATACTGACTTGAGAGGAACTTTTCTGCAAAGTGAATGAAAGTAGGAGAGATGTTGATTCAGCACTGGCCAGGGGATGTCAGCAAGGGGGCTTCAGCAGAATGACAAGTCATCAGTTCCATTCTGGGTGCGGGAAGCCTCCTTAGTACCAGGCAGCATGAGGGGGAGAGGGAAAGAGCAGCCCTCCTTGTTATTGCAGGAGTCGGGGCAGACTAGTCCAATTAAGCTGAATAATAATACTGTGGGGCCTCTGTGGTTGCTTGACTGAGGTGCAGGGAGCAGACCTTTCCAGTGTCACTTTCAGAGCAGTGAGACAGGTGACCGTGCGCATGCACAGCCAAAGCAACAGCGTTGGGAAACAGGAGGAAGTAAACAGAGAAAATGGCTCTGAATGAGAATCTGTTCCTCGGTATCGTTTGGCCAGGGGCACCCGTTGTGCAAGAGTAACGATTTTGTTTGCAGGGCGTGTTGAACAAAGATAGAGTTGATATGCTGAAAACGTCACTACCTGGGATGCTGCGGTCAGATCAGGGCTCGGTAGCTCGGATCATGCTGTCTGGTTCAAAACAGTCACCACTGTCAGGCTACTTAAAGGGCCCCGTAACTTAGATACAACTTTTAAAGGTAGGTTACAATAGCAAGTGTCATAGGCACAGGGAGGCAGGTCGAAATTGTCATATTTTGCATGACTCTAGCATTTTCCATCCAAGGATCTGATGGCACTTTGCAGACATTTATGAATTCCACCTTACTGGAAGGTTTAGCTAGCCCAGTTTACAGACAGAGAAACTGAGGCATGGAGCAATGAAGTGATTTGCCTAGAGCCGCACAGTAACTCGGTGGGAGAGCTGGGAACGGAAGCCAGATTTCCAGTGCTCCCTCTCATGTTCCGAAGGGCTACTACGCGAAGGATATAACTTTGATCAGAATCTGGCAAAACAAACCAAGTATTCGTAGCTCCAGAAGTGAATGGTTTCCTGTGGTTAAATGTCTTACTTAAAAATTAAATATTCTACAAAAAGTGATGCAGTTCCTGTAGGTCCTACACAAAGCAATGTAAGCATGCTATGACTGCAGAGGAGCACGTGTGGATAAATATAGAGGTATATGTGAAATTTGACAATGCCCTTTTGAGTGCTGAGATTCCAGGTTTCCCAGTATGTTACAATGAGGAAAGATTACGGCAGCGAGAAGTCTACAAAAGGCTTTTGCATTTGCTGTGGGAGAGGAGAGACAGAACAGAGTGCAGAGCAGCCAGGATTAACATAAAATTACAAAACCTTCATTATCGCTTGAAGGGACGTCCCACACTGGGAGCACTCCCCCACCTCAGATTCCTCCTCCCCTTCCTACGTGACCTCCTGATGCCCTAGAATGATAGAACGCGTGGGAACAACCTCCCCAATGCCACCAACCACCGCCTCCCCATGCTCCCGCCCCCCCCCCCCGTCTTACCCACAGACACAGAGTCTATTATCCGTTTCATTGGGTCATCCAGATTTCACTTGCAGACAGGGTTAAAATAAGTGTGTGTGTGTGTGTGTGTGTGTGAGAGAGAGAGAAAGGGAGAGAGAGCATACAGGTGTGTGTATGGGAGCAAGAGAGTGCATGCAGGGGTGTGTCCATGAATTTGGAGGTGCAAATGTTAGAAGGGAACCATCCTTCCTGTTAAGTCCCTTCTGGGATTGTTGTTTATAACATCTTACGGGAAACCTGAAGCTATATTCAGGCAAGGCCAGGCACCTACAACCTCCTCAAGGTGCTGAGCCCCACACATGGGAGTTGCAGGTGCTCAGCACTTCAGGGTTCAGACCTGTCTCAGTGAGGGCACGTCTACCCTGTAGCTGGAGGTGTAATTTCCAGCTCGAAGAGACATACCTGCGCTAGCTCTGTTCAAGCCACTGTGTTATAAATAGAAGTGTAGCTGTGGTGGAGTGAGGGGCGAGAGGGGCTAGTGCCCGGAGTACGATCCCACGCAAGAAACTAGGTATGTATTCAGGGTGCCAGCCTGTCCTGCTGCTGGTGCCGCAGCAGCTACACTCTACTTGTAGTGTGCTGGTGCGATCAGAGCTAGCGCAGGTATATCTGCTCGAGCTGGAAATTACACCTTCCTGCTCCAGCGCAGACGGACCCATGGGTTCTAAGGGCCTGGTCCAAAGCAGACAGAAGACAAAGGATAAAGGATCAAGAGATGGCCAAGTCCACTTCTCCTCCACTCCCTGCTCCAAATACCATAGCTAGGATCAAGCATCCCCTCCCCACCGGCCCCCATTGACAAGAATTAGGGACAGAAGCAGCAAGAGACGTCAGGCCCAGGACAGAGCAGACGTAAGGGAGGAGCAGAATTACAAAAGACAGGTACAGAGGCCGTGTCCCAAGGCAGCACCATGATGGGACAATGAGAGAGCAGCCTTAGCCTGGGAACAATCGCAAAGTCCAGGAGCTCAATATGTAATGGCTGCTGGCTCACCTGCTAAATTGTTTCCCCCAGGCTTAGGCTCTGTACAGACTTTCTCTTCAGTCTCGCTTGCAGCGTATAAATAAATTGAGTGCTGGTGAGATTTGCTAGATAGGCAGCCCTGGAGAATGTGATGCACAGAGCAGCATAGGCATCAGTGCAAGCTTCCCACTGAACTCTGGGCGAGAGGGTGGTGCAGTTGCCACATCAATGTCATCTTGTGCTTCAGTCCTGTGGTGATGGTGCATTTTTGTGGGGACCTTCCTCTCCTGGGAAAATAACTGAGACCACAAACTCATTGACACGGGAACCCAAATAGGACTGAGAAGGTAGTGGGTTTTGGTCACTACTGACCTGGATTTAAACTGATGACCAGTAAGCTGCTGAGAGAGGTCATGGGCAGTGATCAGAGAACTTGCAAGGAATTCACTTTCCTTCTCTTTAAAATTTGGCTGGGACCTTTCCTTCCAGTGTGGTTCAGACTGAAGACCCTCAGTGCTCCCTAAGTGTGGGATTTGCGATAGCTATTAGTCTCCCATATGCGCAAGGGTAGAATAGAGAGCAGAGTTTGGCACACTGGCTCCAGGCAGTTAAATTCTACAATTTATTGGTGTAACAATTCCCTCACCATGGACATCCAGTGGAGATAGAAACCTAGACCTTCAGCTGAAACGCACAGGTCTCCATCACAGAGATAGAGGAGTGACTTCTTGGCAGTAGTAGTAGGAGGTTATCCTCTTTGTGGATTAGCCACTAGAGGGAAACACAACCTATTTAGACAGAGTGTTACCATCAGTACTGTGGGTTCTGAGTGACTGGTTAGCAATGGGATCCCGCAGGAAAAGTTGAAAATCCATCATCCAAGGCCCTGCTCCTGTGCTCATTGAAGTCAATGGCAAAACTCCAACAGTGGCAGGATGAAGCTCTGTATGTGGATTAGCTCCCTATGACAAAATACTCTTGGCTGGCCCCTGAGGAAGACCCCAGGCTGAAATCCCAGAATGAACCCCCATTAGTGCATTACAGGAACAAGCTGTGGTCTCCCTCCCCTGGGCTTTATTTGCCCAGGGAATTACAGTCCTGCTGGGAAAGCCTTCCCTCTGCACTGATAGCTGCCTGCCTTGTGGTCCCTAAATGGCTATTTGTAAATGAATGATCAGGATTAACTAGTCTACGCTTTACAGTGTTTACATAGTGTTCGGCCCCCTGCAACTCTGAATTCTCCATCTATGCTGTCCAAGGTCCAGGGGCACAGGCAGATCCCAACAGCAGGCAGAGATGAAGAGATCTGGGAGGCTAGAAATAACCCCTCCCCCACTCGCCTTTCTCCTTAGAGTCGGGTTTCTGCCAGGGTTCCTGGGACCACCAAGAAGCCAACCTATTCAAGAGAAGAATGAGATGCTAATAACTGCCCCAAATCCCATGTGCACAAACCAAGAAAGGTCTGTAGGTCTCTGATCCAAAATGCCATGGAAGGAAATTCCCAACCAGACTCGGAAGAGAGAGTCTGATATCACCGGTTGCATGAGTGTGAGTGAGGGCAGGATCTGGTCCCGCATGTAGAGTAGCTACTGCACGTGGTGCTGCCTGGATTTTATGTCAGGTGAGATGCTGAATCACAATGTCTGTCACTGTGCAGATCTATGCCCCATCCTGCAGTGACCCAGAGCGCAGGAAAGGTAGCCCAGGATGACCTTTCCAACCCTGATAGCTATAGATCAAGCCAACTTTGGCACCACAGTCAGGGAAATCAAATTTCAGACAGCCATAGAGATGGGTATTTATTTTCCTAGTGTCTGCAGTCTTAAAATAAACTGCTCTGCAAAGTGGGGTCCAAACCGCCTGCTCCTCTCATTCCTCAGCTTCACCATAACCACTGACTTGTCTGTCATGTCCCCTGTCCTGTCGCTGGTGAATACATCTCATTTCATTGACGAGGCAACAGGCGCTAGTAGATATAGAACTAGAGGGGGAATCAGGAGTCCTAGGTTCTATTCCGGTCAACGCCACTGACTTATTGTATGACCCTGGGCAAGTCGCTTCATCTTTCTGTGCCTCAGTTTCCCCTCCTGTACATTTGAGAGATCTCTGGAGGAAAAGGATTATTATTTCCCCATGTCCAGTAGAGCCTCCTCTAACACTTTCCCTTTGTTTTTATCTGCTCGTTTGCTTTTGGTTGTTCCTAGTTCCAGAGATTGTGGCCTGACCTCCCACACAAATTGCAACCTAAATTGATACCTGCTGAGTTAAGAGGGCCCACCCAATGGGGTGGCACCAATTTAACTAAATCAATTTAGCAACAGATCAATGCAATTCTTGTGCACAGAGCAGGCCTATGAGTCACAGAGGGAGAGAGACAGCCAGGATCCAGCCATTTGGGGCTTCACAGGTTGAAATCAACACCATAAACTTCTAGGGCGTGATGTCGGTTATATTAAGGCCCCTTTGCATCATCCTGGCAGCACAAAGGGGCCTTAAAGCGACTATAAAGTTGGCAGCGTAAAGGCTCCTTAAAGCATGTAACTGAGAATCAGGCTCCCTGAGTTGCCAGAGCTTCAGTTTTTACTCCAGTTCAATCACAGTGCTAAAGCATCTGAGCAACGGTGATCTATTGCGCTTATGTCTTTAAAGAGTACTATAGCTGTGCATGGTGCCTTAGAGGCAAAGAGAAGAACAGGTCCCATGCAGGGTGCATTTTGGAAGCAATATGCAAGGACATAACCATGTGACTCTCACTGATGCCAAGTGGAGTAGGGTCCAATTTCAAGGGCGTTAGGAGGAACAGCAGAATAAGGCAGAAAATCTGGGCTACAGTTTTATCCTCAGTCTCTATATTGCAGGCAGGCATTGCTTGGATTTGCCTCCGTCACACAGAAGCTCTTGACTTTTGAGAATGGAAGGCTCTGGGTGAAATTCTGGCCCTCGTGAAGTTTTGCCATTGACTACCGGGAGTGAGGGGGGCAGAATCTCCTCCTCTTTCTCTCTCCCAGGGTTTCCTATCACGCCCCTCACCATAGTGTCTGAGTCTTATGGCGGGCTCCTTTAATGTGGTGGAAGTAACTTCAAATCACATTCTATCTAGTGGAGCTCAGTGACCTTTGGATATTTATACATTCCTCCCTGTTAATATGTCTCATACCAAATGCTGCTGGAGCAAACCATTACCTCCCGCAAACACAGCATACATGTGGCCATGTGGGTCACCTCTCAGATTCCTCCGGCCAATTCATCAGTGTCCGTCTCTCACATCCTCCCCCATGCCATCCTTCTAGTCTACAAAAGAGCGTGTGTGCGCACACATGCGTGCACACACACGCATTAACAGATCTCTTCGCTCCCATGCACAAGCAGATAGGTGCACACACCCAGAGATTGCTTCTACACAAGCAAACAGCTGTAATTCCCCAATGGTGTAGCGCCATGGGTGCTAACTACAGCGTAAGTGCTGGTGCGGCTAGGACACAGGCTTTTGTAATCACCACGTTGACTCTGCCTTGTTACCGCTCCCACCTCTGAATATGGCCCTGCCTCGGCCAAAACAGGTTCAATCAGAACTCAGGAAAAAGTCCATGGGTTGGGAATATTTGCAAAGCCAGGCTCATATCCAAGGTCCCAGGCTCAGGAGGGCTACAGCATTTTGATGTTCGAGTACTGAACAACATAGCAGATCCACCCACGGGGAGCACTTTTCCTGCTGTGACTGGATGTCTCCAGTTACAGTAGTGGGGTCTCACATCATTACTGCCATATTGGCCTGGGGCTAGCAGCTTGTGTGGGGCACTCAAGCTGAGACTGGGGGCTCAGTGACACTGATGAAAACAAACACAAGCTAGCTTATCATGGTCCAGTGGGTCAGACACCAGGAGACTTGGGATCTATTCATGACTTGGCTGTGGGTTCTTGAACATGATATTTAGCATCTCTGTACCTCACTTTCTCCACCTGTAAAATACAGATATGAATACCAACTACTGCCATTATAGTACAAACATATGAAATCTGCACTCAGTGGCACAAAAAATGGTATATAAATGCTATGCATGATCATCACTGAGTTGTGACACGAGCTTGCATGGCGACGTACTGACACCATCACGGTGAGGGAGCTCTCATTCAGATAGGCTGGGTTTAAAAAGCAGAGTCACTAGTAGCCATGGCCATTTAGACCCTTACAACTCTGCAGGGTGTTCTGTCCCATGGTTTCAAACTCATTCCTTATCCTACAGGAAGAGCGCGCCAGAGCCCTGAGAGCTCCATTCTACTCTAAAAAGCGACAATGTACAAACAGCGTCTTGAGGTCTATGTTCGTTGTGTCTCAATGGCTTCCATGGGACATGTGCTCAGTTTGCAAGCAGAACAAAGTTTTGTTCTAACTACTAGCCCTGCAAACTCCCCCCAGCACATGAAAGTCAAGCTGGGTTGTTGTAGCTTGTGCACCAACACCAGTAATGTTCTCCATCCAAAGAGAGTGGACTCCTCTGTTGATGATGATGCACAAGCCAAAATAGAATCCAGCTCATTCTCTGCAAGACTAACAGGTGTGGAAACCAGCAGAAACCTATTTTCATAAGGAAGGGCAGCAGCTGGGACTATGAATTAGAAGCAGGTCTAAAGTTTCCCAGAGTTCAGGGTGGTTGGCTCGGATCATTTCAAAGTACAGCAGCCAGCTGCAAAGTTCAGGTTTGGAATCAATCTTACCCCAAGTGCAAAGGGGGTTTGAACCTGATTCTCTTTGGACTCCACACTGGGCCTGATTCTCCACTGCTTTGTACCTTGAGTGGCCATGTACACGGTTGTAGGTGCCTACTCAAGGTGCACGCCAGTGAAGTAGCAGGCCCACAGGAAGTAGATCCTGCAGGATTGCCAACTCTTGTGGTAGCTGATGTTTTCTTTAAAGGCCCAGCTCCTGGAGAAAAGTAACTACATGAGAATCACAGCTTTCACTTTTTAAAAGTTAAGCTCCTAGCCCTCATGGCTGCAGAGAAAAGCTTGAAAATGTGGTCCCCTAAAGGCTCAAAACCCAGAAGTAAAATCAAAAGAATCACAGATTTATTGTTTAAAAAAAAAAAAGAGTCACGATTTTTAAGAAAGTCTTGTGATTTTTGGGGCCGGGCTCCTGATGTTTGAACGCTAGGGGTTGTCAGTACTGGATCTGTTTCATAAGGAGGTACCAGGGGCACTTCTCCGACCTGAGCTGCTCTTTCAATCAATTCCCCCTCACCCAGCTATTGAATGGATACGCAAGGCAAAGTGACTTATTCAGGACGCACATGCACAGCATCAGCTGTGAGGGGTTAAACCCCCTTTCTTGGTACCGAAAGCCCTAACACTGGCTGGCTTTGCAGGATCATTGGTGGCATTTTCTTCTCTGCAAGGCCTCTTCCCTCCTCCACCTCCCCGCATCCACATCAGGCCTCTTAGCCCGCGCGCAGCTCCCCACCTTCCTGAGTTTGTGGTTTGCAGGAAGAATGCAAACTACCTGGGCCTGGGTCAGGGGGGCTGGAGGAGGGGGGTTGGAATTCACAGCAATCTTCTCCTGACAGCCTTTACACATTGTCCAAAGCAGAGCTGAAAGGGGCTGGCTGCACCTGTTGGTTCCGGTCAATGCTGGCCTAATTCTCCAAGCTCCTTTCTCTTTTCACGGGCATGCCCCGACCTGCCGGCCCATTGTCTCACATTCCCCGCTGCAGCTGAGAGGAACATCAGCCTGTAACGGCTGGGTGCCATGGATGTTGTTTATATTTGTTTACCTCTCTGTCCTCTACAGGGAGGGAGAGAAGGGAAAGGTAATAACAGCCGCGGAGCGGATAGGTTCCCTGGGGCTCCATGCTTGGTAGGATACACACATACGCTGCGGCTAGCAGAGGTGCCATCATGGGACAAAGATGGGGAAGAGCCTCCTCGTCTGCCCATCTCAAACCATCGTTGCAGGCAGCGATGGCTGGAAACACAGCCAGGCTCAGCGAAAAAGCCAGAGCCCCCAAAATGGTCCCTGGAGGGAGACAGTGGGTGATGCTGGGAAATATATTCACAATTAGGGGACTGGAAAACAGGACACGAGCAGATTAGCAGGGAGGGGCTGCAGCTAGAAAAAAAAAGTGTGTGTGTGGGGGGGGAATCAGTGGGGGCTGCACCTTAATCTATCACTACATTTTAAATGTATATATTTCGAGAGCTCTGGGTCCATTCCAGACCTTGGGCAAGTCACTGCCCTTCGTTGTGCCTCGATTTCCCCAGCTCTTTTGTGGGGATAATGACACTCACCTCACCTAGCTCACTGGGGCATTGTGAGGCTTCACTGATGTTTGTACTGGGATCTGAACATCATTAGGGCACAATCTTCTGACGAGGAGTTCCAGACGCCGGTGCCCATGGCAGAGAACGCTTTGTCCCAAGTTCGAACCTGGGCCTCTCACCCCAGAAGAGTGCAGTTGTCTTGGGTGATTTTTGGGGGTAGAATGGTCCTGCAAAGTAGCCGGGATCCAAGTGAAGTGCCTTTGGGCTTACTTTTCCTTTATGCTATTCTGGTCATGTAAAGGGCTCTAGGCTTCAACTGTCTTCCCTGCTTCTTCCCCCACCTCTGTTTCTACATTGCATGCAGGTTAGGTTTAACAAATAATCCGGCCCCAGGCCTATGAAGCAAACAGGGAGCCACTAGCATTTGCAAAGCCTAGCTGTGAGGTGTTTACAGCACTCTTTGCTGTAAACAAGGGTGGCTGTTACCCGCTGGACCCCTTCAGCCTTTCTCTAGCAGCTGCATCCAACCTCAGATTGAGCAAGTTACAGTAGTCTGACCTGGAGGTGACAGAACCATAGACAACTATGGCCAAGTGTCCATCTGAGAAAAGGTGGCAAAACCCTTCTGGGGAGACAGAGTAGCTAGGACTGAAGTGTCATCTTGAGATGCCTGATCCAATGCCCTCAGTGACCAGGGAGGGTAAAATACTGGCAGCTCCACAGGGTGCTTCCTCCCTCATACCTAGACTGAAAGACTAAGGCCAGAGGGACTATGACAGTGATCTAGTCTAACCTCCAAAGATCAGCATCACTTCTGTCTTTCATGGGTTGAACTTGGGACAACTGCCCTTCGTCCAAGTCTGGGTGAGTTTTCTCTCTTCCAGTATGTGTCCTGTACCCAGATGCTCTCAAACTTCGGAGCAGTTCACATCTCAGCCCTAGACCTGAACTCCTACCTGTGGGACTTGCCATTCAAAGCGGCAATGCCAGAAACTTCACCAGAAATCTTCCCATGAAATTTCTTGGCCACTTCTGCAGACAGAGGGAGGTTTGGATAAAGCATTTGCGCTTCTGGATGCTTATTTGGGAACCTGAATTCCTAACTTTGGAGGTTCGTTCATTGCTATGCAAAGCGTGTTCATTCCCTTCCCTCCCTTTATATCCTGCCCCCCCCCCAGTCTAGTATGTTAAAACTGGCTGAATTTTCATGATGAGAAAAAATAAGGGGATGCCCCCCCCACCCCATCAGCTGTGACCTCCTCAGAACACAAGGCATCAAATCCACACAAGGAAAACAAAAGCTGGGTAGATTAGCATTTCCAAACAGACCAGAGACAGCCCCAATCTCTGAGCTGTTTATTCTGGGCGTTGATTTTCAATATTTAGAATGATTAGCAAGTGAAAGCAGGTTGTTGCCAGGTTGGCTCTGTGCCAGCGCCGGCCCCCGCCCCCCCCCCCGCTCAATGGAAGCCAAAGAAAGAGAAGGCAAGAAAAGGAGAGAAAAGAAGAGCTTATGTGTATATGTTCCCTCTGTGAACGGGAGATTGGTTTGAGGTGTTGTTGTTTGCCCATTAAGAAAGGATGATAGATGAAGGGACATCTGGCGGAATATGGGAAATAAATAATAAAGGAATGATTGTGATGATCCTAATGACTGGCATTGATGCCTGGATCCTTTCATCCCTAGACACTCCACAAACTTTGCATAAACTCTGAGGCAATCCCTGAAGCTCCTTACCCAGCCAAGGCATCCACTGGTTCCTGCAGGAGCCACAGGTGCTTATCACCTGGATTTGGCTCCGTGGTTTCAGAAAAGTTTGGCCAGAATAAAGGTTTACCGGATTTGCCCAGCTTCTCTTCCGCACACTTACAAAGAAGAATCTCTTTCTGCATCCCTGAAATGCAGCCACCTCTAGGATGGAGCGTGGCAGTTCTTTCTGGCCTCAGTCTAGCAAAACTCTTCAGCTCTGGAGTCACTTTAAGCACAATCCCAAATGGCTGTTCGTGGGCTTAAAGCGAGGCACGTGTTTAAGTGTTTTTTCTGGATCAGGGCCTGAAAGTCCAAGCAATGCTACATGATAGGAGGAAATGCACCATCTCCAATTGAAGTGCAGTGGGGATTTAGCTAGGAGCATGACAACCCAGGAATCCGGCTAATCCCCCATCTCTTACAGAGCAGGCAGGAGCTTTCTTTCAAATCTTTTCAGCAAAACCATAGGAACCACAGAGGATGGTTCAGTGGACTGAAATAATTCCACCCAACAACATGGCTATGTCTGGACTCCAGAGTTCTTACATTTTCTGCTGTTGCTACTGCTGATGAGATCCACCAGTGACAGCCAGGGACTCAGGCAGAGATCCGCTGCCCGTGTTCTAACCACGGATCTGTCTAACCCTGCCCTGACGACGAAGTGGCTCAAACGCCAGTGGCCACGGCTGACCTGGCCTATTTATATTAGTGGCTTTCCCTGAGCAGGGAATAATTGGCAGTAATAGGACATGTTACGGAGAGACAGTGCAGTGGAAGCAAAGCCTAAGGGTCTGGTTCTCTTTTGTGGCCAGCTGCACTTGGACAAAGCGAGTGCACGCAGGATGTAATTAATACACTTCCCCCATCGGAAGGATTGCATCTCACACCCACTTTGCACTGGTGAAATTTATGATACCCAGTTCAGGGCACAGAATCAGGCCCTGGGGCCCACATCTGTTGATACATGCACTGATCCTATTGACTTCAGCTGAAGCTACACAGCTGCACGTGGGTTCAGTATACTAATCTAGCAAGCCGGTCGATTATATTTGTAGTAGCATCATAATACCCAGGATGGAAGGAGACCAGGTCACCCCAACCTGTATATGTACTCCTCAGTCACTAATATTTGTAACCATTAAAGTCCTTATTGTACTAACACACTTCTAATGCTGCCTTCATGAGTCCTTAATTACCTCTGCATAAAGAGGTTTTTCTAGTTCCCATAGAGAGTGGGCCGATGTTCCTCCACACAAGACCAACCCATGCAGGAGGATGGGAACTCCCTGACCCTGCAAACTCTCCCCTTAATTCTCCCATTGCACGTGTGGGGTTTTTCCCCATTGAAGAGGCAGGGGGGTTGCCCCCCAAAACCCTTGGATCTCAGGGGATGTCATGGAAGCACAGAAGTCCTTGTCTCTACACTGCCACCTGGCGAGAGGAGTAAAAGGAAGGGGAAGAGAAGAGAAGAGAAACACAAGAAAGATAGTAAAGGAGATACAAAAGGAGAGAGGGAGGAGGTGAAAAGGCAGATGACCAGATACCAGGAGGCTGTAACAGTTTAAGAAGAGAGAGATAGAACAGTAGAAGAGTCATTGAGCCAACATGGTGTAACACCATTGATTTCAGCAGGACTCTGGGCAGAGAAGGCGGGCGGGGGGTCGGGGGGGGGAAGGTCCAGGTCTGGCCCTGTTCCGAGCAGCACCTATAGGATATGCTAGATAGTGTTGCTGCCATCAGGACATGTGTTGCAGTTTTCTTTGCAAGTGTATTGGCATGGGCAGCAGCTCGTCAAACTGGCAAACAGCCTTTTAGCCCCTACAGAGATGTCCCAAGCTTCACTGGGAGCCTGCCTGGCTAAATAAACAAATCATTCCCCCACTTTCCCATTTGGCTAGTTAGTTTTGCAATTCACTGTAGCATTTGTGTGTGAGTGGGGGTTAGAGGAGTGGGGGGCAAACGCACCACATCCCCGGGAACAGATTGAAGCAATGGGATCTATGGGAGAGAAAGAGGCCAGGCTGCAAGCTGCAGTGTTTGAAAATCATGCTCTCCCAGGCAAGCCTGGGCAGGCCAGGCTCTGAAGGGGCCTTGACCTTCCTTTCTCTCCCTCTCCCTTTCTCACTGAGTACACACTGCGCTTTGTAAAAAGCAGCCCAGTCTCTTTAGCCTGCATTGGAGGGCAAAGTTTACAACCCAGGGAGAAAGTTTATTGTCTTGCATTCTTTCTCTCAATCTCCTTGGCTGGAAGAAAGCTCCAAGCTTTGATAGAAGAAAAGACCTCCAAGCCCTCCCCTCTCCCTGGTTACTACAGTATTGTCCCTGTCTGCCGAGGCCTCCCCCTACACACACATTAGTCATACATCTTCTGGCTGCTGTTAAAAAAAAAAAAAACAACAACACCATTGAAAAATTTTTGCTTGGAAGTTTGTTTTGTTGGTTTCACAGCTGAACTAAATGTGGTTGTTTCAGATCTTGTCCGGTGCTCCCCGTATCTCCGCCCTCCCCCCCCCCTCCCCGCACTTTAAAGGCCCACATCTCCTATTGGGGCATTATGTTTGTCAACCCTTTAAATTTTCCACGTCCATGCAAAATGCTCATCTGTTTCAAGGGGGTTTGAACAAAAGCAAGCAGCTTGCCTCTTGCTAAGCTAAAAAGGGCTGCTTCACATGGCCCCACTTCTAACAGCATGGCTGCCCCTGAGCAGTCAAAAAATCAGAAGTCAGTCGCCTTCCCCAAACTCATGAGATGTTAAGAAACAGTCAAAGCTCGGATCTTTTTATTTGCCTTCTGGGTTTTAACCCTTTGTGGGTCATGCTTTCAACCTTTTCTCCACAACGAGAAGAACTAGAAACTCACTGTGAAAAATAAACCAACAAAAAAGAAAGCTGAGATTCTTACACAATAACAGGACTCCAGCAGTTTGGGGCTTTAAGAAACCCCCCCCCCACCTGATCCCAGTTTGCAGATCACTTGCGATCAAATCAAGAGAGTTATAAACCAAGCTTCTATCTGCTCTGCATGAACATTATAATCCTCATTGCTCTTTTCTTAAGAATATGGCCATGGCTTGGCCAAACTCCCACGTTTTGCCCCTGTGTTCTAGTTAGCAGCTTCCCCCACCTCCAGAGGTGGCTGCATTTCAGTGGGATTCCCATGTGTGCAGTTACCTGTCAGGCCTGGTCTAGGTTTATTTGGTCCTGCCTTAGCACAGGGGGCTGGACTTGATGACTTCTCAAGATCCCTTCCAGCCCTACAGTTCTATGATCCATGGTTCAGGACCATTTGAGATGAACAGAGGGGTGGGCTATGGTGGCTTAAGTCATCTGGTGTGTGAGCCATTGCCTTGCGCTCCCTCCAGACTGGGTTAAAGACCCTCTGTGCCTTCTCTCCTTTAGTGCCCTCTTACCAGCGTCCAACACACGCACAGCCTTTATCTCCCCCACCAGGACACCTACCTTAGATGCTAGTTTTGATCCAGCTGCATGGGGGACCAGCTGCTGCCAATGGTGAGGAGGCTCCGCCCTTCCCACTAGGAGGAGTGCTGCTGGTAGTAGCAGCTGCCACCATTCTACAGGGTGCAGGGATTGGTGGTGCTGGGAGAGTAGCTGGTGCAAGTGCATTATGGGTAGCGTCAATGTGCTGGCTCTGCAGAGAGAGGTAGTGCCGAAGATCAAGGGAGTGGTAGCGGAAGGAGCTAATCCTCAGCTTTCTGGTCAATGGCCTTTACCCTGCATCTATGCACCCAACAGACTTTTTTTCCCCCCCCAAGAACTGGTTTAAAGGCAGGTTTAAAGGCTGTTTATTACACAGGCCAGGCTGTGCTTGCCATCCCAGGCTGTTTGGAAAACATTCTGGGATCCTTAGATGTTAAAGTACAAAGAATATGGCATTTGCCCTTGACCTTGGACTTTCCGTGTATTCTGGGAAGTGGGGAAGGTCCCCCATCTCTGTCAGGGCACAGAGGCGCCCTTTCATGTCCCCTCGACCTGCTTTTATACCCCTGTTCTCGAGGCCCCTCTGTAACAAACACCTGCCTTCTGCTCAAGACATACGGCACAGGCTCTCTTTGGAGCCCCTCCAGACTGCAGGGCCAGGCTGAGCAACTGGAAGAGCCTCCAGTGCTCCTAGGCCTCACCAGCCCAAGACTAGAGACCGAGGCTTGGGCTACCTGCACGGCAGTGCTGAGCAGCTGGGCCTCATCCTTCCCTCTTCACCTTCTCTGCTGCTTTTTGTTCCTCTCCTCTGGGCTGAGGCAGCTGATCAGCATTATTTTTAAATGAAGGCACTCGTTCTCTGCAAGCAGGGCTTGTGTCACCGTCCTCCTGGCTCTAATTCCCACTGCTCTTCAGGGACGCATTAGCCAGGGCGGAGACTAAAAGAGTTGCCCTCAATTGACCCAACCTAGAGGGCAGCTAGTTAAAAATAAATAAATAAATAAAAAATCTTACCTTCAGCCAAGCGATCAGACAGCAACCCCTGGGGCCTTCGGGCCCTGGGGATCAGGCAGCAGCCAACGGGGCCAGGTCAAATTGAAATGGTACTGAAAACATTCTATGCAAAATCCTCCATGTCCCTTTGCTCTCTGTGGCTGGCTGTGCTCCCACCCCCACATTGTCCCATTCCTCTGCCCCCTAGGTAAAGATAGCCTCACCATCCCCACCATGTGCTGGGCTGAGCTCCCCAAACAACCTTCCTCTGCACACCTCCGAGGTCATGAAGAGTTCACTCTCCCCAGCCTTTCAAGTCCCCCCCCCAACATCCTTGTGGAGCCAATTGCTTCTCAGCGTAATTAACCTCAAGTGGTTTCATCTGTTACTGTCTCTTTTGTGTGGTTCCCCCACCCTCCCCAGCTCACGGCCTCCTTCCCTGGGTTGCTGGGGCTTTTCTTCTGCTCTGAAGGGCTGGCTGGCTTGGAGCGACAGGAAGCATTTTCCCCCACAACCGCTCTTAAAATGGGCTTCTGTGGATCCAGTTGCTTTTGAGGGGACCAGTGCCTCACCCCTGAATCGCACTTTCATCCAGTTAATTTGTGAGGATGTGGGGCGTTAAATGCTTCTTTCTCTGCTCTGGCGAAACAAACTGGGATCAGGGCAAAACTCAGAGAGAGCCCCTAGTATCAAGTTGAATGGCTCCTCCCCGGGGACAGCTATAGGACCTAGAGGAGACAGTTTGAACTCAATAAGGACATATAATATCTTATGGTCTGAACTATTGTTTGTTAGACGTGTTTTTAGTCATATTACTCCCAAGCGTCTTACAATTCCCCTGCCAATAAACAGCCGCACATCTCTGTGCTGTAAGAAGTCTAGATGGAAAAACATCATTACAGCAACCAAAACTGGGCCATCCCACTGCTCCACATCTTCAACATATTCCTGGTGGTCCAGATCTCCTGGCTACCATCTCTGGTCCTTCCTCTCCATTAGCGTATTAAAAGAAAAAGATGTATATGGTATTTCCAGCCAGCTCTCAATCAACTGACCATTGAGAGATTAGTTTCCAGTGCCGGGCATCATGGGTATCTCAAAAATATGTGTGTGCAAAATGTGGGCCAAATCAGTCAGGTGAAAGTCTCTTTGAGGTCAGTGGATGTTCCAACAGAGAAAGGACCGAGTTAAAAGACCTCAGGATTTGGCCCAATGGAAGTTTGCTTGTGTAAAGACTTTGGACTCTAGTTGTTTGTGTTTGGAAAGCTGCCTCTTCTGCTCTCCCCTGGAGTGAAAGTTCCCAGACTGGAGTGGGTGAAAATGTTTCCCTTTGGAGCAATGAAACCCAGACATCTCATAGGTGGGTTTGCAGAACCTCTAATTACAGGCAACCCTGATGGCCTTGGACATCAACAGGAGCACGGGTCCTATCAGGAGAAGAGGAATGGGTGGGGTGGAAGGGTGCTCTTGGGGCTAAGACTACGACTTAGCGACTAGGAGATTTGGGTTCAGATGCTAGCTCTGCCACAGACTCCCTTTATGATCTTGGGCATGTCACTTCACCTCTCTGTTCCTCAGTTCCCCAGCTGTAAATTGGGGAGAGTAATCCTTCTTTTGTCTAGTAGTTAGATGGTAACATCTTCAGCACTGATTCTTACTATGTGTTGATACTGTATAGACAGATTAAGGCAATACGGGGGCCTAGACCCACCAAGACACAAGACCTCTTTTGGCTCCACCCCATGCTGTGGCCCCATCTCTTCACTTTGAATGACATAGGGGCCCCTCTCCCATACCAGAGAGGTTGGAGCAGTGGCATGGGGTCCCACTTCCCTCCCAGGAGTTTCTGCTCCCTGCAGGGGTCCCCTCTCCCCTCTCAGACAGGTGCAGTAACAGGGGCATCTCCCAGGACTTACCCCAGTAACTGAGGCATACCTGGTTGGGTGGGCTGAGCCTGCGGCACTTTTGGTGCCCCTTGCACACACACTGTTCTGCTGGGGTTCGCGTGGGCTAGGCCTCCCGGCCCAATGAGGCTTGGTGTTAACACCTCATTAAGATGAATGAGGCAGTTCACACTCCACAGAGCTACTACTGCAGGGTCTCTGCAGATTCAGGCACACTTAGGTCATTTTTCCAAGCTTTTCTTCTCAACTCATGAGAGCCTTTAGGCGTTAAGAACATAAGAACGGCCATACTGGGTCAGACCAAAGGTCCATCTAGCCCAGTATCCTGTCTTCTGACAGTGGCCAGTGCCAGGTGCCCCAGAGGGAATGAACAGAACAGATCAAGTGATCCATCCTGTCGCCCATTCCCAGCTTCTGGCAAAGAGAGGCTAGAGACACCATCCCTGCCCATCCTGGCTAATAGCCATTGATGGACCTATCCTCCATGAACTTATATAGTTCTTTTTTGACCCCTGTTATGGTTTTGGCCTTCACAACATCCTATGGCAAGGAGTTCCACAAGTTGACTGTGCGTTGTGTGAAAAATACTACCTTTTGTTTGTTTTAAACTTGCTGCCTATTAATTTCATTGGGTGACCCCTAGTTCCATGACCCCTAGTTACTGTAGTAGAAATAAATAATAATAATATTGCATTTTACATCTTGACCCCTCAGATTGGTGTACTTCTCCCATCCCTAAAAATCTTATGCCTCCATGAAAAGAGAAGAAAAATGATCCAGCGGTTAGGGCACTCTCTGGACTTGGGAAACCAGAGTTGAAGTCCCTACTCCACCACAGACATTCGGTCTTACCTTGGGCAAGTTACTTAGCCTCTCTGTGCCACCATTCCCCATCTATACAATGAAGACAACCACACTGGCCAACCTTACAGGAGTGCTGTGAGGGTAAATGCATTAAAAATATTGTGAGGGGTTCGGCTGCCATGGTAAATGGGGGCCATATAAGTAGTGGACAGAAAGAGACTCAAGGTCAGTGCTTTAGGGAAACAAGGAGGCAAAACCAGTTTTTCATTGGACATGTTTTTTAATTGTAAATAGCTTTCCATGAAAAAGGTTAAATTGCACACTTATCTTTGCAGTTCTTTCAGCATCTGTATGAAACAGGCCCCGAAACAGGAGAAAGAAACGAAAAAAAATGAAGCATTACAAAAAAGAAACAAAACACTGGACTAGGCCCAGTCTGATCACCAGTAGCCTTGGAATGGAGATGGAAGCCATGCAGCTTTGTCTCACTGGGTGGAAATGCAGCCAGCTCTCGAAACAGTGCAGGCTGGTGGAGGACACCCCCATTAGTTTTTGCTGAGGTTTTTTGGAGGTTGTTCACTGAGTACGTGAGATGGTTAAAATTCCAACCCTACTTCCTCATTTTATGGAGGACTAGTGGGACCAACCCTCTGGAGCCATTTGGCAGTCACTGCAGCTTGTATCTTTTGATTGTCCGCCAGACCCAGGGGAGCATTGTCTAAACCATGGACCCTAAGGTTACATCTACACTGCAAGAAAAATCTCATGCCAATGAGTCTCAGAGCCCAGGTTAATCGACTTGGGCTTGCAGGGCTCTTGCTGTGGGGCTAAAAATTGCAGTGTGGATGTTCAGGCTTGGGCTGGAGCCCAGGCTCTGAGCCCCATCCGCCCCATGGGGTTTCAGAGTCTGGGCTCCTGCTGCAATATTTAGCCCCACAACCTGAGCCCAAGCCAGTGGACCCGGGCCAGCCACGGTTGTGCCACAGGTCTCTTATTGAAGTGTAGACAAATCCTAAGAGTTCCACCCCACTCCAGCAGCCACCTGTATGGAGATCAAGGGGTCAACATCCTCTGCTGCGGTAAGCGTGAGTCGCTCCATTGACCTCAATGGAGCTAGGCCGATTTGCACCAGCTGAGGATCTAGCCCTATGTACCTGAAAACCCATATGCAATGCATTGCATTTCCGACCTCTGTGACCTTGAATGCAAGTTAATTCATTAGTTAATACAAGGGTTGTCTTTTCCAGCATTAAATCAGGCTGTTTTTTTAAAACGACAACTAGACTCCAGCTAAGTTAGTTTGCTCACATCAAGGTTCCTAAATTCTTACTATAGTTTCTAAACAAACAAACAAACAAAAAAAAGTTTATAGTTTTATGTTTTTCAACAAGTCTAACACACTCCAAAGTAACCTCTTCTTTCTGCGAACTAGCAGCTACGTTACGTTAACTATATTTGCCTGTACCAACAGAGAGGCTTAGAATCTGATTCTCTAGAGCTTGAATTCAAGTTTGAGCAAGATTTTTTATTTTTAACTACCATAATATTTCTTTGCTGCCTATGCATATTTCACAGACACCTGTCCACACTCCCATTAGCAAACCAATTAGGGGGCAGATCTTCGGCAGGTAAATCAGCGTAGCTCTGTTGAAGTCAGTAGAGCTACGGCAATTTTCACCAGCTGAGGCTCTGGTCCCAAGTTGTTAAGTCTCGAGAAAGGAGTCAGGTACTTTGCCTCTCCTTGCTCTGCCTTTCCAGGCACTGAAAAACACCAGGATATTTTCTACCTGCTTTGGAGAAACCTTTAGCCTGCCGGCATCCCCTTCACACCTTTAAGAGGCAGTATGGTCACAGGACTGGGAGCGAGGCTGTGCTGTTAGGCCTTGGGCAAATCAGTTAATTGACCCCTGCCTTGTCACCCTCATCTGTAAAAGTGGGTAATAATACTTACCTTGCAGGGGTGCTGTGAGAATTAACTGGTTAACCTTTGTGCAGCGGGTTGAAGATGGTAAGTGCTCAGACTGATTATTGCTTTAGGAGACGAGCAGAGTAAAGGGGACACATTCGGTAAGGCAGAGAAGGGATTCTAAACTCTGCTTTTGTTCGTAACTAATGTTTGTTGCATACACAGTCTTTGGCCTCTTACTCCCTGACCAAGCCCCGGATCCAGATTTCATTTTTCGTTAGTCCCATACAAGAACATTCGTTTAAATAAAATACAAAATCACCAAGAGCTGGGGAGCATCCCCCTGCATGGGAAACCCCAACATAACAATTCCAAAAGAAAGCAATGTTTGATCACAGCTGTCTCACTGAGGGAGAAGGCTTGGTCCTTAATCACCCATCACTTGATTTGTCTCCTGGATCATCACAAAGGCTGTTCAGAGCCTGACATACAGGCTGATGAAGGGGATGCTTTCAGTTCACAGTTCACAGGCTGATCAGAAAATAGTACATTGTTTTGTCAATCATTCAGAAATGTAGCAGGTTCACAGTGACACCATTCTAGGCCTTACAGCAAATACAATCGCTCATGACTCGAGGCAAGGAGTTCAAGATACAAAAATAAGTAAGAGCACAATCTGGAGAAAGTCAAGTCTCTTCTCCTTCTCTCCTGTCTTGATCCTTTTCTTGATCCTAAAAGAAATTCATTGCTTCTGATGTAGGAATTTTCCTTTGCATATTTTGTTACAATAAACATCTGACACACTTCATTTTTAATTTGCAGAAAAATTAACATTAGTCTTTATACAGCACAGAAAAAACCCCGTTTCCACTGCCATCCCATCAAAAAGGTACTCTACTGATTGTGCTAAAAATATAGGTTTCTTTGAATAGATATATATTTATATATAATAGACTATACAAAAACATCTGAAGAGGGCGACTTGCTGATTTGCATCTGATTTTACAGATCTCGTCTTCTTCCCTAGCCCCAATTCTGGAGGGAGGTTAAACTTATAGAACCCAGAAGTAACTTTTATTTACCTGCTACTTAATTATCTCATGTTATATCTGGCAATATCCCTGGACAGAGAAAAAAAAAAAGAGAGAGAGAGAGTCAAATGGAGAAGAAGGAGAAGGAAATTGCACATGGTCTACAATGTCCAAAGTCATCAGGAAATCTCAGCTCTTGCATGTAACTTAGCAACTGTTCTCCTTTGTCCTAGAGGGAACATACGTTCCTTCCATTTCCACAAAACATAGGATAATCTACATTTCTTTAAAAAAACAGAGTCCCAAAATAAGTAATTATTTCTTCTCTTAGGGAAACCCAAGAGGCAGAGACTTCTCCTGATGTGTCGCTAACAGATATATCCAGCCAAATCTTCTGAGTTTCTTTTGGAGTTTCTGTGAATAACCATACTTTGCAGCTGATAAAAGTCAACATGGATGTCCCCGTTTTTAGAGATCTTGTCCCTTGTAATCTCCAGCAGCAATGGGAGTATCTTGCTAATAGATAAAGTCTACCTGGGTTTAACTTGATCCTTCTAACCGGCAGCGGCCTCTTATAAAAAAGATCCCATACTGCTCCAGTCACTCATGTCTGTTGGCAAAGAAGAGTCGTTGAGTTCAAACAACTGGTCCATGTTGACCGAATTTGAGAGATAATCGTTTCTCTCTTCATCCCAGGGATGCTGAAGGAAAGAAGTGGCCATGAAGGTTTCATCAAAGTCTAAGTTGTTCTGGTTGGATTCTGTTAGGACCTGATCCTGCCCAACTGGGCACCATTCCTGTGGACAGTCAATGTGTCTTCCATGCACTGTCAAGTCCACATCTCTGGTTATTGGGCTAATTGGAGGTGTGAGCTCCAGATCCTCAAAAGTGGAGAAGTCACCATTCAAGGTGGTATCAAAGATAGCTTCCCAGTCAAAGTCACCTTTCAATGAGCCAAGCTCTGTCTGTTCTTCCTGGGTGAGCAAGGGGGAGCTAGAGAGGCGAGCTGTCTTGTGCATCCGTTTGGGCAATGGCTGCTTACGTTTGTGGCCCATTTTCCCATCTGCTGGGTTCCAATTCTGATCACTCGTGACTTCCTCAAACTCTTTGAGCAGCTGCTGTGACTCCATGTTGACATTCAGGACACTGTCATTGGACCAAGAGGATGCTGCCTGGTTGGCAGCAGTCCCGCCTTCTTGTTGGACTCTGCTGGTGAAGGCCGGGTGGATCTGCACAGGGGGCATCCTGCGTTTCTTGAAGGCTCCATTCATGAGCCTGTCTGCGTACTGAGGGTCGATCTTCCAGAACCCACCTTTCCCCGGCTCGTCCTTCTCTCGCGGCACCTTGATGAAGCACTTGTTCAAGGATAGGTTGTGGCGGATGGAATTCTAAACCCAAAAGAAAACAGTGAGGTTGGACATGTGCAACTTTGTAAATGATCCATTACAAAACATAAACCCCTCCAGTGGGGTGAAGATACATAGGACCATCAGGGAGCTTCTAACAATCGGAAAACAGAGATGGCTGCAACAGGAAAACACATTCCAGGCCAAATCCTGAGTTGTGTGGCAGAGCAGAAACCTCCTTGGCCAGCCATGTAAGTATCAAAGTGGAGGCAGCCACCTCCATTCCAAACCGATCCAAAATAGCCAGAGCCAAGGGGCCTGATCCAGAGCCCACTGAATTCAACAGGAGTCTTTTCTCTTGAATTTGGATCATTCCCATGGAAAGGCGGGATGGGGTGTGAGCTGTGCCAGTGTTAGGAACAGTGGGAAATGATTTGGCAAAATTAGACAAGTGTAGATACCCTTCTACCTCTGGTGTCATCACAGCACCTAGATCCCACTTAGGCATGTGTGCTCCCTTCTTCAGAAATGCTCTCAATGCACAGGCCCACGTGCTGGTTATTCCTACTCTGACTAGGAACCGATTGCACATGGGGCTGGCCTTGGCCACGGACACCCATTTACATTGGATTTGCACCCCCCATTAATTGCTCCCATTTCGAGCACCATTGCTGAATTTGTCCGTAAGGCTTAGGAAAGCTTGGTATGAAATCACTGTCTGTATCTTCCTAAACACAAACCAAAACAGCTGCAAAAAAGAAAAAAGAAAAGGAACTTTCTGCTTCCCGTCGAGCTGCTCTGAAAAACATGAATGTCGAGAGTGATGTGCATAATCAGAAAGGAAACTCAGTTATTGGGTAAATAACGCTGTGTTACACTATATAAAGCCAAGAGGGTGTAAAGAGATTGGATATGGTGAAGGGCTTTTTTTTTTTTAATGTTGCCTGGATATCTTTATGCTTATTCATCCATAATCCGTATTGCCGGATAGCAAAAACAAAGCTTGAATGCCTGGAGCCCTTACAAAAAAAAAAAAAAGAAAACTACAAAAAACCAACACCCCTCCTCCAGGCTGAAACTCCCTGGGCAAGTTGGCTCCTCTCCAAAGCATGCAGCTCCCACAGGAATCTATCCATCTCCCCCAGCATATGGGTGGCATGACCTTTTGAGTCTGTCTCCTCTTACAGGAATTGGGGTAGAGGGATGAGAACACAGCTACGGTGGGAGAATAGGAAAGAAAGGGGGGGAAAAATCCAGCAAACATTCCAGACTCCAGGGATTCAGAATTTACTGTTTAATGAAATTTTACAAAGGTCAGAGAATTCCAAGCCAAATTCTCCACCCCCACCCCCAAATTTCACTCAGCCTGGCTTGCCTGCAGTTGATTATTACCCAGCCAGTTTGCATATTTATCATTCCTCCCTACAACAAGCAATCTAACCACCTGCATCTTTGCAGAGAGGGATTGAGAACTTTTTTTTTATAAATGCATTTAATTGAAAATATGGTAATTATCCAGAATTCAGAGAAGTCAAAATATTACCTACCACTTGCCTCCTACTTGCCTGTTCTTGTGTATTCCCCAGTGCCCAAGAACGTTGACATCCTAATTCTAGGCGATGTAAACCGACAAGAACTCTCATCTGTGGCGGTTCTTTATCTAGGTGAGTTTCCCTCAATCGCTGGCACTCACAGCCTTTGTGCCTGTACTCTGCCAGCACTCATACCATGAGTGTGACCCTGCCGGCTCCAGTGGAACTGCTCCCAATTTACAGAATAAGTGAACCAGTTACTGCTGCCCCCTCCAATTTCGCAGTGCATGTGCCAACCTGGAATGGAGATTGGGGAGCTATCACAAGCACAAGGTGGGGGTTGGAGATGCCCAGGATTCACCTGGGTTTAGAGCGGGTGAGGTTGAAGGGGAGACAGTGGGCACTAGTTGATCTAGTCATGGTCCCATGGCTGCTGCCAGGCTTAGCTAACCTCCACCTGGGTGCAACTCCTTGTTTTGTCAGACTGATTTTGTTTAAACCAAGAACAATTTTGGAGTCATGTCCCGAGCAGGGCAGGTCTGGTCTCCTTGTTCTCAAAGTTCTTAAAAGGACGGTCGACAGCCGGAAGGAGCTGGCACGTTAACGAGGTAAGCAGGCAGCTGAACCGTGGAAACTGGATTTTGCAGCCATTTCATCTGTGGCTGGCCAGTGCCCACTGCCATGGGAACCCGTGTTTGATGGACCTGATTCACCCCTGTGCTGCTGCAGAGCTTGACCCTCTCCTATCTTGGGGGTGCCAGGGCCGGCTCAGTCTCTAGCGTAGGTGAGGGCAACACTCAATTGGCACCCTGCCTGCCATGGCCAATGTGGCCCATGCAGCAGCCTGGGATTAACCAGGGGTGGGAACACCCTGGCCACGCCTCCTCCTACCCATGACGCATCGTTGGAACGCCTCCTGTGCCAGGAGTTCCAGGGAGGGGAGGGCATGGAGCCAGTGTACGTGGGGAAGGTCCTTGTGTTGAATGCGTTCCCTAGGGGGCCTAAGGTGGCTTTGTGACCAGAGATGAACCTGGTCCAGTGATTACCCCCACCAGCTTGGGGAACATCTTCAGGTTAACTCCCAGGCTGCAGCCAGTTTAGGGTTCAGTCTTGAAAGGAGCGCAGGGTGTTACTTAGCATTATCTTTGTTATGATGATCTCCAGCAATCTAGGGAAGTTGTTCGTCCTTTGAACAGAAGGCAAAGGAAGCTGGCCCTGGACACGTTTTTCCATTGGCAGAAGAAAGGCCAGACAAAGGAACACTGAGGCTCAGGGCTCTCATCACAATGATGAAATTTTCCCTCTCACTCCACAATCCCCTGTAGGATACAAGGCTCTGTACTGAAAGGGGGCACAGCTTTCCATTGTACTATACGTTGGAAAGGAACAGTGTTTGCTGATCTAAACACTGCTGATCAGGGATTTTCTACATAAAGGTATTAACCCTTCCCCTAGATCTTTTCCTTTGTGGCTATAGAAATTGCTGGCTCAGAGATCTGATGAATTCACTAATCCACCAGGGGATTGAAGAAACGAGTCCTCAGTTTTAGGGCTGCCAGCTCATATGTCTGAAGAGAACAAGGAGGTGGTGCTCAGGGATGGAGATGCCTCCCAACGGGAGTGCCGGCAAGCGGCAGGGAGGAGTTTCAACTGCTTACTGCAGAATTTGTACCTTTCAGTATCATCAAAATGGCAGTGGCCTATCGCAGGATAATGGCCATCTCACTGTAGCCAATAGCTCGCCTGGTCAAAGCCACCTTTCAAGGCACTGTTGGGTTTCTAATCTCTGGAATAGGGGAGCCTCCCGTGGGTCTCTGATCCTGATACAGAAGTTAAACACATCAGATACAATCTCCCTTCAGCTCGTTCTCCCTGTCTTTCCATCCTCTCTTTGTCATTGTTCCCCAGACTCATCCCCTCTCCTCCACTGTCTTTTTCTTTCCCCCGTCCCTCTTCTCCTTTCTGTGCTCTCCGAGCCAAATTCTCTTCTCCATTACAGTGGTGCAGCACCACTGAAGTGTGCTGATGTAACAGAGGAGAATTTGTCCTTTTGTCGCCAATCTCAGCCTCTGTCCAGCACTGGAGGAGTGATAGATAATCACTAACTTTGACAAGGGTAAATTCCTGTTTGTACTGGGCTATGGTCCCATTTACAGCAGCTTCTGTGTGCTAGAGAATGTTCACTCAAGGCAAAAGACCTGGGCAGGAAACACACCAAAAGTCATTAATTGGATCCTGAAGAAAAAAGAAAAAAGAAAAGAAAAGAAAAGAAAAGAAAAGAAAAGAAAAGAAAAGAAAAGAAAAGAAAGAACTGCTGCCATGAGTGCCACCATTAGAAGGTCTGCTGCCAATGTTAATATATCAACAGAAAGACTCCCACTTCTGCAGAACCACTTAGAATTGGCAGCACAGCTCCTGATGCTCCTGTAAACACATGCAATGGATGCTAGACGCACAATGTTGGAACACGGTGTCCATTGCTCCTTCTTGTACTGCTCTGGGCCAATTTGGAGCGGGACCACCAGCAGCTCTTGAGGAATACCTGACTTCATCTATTTCCCCAAGTTCTTCTACTGGCACCATTACTGCAGTGTCTGATCAGCTAGGGCAAGTCCGCCCCAACCCAACCAGCATACTGCACATGCTTATCTTTAGGGACAGATGCAGAGAGGGAGAAACGGTGGCTCTTTGGGATCCCTACCTGCCAGGTGGGGTCAGCGTGTCTGAAGTAGCAGAAGTTGTCTGTAATCCATTTGTAGATGGCCGAAAGGGTGATTTTGGTTTTCTTGCTGGCTTCCATGGCCATGCAGATGAGCGTCGCATAGGAGTAAGGGGGCTTCACATGGGGGTTGGTCTTGTAATCTATGTCTTCCAAGGGCTGGGCCTGCATGCCCATCCCCAGGTGAGTAGTCCTGGAGGTGGAAGATGATATGGGCTTGCCGGGGGTGTGGGGCATCCCAATGCAAGCTGGGTCAGCAGCCAAGGGGGAGCAAGGAGCAGCAGAGCCAGGGATCTTATGGTAGCCGTGAGGGTCCGAGCTGCTGGGAGAAGAGGAAGACTTGCCCACGTTGGCATTGATGATGGAAAACTCTTGCAGCCACTGTAGGCTGGTCAGACTGTCGTCCAGGTTGGCAGAGTCCCCCATGCTGTTTTCCTGCCCTCTTTCTTCCTCTGACTGCAGGTTCAACCAGCTGTCAGCCATGTCTGGGGAGGCCAGAATGGGCAGGTCCAACATTCAGGAGGTGTGGGGTGAACTGAGGTGGGGGAAGGGAGGGGGAAAGGGGCGATCCTGCAAGAACAACATGAAGAGATTCAAGATCCCTGACAAACAGGCAACTCACAATAGTCAACAGATTTTCAACCTAACGCTCACAAAGACCCTGGCTCCGTTTATGCCTGGTGTGCCTCTGCAGATGACACCGAAGTCACGCCAGGGATGGCTGAGTCTCCCTTCTCCATCCAGCCTCCCACACAAGGCAGATGGAGTTCACTTGTGTCATTTACAGCAAGCTATCTTCTGAATCACCAGAATCCAAGCAGCTCTGATGCTATTGACACTGTATTAGAATTACCATGGGAGCATTACACCGAATCAGAGACTTGTACCTCCTTCTGGTGCTAACACTTTTCTTGGTGGACTTTAATTCCATGGGCGACAAACCAAAATAATAGCCTCCTGCATTTGTCAAAGTGCCCTGAGTATTTTTTAGATTACTAACTTCCATTTCCTTGTTGCATTTCATTTTTCTCTTTATGCAGGGCCCTGCCATCTTTGAAAAACAACAGGTGTATAAAGATATTTATAGCAACCCAGGGGATTTAGAGGTATAGCATCTATTAATTTTAATGGAAGATGCATCTAAATCCCTTTGACTGCTTTGGCAGCCATAACTGTGTATTTCTTCCAAAGAGAAATGCAGTCACGATTAGAATACAAATGTTATTTCAGGCCAAAGAGGTGTGTAGCATCTCCTCTCTGCCAAGCTAACAGCCAGACGTAATTGTAAATTCTGCTGGTGTCTTATTTGGATAATGTAGCTGTTAAATAGCTCAGATAAAATGCTGGAGATTCGAAATTAACAAACAAATGTAACAATCCAGGAACTCCCAGAAAGTGAAGGTTTGCAACAGAGGTCACCCTCTCTTTAAACACACAAAAAGGTGCAAAACTAAACAAAAATATGAGGTGTTACTGCACCAAACCATTAAAATTGTAGAATACTGTCGTGCGTTGTGAAAAAAGGAATGTTCTGTCTAAATACATCTACAAGTAAAAAACCCCGCAAAACTATGGTGTAGTTACCCATTAACTTTCAAATAAATGCTCTTACTTACGGCCTTGATTAGCGTAGCCGGTATGACACCTTCAGCAGCAGAAAAAATATCTGCACTTTCCAATGTTCTGGGCTGCAGAAATAAAGCTAAATGCATTTGCCACAAAACCGAACTCACTCAATATTTCTGGGGTCCTTACCTGATCCTTATCAAAGTCCCACGGCTCCCAAAGTTCACAGCTCAGCAGGAATGTTCTGGAAAAAAGGGAATTTCTACTTTTCCCCCCTTGGATAAATTATTACCCAAAGCTCTGCCAGCGCTCCTTTATTGCAGAGCTGCAGTGATTTGTAAGCAGCAGAATGACTGTCATTAAGTAGCTGCTCAAAAAGGCTTCTCTGGATGCTATGGAGACACTCCGCCCCTATAAACAGCTTCCATCCTTGTCATTGGCCCACTGATCTCCATGGAGAGCGCAGTCACTTGCCAGTTTCATCTGCAATTCGGCCGCTTGGACAAACTTTTTTTTTCTTCTTCTTCCCCCTCTTTCCTCTCCCCCTTTCCTTAGTAAGTTGTTGTTTGCAGACCTGAATGTTTCACATCTGGAGGCGAGGAAAGAACACCCATCTAAATCCCCAGCTAAGACTGGGCCCGGTTTGTTTTCTAAAGGGATGGAGCTGGTATGTGGGGGGTCACCGTCCACTGATTTAGGTGTGGTAGCCGCAAAAGAGGGGCCAGGTGGGATTACTGCTCTGAGTTTCCTTAGGACAAATTAAAGTCCAGTTGAAATAGCTCACAGGTGCCTATTATTCATTGGGAGGCTAAAGAAACAGCTGCCAAAACCTCCCCAACTTGACAACCAGAATGATCGATGCCCTGAAAAGAAGGGGATGGTTTAAACCCTCGGCTCTCTGTTCGCTTGGGACAAATTTCGGGATCCTCTCTGCCCAGTTAAACTCCATTTACCAGCCTCTTCTTGCTGCCCAGGGAAGAGGGCTCCTTTCCAATTGCCTACCCTCTCTGCTGCTGGGAGAGGATGAGGAGCCGGGGGGAGCATCCCTGCGCAGGGGTCCCCTCCCTTCCCGGGGCTCTCTCCTGGCTGTAGGAGGAATTAAGAGCAAGCCTTTCATGCTGCTGCTAAGCATTTGGAGGCCCAGTTCACCCCTGCGGCAGCCCGGTTGCAGTCAGTGGAGTTGGCATCTGGGAGGAAACGGGCCCCTTTTCCACTTACCTGCCTGGGCTCTGTGAAGCTGTGACCTCTGTGTGTAACCTGAAGTCATTAGCTCAGGGGGAAAGCTGAAGGGGAGCGAGGGGCTGACAGACCCCTCAGTCAAAGGGACTGCTGGGTTCTTCGGTGCTTTAATTAAGACGGTTACAGTCACATTCCCCTATAATGACTCCCTGCCCCCACAAGCCAGTTATTCTAAGAGTCCTTAATGAAAAATAACTCCCGCTCAAGAGAGAAAAGCATAGTGCCCTCCACAGCACATTCCCCTGGTACAGCCAACATGGGTCAGTGGGAGACGCTTCCCTGAGGAGGAAAAGTGCCCCGAAGCCCAGCACTGCCCCAGGTTAGCTGGAGCTCTGAGGTGGAGTTTAGCATGCAAGGGTTGTTCGCTCTCAGCTCTGTGTCTGGGCCCAGCCTCCAATGGGACGGCAACATGGCCACACACTCCTGGCAGCCCAAATCCCTGTTAATCAGTCGTCTCAGCGCTGCAACTGGGCCGCACCATGGGGGAAGCGAAAGGGGTAAACAAAACTCCCCTCCGGCCCAGCCCAGTGAAGGACTGGAAGGGGAGGGAAGAGCTGAGACTGTGTAGCCCTGGTTTTCCTTCAGCTCCTGAGCTGTGTCAAGGAAGTTTACTGAATCACTGCAGAGATGCCGGCCGGTCAGTGCTGATATTTGCCGGCCACCCCTTGCCACGTGATAGTGATCAGCAGCTTCTGCTCTCTTCCTGAAACCGGAGAACCACCACCCCAATACCGTACCACTGGGGTTTGCATAGCGACTTCCATGCAACAGCATCATACAATGCGTCCTCGCCAGCTATGTGCCACGGAGTCACACCAGGGATGGATTGGGCCCAACACATTCCTATACAGATGTGACGGCTGCTATCTTGGCTGACGCACAGAGAGCCTGCAGAGCTAAAAGCGAGTGCTGCTGCTCTGCTGGGGCTGTAACTGCCTCACACCATCTGCAGATCTGGCACAGGGGGGTCTTGAGCCACCCTGCCCATTGCGTTACACAAGCCCACTGGGCAGGTTGCAAAATACCAGGCAGACAGTTGGGGGTTTGCCCCGGGACACCTAGGGTGCTGCCCCAGTGTGAAAAATAAAGCAGGAAAATCAGGGTAATGTAAATTTACTTTCATCCTTTGATTCTCCAAATAAAGTATTCCTGTGGGATAACAGCTCTGGTGCCCCAAGCCTCCAAAGCAGCCCATGAACAACCTGGGAGCGGCAGCTAAGGGTATGTCTTCACTACCGACTTTTGAAAGAGCACCTTGTGATAGCCTAGGACCATCCCCTCCAGATTCATGCCCAGGACTCTGGACCACCAACGGGGAGGCGACCCAGCAGAGAATCCAGCTCAGGTTTTCCAGTGAGCACAACACGTGCATTGCTGGGGCGGGGCTTTGGGTGGTATGCCAATGCTGGTAGAATCACAGGACGTGTCCAGTCCCCTGCACTCATGGCAGGATGGAGTATTATCTAGACCATTCCTGACAGGTGTTTGTCGAACCTGCTCTTAAAAACTTCCAATGATGGAGATTCCACCACCTCATGTGGATGCTCTTAGATCTTTTCTGTTTCTCCATCCCCGCATTCCCTAAAGTTTCCCACCTTTGCACCTGTTGATCCAGCTCTACCAATGCTAGCAAAAGGGGGTGCTCCAGTGTGAACAAAGCACTAGCAGCTGCGGGTGTTCTAACCTCTGTGTCACCTTAGAGCTGCTCTGAGTCGGGTTAGACAAGACAGGGGTTAGAACCTGCAGCCCTGTCTACACTAACGCTCCTACTGTGCCGTCACTGGTGGGAAGGTGTGTGTGTGGGAGGAAAGTGAACGCAGACACAGGCAGGCAGTGCAGAAGTGATCAATAAAGTGCTTTGTTTATGCACCTCACTACTGAGTCGATTTTGGGAGCTCCCACAAACCCTCAGTCCTTTCTCGTGGCATCTAGGCAGTTACCAAGCACGTGGACAGCCAAGACACCCTGCTAACCGTTTTCAAGTTTGTACACAGTTTGGAACGGAGGTTTGTGTGCTTAAGCAAAATCTCTCTCTGGGGTTTTAATAATAACCAGCTGAAGTGTCCTGTGCCACACAGGGAATGTGTCTCTGACAGCAGGGTGGGCATCACATGGACTGGGAGAGAGCCTGCGAGTGGCTGCTTTATACTTAATGCAAATCCTACAGAAAATGATTTTCCTTCCTGGCTCCATCAGAGACAACCCGAGAGCTTCACCCCAGCAACTGTCTCGTGGTCAGCAAGCAGGGAGTCGGGGCGCGGTAGAGCTCGCAGAACCACCCAGGATGGGGTATGATATGGGGCCTTCCTTAAATAAGATGTCGCTTTTCTCCTTGCTCCTTTGTGCTTCCAGCACAACACCCCTGGGTGCCACTCAGGATGTACCTGCTTCCCCATAAAGAACCCTAATTCCTTGTGCTTCTTCACTAGGAATCAGGGAGGCCCTTAAACTTCCAGAGACCAGGTGGGTTTGTTAGGCCTGGTCTACACTACAAACTTACATCAGTATCATTATGTCCCTCAGGGGTGTGAAAAATCCACCCCCCCCCCCCCCCGAGCAATATAGTTATACCCACCCAATGCCCCGCAGACAGCGCTAGGTTCACTGGAGAGGTCTCCTCTCGGGGAGGTGGGCTATGCCCAGCATAGTAGCATCTCTATTAAAGCGCTGCAGTTGTGCCCCAGCAGCGCCGTATGTGAAGATGAGCTCTGAGTAAGGGGCAGCCTGGCCTCCTGGGGATTCCCAGCCAGTCATTACAGGGGAAATCCTGTCGCCCTTACCCTGCATCGGCTCCATCCTTACGGAGGGGAAACTTCCACTGAAGTTAACGGGAACTCACCTGAGTCAAAGAAAGTTAAATCATGAGCCAGCCTCTCCAGATTCGGCCCTGATGTGATTGTTCCCCAGTCTCCGAGATCAATAGAGAGGAAATCCATTCCTGTGGGGCATGATAATCAGCGTTTCCCTTTTAACATAATATGCCCAGCTTTAAAAGGAGACGCAATGTTGATGCCAGACTGATTAGCTCACTCTCCCCGCCCCCAACCCCCCTGTGATATGGCATTCAAGCAACAGGGCAAGACTGGGAATTGAAGGGATCTAGTCTCTAGTCTTTCATCTACCACAGGCTTTCTGGGTGACCCTTGAGCAAGTCACTTACTCACTCCTAGCCTCAGTTTCCCCAGGCGTGGGATAATAATACAGACCTACTTCACAGGGATATTGTGAGGATCAGTATTTGTTTATTTGTATTGCAGTAATCTCTAGGCATCCCAGTTATGGACCAGGGCCCCTTTGTGCTAGGCGCTGTACAAACACCCCTGCCCCGGGGAGGTCGCGGCTCCAAAGAGCTTACAATCTAAGTAACATCCATCAGTTCCTTTACAGTGCTTTGCAATCCATGGATGGAAGGTGCTATAGACATGCAAAGTATGGTTTATTAATTACTCATCGGCATCAAACTCCCCGTCCTACACGCACAGAATCATTCCATTCGTTTTCTTTCATCAGTTGTACTTTACTTAGAGTTGATCACAGCCTTCGATGTGGGCTCTCCACCTCTTTTTTGCTCTTCCCCCACCCTTTATAAAACTCCTTTTTTTGCATCCCCTCTCTCCTCTGGGTCAGTGAGAAGTGAATAATGTAGAATAATTTCAACCCCTTGTGCAAGAATGCGGGGCCATTTCCATGTTTCTGACTAATGCATGCCACCTGCTGATTGTAACCGATCACTACATTCTCTCAGTGACCCAGACCTGTAGGCAGATCCAGCAGCTGAGTCATCCCAGATCAGCTGCATTCTGCCTTGCTGAACAGCATTGTACCAGATGCTCCAACCGAAATAGGGTGACCAGATGTCCCGATTTTATAGGAACAGCCCCGGTTTTTGGGTCCTTTTCTCACATAGGCACCTCTTACCCCCCAACTCCTGTCCTGATTTTTGACACTTGCTGTCTGGTCAGCCTAAACCAAAACCTCTAGATCCATTTCATCGCTAGGAAGAGAAACCATTCAGAGCTTACAGGGGAAGGAGCTTCTTCCTTATCTGAGCTTTCTGATTGTCACAGCTAAGAAAAGGGCGAGCAAAACATCCCTATTCATGCTCCCTGTGTCTTTATAATGCCAAACGTCTTTGCCCACACACAGAAAGGTGCTTGAAAAACTGGCTTGTGCAGGTTTTGTCTGGCTGGCGACCTGACTGAGATACAAGGGCCCAAGCCTGCTTTCAACTGCACCCTGTAAATCTGGAGAACTCAGCTGAAGTCAGTAAAGTTATTCTGAATTTCCTTCAGTGTCACTGAAAGAAGATTTTTGGCCCTTAATAGATGTGCGATATCTTTCATTAAACATACTTTTAAGCACCAAGAACATGCTTGAAGCAAGATTTGGAACTGGTTTCCTTTCATTGCAAGTTTATGACAGATGAAGATCTAGGTTAATTAGGCTGAGCAGATGAAGATCTAGGTTAATTAGGCGAGTGAAGAGGGCTGGCAAGTGCATCTGTGAATGGATGGTAGCACTAGGTCCCTGCTCCTGGAGACATAAGCACGATCAAGACAGTGCTGCACATCCCGAGGAGTTGAGCTAAGGGCTAGTGAGGAGGCTCTTCAACTTTCCCCATTTAAGTACCCTAAGAGTTAGATCCCCCACCCCCAGGGAACCAGGTCTCCTCCAAACCTCTCGGTCACCCATTGTTGGCAGCTCAAAATGTTTTGTTCTTTGACCCCTCAAGAAGGACTTTCCCTATCCCTGGTGGGTCATGGCCCAAAACTGGAGAACCACTCCACTAGAAATGGCTAGGATGAGTGTCTCTTCACTTGTGGCAAGGGGTCATGTAAGCTTCCCCTGGAAAGCTCTGCCGGCCTGCCTGACACTTGCCTGCAAACCACCCTGCTAGTGTAATGCTGGCCACCCAAATGGCTCTTCCAAAGGATCTCACCTGGGCTTCTCCTGAGCACCAAATGCCCATCAGGTAGGCAGAGTTCCCCAGTAGGAATTACTATAATGCTGCCAAACTGAATGTGAATCCACGTCTCTCCTGGGGGAAGGTTGCTACAATACATTAGCCCACCTGGCCACCCAGATTCATTCACGTGTTCAGTTTATAGCAATAAGCTAAAGGTGAAGTCAGGAATCGCCCTATACTACCAGCTTAAGCAGTCACTTCATGTGAGTACCTTAGGCGGTGCTATATTTCCCTGTTTCTTCGCTGCTGTTCTGCAGCTCCCTGGGTGGCTCAGACAGGCTCAGCTGGTTTAAAGGTCTCTGTTAAACTTAATGGACACTCTCTTCCAGAACTGGGTTGTCAGAAAAGGCAAAGAGCAAAGACACCTTCATTCCTTCCTAGTCCAGGAGAACTTCCCCTGCAATGCACCAGGACTCCCACTCTCCATGCTCCTGGTGAAACAGGCCTCAAGAGTTCCTTATGTCCCCTTTTTAGCAAGGAGAGAGAAAGCCTTGGTAAGCGTGTAACGTAGCCATCATAGGTTTGCACATAATGTACATTTTTGTCCTTCCGCTTACCCCGGTGCCAGCGTGTAATGCAGGGATGCTGGGAAGCAGAAACCCTCAGGTTCCCCTGAACGGGCTAGCTTTTCCTTCCAGCAATAAAAAGTTTCATTATCCAGTGGGCCATACAACAGGGCAAATCTGGAGTTACTCCACCAACTGAAGTGGAATTACTCCACAGCTGTAAGCAAGTGTGGAATATGACCCAACCATCTAAGTGGTGCATTTGGGGAACATGTAGCAGAACTAGGGAGAGCCTGCCTTCTCTCTCTTGCTTTCCTTTCTGACTGACCTGAGGACCCAGACCCTCCTGCCCTCCCCTTATTAGCCTGTAATTACTATATGGCACTTCAGTTCTGACCTGCAGAGCAGAATAAACAATGGCTGCTAAACTGGCTCCCTGCACTGCATAGGGAGAATGTTGCAGCCAAGGAATCTGGCCCGGTAACCTCTCCCCAGTCTCTCTGGACATACACTAGCAACGGAAGGCAGGATACCTGAGCAGCCTAGAGCAGATAAGGTGGAAAACCCTTGACTAGGTCACCTTGTCTATGTTACAACTGAGCCAGGCCTGGCCTTTAGCATCTGCTCAATGATAAGACTCTTGATTTCCAGCCAGCACCCAGCCCTGGTATGGCTGCTCAGACTGGACTCCAGTGAGTCTCCACCAAGGAGAGGTGGAAGTGTTGTCTCACTGGTTAGAACAGGAAATCTGCCCTAGAGCCTGATGCAAAGGGTGGAGAGCATGGGGCAGGGCAGAAATTGACCAGGTGAGAGAGGGCTACCATGGCAACTTGCCAGGAGCCCCAGGACTGCCCTCAACAGACCTAGAGATCCACTTGATTTTAAAATTCAAACTCAAAGCCATAGTTCCCACACTGGGATCTTTCCTGAGAGAGGAACAGAAACTGAGTTTACCACATTACCCTGCAGCTGGTCAGCGTTGGCCTTAACCTGCACCAATGGGACAGGCTGCCCAGCACTACAAGTTACAATTTGTGTGCTTTGGGGTGCCCCCGTCTGGCAGAATCTTTAGCTTTTGGAGAGACTGTAGATCCCCTCCCCAGCCCCCTTAGCTGATCGCTCAGGCCAAGGAGAAATTCTGCCAGAGAAGTGCAACATGGAAGCTGTATCTTAAGGGCCAGATTCCAAACACCTGCAGCTCCCATTGGCTTGGGTGGAACTTGCAGCTGTTCAGCACATTTCCAGAGCCTAAAGGGATAAGAGCTCTTTGCACAGAGGAAGCAGCAGTAGCACTGGCTGAGCCCTGGCCTGGCACCTTAGAAAAGGTAAAAATGGACCAGAAAACTGTCAAGGAAATGGTCCCCTTCCCTGTGCAAACACAACCCACGATTCCTCCCATGTAAACAAGTTTATTCACTGTTAGAATCATGCAGCAATAAGTACATAGTGCACCACGGCCTTTGCCAAGTGCCCCGGTGTGTATACAGGGATGTACATCCCCCCCCGCCCTGGGGCATGCACCCGCAGGAATAGAATCACTCTGCAGTTGCAGGTGGGGATCGTGCCACCCGCGTTCCGCTCCAAGGATCATCCTGGGCTCTGCACAGTGAGAAGCTCAGACATGCAGCTCATCGGGTCTGACCGCCTTTCTCCTCCTGCGGGAAAGAGCCGAGGCCCCAGAAAGGTGGGGTCCACCACGCTCAGCCCACACCTGACACACAGCTGTTGCACGGAGAAAACAGAGCGAGGGGAAGAAAAGCGGGGAGGGTTCTGTCTGCTCTTGGTTCAGCTGTCTGTCGTATTCTACAGCAATGGGCCAAAAGGCTCCAACTCCCCAAAACCTGCTACGACTACTACTGTCGATTGCTGCAGTGGTTTTTATTGAGGGCTATTTCAGGTAGGGACTATAACAAAGACTCAAATGATTCCTGGCATCCCCTGTCTGCACATGCCCTCGGGCTTCTCACTGGGCCCCTTGGGAACTGCGGGAGAAGCCCAGGCCTTCCGTCTGTCCCCAGGGCAAGCTGAATGGTTGCCGGCTGATCACTCCACGGCCCGCTGGGGGTCTGCTACGCTTTGCCCCGCCTTGTCCTGCATTCTTAAAGGGCCCGCCTCTCTGGGCTCAATCCGTGCCCTTTGCCACGCTGATCCAAGACTAGCAGGTCAGGCCAGTACCCCCACCTCCCCCAGAAATCGAAAGGAGTGAAAAGTGGGGGTGGAGTGGGAGGAACGGTCCCAGCGGTGGGAGGTCGGGGGCGATGCAGCGCACGCGTCGTTGTTTGCCGACGCTCTCGGCAAGGTGCTTTCGAGCAGGGGCGGGCAAACTTTTTGGCCTGAGGGCTGCATCGGGTTTCTGAAATTGTATGGAGGGCCGGTTAGGGGAGGCTGAACCTCCACAAACAGCCAGGCATGGCCTGGCCCCCTGCCCCCTATCCGACCCCTCCTGCTTCTCGCCCCCTGACGACCCCCCCAGGACTCCTGCCCCATCCAACCACCCCTCCTCCCTGTCCCTGACTGCCCCCGTAACCCCTGCCCCTGACTGCCCCCCGCCGCCGCATCCAACCCCCCCCCGACTGCCCCCTTGCCCCCATTCAACCCCCCTGTTCCCCGCCCCCTTACCGCGCTGCCTGGAGCACCGGTGGCTGGCAGTGCTACAGCCACACAGCCCAGAGCACCAGGACGGGCAGCCGCGGCTCTGCAGCCCCGCTGCCCAGAGCACTGCACCGGCGGCGCAGTGAGCAGAGGCCGCGGGGGAGAGGCCGGGGGCTAGCCTCCCGGGCCAGGAGCTCAGGGGCTGGACAGGAGGATCCCACGGGCCGGATGCAGCCCGCGGGCCGTAGTTTGCCCACCTCTGCTTTAGAGAGAAGGAACAAAGAGAGGGACTGAGTTTGTCCCTGCAATTGTTCCGGAGAGAGGGGCAGTGGCAGGCGCTGAGCCCCCTCCAGCGGAGACAAATGGAGCCAGTGTGGCGGCAGTTTGGAAGACTATGTGGAAAAGTCCCTTCACCGTCTCTGAGAGGCTGGCTGCTGGTCCCTTGCTGTGGCTTTCATTGTAGGGAACTAGGCTACCATTTCCCTGCCCCAGATCCTCTAGTTAGATACCAGACAGAAGCAAGGGCTGAAGATGAAGAAGTGAGCCCCCACCTCCAGGCCAATAATTGCCCTTCCTCTGATCTCTTGCTGAGTCACGGCTCAGAGCGGTGGGAGCTAGGTTATTGCTTGGGGTTGGTTTTGTGGCAGGAAGAAAGGCCTGGAGCCACAGGCTGGTTGGAGGGAGGAGGGTAAGGGGGACCGAGGGGATATTTTGAAGGTGAGAAAGCAGTCGCATTTAAAGCACGAATTTGCAGGCGTGACCCTCACCAGTCGGTCTCAGGGTAAAGACATCATCACCTGGCAGGGCAAGGGAGGGCTGAGCAAATGTGAATATGCACTCACAACCACGTGCACATCCGTGCTTCAGGGTGCATGCACTCTGGCATGTACATAAGCCTACATATGCACGGTCTTTTGCACACTTAAGTGCACCTGCTCAGGTATGCCAGCCCTCATTTGTAAGCTCACCTGCTTGCATGCACCAGCACAGGTGTCCCCATGGATGTGTGTGAGCCTGCCTCTTGGAGGCTCATCATGAGCACGAGCAGCCAAATCCTGTTCCCACTGAAGGCAATGGCTACGTTCCCATTGACTTTAACGAGATCAGGATTTAATCTTACGTGGCTCAGGCCTTGGGGAAACTTATACCTGCAGCATGCGTGCAGCTGAGCGAGTGAGGTGGATACTGCATGCTTGTGAGGTAGATGGATGTGAACTAATTGTGAGTGCCTCTAAATGCAGATGGACACAGGAAGGAGAGCCTGCCCATGGGCAGCTAGGCTTGCCCCCAGTCATCTTCTCTCTTAACCAATCGCCAAGTGCAGATGGCACCCACCTCTCCAACCCAGAGGCGAACGCTCATTCCCCTCCCCCACTTCCCTAAAGGGAGGCCATCAGTGTCATGCAGACCTCCCACACTGGGACATCTCCTGTGGGGTCATGCACGCAGACCTTTCAGCGCTGCCCAGGGGCCCAGCTAAGAAGCTAGAGGCTCAAACTATCAGCGAAGACTGGAGAGAAGAGGCAGGAGTGGCGGATGCAAAAAAAATCGTCTCTTTCCTCCCCTATTCCCTGGTCACCACACTGAAGGGGACAGGAGTGGGTGGCGAGAGAACCAACTAGCCGTTGGCTACAGCACGTGGACAGATGTCAGGAGGAGACTGGAAAGCCTCAGACCTGGGTAGCCACTCTTCCTTAATTCAAACAAAACCCCTTCTGCTGTTATTACGGTGAGCCCAGTTTGTCTTAGCATAAATATCGGGAAGGGGTCCACAGCGAGGAGCAATGAGATGTCCAGGTTCAATTGTGTAAAAATCAGTCCCGCTACATCTGCTGGATTTGAGGTGTTAATGCCCACAGAGCTGCTGCTCTGCATTTCTTTAGTGCTGGGGAAGTGTGGGGGGTGGGGGACTTTGCCCTCCCTCCAGTGTGGTGCTGGAATGAACATGCAGTCCCCGAGAGGGTGGAGTCTCTTCAGACAGACAGCAGGCCCATCATGCACTGCATATCTTCCTCATCTTCCAGGTTGATGCTCCTGGAAGACAGATGGTGCCTCTGGGCTGGCCTGCAGGTCAGGGCGTTGTCATCTGACCCCTTGATGCCTGGAGAAGAGAAGACGGTGATTACACGCTGCACAGTGGTGCCCACTGTCAGCAGAGAACAGGGGACCTCAGAGATACCACTTGATATTTTAAATCTGGGCACAGAGTGGAATTGCCCTATAGTTGGAGAAGGATGGGACAGCAGCAGGGAGCTGGGGAAGCAGTTCTGCCAACAGCTGGGTTTTGGACTCTTTTTTGCAAAATTACAGTGGGCTGGTCTCCTCCCTGGGCCCCATTTTATCCAAATTTCTAGAAGTTCATGGCCAGGGGCAGATTTTCAGCTAAATGTGAGAGTTCACAAACACTGGCGCTCCAATGAGTCCCACGTTGCTTTGGCGCTTTGCAAACTACCAGTGGTGATTCCAGCTAGAGGAGAACCTCATCTTACAGCAACCCATGCTGGGAAAAATGACTTCACTTTAACTGGCTTCCACCGTACGCTGAAGATGAAAACTGCTCCCTCAAAGCAGCACTGGTTGCAGCAGGACGAAGATCGCCCTGTAACGGCTCAAAGGCTCCTTGCTGTGGAAATGACTGGGATACCCTAGTGCTCGCTTCAATCAAAATGTACAATGGCAACAACAATCCATTGTATGTCTTAATTACCTGGCTTCTGAACAGAGCCTGCAGCTGTAGATAAACTAAAAACATAACCCCCGTGCTGAGCTGGGATTTTTGCTCAGTGCAGGAAGCGTGTGTCTGTGTTAATTTAGGCCAAAGGCATTACACTTTTGCCCAGGAAATTTATGGCGCTTAGCCTGCCTATGGCACAATGCTAAACGAGGCGACTAACTCCCGTGAGTTTACAGCAAGGCTCACAAGCCTTGGAGTGTTTTGCTCCAGAATCAAAATGGCACCACCCCCATTGTTTGTTTATTTGCTGAGAGAATGAAGAAACGTCCCAGAAGAGGGGGATTCTCCCACCTCTCCGTCCCTGAGACCTGGAAATACATTTTAGCAGCAGCAGGCTTTGCGGAGACACAAAACTAAGCCTGGCATGACATCCTGAAAGGGCAATGTGTATGCCCCATTGTTGGGCTGCCACAGGATCCCCGGCCTGATGCCACTGCTGAAAGCTACCATGGAGAAGCAGCATCAGGATGGCACCTGGGATTGTTTTCTGGCTGTTGGCAAGGTCCCTGCAAATACTGGGCCATGCAAATCCAGGGTGCAGCTCCACTCACTGCCATGGAATTACATTAGGGATGAATTTGGTCCACCAGCTGCTTGCCCCTTCCTTCCTGGCTACTGGGAAGATGGAGAGGGATCCCAGGGTTTAGCATTTTCCCCACCACTTTGTGTGCATTATGGAGGGGACTTGGGCCCCTGCCCAAGACTAGGTAGGGCATAAGATGCTCCTCTTAGATCTGTTGGCCTCTCACTGCCACATGTGGGGCCAGAGCCACAGGCTGCATATCACTGCTCTAGATACACATAGGATTTTTTCAGGATTAAAGGTCACTGACTTGACATGTACTTTCTCATGGCATAAAGTCAACAGAAATCAGTCAAATCCAGCAGGTTAAGGGAGGCTGAAGACCTTAACTGCTAATGCACACAAAGAGGTCAGCAGGATTCTCAGGCTATAAAATGGCGATGTTGGATGAGGGGTAGGAGGGCTCTGTTCAGATTGTTAAAGGTATTTAAGTCCCTATCCTCAATTGATTTCAAAGGGAGGTAGGCACCTAACTACCTATAAAACTCTGGCCCTTATAGTCAACAAGAGATAAATGGTTTAAAACCCCACAGGAACTGCTTAGAAAAGGGAAGCAGGGTGAGTTGGGGGTTAAAGCACTGGACTGGGATTCCGGAGACCTAGATTCAGTTCCTGACTCTGCCATTGACTCCCTGTGTGACCTTGGGCAAGTCACTGCTCGCACTGAACCCCTGACTTCAATAGCGCCAGATCAGGCCTAGTCCTCTGGGCCCCAGCTCTCAGGTCCTCATCTGTGAATGGCGGAAAATAACAATGCTCCCTTCGTGTGTCTTGTCTATTTAGTGGTCAGGTCATTGAGGGCAGGGACTGTCTCTCACTGTGTTTACATACAACACCCAGCACACTAGGGGTCTTCAGGCCTCACTGCAATGTAAATAATAAAATAAGAGGTTAACATTAACAAATGTCCCCTATTGGGCTAGATAGCCCCAACGAGGCCAAACAGAGCGGGAATCGGAAGATCTCTCCAGGGAGAAACCATTTTGCCTGATTAACTCCAACACGAACCAGAACCTGCACTCCCTGTCCAAAGCAACATTCCATTACGCCATGGAGGGGTAATTTATTCCCCTACAAACCACCCCAGGGTATTATTTTGGGTTGGTTGTTTTTTTGCCAGGGGCACATGAACTGCACTGGGACTGGCTTTTTCCCTTTGCACGGGATGGGTAGCACACACTGGCAGAACTCATCAAAGTCTTCACTGTTTGTTTTTAAACCACACCCAGTCTCCTCCACCCAGGAGGAGAGCAGCCCAGCTTCAGAATAAGCCCCCCAACATACAACCGGTCTTTCACGCTGAATCCAAGCAGCGGGCCCCATTCTCCATTGCCCTGCACTTTGCGGCATCCGTTATGCCAGTGCCCAGCGGGTGAAACGTTCTGCTCCAGGAGTGTTCGACACCCACTGTGCACTGGTGTCAATGACGACCCCAGATGCAGAGCAATGGCGATCCAGGCTCATCGGGTTTGGAAATCCCCTCTGACGTTCTCAAGGGGACACGCTCACCATCAAGGTGTACAGGGGCGAGGCCAGATTTTTTTCCCCATTAATTGTGGCCTGGGGGCAATTTGGCTCATCCAGAGAAGTCTAAAAAGAGAAAAAAATCAAACAGTAAAAGGAGAGTGAGGGTTGTTCGGACTTTGCGTATCTCATACCTATTCGTCAATGTTTATAGGGCAGGACTCCGGAACCACGGCTGTTCAGCAGAAAAGACCAAAAGCAAATGGTGAACAAAAGACACACGCACAAAACAGAAACAGCAATACACAGGAGGTTGGTTACCCTGTGATCCTTGTATTACTGCAGGAGGTTCTCCATGCAAACCCCGCCATGCCCCGGCTGGGTTAACACAAGGCTCTGGCACCGTGCCCCAGCTCGGACGATGTTCCTTAGAGACCATCTGAGTTGGCCGTGATGGGAGAAATGAAAGGAACCCACCCTGGCTCCCTTCTGGGCGGAAGGGATAGACGTTGCACTCAAGGGACACTGTATTCCACACGTCACGCCATTAAAACTGCTGGGTTGGGAGACAAAGCCCTACAAAGCCACACGCTCCAGCAAATGGCAATTACCACTCGACTCCCTACAAGCTGAATGGCATGTTCACAGCATCTGAACGCCCAGGTTTACGGTGGAGTTCTCCACCCGTTACCACAGTCAGGAGTGCACGGTTAAATCTAACGGAAGAGAGAACAGCAAAAGACAAGTCTGGAGGACAGGGCCTGGACAGCTCACTTCTACGAGCCACGCTTCTTTTATGAAGAGAGACACAGATTTCCCCACTTTCCTGGGGGCTCTTCCTCCCAAACTCCTGTCCATCCCCCCGGGATCTGCATGGCTCCCTCACATCTGTCCCCGACTGCCAAAGAAAAAGAAACAAATGTGTCCTTGTGAAAAAAGATTACACAGCTTGGGCTCAGTTCTGGTTTGGGAGTGTTTGGATGGAGCTACACTCTGAACATTCCTGCCACCAAACCCAGTGGGCCTGATTCTGATCGCACCTGCCCTGGTTTTGCACCAATTTATCTCCATTGATGTCAATAGAGATATTCCTGATTTAACCCAGCGTAAGTGAGAACAGGGTTAGCCCCATGGAGTTCACACTCCACAGACTTTCTGTGGGGGATGCCTGCAAGGTGTAGGGATCAAGTGGTCCAAGGGGGTTAGGCTGGTGTTTTCAAAGGACCTAACGTAGGTAGAAGCTCAAATTCTGCAGAATCTGAGTGGGAGTTCAGCACCCAATTCCCATGGAACTCTGACAATACATACCGATGAACCCTCTCATGCATCCTCTGCCACTGGAATTACTCTGGGAAAATCCACTGTTGGGAAAACCTTTGTTTGTGAAGTGCCTCAGAGGCATTTTCTCCCGGCCCCTGGGCACTAAGTAGTCAAACACTTGTTTGTACGATGTATTATAGGATATGTATTACACCACAGACCCCGAAGTGATTGAGAAACTGTGGGCCTGACTCTATTTCTACTGACTTAAATAGAAGTAGGACCACATGCTAGAAGCACTCCCACAAGGATCCCTTTTCCTGATCAGTGAATTGCAGCCCCTATAATGATATGCTTACTTAGAATATATTATTCAGGCACTAGATGTCTCTGTGCTGTAAAGTGTTCCAAACAGGGAGTGGCCCTGGTGAACAAGGAAGACAAAGCTAGAACTCAAGTTGGGTAAAAGCCTGTTTGTTTGGAACGGAGTTTGTAATTGTTTTTTCTTTTTTTTTTTTAAACAAATGGCTCTTGCTTAAGACAGTGATTCCATATATTATGACAGCTATGACTGGGATAAAACAGATCAGCTTTTAAAACAGTGAGCTGAAATATTACATATTTCCAGAGAGGAAGAGAATACCTCAGCCTTGTTTACCCAAGATATAGTTGTCCATATGAGCTCTGCTGGATGCTCATTTTATATTGCAATGTCCAAAGATAATACTGGGCAATTTACTAAGCACACTCTCTTGGCCTTTAATGTAGCTATGCTTTGCTGAAAGAAGTGTTATGGCAGAAAGTAAATTTACAGAAGCATCATGTAAACAGAATGTGCTACCACCAGGCAGCTTTATATGGAGGGCTGTGCTGTGTACCTAGTGGAGTGAATTACTCTAAAAAGTAAACAACAATCAAAATGAAACAGTATGACCTGGACTCTGAATTCATGTCAGTGCAGTTTGACATGGGTGTATTCCCACTGATTTCAGAGGAGTAACATCTGATCTATACTGACAGGAGTTCAGAACTGGGCCCAATGGCCAAAATTTACAAGGCTTCTGAGCTAAATAAAGGATGCATTACTCAAAGGTGTTGATGCATTCACAGTTTTTTTCCAGTGCAATAAATGGAGGCTGCCCTTGATCAGCAACTTGGAAAATGTAAGTCCTTAATAAAAGTTGCTCTCTCTGGACACCCACACAGCAAAATAAGGTTCCAATTTAACTGAGATGTTCACAGTATATTGCGAAGTGTGTCCATTTAAACTGCCTGCTTGCTTTCGTCAGTAATACAGTACCTTCAAATCATTCCTCAGGAGCAGAGTTATCTTTAGCTAATGGACATTAGGGGCCTAATTCTGATTTACACTAATGCTCCTTTACATCACACTGTTTACACTCACTTTACAATGCTCTGGCATTTTTGCATCAAAGATTATTTGTGGAATTCTGTGTTTCTAATGTTAACTGATTTTCATTTCAAGGTTGAGCTAAAGAGCTACACAAGTAAATCTCCAGGTCCCAGAGGTGACGGGAAATTAACAAGATGAGAAAATCCATTAGGACCTAGACATTGCATCACTAAGAAGGCTCTGTATATAGAACTGGATTAGTAAGGAGAGTCCTTCAAAGATCAGAAGGCAGCATTCCACAGGGAGACTTGATGCAGAAAAATATGGTATTGATTACACACACTCCCCCCATCCCACCCCAACGTCAGAGAATCATAGAAATGTAGTGCCGGCTTGGACCTCGGCCGAATGGTTCCGAGATTGCTCCAGCTACTACCTTAAGAACCTGATGATGAATTTCATCAGGCCCCGCTGTCTTGAATACATCTAACTTATCTACATTTTCTTTAGCCTGCTCTTTCCCTGCTTTGGCTTGCATTCCTATCCCCTTGTTGTTAATATTAATTACACTGGGTATCTGGTCACCATTAACCTTTTTAGCCATTAACTTTTCCATAATAGAAGTTAAGCCATTTGAAATAAGCCTGCTGAAAAAATGCTTATGCTTCTAGTAATTTACATAATTACAACAAGGGCCCTTGCCTGACTTTAAATCTGCTGAAGATTCAGAATAGCCTGTCATGTTTATTTAAACCTTGTCCCCGCTGTGAGGTCGGCAGCGTAACTGAGACCGTCCTGTGCTGTATCAAGTCTCCCTGAGGGATGCTGCCTTGTGATCTTTCCAAGGATGCTCCTACCTAATTCTCCTCCAAAAAGACATCCACAGCAGTGAAAGGAGTGATCAAGTGTCTCCGCTTTCATGTATCATTTCCAAGGCTGGCCATTTATCATTGAAAAAGTCATTGGTTTAACATGGCAGCCTCCCTCAAATCCCCCCGCCCCAAATTACAGAAAACACAGGGAGGGGAGCCCTGGGGCAACACCATTTGGGGCAACATTCTTTGTCTTTCAATAAAAAATAAATTCCACCATTTAAAAATCCAGGTCATTCTTGGATGCTGCACAACACCGGATGTTTACAGATTCACATTGATGAGAACTGACGGAATGCTGCTCGGCCACACGCTGCCTGGAGGTGGACGGACCACAATTCCTTGTGAAAACACCACAAGGGGCAAGTTTTTTGTCACAAACCCCATGATGGTGACAAAAAAAGCCTTACACAGTTCAACGGTAGCGTGGTCACAGCTTTCAATCGCCTCCAGGATCCTGGATGCAATCAGAGCTGCTCATGCAATTTTCCTGAAATTGCCGCATGAGCGTGCACATTCTGACAGCGGCTGGGTGCATTGAATCTGCAGCTCAGGTTTGCCCTGTTCTGAATAGCTGGCTGCTTCTTGCTGTGCGTGCTGCTTTCTGCATCCATTATCTCAATTTGTAGGTGGATGTGTGGCATGCAAACTTTGGAAAACGCATCTCTTTCCAGAAAACGTAGCTGTCTTCAAGGTCAGTTTTGTTTCAAAGTGAAGTAAGTTGGAACAGGTAGTTCACGGAGATTAAATGCATACTAGGCTCTTGCTGCTGCTGGTGCATAAGGCAGAGAGAAGACAGTCCGGGTTGGGATGCGTGCGGCAGAGCGAACCCCACAGCAGAAAGGGCATTATAAAATAGATACTGAAAGTGACAAAGAAACAGGACATTTTTCTCATGGTCTCCACCTCTTTGTGCATCAAGATTGACACATGAATATAAGTGGGGCAGATCCTCAGCTGGTGGGAAACTGACTTCAGTGGAGCTTATACACCAGCTGAGGATCTGGCCTGTGCGTGCCTGTACTGTACTGCACAGAGTTGCTCCTTTTCTCTGATGATTCAATAACCTGTTCAATAAGGGCCAGAGCCGATGTCCACTGAAGTCAACAGGAGTCATTGGATCAGGCCTTAGATCTACTATGAATCATCTGTTTCATCAGGAATCATCCACCTCATGATTCATCACATAACTTCCTCTCATAGAATCATAAAGGATTAGGGTTGGAAGAGACCTCAGGAGGCCATCTAGTCCAACCCCCTGCTCAAAGCAGGACCAACCCCTACTAAATCCTCCCAGCCAGCGCTTTATCAAACCAGGCCTTAAAAACCTTTAAGGATGGAGATTCCACCACCTCCCTAGGTAACCCATTCCAGTGCTTCACTACCCTTCTAGTGAAATAGTTTTTCCTAATATCCAACCTAGACTTCCCCCACTGCAACTTGAGACCATTGCTCCTTGTTCTGTCATCTGCCACCACTGAGAACAGCCGAGCTCCATCCTCTTTGGAACTCCCCTTCAGGTAGTTGAAGGCTGCTATCAAATCCCCCCTCACTCTTCTTTTCTGCAGACTAAATAAACCCAGTTCTCTCTGGACTGACTTCCATTCCATCTACACCTCCTCTATCTATCTCTAGAGATCTGTGTTTCTATCCACGCTACTGACCCTCAGCATCTATTATCTGAGTCAACTTTTCACCAAAGAAACACTGTAGGAAGGAAACCCATAGAATAAACTCAGAACTAAGGAGGTAGGGGGAGAATAAAGGACTGGATCCTGGAGTAAAATGAAAACCCAGCCCCTATTAAACCAGCTAGCTTTCATGAAGTGCTCTACAAAGTCGGTTAGGAGTCACTCTGGGGAAGGGGAAAAGGAGAGATGTTGGTCAGAGACTGGAGAACAAGTTGAGAAGAGGAAACTCAGGATCAGAACATGCACAGAGCCTCTGCCCCTAGTTGATCCACAGACACCGGGCAGGTCCGTGTGAGGCGGCTGGGGCCATGTGTATCTGTGGACAGGCAACCTTAAGGTACTTTGCTCCATTGCGGTTCACGTATGCATTCCCCACCCAGCCCCCATCTCCCCCAGGTGAGTAGTGCTGTCTGCTTTGAAGCAGGAGATGGATTCAAGCAGAGATGCAGTGTGCCCCGAGCGGGGCTAGGAGACCCGTGCTGCGCCCCACGCACAAGGCAGGAGAGAGCTCTGCAACGGGATTCACAAGCAGCAAAGCCGCCAAACAGCCATGCAGCCTGGAGGATGGACACCACTTCTCACGGCCATGTACTCAGTGCCCAATTTATTCCACAAGGGCTCCACAGATTTGGCCTTCTCCATGTACCATTAAACACAGCAGGAGCTACGCTCAGTAGAGCCAGGTTCTGCTCTTGGTTACGTGGATGCAAACCATGGCAGTAACACTACTGAACCCAATGTGGTTGCTCTGGATTCGCAGCAGTGGAATATGGCAGAATTTGACCCCAAGTATTTATTCAACCTTCCTTATCTGCCACAACATGGCTGATTCATTAACAAAACCCCAGATTAGAAAAAGTAATACCACAGGAGCGTGGTCTAAACCACCACCTTAACAAGACCTTCGGGTAGGATGCTCCTGGCTCTGGGCTACTATGAGGAGTCACTTCTTACTGGATCCGGCGCATACAGGGAAGGAGCCGAGTGTCTGATGTGGCCCAATCATTCCCACCACCCCTGCATGTGGAAGCTTTAAACCAGCTGCCAGCCCAGGAGAAAGGCATTTGAATGCATAATTTGCTGCCTTTACTCCAGGCTCTGTTCCATGGCCGGACCCTGTATGGTCTCGACCTCTTGGCTGCATTTCCCCAAGTGGAATAAACTGCAACAGAACTAGGATGGCTGCCATGGGAGGGGAGGCGGCCGAGGAGGAAGCACCAGTGTTTTTTGGGTGGGGTTAGAAAGGATTCCCCCGCCCACAACAGCTAATAAAACTAGGTCCTCTGGAGGTTTCTCCAAATATGTCAGGTCTACAGTGGTCAGGGAGCCACCTGATTTACAGCTCTGGGGAAGGGGTGTATGGGAGGGATAGGCAGGGTTGCATTCAGCTTGTCCACAAATTTACTGATATGGGGCCAAAAAATCAGTCTAGTGGTGTCAAGGGGTGAATTTGAACCAGTGCTGGGGTCAAACGCTCTTCCTCTTTTCCCTTTTGCTGACGCTGGCCTGACAACTCCATCTTGCCCCCATGACACTTAAGAAAGCAACCCTGATAAGTAGGAAAGATCCCACAGCAGCTCTGAATTGTGATCCTTTATCCCCATGCCTACTCCCATCCAGACACATTCAGGGACTCTCAATAAATTTGTGACGTTGAGCAACCCTGGGTGTGGGAAGGACAGAAGCATGGATTGAGAAAACTGTGTTGGGACAGAGTGAACATGAACTTTCACACAGATGGAGTCCAGTGAAAACAAACTCAAGAGAAAAATACAGGAGAGATGGACCCATACTTAGTAAAAAAATGTGGCAGGAAAAAATGGAGAGAGAGAGAAAGAGTTAAGAAGTTGGGAGGAGAGATGGGTCTTTTGGGAGCCCCAGTGGAGGAATAGTAAAACCAGCAATAACTAGACTGTGTTTACACCCATTCATTGGCTACCCCCCTATTCACTTGCTTTGTGGATGGCACTTTCTGAAGCACTAGATCAGAACAGGTCTACAGGATGCCTGGAAGCAACTGACCCGTGGCCACGGCTGGTTCTTTATTTGGAAGGAGGAAGAGGGCCTGGTGGAATTTTGTGCTGTTCTTTTGCCAAGTCTGAAAGCTACTGGATGTCACAGACTATGAGCCAGGTCGGCTGCTGGTACAAATCAGTGCGGCTCCGCTGAAGCTGACAGAACGACTCCAATTTACCCCAGCAGCCAATCAAGGCCTGTGTTACTAAAACAATCTATTTTCTGCTCCCAAGCAGCATACATTCCGACGTCTAACCAGCAGACCCGCCCCTGCTGGGACTAAGATGCGGCCTACGCTACGAAAAGCCACCGTGTTGGAAGAACCACCAGTAACAACACAGTAGCCCCTGTCCCAGTTGAGACCCAGTTTGGCCGTGCAGCGGACACAGGAGTGAACCACATTTCCCCCTTGTGGGACTGCAGCATGATTCAGAACCGTGGATAACGCCTGGCTCCTGTCCGCATGACCAGACCAAAGCTGGTTTTCACTGCACTGCAGGCTAAGGCGCATAACTTCACTGGGAAGGTGGGACCCAAAGGCAGACACTGGCCAGTAAATAAACAAACGATGATCATCCAATGACCGTCCTCCATAAACTAGCAAAGCTGCCTAGGCAGGTAGAAACCCCCACCAAGCCAGCATCATTCCTCACTCATGCTCAGCGAGCGCTGACAAAATGGGGAGAAGAGCAAGGCTTCTCACAGGACCCCCCCCTTGGCCTCCTGAGAGGTCTGTCCTATGGTGTATTTCTAGGTTCCCTTTTGGACCCTTTTCCTTAGAGACCCAGAACAGCAGGTCTGGGAGCAGTCAGGAAAGGGGAGATCACTGATCTTCTCCCTTGGCCCAGAGCTGCCTGGCTACAAAATACGGTATTGTGCTCCAGGCCCCGGCTTCCTGGCCCACCCTCTCACCTGGGTGAGTGCTGCATGGCTTGAAAAGGAGACAGGGATGGTTTTGCTTCAGGGCTCACCCAATAAGCCACAGAAGGCCGAGACCTACTGGACACTCTGGCCAACAGAGGCAAAGGATTCATTTCACAGCCTTCCGTGACAACTCAAGCGGGAGTAGGAGACCTGCAGTCCTTCCCTGCCCCAGCGGCCCTGATCCAGGACTATGCTCGTAAGAAGGTGGGCACTACCATGGAACATCGTCAGCCTGTTTCCAGATGATCTGCTGCTCCCAGCTGCCTAGCTACACACACTCGCCTGTTGCAGTGGGACAGAAGTGGGGAGTGAGAGATAGGGAGAGTGGAAATTCCGTCCCCTCCTCCCCCAAACCAAAGTTCATGTTCAGCAGACTGCCACTCACCAGGGAAGCAGGCCTCAGAGCACAGCTTATTGTCCAGCGCTTTCACGCTCGCGATGTCAATGTCATTGTTATTGTCACACTCCATACCTAGGAAAGCACCTGTCCTCTGGCCTGTAACGGAGTTAATGCAGTTAGAGAGGCAATTGGGTCCCCCCCTTGTAAAATATAGGAAGAGAGACGGAAATCAAATGTAATTACATAGCTCTAAAAACGACAACGAGAACTACATGGGTAGAGAGTGGACAATAAGGAGTCAAATCAGTGTGCGTGCGTTTGTTTCAAGCCATCCTGCTCTGTTTCCCCAGCCGCCTCCTTTCTTGTGCCATGAAGACTGATGTCACCAAGGAGGGCTGTGGAATCCAGGAGGATACTTAACAGAAACATCTGTAAGAGCAGTAATTATGCAGGTGAAAAGGCAGAGAAGAGAGTAGCTAGGAAAAGCTAAAGAAAGCAGCTAGTAAGATTACTCCCTGTCCATGCTTTTGTTTGCCTCTGGTCTCTATCGGATGCATTTCTGAATATGGGGCTGTGGGGCTTAAAAATAAAAACGAACACAGTTGAATCTCACGGTGCTAATCGACGGAGATAACCACTGCCACCTCCCCCAAAATACAAACTGCTGGCAATCTCTCCCCACTTTCAGCACGGAGGTAACTGTCAATCAGACATAATTTACAAAATACACAACTGTCAGGTTCTGCAAAATCCTACTCCATCTTTCTCTGATGGTGCTATTATCATCCAGATAAAGGGCAAATGAGTAGATCTGTGTCTGTTTCTCCTCGCTCATGCCCATTTTACACATGGGTAAGTCAACTGACTGCCAAAGAAATACTCCCAATTTACACTAGTAAATCCACCTCCCTTTGCCCAGAGACTTCTGCCTTGGAATACTGTGTGAGCCAATGCTCAGGGAACTCAATGGGAAGATCTCCACTGATTGGGGCATGAGATCAGTTCCTCAGCAAGAATGGCATCAGATCATTTGTGTCGGAGCTGCAAAATTTTCACAGCTGATTTATCGACTGGTGCATAATGAAGCCGGAGGAGTATTAAAGTGAACTGCAAGGGTTAACATGAATGAACAAAAGAGATTTCACACCACTGCAGTCTTGAGGATAATTATTTTAAGTGTGTTTTTGTTGATTTGCTAGTTGTCAAATTTCAGTCGCTGTGGAATGAGCCCCCTAGTCATCAGGGCTAATTAGCGAGATTCTACCATAAAGACACAAAACAGCAGAGTCTGTGCTCTGTTATTTTTGCATGGGAAAATGCAACACTTGGCGGAAGGAGATAAATGGTTTTTCGGGGTGGTTTGGCGACCTTTTTTTTGGCTTCACGTCTAACCAGAGACACACAAATATGGAAAGGGGAACTGCTCTGGGTTGACCAGAATGGGCCTTTATTTCTCTGTGCTAATCTAAGGACTTCCACTGCGATGGTCCAGGGGACTAATAAACCCTACGCTGTTTTGAAAATGATGCTCGCGTGTCACGGCAAGTACCGGGGAGGTGCAAGTCTCCGCCAGGAGTCTGTCTCAGTTGGCCTCACTAAGCGCAGCTCAGGGTGTGAAGCAGCAGTGCTGAAGCCCCAGAGGTTCGGTTTCAGGAGGTAGGGCGGCTGCATGGCCTACCTTAAGAAAGAGTGGGACCCCTTGAGGACCTAGCCCATCAAAGGGGTTCCTCCCAGAGCCTGTTCCAGGGCTGGGGGCATAGCAATGATTCAGTGGATCCGTGACACCTGGCTTCTTTGATCCCTCCAGCACGTATCCGCTACGAATGCTTCAGCTATCAACGTTCCTTGCAGCAGGGGCTGCTTAAAGAGGACACAGGTGTTGCAAGAAGATATTGGGGTTAATTCCCCACTGGCCTAAGTGGGTGGAATTCCAACGAAGTGAGCCACTAGTGAGTTTCGCCCCGTTAGCTTTTCACTGGCAGAGCTAAATTCACCTCCGGGCAGAGAGTCAGCAAGATGCCTGGGTCCTACTCATTTTGAGGGCCCAGCTGGTGCCTATGCCTCCTGCTGGTGCTCTGTATGGGGGTGGATTCTGTGCAGGGATCTAGATGCAGCTGGGCCAGGGGCAGAAAGGAAAAGGGCCCCGTTGCAGCAGTCCCTAAAGTACAGCTTCCTTCTGAGCCACCCAAGCACACCCCACTGTTTTCTCACGCTGTGTCGCTGATTCCTGAGCACCAGCTGAGCTGGGCTACAAATTAATATGGCAGCGTCTGTGAAACCCCACCTTGTCCGCTAGATTTCTCCTTTCTGATAGGCCGCTGTCCTTGTCATAACAGCTGGTGCTGCCTGGCAAACAGGCAGAATTGGGAAGAGGAGGAGGGGGAGGATAGACCTGCAGGGTTTCTCCTCTCTGCTCTGCCCATGCTTTTCTCTCCTGTGTTAACAGCTCACCCTAAACACGACTATTTCTCAGCTGCTCAGTGGAGAAGATAATCCATCACTGAGGACACTTTGGCTTCTGCTCCAGAGGGACCTGAACCAACCCCCCAGAGCAGAAACCCCTTCATCTTTGGGATGTTCACAATCCTCTCTTCAGCTCGGGCCCATCTCTAGTTTCTGCTGCCCTCTAAAGGCCTGAGCTGCAGCTCAGATAACCAGCTGGGGACAGGAGAAAGGGGGAAGAAGGGGGATCCCAGGACACTGCAAACTGTATGGTCTACACACCATTTACTGTGCAGACAGAACCACGTCCGTGCCTCCCTTAGAGACCTGATACAGGTGTAGAGAATCCTCAGAGCCTGAGTCTTGACATCAAGGGACTCAATCACTTCCCCGAACATACTGCAAAGCCACAGAGAGTCTCCTTCTCACACCTGCCCTCCGCCAAAACTCCCACCCTCCCATTTTCTCCATTACCCCTCCCAGCCTGAGCCCCAGTTCATTGTTGTGGAAGAGAAGATGCCCCCCCTCCTATTCCCCACTCAATAATTGGGCAGGATAGCGTTCCTGGGAAGGCTGGCTCCCCTTCTCTGACTAGGCACGATGCCCTGAGCATACGCTCTGCCGCCTGCCGGTGAAACAGAACAAAAACTAGCAGAGGGGAGTAATGATCCACGTCTGTTACCATCTTCCTGGGTGGGAGATCCGTCCTCTTCCTCCATGACATCGTTCCCCTGCAACATAGAAGACAGGCAGTGAACGTGAACAGCAAAGGACTCTCTGTCCAAGAACCTGGAGCTGAGTCCTTCCAACTCTGCCACCCTCCTCTCCACAGGCACGCTGGCCACGAACCCATGCTGCCCTCCATCCCCTTGCATTTACCTAGCTCCCCCGGGCACCCGTAGCCAGACTCACACAACTTTCACTCTGACTTGGCGCTCAGGATACCTGCTTGGCGCTGTGCCAAGGGACTTGGCGGAGCTCGGCCCACTCATGCCAGAGTGAATGTGGCCCAGACTCCGCAGAACCCAGGCAAAGTCCTGTGCACCTTAAACATTCACCCTCTGAGCTTGTCCCAGGGATAATCTGCATCACTGCTGGAGGATCTGCCCCTCCCACAGCTACTGCCAGTCCTGTGGGGCTGGCGGGGGGGTGCATCTCCTCACCCCATGATGCTACGACAAAACTTTCCTGGTGGCAGTTCTCACTCATCTCAGGGCCCCCCATCCCCCAAGAGATTGACACTCTAGTTTCTCCAGCCAAGGAAGACAAGCTAGGACATCGAGTGTAATTATACTCGGGCCACCTACATGGAGCCACCGCGAGTCATCAGCCGAGACAGAACCCAGGGTTAGAGCTGGGCGCAATATTTTCGACTGAAATTTTGCGGGGGGGTGGGGGCAGTGAAAAAGGCCGATTCTGCAGCACCGAAACATTCTGCAAACTGGTGCTGATTTTGACAATTTGCTTCCATTGAAAAAGAGTGGAGAAGAAATTCTGAAAAACATCAAAATATTTGCTTTAAATTTTTCAATCTGAAGTGCCTGTTTTAAAATTTCCTTTCCTTCTATTTAAAATTTTTTTTTAAAGCCTAAAAATGCTCAAAACTGAAACAAAAGTCTTTCACGTCAGGCTGAATGGAACATTTTGTTGGACCAGAAACAGATTTTTTAAAACCTCTTTGATGTGCCAAAAATTTCATTTTGGGGTTTGACCCGAAATGATTTTTTTGTTTTCAAATTCTGAGCTGCCAGCAAACCAACCAAATAATTCATTATTCACACAGCTCTCCCCAGGACTTTCAGCACAAAAGCACATGCCTCTAAAACTTGAGCTAAGGAATAGCTCCGTCAGGTAAGTAGCAAGGTCTTATACTCGCTGGGCCAGGCTTAATTTGTAACGAAAGAGGTGCACATTTTTTACTTTCACAACTGACCTGGCAAGCCCAGAGGTGCCAGGGTTCAGCCCTGCACAAATTAAGCACTGCACTGGGACCAGCTGCTAGCAACCGGTGTGATTACACACATGAATCCAGTGTATTACGTAGCTCATAGATCATTAGGAAAAGCTGGTGACAAGTTCCTTCCTTTTGACTGCAGGTTTTTACCTCCGCATCTCGCTCCTCTGCAGGGATACTGACAAAATTCCTATCTGGAGATTCCACAGGGGTTGACTGCAAAAGGAGGACAAGAGAAATCAGACAATTCTACTTGCATGGTTTGTCCATGAATCAATGCAATATGCCGCTAACGTTCTCCATCACCACGCCTTAGGTAGCTGGGATAATAGACCCCAGCAAGACTGGACTGTCTTTCAGAAAGGCAAAGGCTTACCCAGAGAGAGGAAGGCTCATTAGCGGACTTACTCTCTCTATTTGGTGCCCCACAACTGAGCTAAAAAAATGTTTTTCAAGGAAGATTCCAACCCATGTCCCTTGAGCCAAAAACATATTTCTGAGATCTAGATATAGGGCTTCAAATTTCTAATTCTGACAGTAATTTTGTCAAGCTGCTGTTTAGGATAACCCCCCTGGCAACCAAAAAGCTGAAGTTATTTGTATGACAATAGCCCCTAGAGGCCTTACCTGAGATCAGGGCCCCATTGTGGTAGGCACTGTGCGGACATACACTGAGACAGTCCCAGTGCTGAAGAGCTGACAGCCTCAGCAGATACATAGGAGAGACTCAGAGGTGCACTGACTTGCCCAAGGCTGTACAGCAGGTCTGTAGCAGAGTCAGGAATAGATGCTCCATCTCCTGACTTCCTGCCCAGTGCCCTACCCCACGGGACCACGCTGGTTCCAAAAGCCAGTTCTTTTCTACAGTGTTTTCTCTCACGCACACTTTTGAAATTGATCTAACAGTTACAAAGGAAAGTGGGAGGAGCGAGGAGGAAGGGAAAGGAAGGGAGAAAGGCCTCAGGGCTCCTCTGCCAGAAAGTTTTCTTTCTATTGTTTGAGAGCAAAAGGTCTTAGAAAAAGACTAAAACTTAGCACTCCAAATTGAAATGACAAACGGGTGCATCATTCACCGCACATGCGTTCGAAAGACATTAACCCTCTAGTGACCGGAGTGCTGGTACAGCTCCATCTAGAAGGGCAGTCAGACCAGAGTTGGGTTAATAGCCTAGAAGAGCTGAGGTCAAATTGTCCAATGTGCTTAAGTGACTTAGGAGCCTAACTCCCATTTCAAAAGGACTTAGGCACTTAGCAGTCTAAGTCCCTATTGACTAGTCATTAGTCACTAAGGCACTTGAGCATTACTGGACCCCAGATCTTAAAGCAGAAGCGCAGTGAAAACAAGTGAAAGAGTCTCTGGTGTTGTTCCATATGAACAAAGGAATCACTAGGCTCCCACACAGCTGGCCCACCTAATGCGGTAGCCTGTCAAGGCTGGATGCTTCACATGAAGATGTAAACTACCCCCCTGAATACAAACTCCCCTCCCCCCTGCAATCACTGCTCCCCGGCATACGTACAGCCCTACCCGCAAATAATCAATCACATTGTGTAATACTAGTCCACAAAGAGGTACATTTCTTGCTGACCCCAGATGGTGATCAGCTTATCCCCCAAAGCAAGAAATGCTTGTAGGTCGACTATACCTACCTCTCCTTCTGAAGGAATCCCACTGGCAGCAGCAGGGGATGGGAGCATGTCCCCCTCTTCCTCTGTGCCCGGAGCGACATAGGAGCCAGACATGGAAGACATGGTGTCAGTGCTGATCTGGGAGTGCTGACTTTGGGAGGAGGCCATGGACATGACGGACTGGGCCAGGCTGCTGCTGCCAGGATCTAGAGAGAAAGGGAAGTGTGGAGAACGCAGGGCAGCATTAGAGAGGGCAGAGCAGCTGTGACTGTGGAGGTTTGACTGCAAGGGAAACAGTTTGCAATACGGATCCTACAATGACGGGTGTCGATTTTGCACGCTCTCCTTCTCCGAACCCAGGTACTGGTGCCTTCAAGCTGGGTCCAGGAGACTGCAGTCGGTAACTGCCCTTTGAACACTTGACAAAGAAACTGCTCCAGTGGGAATAAGCTACTGCTGCATGCATTGCCTGCATGAAGCCTACAACTTCGGGGCTGGATGCAGGAATCACTAGGTGAGGATCTCCGGCCGATGTCATGCCAGAGGTCAGACTAGATGATCACAATGGCCCCTTTCTGGTCTTAACATCTCTGAAATCTACAGATAATGGGGTTTGACCATTAAGATATTAACATGCCAGCTCAAATCCTGTTCACCTAATTCATGCATTACTCCCAGTAAAGTGCAGACATGACTAAGGCAAGCAGGATCAGACCCTTGGAAGCATCTTGGGACAAGATCTTTGTCCTCTCTTTCTCAAATGCAAAGTGCCACGTGCTCCTATTCCATCAGGAAGCCACGTGACCACTGAAATACTGCTTGTCTCTCTTCTCCTACTGTACCTTCTGGGGAGGAGATGGTGGAGGAGAGAGGGGTTCCTGTGCACGAAGACTGATCTATTGCTCCCGAGGAGGACAAGGTGAGGTTTTCACTCTCTGGTGTCACACCATATTCCTGGAAGGAGAGCAAACACACCAGAGTAAGAGGATGACAGGTCCCTGCAGGTGAAGCAACTGATTCTAATTTGGTATTTTCAAGGCATTTAGGGCTCATGGCAGTTTCTGAGTTGACAGCCCTGGAGATTAAAGTCTTTGAAGCTTCAGGACAATAAATAGAGCAGATATGTTCACAACGTCCCACTAAAATGCCTATTCTCCAAGGGCCACCTCTAGAGGGGAGAAGGGTTTTTCACTCTTGGTGCTCATTCCACCTTTGGCCTTGCTGATGAGCCTGCCAACGAGTGAGCTAATTATCAGGGTGCTCTTTTGCAGCATGGGTCCCCTGTACATTAGGACTAAAACTCACCAACTCCTTTCACATTAGCCATCAAACTGCTAAGAGATTCTGATGTGGACATCTTTTCGAACGCACCGGATAGAGGGAACCCACCAACGAGTGAGCTGGAGGCTTTTGGGCCACGCACGACAGACGGATTGATCACCAACAGACTCCACTACTGATCTTTGTGGAGAAAGCATCCTCTATCCCTATTGGTCAGAGAGCCGGGCTGGGAGAGAGGAGTGATATTCCCAGCCCTACCACTGACTTGCACTCTATGACCTTACTTCACCTGTTACCCATCTATACAAGGGGGCTAATATGGACCCACATCACATGGGTATCATGGGCGTCCGACTCAACGTGCAAAGTATTAGATAGCAGGGGCTGTGAATGGGAGGCTAATTAATGACTCTACCCAGAAAATGACTGTATAAAAATAGCACCTACTTATTTAACAGATCTGCCCTGCATGGGCATTCGGAGCCCAATCTACTTAGTCTCTGCTATATTTTACTGCCATCAGCCCAGCAGAACCAAACACAGCTCTGGGATAACCAGCAGGATCCTTTCCTGCCTCTGGTCGTATCAGAAATATTAACTACACACCAACTCCAAGGTCACCTGCACATCCCCAGCCTCTTCAAATTATGCCCCCAGTTAAATCTGTGCAAGCCCAGAGGACAACAGGGCTGCACAGGGGTAATTCAGAGAAGACAGCACTTGGCTGAAGAATCTGCATTGCTGGTGACAATGCACAAGAAAGAAAGAGCCCAGCTTGACTCTCAGATCCCAGGCTGAGTTTGCAGGGTTGCCAGTTAGAAAAAAAAAACAACACAGCTTTGCTTGCAAACTGGACCCATTTTATATGGAACGACTACAGAACCCCAGAGTGCCAGTTCTATGGGGTCTCTTTGCTGAGCAGACGGCTGGACCAGAACCCTGTTCAACAATCACCTCCTCATGCTGATGAGGAGACTTCCTCCTGGAAATCCTGATTTCTGATTCGCTGCAGGACTTCTCATCATCTTCTTCGTGCAGGACCGAGGAAGTCTGAGAAACTGACCTAGCAAGGACCGGGGAAAGGA